>NC_137969.1:119651731-120396731 GCF_963924665.1 Micromys minutus
AAGCACAGACACTAGTCCACAGGTGTACTCCCCAGACTCAGTTTCTGTATGTAGGGATGATGGATGCTGGTACAGTGGTATTTATATTTCATCAATAAGAGGAAAGGGATCAAAGGCAGACACCATAATGTTAGAAAAGTGCAGGTGCATTTTTTATATGATATTTACTTATCAACCCCAAGTTGTAATGACTTTGTAATTTATAGAAAAGAAATTCAACATTCATTGATTATTATTGGTCTTCGGCTTACCCATTATAGCTGAGATACATTAATACTAAAATACAGTTTTTTTAAAGCAGTACTTAGACATAAAACATTTTTGACATATGTCTCAATAAACCTTTATATAACCCAGGGTGGCATCAAACTCTTGACCTTATATCTTATTCTTCTAACAATCACTTTAATTAAGAAAGAGCAGAAGATTAAATACCTGATAAGGAAAAATCTAATTGTATAACAGTAGCATAGAAACTTGTCATTAATACTATTGTTTAGAAGATACCAATTGAAAGAGTTTCACAGTTTTATAAAACATAGAATGCAGTTTACAAAGACATTTTAAGAAGATAAATTTTCACTCAACTTTTAATTTAGTTAAGACAAAGAAATAAAAAATGTAGATCGAGTGAGATAAATTAAAACATCAAAGTTAAGCCTAGAGAAGTATGTTAGTTCTAAAACTGAATTCAATGATGACACACCTTACAAGCACCTTTGCCTAACCTTAATTTACAACCTAACTATCCCATGTTTCTCACTGGTAATGAATATTCTTGTGTATAAAATAAAACACAGTCCTGGTTACTTTTGGCTGAGAGATTTCGCTAAGTGAACACATGTTTGTTCAGGTGATCAGAACAGTGCAGCTCATAAATAAGCAACAAATTTTCTCATAATGAAATGCTACTTTATTTTCTAGTCAAATTTAGAAGTTTTCCTCTTTTCAGTTTTTCAACCTAAACCCATCATTCTACTATTCATTAATGTATGTGTTTTGTTCACCAAACATCCCTTTAATACCCATCAGGAATTATGTAGTACTTGAGCTAGGGTTTACAGCCAATGATACCCTTGGAAAAAGGAGTGTCTTCTACTTTGAAGATGTATAGTTATAAAAATGAGCTAGTTTCCTGAGTTGATTATAATTTAAACTGTCTCACAGGAATATTTACCAGGTATATTCACATAAGAACATCATTCATTGTTGATTTGACTCTTACTTAGGCATCTAAGAGATGAGTGATCTGCTAGTTCCTAGTTCAACACAGGTTCTTCCTTGTGAGGCTGAAAACTAAGGGTTTTATCTTCATAGGCCAGGAGGGGAATGATTGCAATCTGTAGTTACAGTGTTGGTTTAGCCTGTCTGCCTTTTCTTCTCTGAAGCAAAACTGATGAGAAGGTGAATTCCTCTCACTTCTAGGCTGATTACTTGTTGCCCTGGAGCCAGAAAGTTTTACACTTAAACCAGTTTAAAATGCATTGATTATAGTTAAAAGCGTTTTTATTTATTCTGAAAAAATTTTGAAATTGCAAATTCTCTGTGTTCACATATCAAACATTATCTTCTTTTGCCCACACTTTTCCACCCTCCCCCTTCCCTTGCTTCCATGAATACCATTAATTTGGTTTGGCTAACTGACTGAATATTAAACTACTTATCTGTCTTTACATCCGCAACTCTGAGGTTACAGACATACTACCCCATGCCTGGATTTTAATAAGAATAATAGAAACTAAAATGCAGGTCCTTTTTTGCAGGCCAAGGAATGTGCACCTGAGTCATCTTTCTTCCATGTGAAGTATGTTTTGTTTCTTAAGGTTTTGTAGAAATTTTCTTTGTTGTTATTATATATACATAACAATGCAACTTCCGTTTTTTATCCTCAAACTCCCTGTGAATGCCAACTCCTTTTCAAATTTGTAATAAACCAATTATGTTTGCTGGGTACCCGGAAGGGCCACAGGAGGGTCCTCACTCTTGAGCCCAGGAATGAGTCCACATTCCCTCTCCACTGTCTATCCCAGGAGAAGCCACCCAGTACTCTCAGGGCACAGGGAACAGTGCTGCTTAGGAATAGATATTTCTGGCTCAAGTAGAGATCTTGTGCAGTTACAACAGGACTGGGCACTGTCATTGGAACTCAAAGCCTATACACAGAGCCAAACACCCAGGAGCAATGTCCCTCCAGAGACCCACATAATCACAGGAGAGAAAAACTCCAGTCATAGACAAGAAGATTGGCTAGCATCACAGATAACAAGATGGCAAGAGGCAAGCACAAGAATCTAAATAACAAAAACAAAGACAACCTGGTAACATCAGAACAGATCCTTCTGAACAACTGAAATCAACCAAGTAGAAACAAAAAGAACGATACAAAGACTCAACAAAATGAAGAGCTGGTTCTGTGAGAAAATCAACAAGATTGATAAAACCCTTAGCCAGAATAAATATAGGGCACAGAGAGTGTATCCAAATTGACAAAATCAGAAATGATAGGGGAGACATAATAACAGAAACTGTGGAAATTCAAGAAATCATCAGATCCGACTACAAAAGCCTATACTCAACAAAAATATAGAAGAAATAGACAATTTTCAAGAGAAATACCAGGTACCAAACTTAAATCAGGATCATGTAAACCATCTAAAAAGCCTCATAACCTCTAAAATCATAGAAGCAGTCATCAAAAGTCTTCTAATCAAAAACAGTGCAGGACCTGATGGTTTTCGTGTGGATTTCTATCAGATCTTCATAGAATATATAATACTAATACTCTCCAAACTTTTTCACAAAATAGAAACAAAGAGAATGCTACCAAATTCATTCTTCAAAGCCCAAATTACGTTCATTGCTAAGCCATACAAATACTCTACAAAGAAAGAGTACTTTAGATCAATTTCCCTTATGAATATTATTGACGCAAAATTACTCAACAAAATTCTTGAAAACCGGGTCCAAGAGCACATCAAAATGGTCATTCACTGTGATCAAATAGGCATCATCCCAGTGATGCAAGAATGGTACAACATACAGAAATACATAAATGTAATCCACTATAGAAACAAACTCCAAGAAAAAATTACATGATCATCTCTTTAGATGCTGAGAAAGCATTTGAAAAAATAAAACACCCTTTCATGTTAAAAATATCAGAAAGATTAGAAATTCAAGGTCCATACCCACACATAATAGAAGCAATATAAAGCAAACCAGTAGCCAACATCAAATTGAATGGTGAGAAACTTGAAGCAATCCCAATAAATCAGGGACCAGACAAGGCTGCCCACTCTCCCACTATCTACTCAATATAGTAATGGAAGAACTAGCTGGAGCAATCAGACAGCAAAGGGAGGTCAAGGAAATACAAATGGGAAAGGAATAAGTCACTATTTACAGAAGATATGAGAGTATACATAAGTGACTCCCAAAATTCCACCAGAGAGTTAATAAACAACTTTAGCAAAGTGGCTGGATAGTAAATTAACTCAAACAAATCAGTAGCATTCCTCTACTCGAAGGATAAACAGGCTAAGAAAGAAATTAGAGAGTTAACACCCTTCACAATAGTCACAGAGAATAGAAAATAACTTGATGTGACCCTAACCAAGCAAGTTGAGGATCTATATGATAAGAACGTCAAGTCCCTCAGGAAGAAAATTAAAGAAGACCTCAAAAGGTAAAAAGATCTTTCATGCTGAGGGAATGGAAGTATCAGCATAGTAAAAATTGCCATCTTGCCTAAGGCAATCTACAGATTCAATGCAATCCCCATCAAAATTTCAAATCAATTCTTCATGCAGTCAGAAATAGCTGGACCCTGTTTGGAATAAAGCAATGAAGAAATATAATAATCCAAGCACTCTCTTCTAACTATCATAGGTAACATGCTTTGCTGCTAGGGTGGGTTGAATCTCAGAAACTATTAGTAAAAATAAACCTCTCTTCTGTTAGGTTGTTTACATGACATACTTCATCTTAGCAATGTAAGTGTAACTAATATATCCCACTTTATAGATTACATTTATGGAAATAATTTTTTAATTTATTTGAAATGTTACAAAGACAAATAAAGGTTAGCAATCATTATATGTACCCCCAAAATGCTGCCTCGGCTATTTTCACAGTGGCATATACAATTGATTGTCTGTACACCTATATGTTGGTGGGATTGTAAACTGGTGCAACCACTCTGGAAATCAGTCTGGCAGTTCCTCAGAAAATTGGACATAGTGCTACCTGAGGACCCAGCTATACCACTCCTGGGAATAGACCCAAAAGTAGCTCCAATATCTAACAAGGACACATGTTCAACAATGTTCATAGAAGTCTTATTTATAATAGTCAGAAGCTGGAAAGAAATTGTATGTCATTCAACAGAGGAATGGATTCAGAAATTGTAGTACTTATACACAATGGAGTACTACTCAGCTATTAAAAACAATGAGTTCATGAAATTCCTAGACAAATGGGTGGAACTTGAAACTATCATCCTGAGTGAGGTTACCCAGTCACAAAAAAAACCTCATGGTATGTATTCACTTATAAGAGGATACTAATCCCCCCCACAAGAAAAAGCTTGGAATACACAAGAAATCATCTGCAGAACTTAAGTTCAAAAAGAAGGAAGTCAAGAATGTGGATGCCTCAGTCCTTCTTATTAGGGAGAACAAAACAGGGAGGAAATACAAGGTCAAATAGAGGAGCAGGTATTGATCTACAGAGACAGCCTCACCTGGAGAACCACCCTATATGCAGCCACAAAACCCAAGCACTATTGCTGATGCCAAGACGTATTCTGGGAGAAGGCTCTCTCAGAGTCATGCAGATGAGGATGCTTGCAGCAAACATTAGACTGAACACAGGGACCCCAATGAAAAAGCTAGAGAAAAGACTGATATAGCTGAAAGGTTTGCATCCTCATGGGAAGAACAACATCAGCCTCAGCCAAGGCACTAAGGTGAAAAGGGTAATTGGGAGAGGAAGCACCTTCATGGAATCAAGTTGTTGGGGAAGAGGGAGGGGAATGGGGAGGAAGGGTATAACATTTAAAATGTAAATACAGAGAATATCCAATAAAATAGGGAAAAAACCCTCTTGAGAACATGTGATAACATCTTGTTTTAGATAACCCAATCACAAAAGAATACACATGGTATGCACTCACTTATAAGTGGATATTAGCCCAAAATCCCAGAATACCTAAGATATAATTCACAGGCCATATGAAGCTCACGAAGAAGGAAGACCAAAGTGTGGATTCTTCAGTCCTTCTTAGAAGTGGGTACAATTTATGCTCATTGTAACTAGTAAGATCTTAATGCACACTATCAAACCTTTTAAAAAACCAAGTACTGACAAAAATGTATCCATATACTTCTATGTAAAAATGCTTAAAATCTGTACATTTATCTTTGGTTTTTAAAATAAAGTTGTTCAATTAAAAAAAGAAGTGGGTACAAAGTACTCACAGGAGATAGAGTGTAGGAAGGATTTGGGACAAAGACAAGAGGGGTAGGAGGAAAAGTGGGCAGTATTAGAAATGAGAGGAGACAGACATGACATACAGAGGGTCAGGAATTTGAACATAGGTGTGTAGCAATAGCTGATGGGGATCTGTGCATAGCCACCAGCAAGTCCCAGATGCTAGAAAAGCAAGAGTCTCCCAGGACCCAGAGATGAGATTAGCTGAAATGACCAATAAATGGGAGGAAGAACCTATAGAGACCATATCCAGTGATTAGGCAAAGCCCACAGTTTGGGGATAGAACCACCCACTCATCTCCAGATTTCTAAATTAGAATTGATCATGTCTAAAGGAAATACGAAGACAAAGTATAAAGTAAAGATTGAAAAAAAAAAGGCCATCCAAAGATTGCCACACCTGGGAACCCATTCCATATACAGACACCAAATACAGACACCAAATCCAGGCACAATTGCGGATACCAAGAATTATTTTCTCACAGGAACCTGATATAGCTGTCTCCTGAGAGCCTCTGCTAGATCTGGACAAGTACAGAAGCAGATGCTTATAGGCAACGATTGGACTGAGCATGGGGACCTCAATGGAGAAGTTAGAAAAAACTGAAGAAGCTGAAGGGGTATGCAACCCCATTGGAAGAACAACAATATTAACTAACCAGACCCCTAGAGTTCCCAGGAACTAAACCATCAAGCAAAGAGTACACTGGGAGGAACTATTACTCCAGCCACATATGTAGCAGAGGATCACCTTTTGGGCACCAACGGAAGGGATGACCCTTGGTCCTATGTATGCTTGATGCCCCGATGCCCCGGTGTAGGGGAATGCCAGGGTAGAGAGGTAGGAGTGGGTAGGAGGGAGGGGTCTTCATAGAAGCAAGGGAAGGGGAGGTGTGAGAAAGAGTTTCCTGAGGGGAAACTGGGTATATTTAAAATATAAATACATAACATATCCAATTAAAAATAAATAAAATAAAGCACTATTAGTTATTTTAAAAAATAGACCTCTCTAATCATTTAGGTAACCCCTTTGTTCTCTTGCCTTTATCTGGAGTCTGACAGCTTTGGTTTATTACCAAAACCAAAATAAGTTTAAAGATAAAGAGCATCTTAACATAAGTTAATATGTTTAACATATTTTAATATGCTTCTTTGTTGATGTGATAAGACACTAACCAAACAAACTTTGACAAAAAAAAAAAAAAAGTCTATTTGGTTCATTCTTCCGTATCACAGTCTTCCACTGAAGGACATTCAGGCAGGAGCTTGAAAATGGAGAAATACTGCTCATTGCCTGTCTAACCAGGCTTACTCAGCCATCTCTTTTATAAGGCCTAGGATCATCTACCCAGAAATGATAACACTCACAGTGGGATGCTTCCTCCTACATCAGTTGACATTGAACAAAATGCTCTGCTCCATGCACATGTTCATAGACTAGAATGAGATAATTCTTCAATTCGAGGGTCCTCGAAACTCTCAGATCTTTATGTATTTGGAGCATGACTTCAAATTGGACTGAAGACCCTTGTCCCTTCCTCTTTCATTCTTCTGGGCTCATGGTGAGATCAGTTTTCTAAGCCATGTGCTGCATTTATGGGAAGGTGAAAGCAATGGTTCACATGATCATTCCCTAAAACATCCTGAACCAAGAACCAAACAAATGTTTTTAAATCACAATTCAGTTAGCTTGTTTTGTTATGGTGGTAGAAACATAACTGATATGTTAATGTATGAAATAACTCAGACAGAACATTATTCACCTCTATAGCTGTACTGAAGATTTCAAAAATATAAACAAAACTTCAAAGGTCTCCTTAGAGAAATACACTCTAGTTTTCACTGTAAATTCAGTGAAGATTGGAAGATTTTTGGCTCAGTTTTATGTTTGCATTCAAAGCATTCTGTAGGATTTTTTTAAAACTTAAACCACACAATATGGCAATAAAGCTTGCGTAGACATCCATTATGCATTAGGCATTTTAAAAATTTTTATTGGATGTTGTCTGTATTTATATTTCAAATGTTACCCCCATGCTGTCATCCTCCACTTGTTTCCATAAAGGTGCTCCCACAACCAACCATTCTCTCCACCTCAGTGCCTTGGCATTCCTTTACACTGGGAAAACATATCTTCACTGGACCAAAGGCCTCTTGTCCTATTGATGTCAGACAATGTTATCCACTGCTACATATGCAACTGGAGCCATGGGTCTCTCCATGAGTGCCAAATAGTTGGTGTTTTAGACTCTGAGAGTTCTGGAGGGTTTGGTTGGTGATAACAGTGTTATACCCATGGAGTTGCAAATCCTTTCAACTCCTTCAGTTCTTTCTCTAGCCTTTTTCCTGGGGACCATGTGTTTAGTCCCATGGTTAGCTGCAAGAATCCTCAACTGTATCTGTATGACTCTGGCTGAGCCTCTGAGGAGACATCCATAACTGGATCCTGCCAGTAAGCATTTCTTGGTATTGGCAATAGTGTTTGGTTTGGTGGCTGCATAGTAGGTGGATCCCCAGGTGTGGCAATCCCTAAATTACTTTTTTCTTCAATCCCTGATTCTCTTTGTATTCTACATTTCTTCCCATGACTGTTTTAGTCTACCTTGTTAGAAGATCTGAGGCATCCATATTCTGGTTCTTTTAAGACTCATAATTTCTGAGAATTGTTTCTTGGTATTCAGTGCTTTTAGGGACTGTTACCTGCTTATCAGTGAGTGCATATCATGTGTGATCTTTTGTGACTGGTTTACTTCACTCAGGATGATTGCTTCTAGTTCCATCCATTATTTCTGATAGCTAAGTAGCACTCCATTTTATAAATGTACTACAATTTTTGTATCTGTTCCTCTGTTGAATGATATCTAGTTTCTGGTTATTATAAATAAAGCTGCTACAAACATGGAGGAACATTTGTCCTTGTTAGATATTGGAGCTTCTTTTGGATATATTCCCAGGAATGGTATAGTTGGGTCCTCAGGTAGTAATATGTCCAGTTTTCTGAGGAACCAGCAGACTGATTTTCAGAGTAGTTGTACCAGTTTTAAATCTCAACAATGATCAAGGAGTGTTTCTCTTTCTCCACATCCTTGCTAGCATCTACTGTCACCTGGGTTTTTTGATCTTAGCCATGTAGGATGTACAGATGCATTTCTGTGCTACTGGATTGAGAGGCAGTGCTTTAGAACTTTTTAAATGGATGAATAAGAATGGCCTGCAATTATTGTTTTGACCTTGTACCATCTATATAAGGACTAAACATTTTTTCCTCAGGAAACTAACTTTTGACTTTTCTCACTTTATATGCTATGTATAATCTTCTCTATTTTATTTATTCTTTTGCCATTTTTGTTATTTTAATTTTTTTCTTTGATATTTTATGTATTTACATTTTAAATGTTATCACCTTTAACCTCTATCCCATTCCCTTCACCTTGCTTCCATGAAGATGCTGCCACTCCCAACTACCCACTCCTGCCTCATTGCCCTGGCATTTCCCTTCACTGGGGAAAGGATTATTCACAGGACCAAAGGATTCTCCTCTTACTGATGCCAGACAATGCCATCCTCTGCTACACATGCAGCTGGAACCAAGGGTCCCTCCATGTGTATTCATTGTTTGGTGTTTTAGTTCCTAGGAGCTCTAGAGGGTTTGGTTGGTTGATATTGTTGTTCTTCCCATGGGGTTACAAACCCTTTCAGCTCGTTCTCTAGATTCTCAATTGGAGTCCATTTTTTGTTATTTTATTCTTCTGCTTTAACTTTAAACATAAAGACGCAGATGTTTATTTCCTTGGCTCTTTTTTTCTATTCCATAGTTTTACAATAATCTTCCCTCCCAGTAGAGCCATAACTACATTTCTTGTGGTAGTTTCATTTAGTTGAAAACATTTTTCAATTTGTACTGTTGCAATGTCTTTAACTCATGAGTCAAGAGTTACTGCTGGACTGAGGATTCCACTCAATAGTACATCCTTTGTATTCTGTGCCCTAGTTTAGTCTTAACCAGTGTAAAAACAAGAAATATGCATTGCTAATGTCAAAATAAGTGCTACTGAGGAGTCTCTGGAAGATTTTATTGTGATTAATTTTATCTCATTTTAATTACATTCAGAGTATCCTACTGAATATTTTAATCTTCTGATACTTGTAGATAATAGGTATTGTTACAAGTACCTTGAAAATGTTTTGTGTTCTATTAAGTATGTTGCTGAAATAGTCCACATGTTCTCTATCTTCCTGACATTTTCAATTCATTTTGAAACTTGTTAGTTCACATTTACCAGTTTCTACTTCTAAATCTTTAGAATTTTAAGAACATCTTAACACTTAGATACATAAATGATTCAACCTATCTTCTTGCATCCTGGATCTTTAAGCCTAAGTCCTGTGTAAGTATTTAGGGTAGCATTTCCTTTTATCTACATATCCTCACAGCATTGGTGGTTTTATTTTCTACATTTTAAATTTTAATTTTATGCATTTGTCTTTACTTATACATACTTATTATATTACTTTCAATAAATAGCATTAGGGGGAAGATTTTTTCCCCTTACCATAAAATTCTACAGGTCACCCCAAACCATTCTTTAAAAAGTCACTAGCGCCCTCCTACTTTTGCTTTAATGACTCAGTATCTATCACCTAGGTGAATATTTTTAAAGGTAGATGCACTTCTGTTCTTTCTTCTGCATTTCATTGATCTCCCTATTCTTTAGCAAGTATAATTAAAAGAAAAGTGGTCTTTAATTTGATTGCATACACTTGATAGCTCATTTACTATCAGTGCAATTTTTGTTTATAACCATTACCATGCTGTGTTAGGGTGATGTGACAATTATACAAAAAACCAAAAAGAACAAAATTGTAATTTGTCATCTGTGTCAATAAGGTTTTTCTATTATAAGTATTCATCAAACTTTATTATTTGATCTTCACTATTCTGTGTTATTAAAATGAATTTTAAAGAGTGTCACTTGCTTTTTATGAGTATACTCCAAACATGTATTTCCAAAGAATAGATCCTAATACAATAGAAGGAACATATTCTTTTATTCAGTATTGAAAAGAGTATAAAGACAGATATACAAAGGGTGTTGAATTTACTAGAAATCTGTAACTTTTCTAAAGATGATCTGGAATTAAATAGGAAGAGATTTGGGACAGCATGATTAGAAATGTAAGAAAGGTTTGGGTCAATAGTTTGTGTATATGGCCACCACAGTGTTGTATTTTATTTTCTGATGTTTCTAGCTTGGTCATAGTATTTTTTTCAGTGGTTCAGTAAATCTTATAGGAATTACTGTAAAAATATATTTATATCTTCACTTTCTTCACAGGAAGTTACCACAACTAAACTTGAAGGAATTCTTTAAAACATTGACAGGTACAAATCAAGATAAAGCAACACTTGGACTACAATTAATTAGTCACTGAAACACTACTGTTTTATTTAATTATAGTTTAAAAGACTTTATAGTTCAACTTTGGCACTACAGCTTTATTCTCTTATTAGACCATAAAATTTTAGAAGGCTATGTTCCTTGGGTGACTTTGGATTGCCACTTATAAAAAGGCAATTCAAAGTAGCTTAAGCATAAAGGATATTTATTGTTAAATATTCCCAAGAACTTCTTTTGTAATGAGATGTGTTATTTGAATTCATTTTGTATGAAATCCACTTGAAAGTAAAATGTCAACGAGTCTAGACTTACTTTATCCTTGTTTAACAACAGCAATAGAAAAGGCTGCTTTATTTTTCTGTTCATGCAAATCATCACAGAAATCTCTATCTGTCCTCACTTGGCACCAGCCGATGCTTGGCTCCAGCTGTTATCACATGCCCATGCTGTATCCTGAAAGGTCATTTCCACAAGTTGAAGAGACTGCCAGACACAAACAGACCTGCTTCAAAGATTGAGTCATATCTGAGTCATCGCTGTATTTCGAATGACCTTTGACACACCTGACTATCAGTCAATGAATTTCAGGGAAAGAGAGCAACTTTAATGCAGGTTAGTTTTTCAGTGTGGAAAGAGAAAGGGATTTGGTATAAAGAAAGAGATAGAGTAAAGGCAGAAAATTCTGACACGATTGGCCAAGATCAAAATTTCAGATGACAGCAAATGTTGGCGAGGATGTGGAGAAAGAGAAACACTTCTCCACTGTTGATGGGGTTGTAAACTGGTAGAAACACTCTGGAAATCAGTCTGCCGATTCCTCAGAAATTTGGACATAATACTACCTGAAGACCCACTTATTCCACTTCTGGACATTTACCCCAGAGGCGGTCCAACATACAACAAAGACACATGCATCACAATGTTCATAGCAGCTTTATTTATAATAGCCAGAAACTGGAAAGAATCCAGATGTCCTTCAGTAGATGAATGGATACAAAAATTGTGGTACATTTATACAATGGAGTAATACTCAGCTATCAGAAACAATGACCTTATGAAATTCTTAAGAAAATGGATGCATCTAGAGAATATCATCCTGAGTGAGATAACCCAGTCACAAAAGAACAGATATAATATGCAGTCACTGATAATTGGATACTAACCCCAGAAAGCTCTGAACAGGCCAGAAACAACTCACAGACTGTGTGAAGTTCAAGGGAAAAAAAAGAAAAGAAAAAACCATTATGTTTCCTCCTTACGCACCAAGAGTTACATCCTGTTTTACATGTACTTTATGCTCCTTGTAACTAGTAAGATCTTAATGCACACTATTAAACCTTATTTTAAAAAAGCCAAGCAATGACAAAATTGTATTAGTATACTTTTATGCAAAAATGCTTAAAATTTGTACATTTATCTTTGTTTTTTTTTAAAAAAAGTTCTCCAATTAAAAAAATTAAGTTCTGACACATATAGAAGTTGTATGAAAATGTGAGATATAAAGGGAAAAATAGAAACATGTTTTTATTTGTTTGGTTTATATATTTGTATAAAGAGAGTAAAAGCAGATTGACTTTTATTTTAATAAGACTAAGATTTGGAAACTCACATGTAATTATTGCTACTGCATTTGTAGAACCTTTGCAAAATGTCAGGGATTTGAACAAGCTCTTGTAAGCTTCCAGCATCTTATAGTGTTAAGTAACTGTAAATACATTGTACAGCAACCTCTAGCAATTATGTAAGCATCTTCTAAATATAATTCATGCTACTTTACATATTAAGATCCTGAAGATGATTAAATAGAAATATGGATACTATTTAGCAGTAATATGCTAATCAGTATCCAAGATTTTCATCATCAATTTCATTACCTTGTGAAATTACTACCATATCTGGTAAAGGAAAGGAAACAACAGTGAAAAAGCTACACAAAGATAACAATTGTTCCATCTCTACCCAGGTCATCCATTGATGGCCTATGTCCTTCATGACACAGAACAGTGGACAATTACAAACACACACACACACACACACACACACACACATACACACAAACACACACACACACACACACACATTACTTCTAGAGAAATGAATCTCACAAAGTATTAAAAGTGAGTCAAATCTTATTGTGGAAACTCAAAGAACTAAGTCACATTCTACTTTTTGACCACTTCCTCCATTTCTATCTTTCTCTGTTTATTTTCATCCCACAAATTATTGTACTTCTTTTGCTAACATAGTCCCCAAAGCATTAGTATGTTACTCATAATTGATGCTAACTATATGTTGAGAAAGGAAAAATCTATTACTAAGTACTCTCTTTTACTATGAATTACTCAACTACATAAACAAGAAAAAATCAGAATATTTACAAATTAAAAATATAGAGCAATAATAGTCATACACACAAACATAAGCAAAATACACCAAAATTCACTTACAATCACTGGGATAAAAATTTAACTGAATTGCTAAATTAAATTTTAAAAATAATCTGTTGATAGTACAGATTCTGTTTCTTCTCATTTAATGCTGCACATTAAATGGAAGAATAACAGCCTAGGACTATCTGTAGCCAGTGCTGTGATATATTCTTAAAAGCACAGCACTTTAGAGTATGTAATCAAAAATTAATACTTAAAAATATTTACTTGACATTACATATTAATTTTTTCCGTGTACATGAAAATTTTTTTCCTTTCTAGAATTTTTTGACTTTAATAAACAGTAAAAGATAAGATTTTAAGATGATGAACTGCTAAGCATAGTTAAAATTACATATATATGATTCATACACAGACACATAGAAACACAGACACAACACATACACATGCACACACAGACACACACACATACAAACATGTATATACATGTATATATGAGATTCTCACACACATGCATATATGAGATTCATTTTCTCTGAGAAAAATGACTGAATACTCCAACTTCCAAATCTACTCTTAGCTTACTCTATTTACTCTACTACAGGATGTAAAAGTGCTGAACTTTTAGCTGAGGTTGAGAGATATGTGCCAAGGATTATCTAGGGAATATATCTATATCTGTCTCTGAAGACTTCAATAGAGTAGAAGAAACGACAAATGATCCTAGACTGAATAATAAATTAATTCAAAGATGTAATAAAATCAATAATGCTGATGGTGGGTTGCCCAATCTTTTTTTTTTTTTTTTAGCACCTTTAACCATTCAATTTCCAGGCCTTTTCTTCTCTATACATTCATTAAATGATGAGAAGGAGGCACACATTTTAACCTGCAGTCAACAACTGTTTTATATAGTGTTTTTGTTTGTTTGCTTGTTTGCTTGTGTTTGTGGTTTTGTTTTTTTCTACTTCTCGGAGCTTTTTTCTTTTTATTTTTTTCATTGTGGGTTTCATTTTTTTGACTAAAAACACAACAGCAAAAGAAGTCAAGCCCAGTTGTTATTCCTGTACATTTACCTTCTTGAGGTCAGAGTTTCGCTTTTGTTTCCCTTTGCATATGCCAGGTTAGCTGGTCCTAAAGCTTCTCGGGCTTCTTCTATGGTTACCTGCCTTCCTACTCTAGGAGCACTAAAATTATGGATGAATATTAATGTATCTGTCTTTAATGTGTGTGATGTGGACTTAAACCTTAGGTCTCGTGTTTGCAGGGCAAGAATGTTATCAACTAATATATTTTCTTTGCCCCGACACAATTAAAATGTAATGTATTTGTTTTTTTTGCTATTTGCTAAACACTAATTGAAATTCCTCAAGAACTAAAAACATTTGATCAAAGAGTTAGTTAGTTATTTGTAGATCTGTAAGTTGTAGATGTTGTGGCAAAATGTAAGAAGGAACCAAACTGGAGGACAGACAAAGCATTAACAGGATGAGCCAAGTTATCATGAGAAATAAAGTTAATTGTATCTCCAATCTTGAGAGACTAAAATACTTAGATCAAATCTAGGAATAATATGTAGATATTATATCATTTTGCTAAGTTGTGGAATTCCTTTTTTATTAGTTTTTTTAATTAAAGTCGTTTTAGTATCAGTTGTCTCAGACGTTAATTAATGTATGTGAGATTCTCTATATCTAGCACATAGTAGGCTCACAAAAAGTGAGTGTACAGGGTAAATGCTTGTGGTTAACTGTTTAAGAAACTCGGGAGTAAAGAAAGTTTTTATAAAGAAGATACATGAGCATTGGTCAATGTATGAGAATAGCTATTTTAAGGTTCCTGTGAACTAGGTTAGAGATTTGGTGAGAAAAATTTAACTCATATATGTTTGGCTTAGAATTCCTGAATGCATTAAAATGTCTCTTGCGATAAATAGTAAAATAATGCATGAGTAATTATTTTACTCTTTAGTCAGAAACTGAGAAAACTTATCTAGAACTCATATAAGAATTTCAGGGAGTAAAGTTCTCCAGCATGTAGAGATAGCAAGCTATCAGGTATGACACGTCAAAGACAAAAATCAATAGCTACTGGCTGAGAATTCTTCCTCTGGACTGCATGAGCTCTGACTTCTCAGGATCAAAGAAGGTAGCTGCATACAACTCTGTGTCCAGTAGATTCTTTGCAAAATTCTAAAAGGGAAGTAAATTATTTATTCAACAGTCCATAAAGCAGGCAAGGAGAAACTTTATTCTGCAGAATACAAGGAGCTGTCTTGAAGGGACTCTCCTGGTTTAGTAGCACACTGCCCTAGAGATGACTGAACTTTCTGTCAGGGTTATGTCATTAGAACTTGTGTCTCTAAAGCCCTCACATACACAGCACCATTTGATTTAACAATTTACCCCATTTCCAAACATTGCCTGACACTTAATGTATCTTGTACAATCATTTGCTGAATGGTAATATTTTTTCTTAAAATTACTAACTCACCTATAACCTCACAAGAAAATATTTAAAGTCCAGCATCTACACATACCAACCTGGATCCTAGTAGATAATGACTAAAATATAGATGTTATATTTTTCTCAAAATAATGAGAAATACTAAATCCAGACTTTAAGAATAAAAACTGATATCAAAGTTTTGCTTGACAATCATAAAATGGTTGTTTTAGGCTTGCTCAGAAGGAAAGCATACTCCAGGTCTCCTACATCCACATCAGGATCAGTTCTGACAGAAATCTTTTGTAGTGTTGCTAGATGTAGTTCACACTGTAGCTATAATCTGAGAATAAAAGAAAACAAAAAAAAAAAAAAAAAAAAGGTAATCAGAACTTGGATCTGTTAAATAAAATCAAACTTTATAGCATATCAATGAATTCCTGTAAGCATTAAAAATAGAATGCATTTGACATAGGTAGTCACAGAATTCCACAAGCTCAACAAATAAATAACTCAATTGAATGTTTGCTGAATGGATGTTACAATATTCATTGTACAGAAAATACATAAGTACATTGAATAAATCACAATTTCTCAGGTCAGAGAATTTATATTCTAGATATTTTTAAACATTTATGATTACAAATGTATATATGTATATATGTGCATATATATTTCCAGTTTTCTTTAATTAACATAATAGGACATGTTTTTTTTTCAAAACTGTAATTTTTGATGTGATGAATATCAGGAATTAATTTGAACAAGGAAATATCAACTATCTTTCTCATCATGGTGTTAGTTCAAAATAATGTTTATTTTAGAAACGTCTGCTCCAGAAAATGTGACTTACAATTAAAATATGTAAGTATGAGAACATGAACACATATTTTTCAATTACAAGATTAATTTGCAGAACTGAAGTCATGAGGTTTTCTGTATATCTACTATAGATAAATAAGTATATATTTCCCTTGGTGAATTGCCTTGTCATCCTCAGTGCATAGTTTGATACTCTGGATGGGCTACCGCTTGTGTGCTCAGAGAAAGAAGAATGCTCTTAAAATCATCTAGAAGAGAAACAGTATCAGGGACATGGAAGTGTCCACAAGTCATAAATCATGCTTTAGCAAGATAGAAAGACAAGTTATTAAATAATTGTTTTGTTGTTTGTGATTTGCTAAAGGTTGGTTTGAAATTATTTTCTCTGTGTACTCTCAGTGAAAAAATAAATTAACTAAGGCATTCTTGTTTTATTTTTAAACCAAAATAACCACAAACCACCACAGTTTACTAAGTATCTATTGAGGAAAAATTCTTCTGAAATGAGTACCAAAGAGAACACTATTGCCTTAAGCATCCAAGATATTTAAAAAATTTCTTAATTTTCCCTATCCATAAGAATAAATTTAAGTTATTTTTGTCTCACCCTAACTTATTTTAACATCTATATTTTAATTTCTGTGGAAAATAAGCAACACAAATTAATACTTTTATTTTACTCATGATCTTATAGTTGATCCTAAATTGCTATACATACAAAAATACTAAATAAATCCAGCAAATTGGATGTGTAATTTTGTGGTTTGTGTGTGTCTGTGTGTGTGTGTGTCTCTCTCTCTCTCTCTCTCTCTGTGTGTGTGTGTGTGTGTGTGTGTGTGTTGATTACATAAAAGAAGGACACGATTTTGAAATGGAAGTGGAGAAACATGAAAGGACTTGAAGGTAAGGGAGTAATAATAAAATTATATTTTTTATTTTTTCAAAATTAAATTAAAACGTTATAATTAATACATGAAATTGGGAAGGAAAGTAAGCAGGTTTAGAGAAACAGTTGGGGAAGGAGAATGGGATAATGGTTTATTATATACAAAGAACTCAAAAAGCTAGACACCAGAGAATCAAATAACCCTATTAAAAATGGGGTACAGAGCTAAACAAAACATTCTCAATTGAGGAATATCGAATGGCTGAGAAACATCTAAGGAAGTGCTCAACATCCTTAGCCATCAGGGAAATGCAAATCAAAACAACCCTGAGATTCCACCTCACACCAGTAAGATTGACCAAGATCCAAAACTCAGATGACAGCAGATGCTGGGAAGGTTGTGGAGAAAGAGGAATACTTCTCCACTGTTGGTGGAGTTGTAAATTGATACAACCACTCTGGAAATCATTCTGGCGATTCCTTAGAAAATTGGACATAGTACTACCTGAAGATCCACCTATTCCACTTCTGAGCATATATCCCAGGGACACTCCAATATACAATAAAGATACATGCACCACAATGTTCATAGCAGCTCTATTTATAATAGCCAGATGCTGGAAAGAACCCAGGTGTCCTTCAGTAGATGAATGGATACAAATATCGTGGTACATTTACACAATGGAGTACTACTCAGCCACCAGAAACAATGACTTATCCAAATTCTTAAGAAAATGGTTGCATCTAGAGAATATCATCCTGAGTGAGATAACCAAGTCACAAAAGAACAGACATAATATGCAGTCATTGATAGTGGGATGCTAACCCCAGAGGCTCCGACTGCCCCAGAAACAACTCACAGCCTGTGTGAAGTTCAAGAAAAAACAAAACAAAACAAAAAACAAACAAACAAACAAAAAAAGTCATGCACAATCCTTACACACCAAGAAAACGTTGATTAATTCCGGGTTACATCCTGTTTTACATGTACTTTTTGTCATTGTGACTAGTAAGACCTTAATGCAGAGTATCAAACTTTAAAAAAAGAAAGAAAAAAAAAAAAGCCAAGCACTGACACAATTGTATTTGTATACATCTATGCAAAAATGTTTAAAAATTTTTCTTTAATTTTTGTTTTTTAAAATAAAGTTTAGGGCTGGAGAGATGGCTCAGCCGTTAAAGGCTAGGCTCACAACCAAAAATATAAAATAAAGTTTAAAAAACATGCATTTATAAAATATTAGTCAATGTATTTTTCAAAAGCAAACTTCCAGAACATCTGTTTTAAGCAGGTATGGGGAACAATCTAAGAACAAAAGAAAAAAATATATTTTAAAAATTCAAACATATGTTTATGTTCTAAGCACATCATAGAGACAGAAATGAGGTTAAATGTGAAAAGAATAATACTTTTGTGAATGATTCAATCTGGTGTTATATAAAGAACTTGATTAAATAAAATAAAGTCAATTAATAAAAATGTATGTAGCTTTATGATTGTGAAGTTAAATAAAAAAATCAACACATAATTTTTAAGGAAGCATGACATTATAAAAACCATGCATTTGAAGTGAGCAGGAACTTAGCAAAGAAAAATTTGGTAGGTTCAGATCAACTTCCTACTTAAGGTTGAACTTCTAGGTTCTTACATTGTACAAGAACCATTATAAATTAAGGAGATGTGATGTGGAATGTATAGTAAAATATTTCACAATATTAACTGAGAGGCAAAGAAAAGGCTACTTTATATAGAGAAATGAAAAAGAACTAGGTAAATGAAATATTGTGAAATTTGAACTGATGTCAGATTAGCCTAGTGAAGATGCTCTATAAGTCAAATTAGAAACTTAGGGAATGGAATTAGAATAACAAGGAGTTTAAGCCTAGGCATTTTATCTGTATGTTCTTGTGGGGCATTGAGGAATTGAATTATATAAGGAAGCAAGACATAATATAGTATTGACTGAGCAAGGAGTCGAGATGTTGGGACATAGGGGAAAAAGAGAGGGACCGAAAGGGGAAACATGAGAATGGAGACTGTAAGAACTTGCACCATGGGAATAAAATAGTCTGATGTTATTATAGAAAGCAGACACACGTGACTTGAACTGAATGTTCAATACAGAAATGAAAATTAAAATTTGACTCAGTGATTGAAAGAGACTAGGCTAAACACTAAAGCTTAGGATCTTGGAATGATAACATTTGAAAGTCATCTAAGGTTTTGTTATATTCAATGTGATATGTCTTTCATATGTTCACACCTGAAGAATTTTACTTCAGGGTTGTATAACAAATAGTATAAGTGATATGTGAATTTTTGTCTGGGAGAGGAGAGAGAAAGAGAGACACAGAGAGAGACACACAGACACGCAGACACACACACACACACACACACACACACACAAACACACAGAGAGAGGGGGGGTGTTAAAGTTTTGCAGTGCTCACTTAATCTTATGCAGCATGACTAGAATTTTATTTAAGTCATGTTTGCCCTGTACACGATAGACACAGACTTGGGAGACGGACTATGGAGGTCCTGAATGTTATCTTTACGATTTGCCCTTTAGTATTTATACTTGAAAACTGGCTCTACAGTTTTCAGTGTATCTGCTCCTGTAAATGTCAGTGTAATGCCTCAGTTTTTTCCATCCTATAAAATGTGGATAAAATTGCCTATTCGAAGGATGTTATGAAGATTAAGCAAGCCAATACAAGTAGAGTGCTTAAAGGTCATATTGTACACTGTAAACTCTGACTACACCTTTGCAACTCTTATCGGACAGCTCATTTATTATTAATGTTAATCATTCAGTTATAAACATATTTAAACTTTTCCAGTGACTTAAGATTTTTGATTCAACATGCTATAAAATAAAAAAGAGTCATTTCTGTACATTTGAATTACTATGGCCAAATGTTGGATAAAATAGATATACATGCCATGATATTCACTATATGTACATAATTTTAAATAACATTACCCATCATCTTCTAGTATACATGGTAAATGGTGATGATAAATACATGCAATGTGTGAAATAATAATATAAATTATAGAAAAATAACAGTATATGTAATTATTTTAACACTTACTCTTTAGTTATTTATGTATTCTGTTTAAGTGAAGGCATCTGATTAAGGTTAGTTAGAGGTCCCTTTATAGTTAAAATAGCATGGCTATGAGACAATTGCTTTAGTTGGCTTTTTAGTCACTAGAATGGAATTGCTATGGCAATAAGCATATAAGGATTAGGGTTTCTTCTTCTGGAAGTTTTAGTCTACTAAATGGATACTTACAGCTCCATTATGTTGGAGCTCTATTAAGGGATATGCATCATGGAATAAAGCTAATCAACACTCATGTTCTAAGACAATAATTAAAACTAACAAATCTCATAATTCCCTTTTAGGTTGTTCCCCCTAAAAAGCCTAGAGTTCTTCATGAAAAGCAATCTGCTAATGGTTCACACAGGCCTGACCTTTAACACAGATCATTAAGAGACACTACATACAGCTGAGACAGAGCAGATGCTTTATTGTTCATCATAGAGAACGATACTCTCTTAAGACTTTTGAAGGCAAAAGGTAAAGGAGAAAAGAAACCAACAAAGAACAAGACAACTTAGGAAGGTGAGAGGCTTTTATTCTGCACTGTGACCCTCCACAACACCTACACTACAGATTTCTGTCTGAATTTTCTGATTTTTTTAATTTAAGCCTGACAAATTCAGAGAAAAAAGACTAATTAATTTAATTATTCCAATAAAGGCTTATTTTTCTAGTGTAGAGGAATGCCAGTTTGCTGAGGTGGGAAAGGGTGGTTGGGAGAGGGAATACCTTCATGGAGGCAATGGGCAGGGAAGGGCTTATGGGACTGGGGAAAAGGGAATAACATCTGAAATGTAAATACAGAGAATATCCAATAATTTTACTTTTTTAAAAGTCAAGTTTCCTGAGCAAATTGTATGTAAATAGCAGGGCAGACACTCCTTCAATCCTTTCTCTAGCTCTTTCCTTGGGGTCACGATGTTCAGTCAGATCATTAGCTGCAAGCATCCTCTTCTGTATCAGGAGCTGACAGGGTCTAAAATCCTATGAGAATAACAAAACTATCAACTATCCAAATCCACCACAGCTCCTAGAGACCAAAATTCCAATCAATGAGTTCTCATGGAGAGACCCATGGCTCCAACTGCATATAAAACAGAAGATAGCATTCTTTGGCATCAATAGGAAGAGAGGCCTTTGGTCCAATAAAGACTTGTTTTCTTACTGTAAGGGAATGCCATGGCACTAAGGTGGGAGAAGGTGGTTGGGAGAAGGAGCACCTTCATGGAGGCAATGGAAGGGGAGGGAAGATAGGATTTCGGAAAAGGGATAACATCTGATATGTAAATACAAAGAATATCCAATTAAAAATAAAAGAAGGACAAAGTCACTGCATCCAGCTTCTCATGATAGCCTTTGCTGCAACTAAGGACAACAAAGAGCATGGCAGTCTTGTATTTTAAGCTCATGCTCAGTGACAGAACTGAAAATTCTTTGCTATGCCAAGTAGATTATACAATATCTCTTATCCAACTGATTACAATATTAGAGAATTCAACCATGGATGAAAATGTTACTCCTACTATAATAGGCAGTGTATAAAGATACACACTGTAATAATCCATGTGACCCAAAGTGGGCAAAAGCAAAAGACTAGTTTCCTCTTAAGAAAACTTTCAGACTTACGAAAAGGACAACACTACTGATAAAATAAAATAGTACTTAGAAGCCTTCAGAATGTCAACAAAGCACCCACATTCTTTTTTCAAATACAGAGTGGTATTCAGTTAACAAAATAACAATTATTTTCATATAAGCTACATCGGAGACAACTGAAGATGAAAAAAAAAATTGGACAGTCTCTCTAAAATTGCTGAATACATTATTTGAGAATCAGTCAGGGACTAACAGCAACCAAGCTGACAGAATCACAAAACACACCACACAATGAAATCCAACTCCTGGAGTTTTCAGAGATATCCCCGTACTCTGCAGTACATGTGTCTGAATCTGCTGGCCTTGCTGACCATGATGTTGGACTTTGGTAGTGATATGCTGACAATGTTGTGAAAGCTACCACTTCAGGGATAAAATGTTTTCTATAGCTCTTCTACTTTGTAAATGCTAATTGTAACTTTGAAGATATTTCTTTGTAGAAACTATTGACTGACAAACATTATATATACATATGTATATAGAAGTTATCAGAACTGTTATTAAAACTTGTAGGTGTCTGCTAATCTCTGCATCAGAAAAAAAAAGAAGGGAAGATAATATATCTTAACAATATATAGAAATGCTCACTATAGTGTTTTGAAATTGAGTTAAATTTGCAGTGGTCACTTCCAAACTGAATTTTCATATAATGAGGTTGATGAAATAAAATTTGCCACAGATAAGATCAAGAAAATTTGCTGATTAGGGACCTAAGAAAATCTAAAGAAGGACTATTTATTTCCAGGCAGCACAAATGAGAACATCAAGAAATTGATTAGCTATAAAGAGCAGAGAGAGTCTTTTAAACATCAGTACACACAGAGATGTAACCCATGGGTTTCATAATCTAATGCAGTCTCGAAAGCACAGATGAAAGGAAACAATTCTTTTGCATATCATTTGCATGGATCCATTAGCTTATCTTCTGCATAGATCTATCTGCATCTCTCTGTGTGAATTCCAATGTTTTCATGGCTTTTCTATTCACTCTCAAGGAAAAAAAATAAAGTAGTAGTGATCCAACTAATTATAACCAATGACACATATTGCAAACCTAGAAAACAGTCATCTAAATTAGGCAATTATTTCATTCTGGGCATTTCTATCTATGTTGTCCTGACACTTGATGATTTAACAGAATTAGAGAAATCACAGGTATATTCTCCCTTGTAAAAGAACAACTTTGTTGTCTAGTTTAGCTTATAAACCCTTTCATGTGTCCCCAGGATGTGAGATCTGCCCAAACTTCCATTACCCTAGACTTACTTCATTAGAAACATTCCCAGTAAATGATTTTTTTTTAATCCAAGCCTTGCTTTACCTCCTTCTTCAGCTTCTCAAAGTATGCATGAATGAGGTCCATTTTGAGGTAAGAAATCTTTTAGGACTAACAGCCTAGAGTATCCTGATAAATTTTCACTGAACATCTCCTTAATAGAATCAAGGAAGAGGAAAACATGCCTTTCCCTCTGGAGAAAACAGAATACAAGCAAACTAACTAACCTATCTCCAAAGGAACTCTTACTTTTGTCCTTTTGAGTGTTCACCTAAATCTATTACTGTATATTGGTTTACCATTGAGAGGGTTCATGAGTCAATGGGGATAGAACTCATTGCATGTCTTTATAGCATAGCCACTCGGATGTTCTAGCAACTCAATATGGACTCTGAGTGAACTTGGCGATTCTTGTACTCAACTTTGTTCTGTCTGAAAGTCTGTAAAATGAACAAACTGACATTTTATTAATAACATAGTGACATATAAGATTAGGATTGTCTATGATCCAATAAATTCTAGCACTTATATTTACAGGGTATTCTGAGCACTGAGCTCAAACACGTGATGCACATTTGGAGACATGATATACATAGGAAACTTGTGATTGTTTTCAGTAACCGTGGCCAGATAGGACACTGGTTCCTCAAGTTAATCCTCTGCCTTGTGAACATCTTTTTTCTTGAACTAATCCTTAAAGGCATAATATATTTATGGAGCCATGAATATGGTTAGTCTCCAACACTAAAGAAATTTGTATTCAAGTGTTATGATAGATTTGTACTTTCTGGTATTGTAAATATTTAAAAGATAGCTTATCTCACCCCCCCAGTTCTCACTCCATGGGGGCCCACTTTAATATGAAGCCAAACTCACAGACTCTGTCACTAGGTATAAGCCACCTCTCTACAGAATTTCCTTTTCATGTGGTTCACTCTGCCTGCCCTGCTGTTTCTGTACTGGGTGGTGTTTACCACCATTGCATTTTCTTTCCTCTGCCACCTGTCACAAACATCACTCCATAGCCCAATTTATTTTCATGCAGGTTTATATATGGCATTCTCAATCACAAACCCTCAATACCATAAGATTATATCAAATGGACAAAGATAAAAACTGCCCTTCTATATGAGATAAAAGACCTATTGAAACCCTTAAAATATTCCTATCTACCATTGCCAATTATGGTCACCAGGATCCTGGTCTGCTTTCTCTAGTTCCATCTAAATTCCCTCCTCTTCTCTATTCCTTTTCCGCTTTCCTACCTCTTTTCCACCTACCTCTCTACTGCCCAATAATGTATCCTGTTAACATCAATCTACATTCTGGGGTATCTGGGTTAAATTGACTTTTCTCAGTGAGATTCGACCACCACAATAGGCACAAAATTCATTAAAACTCTTAGCAACCTCAGGCACTGCAGAACTTTTCTTCCCATCTCTGACCACAATCACATAAGAAATTCTGTTCACAGCTTTTCTCGCTGCTATTGATTAGAAATAAGAAAGGACAGTCATATGCACCTTGCAGCCTGAGAGTCCTACGGAATCTATATTCTAAAGCAGCACCAGCCTAGAAAGGTTAGAAATTATGAACACACTAAGCAAAGACACCCTGGCCATTTAAGACACATTTTCCCTTTATTTCAGTGATTGACAAACAATTTGCTGTTTCATTTTTAAATACCATAAGTGTATTTATCTTCTTTTAGGATTAAGAGTTGGCAGCCACTAGTTTGTACATTAAGGAACATTCCAACTTTGTAAAAGAATATATTGATTTAAAAATATATCAAACATAAACATTGCCTAAATTCAGAGCTCATTTATAGATGAGTAACCAGACCTCTACAGAAGGATAGAAAAATAATGTATTGAATAGTTGAAAATATAAAGACATAGCCAAGAAGAATCATTAGCAAACTCTGGAGTAGCAAACACTAAGAAACTAATGAATACCTAAAAATTATTCAAACCTGTATTTTAATCAGATCTCATTGATTGTAGGATATAAGCAATCTGGAATTAAAGTACATGCATAGTTACTAAAAATTAATTTTAGCTTGGAGGAAAATACTTTTCGAAAATACTTTCTAATAAAAAATAGGTAAGGGGAGTTTAATTTCTGCCTACTTTTTAAAACTGAAAGAATATATTCAGACAAACACTGCTGATTAAAAACAAAAGAATCTTCTAGAAGCAGAATATTGAATATATTATCTAATAAAGAAGTCTAGAGAAGGCCTACAGAGAAACATGCTTACCTTTCTATATAGAGACTTTTCTAAGACTATGCTAACAGTAATTAAATAAGCATATATTTCTATCATCTTTCATAACTAAAATATAGTTGACAGGAGCACTGAATAACATAAAACCTATATAGCTTTTTCTATTAAATTTTCCATGTGGCAGTTAATTAAAAAATATTGAAAACTCTCTGTGCCAAACTTTAGTATGAATTTTATACTCTTTATGGGGACTACAATGTACTTTGTGTATATGTTCAAAATATTGAATTTTCTTTGAGGCTAAACCTACAGCCATATATCAGACTCTTGTGGAATTTAATTGAAACCATTCATGTTATCCTTCTGAATGTAACTGGCTCTTCAGTTGACAATATACAAATCTATTAGCTACAAATACTGCAGCATGGAAAAGAGAGGTATCAAGGAGCAAAGAACACAAGTGGGAGGAAATTAAACTGCTATTTTTCAACATCTTGCATTTGATGTGTTTTCAGGAAGATAGTTTCTGCTAGGAAATGACAGATAATTCTTAATGCCCAAGAACATGTGAAAGAAACTGGCATAGTCATTGTGGGAGTAAGTACAGAGGTTAAAAAAAAAAAAACAAAAATCTATTGTATTAGCATAGTTATAGAGGAATACGCCCAAAGTATTCTAAACCAACATACCAGAAATATTTACACAACCATATTTATTGTACACAATTTTCAATAGCATAAAGTAGAATCAAGTGTCTATCAACAGATAGATAACTGAAAATAGAAAATGTGTAACAAACACCGAGGGTTTTTGTTCAGTTGTGAATAAAAATGAAATCATGAAGTTTTCAGAAAAATGAATGGAAATCAAAATTATTATATTAAACAAATAAACACAGACTCAGAACTACAAATACCATATATTTTCTCTTGTATACATATCCTGTATTTTAATATTTTCTTATGTGTCTTCAGATGTGGATATATGTCATGAAACTAGAAAGGAGACCACAAGAGGAGAAAAAGAATTTTGAAGAACGAATTGAGAAAGAGTAATAAAATATTTGTCAAATGAAAGTGATATGGGGCTACTAGAGTGGAGGAAGAGGATCCTTCTAGCAGTCATTTGTTATCAATAACTCCTCATTCTCAGTATATATTTTATAGGTATTTTTTAAAAGATGTAATATTCCATCCTCTAGGGATGCTCTTTAAAAATTAGGATGATCTTCTAAAGAAAGACATGTTAAAACTCAGAAAGTAAACAACTCAGAAGTTTAAGTAAGTTCCCTGAAACTGACCAGATATACTAAAGTTTTCTTTCCTTAAACTTACAGAAGCAGTAAGGACTGTTGAATCTCAGGAAAACTGAGATTCAGAGAGAGGTCTTGACCATCTGGCATGTTTGGGAAAGATTCAGACCAACTGAAATGCCTCCAATAGACACCCTCTGATATGTGGTGCTGCCTGTAAGTTGTGGAGGAGTCTCTAGGGTCCCAGCCTTCATGAGCTGTCAACCATTCTGGGCCTTTGTTGATACAGCTTCAGGTCATTTTTGCTCCTATAAACAATCCCTCAACCATACTTTTGTCAATAACCCTAATAAAGTTCATTTGTTTACCAAGTTGGACATTGTTAGTAGCATTCTCACTTTAATGTAATTCTGGTGCCATATTTAAGATAGGTGGACATATGCTCAGATCTCAGGAATAGTGTTACTCACTAGTATGGGGTAGGTTTTGGAGAAAAGCTGTGCTATCTATGCTGTCATTTGGGCTGGTACAGTGTGTACAGGAAATCACAGTTGTGAGTTTATAAGTACAGAATCTGTGCCATGTCTAAAAGATGATATTCACAATACTTCTCCATCCTCCACCTTTTAAATTCTACTGATTGGTATACAAAGCAATCATGTTTCTTAGGAAATGCCATGCCTTTTTGATTATCATATTCTCTAGTCTTAAATATCTTTTATCACAATCAGCCCAGCCTTATGGTTACTTCATAATTTTATCTATTTGTAGACTTTGTTGAAATGTTCCCTTCTACAAAACTCTTTTGATAGCACTTTCCATTTCAGCATTAACAGATTTAATCACAGCACTTAGTTAATATAATAATTAAAGGTGTGTTCAAGCCTCTTTCTCATGGGAGCTATCTTATTGGTCTCAATGTTTCTGAAGTATAATAAATACATAACAATTAAGAATGAATACATAAATAAATAATGAATAAATGAATTTAAGTGAATATTCTGTTCTTGAAAATGCTATTTAAAGTTGTAATACTAAAGCAAAAAAGAACAAGGAAGAAACAGATGGTTACATTGATAAGACTGCTGTTTCATTTCTAAACTAAGGTATATTATAATACACTTTGAGAGACAGATTCTTGGCAGGAATCTAAAAGGTCATTCAGATAATTAAAAGTACATACTTAACAAAACTTATAAAGAAAAATTGAAGCTAAAATTGAAAGGTAAGAGATCTGGCCAGAGAAAATAAAATTAAAAAAAAAATTATCATATAAGCTATAATTATTAGTGGAAGGTAGATGACTAATATGAAGAAACAATAAGAATAAAGGACTAAGGTTGAAAATATCAAAGGATAAATATGATCAAAGCATATAATTTCTTTAAATAAATGTTTTTATGGAACCTAGCAATATGTACAAGAATGTGTGCCAATAAAAATAATATGACATAATTAAAAATCATTAACTGTTGAAAGTAATAATAAGATACCTCTTATATATTTATTGGCCAAGAAATATAAATGTTGATGGTTATCATCAAAGTAGATTATATAAATGTATAAAACTTTCAAAGAATAGATAAAATATTAAGACAAAACTAAATAATGTAATAGGTTGATTAATTTAAAAATTAATTCCTGATTTTATTTTGGTGATACCATCATTTCATCAAATTAGACCAGATTTAAATACATATATAGAGAACCTTGTCTGCTCACATTACAGGAGGCGTGCCAGCCCAAGGAATAACCAGGCTAAACTCTGAAGCACTCCCTCCAATCCCCTGTCTTCTAAACCCCTCTAAAGCACACGACCCAGCAGCTGTAAACTGCACCCTATCCTCTGGGCTCAGTGTTCCAGCTCACATCTCTGCCTGCATTCCCAAAGACTGGGTGAATTCTGGAGATGAAAAACCTAGGCAAGAGAACAGAAACTACAAACACAAACATCAACAACAGAATAAAGAGATGAAAGAGAGAATCTCAGCCATAGGAGAGACAATAGAAGAAACTAATATATCAGTCATTGAAAATATTAAATCTGAAAAGTTTCTGACTTAAAACATTTAGAAAATTTAGGACACTATGAAAATACAAAACCTAAGAATAATAGGAATAGAAAGAAGATTCCCAGCATAAAGCCCAGAAAATATTTACAATATCATAGAAATAATATTCCTAAACTAAAGAAAGAGATGCTCATAAATATAAAAGCTTAAATAATACAAAATAGATGCAAATAAAAAAATTCTTCTACCATTTAATAATTAAAATATTAAATGTACAGCACAAAGAAAGGATATTACCATTACCACCATCAGCATCAAAATAACTGATAAATAATAATCGACCATTTATATCTCCCAATATCAATAGACCCAATTTGCCAATAAAGTAACACAGATTAAAATAAATGGTTGCATGTAAAAACAGAATTCACCATTTTGTTGCACACAAGAACACAACTCAACAATAAATACAAATGTTACCTCAGAGTAAAGGGCAGGAAAAAGATTTTCCACACAAATGTACCCAAAACCAAGCTAGAATGAATATTATAACATCTAATAAAATAGAATTTGAAGTAAAATTAACCCCCCCAAAAAGAGGTAGAGAGGGACACTTCATAGTCATCAAGAAAAAAAATCCACCAAGATGATCTCTCAATCCTTGATATCTAACACCAAATTCACTGACACCCACGTTTGTGAAATAAGCTTTAATAAAGCTTAAATCACACATTGAACATTACATATCAACAGTGGAAGAGTTCAAGATGAGATTCTCACCAATGGACGGGTTATGTGAACAGAAAATAAACAGAGACATAAGCAAACTAACAGGCGTTGTGACTCAAATGAACTAACCAGATATCTACAGAACATTACACCAAAACACAAAACAATATAGCTTTTTCTCAGCACATCATGGAACCTTGTCACAAACTGACCATATACTCAGCTACAAAGTTTTAAAAGATGCAAGAAAATTTAAATAAGCCCTCATATCTTACCAAACTACCATCACTTAAAGCTGGAATTCAATAACAGAAACAACAGAGAACCTACAAACTCATATAAACAGAACAAGTACCTACTCAATAACCACTGGGTTAAGGAAGAAATAAAGAAATTAACGATATCCTAGAATTCAAAGGAAGTTGATGTATTTATATAACACAATGAAAACTGTGTTAAAAAGGAATGTTCATAGCGATAAGCGCAATTATAACAAAATTAGTGAGATCTCATTTTGGTGAATTAATAACCCACGCAAAAGCTCTACAACAAAAAGAAGCAAGCATAAACAAGGGGAGTAGATGGAAGAAAATAATCAAACTCAGGGATGAAACCAATATAATAGAAACCAAAAGAACAATACAAAGAAGCAATAAAACAAAGTATTGGTTATTTGAGAAAATAAGCAAGAAGACAAATTCTTAAGTCAAAAGGCACAGATAATATCAAAATTAACAAAATCATTAATGAAAAGGGAGGCATAACAATAGACATCAGAAATCCAAAGAATGGTTAGGTCTTACTTCAAAAACGTGTACTCCAGCTCTTGGCTATTATAAATGGGGCTGCTATGAACATTGTGGTGCATGTGTCTTTGTTGTATGTTAAAGGTACTCTGGGGTATATACCCAGAAGTGGTATAACTGGGTCTTCAGGTAGTATTATGTCCAATTTTCTGAGAAATCATCAGACTAATTTCTAGAGTGGTTGTACCAGTTTACAACCCCAACAGTGGAGAAGTGTTCCTTTTCCTCCCCATCCTTGCCAGCATCTGCTGTCATCTGAATTTTGGATCTTAGCCATTCTGGTTGGTATGACGTGGAATCTCAGGGTTGTTTTGATTTGCATTTCGCAGATGGCTAATGATGTTGAACACTTCCTTAGATGCTTCTCAGTCATTCAGTATTCCTCAATTGAGAATATTTTGTTTAGCTCTATACCCCATTTATTAATAGAGTTGTTTGATTCTCTGGTATCTAACTTCTTGAATTCTTTGTATACCTTGGATATTAGGCCTCTAAGAGATGTGGGGTGGTAAAGATCTTTTTCCAATCTTTTGGCTGCCATTTTGTTTTGACAGTGTCCTTAGCCTTACAGAAACTTTGCAATTTCATTAAGTCCCATTTGTTGATATTTGACCTTAGAACACGAGCCATTGGTATTCTGTTCAGGAAATTTTCTCCTGTGCCTATGTGTTCTAATGTTTTACTCTACTTTCTCTTCTAATAGTTTCAGTGTACCTGGTTTAATGTTGAGATCTTTGATCCATTTGCACTTCAGCTTTGTACAGGGAGATAAGAAAGGGTCCATTTTCATTTTTCTGCATGCTGAGTGCCAGTTGGACCAACACCATTTGTTGAATAGGCTGTCCTTTTTCCATTGCATGTTTACAGTTCCTTTGTCAAAAGTCAAGTGTCCATGTATGTGAGAGCTCATTTCTGGATCTTCTGTTCTATTCCATTGATCCATGTGCCTATCTCTGTACCAGTACCATGCAGTTTTTAGCACAAATGCCTTGTAATATATCTTGAGGTCAGGGATAGTGATTCCCAAAATGTTTTCTTCTTGTTGAGGTTGGATTTTGGTATTCTAGGTCTCTTGTTATTCCTGATGAAATTGTACAATGCTCTTTCCAACTCTATAAAAATGGGTTGGAATTTTGATGGGTATTGCATTGACTCTGTAGATTGCTTTTGGTAAGTTGGCCATTTTAATGATGTTGATCCTTCCAATCCATGAGCATGGAAGATCTTTCCAATTTCTGAGATCTTCCTCTATTTCCTTCTTTAGAGATTTGAAGTTCTTGTCATACAGGTCCTTCACTTCCTTAGTTAGAGTCACACCAAGGCATTTAATATTGTTTGTGACTATTGTGAAGTGTCTTTTTTCTAATTTCTTTCTCCGCAATGTTCATAGCAGCCCTACCTATAATAGCCAGAAGTTGGAAAGAACCCAGATGTCCTTCAGTAGATGAATGGATACAAAAATTGTGGTATATTTACACAATGTAGTACTACTCAGCTATCAGAAACAATGACTTTGTAAAATTCTTAAGAAAATAAATGCATCTAGAGAATATTATCTTGAGTGAGGTAACCCAGTCACAAAAGAACAGACCTAATATGCAGTCCCTAATAATTGGATACTAACCTCAGAAAGTTACTCACAGACAACATGAAGTTTAAGAAAAAACAAAGGCCAAAAAAAGAAAGAAAATGAAAAACCAGTATGTTTCATCTTTACACACCAAGAAAACTTTGACAATTTCCAGGTTACATCTCATTTTATATATATTTTATGCTCATTGTAACTAGTAAGATTTTAATGCATACTATCAAACCTTTAAAAAATCAAGTACTGACAAAAACGTATTTATATACTTTATGCAAAAAATGCTTAAAATCTGTACATTTATCTTTTTTCTTTTAAATAAAGTTGTTCAATTTATAAACGAAAAAATTCTAAAAACCTGTACTCAACAAAATTGGAAAATTATAAATGAAATGGACAATTTTCTTGATAGATATAACTTATCAAAACTAAATAAAGATTAAGTAAACTATCTAAACATACCTATTAACCCCAGAGAAATATAAGCAGCCATTAAAGTCTCACAACCAAAAAATGCCATGGCCAAGTGGTTTCTAATGTAGAATTTTACTAGATCTCCAAAGAAGAGCCAGTGCTCACATTTTAAAATTATTCCACAAAATAGAAACAGAAGAATCACTACCAAATTTTTTGAGTCCACACTCACCCTGTTATCTAAACCACACAAAGACTCAACCCTAAAAAGGAGAATTTCAGATGAATTTCCCTTAAGACTATTGATATAAAATACTCAATAAAATACTTGCTAACTGGTACAAGAACAGATCAAAAATATCATCTACAATGGTGAATAAGGCTTCATCCCACAGACACAGGAATTATTCCACAACCGAAAATCCATCAATATAATCCATCATATCAAACTAAAACTGTGAAAAAAAACTCACATAATCATTTCATTAAATTCGGAAAAGGGCTTTAACAAAATCTAATACTCCTTCATTACAAAAGTCTTGGGGAGATCAGAGATATAAGCTGCATACCTAAAAACAATAAAGGCAATATACAAGAAGCTGATAGCCCACATCAAATTAAATAAAAAATTAAAGAAAGTCTAGGAAAATTAAGGGAAAAAAAAGGCTGCCCACTGTCCTCTCTGTATCTACTCAGTATAGTACTTAAATTTTAGCTAAAGAAATGAGACAGATCAAATAAATCAAGGGGATACAAATTAGAAAGGAGGAAGTCAAAGTATTACACTTCAAACATGATATAATAATATAAATAATTGAGCCCAGAAAACAAGAGAATACTTATCACTGATGGAAATGTTCAGCAAATTAACTGGATACAAAATTAACTTTAAAAAATCAGTAGTTTTCCTATATACAAATGATAAATGGGCTGACAAAGAAATTAGGGAAACAATACCTTTCACAATACCCACCAAATATATAAAATATCTTGTAATTCTAACCACACCAGTAACAGACCTGTATAGCAAGAACTTCAAGTCTTTGAAGAAAGAAATTGAAGTAGGTATCAGAAGATGGAAAGATCTCCAATGCTCATGGATTTGTAGGATTAACATAGTAAAAATGATCATCCTACCAAAATCAATCTAGAGATTCAATGTAATTTGAATCAAAATTCTAAGACAATTCTTTACATGACTTGAAAGAACAATATTCAATGCCTTATGGAATAACAAAAAACCCCAAGATAACTAAAAATTCATTAAAAAATGTTCTGGAGGTATTGGCATTGCTGGCTTCAAGCTGTCTGTACAGAAATACCAATAAAAACCACATGGCACTGGCATCAAAACAATGGTTGAATCAAAGAACCAGAAATAAATCCACATATCTATGGACACTTGATTTTTAACAAAGAATACAAAACTATACAATGGGAAAAAAGTTCACCAAATGATGCTGGTCTAACTGGATTTCTGCATGTAGATTAATGCAAATAAGTCTATATCTATCATCCTGTATGAAACTCAAGTTCAAGTAGATCAAAGACCTCATCATGAAACCAGAAAGACTAAGTCTGATAGAAGAGGGAATGGGGAATAGCCATGAATGCATTGGTGCAAGGGACAATTCCTGAGCAGAACATCAACATCTCAAGCACTGAGAACAATTAGTTAATGAAATCTCATAAAACTGAAAGGATTCTGTGAGGCAAAAAATACCATCAAAAGGGCAAAACAGCAGTTTACACAGTGTGAGAACACCTTCACCAATTCCACAGATGACAGAAGGCTGATATTTAAAACATATAAAGAACTTTTAAAAACTAGATATAAATAAATTAAAAAAAATATTAAATGGGGTGCAGATCTAAACAGAGAATTCTCAACAGAAGAATCTCTAATAGCCAAGAAATGCTTACAGAAATGTTCAACATCCATAGTCAACACAGAAATGCAAATTAAAAATAATATATACACACATGCTCACAACCCCCCCCCACACACATACACACAAACAAGAATCTAAGCAAATGGGCTTAGGGCAGCATCATTAAAGACATTTAATAAATGAAATACATGTAAAAAGCAAGATTTTTTTCTCCTAAAGTGGAGATACTACAGAGATTGAGGGGTTTTGGAGACAATTTTCTGTTGAGATAAAATTGATGCACTATTGATGTTTATGAGTATAATAATATCCTATAGGAATGTATGTCACTGTGAACTAGCCATTTGCAGATGGGCACAAAGTGGACTGGATACTCTGGAGCTCCAAAGAGCATCCAAAATACTCACAGTTATATCAAAACATGGTAAAACAAATGGAGATTCTGGATTGATTGTGATTATGCTTCTGACACTAAGCTGAAAATGTGTGTGTGAGAGAGAGATAGAATAAATTTATTTAAAGAAGAAAGGAAAATGAATTTCTTGCACATCCATATGTAGCCAATGCTGGTAACAATAAGCATAGAACAATGGTTACAGGCATCTTAGAAAGCTGTATATTTTTCTGGACCCTCATCATGTACATTGGTATACTAAGCAGTATACTAATGTTAATGATAACTAATTTGATAATTAAATATGAATTTTGACATTATTTGTATAGAGGATATACACAGAAGATTAGAGTATGATTTATCCCTAGCTATGTCTACTTTGGCATTAACAAAGAGAAGATATTCTTAATGTGGATCATCCAATTTTACAGACTTGGGGACTTCTGGGAAATGAAAAGTGATTAAGAAAAGTGAGAGCGTCCGGATGCAGAGCGGAGCCTGGCCTACCTGCCACGCAGAATGGCGGCTAATAGAGGCTGAGCAACTGGTGAGTGGGAGACCAAGACTGCAGGGGAGCAGAGAGATCTCTGCGGAGTGCACACGGAAAGTGCACACCATAACTTGCCCTGCCCCGCCTTGCCCGATCCAGTGATTAAGAACAGAAAGTTAGAACTTCTGTTTCCACCTGGAGGCGACTTCCAGACGCAGAGCGGAGCCTGGCCTACCTGCCACCCAGATCGGTGGCTCATAGAGGCTGAGCAACTGCGATTGGGAACAGAAAATTAGAACTTCTGTTTCTACCCAGAGGCGACTTCAGGACACAGAGCAGAGCCTGGCCCATCGGCCACCCGGAACGGAGGCTCATAGAGGCTGAGCAACTGGTGGGTGGGAGACCTGGGCTGCAGGGGAGCAGAAAGATCTCTGTGAAGTACACACAGAAAGTGCACCCCCTGCCTTGCCCTGCCCTGCCGTGCATGATCCAGCAAACAGAAACAGAACACTGGAATTTCTGCTCACACCCAACGACTCTGAGGCATAAAACAGAGCTCGACCCATCTGACAAATCAACCAGTGGAGAACCAGGGACACAGACCAGATACAAGGGAAAGGAAAGAACATATCACTGACAACAAAATGGAAAGAGGAAAGAGAAAGAGTATATCCCAAGTGAGCCAAGACAATCTAGCAACACCAGAGCCCAGCTCTCCCATAACAGCAAACATCAGAATTCCAAACACTCCAGAAAAAGAAGACACAGACCTGAAATCATGCCTCAAGACGCTGATAGAGTTACTTAAACAAGAAAAAGAGAAAAAGCAAAAAGATTCAGAAGCTTTTAAAGAAGAAACAAGAAAAACACTCAAAGAACTCAAAGAACTAGAGGAAAACAGAAAAAAAGAAATAAAGGAATGGAAGAGGAAAATTAAAACAGAGATTGACACAATAAAGAAAACACTAAAAGAGATAACCCTAGAGTCAGAACACCAAAAAAAGAAATCAGGAGTCACAGAAGCAAGCATTTTCAATAGATTACAAGAGATCGAAAAGAGAATCTCGGGGGCAGAAGACAACATTGCAAACATAGACAAAACAGCCACAGAAGATGCAAAAAACAAAAAGCTCCTAACCCAAAATGTCTAGGAAAACCAAGACACAATGAGAAGACCGAACCTAAGGATAATAGGAATAGAAGAGGAAGAAGAGTATTAACTAAGGGGCACAGTAAATATCTTCAACAAAATCATAGAAGAAAACGTCCCTACCCTCAAGAATGAGATGACCACGAGCATAAAAGAAGCCTTCAGAACTCCAAATAGGTTGGACCAGAAAAGAAATACCTCCCGACACATAATAGTAATAATATCAAGTGCCCAAAGCAAAGAAAGAATACTAAACAGAGTAAGGGAAAAAGGTCAGGTAACATATAAAGGCAGACCAATCAGACTCACACCCGGTTTCTCAACAGAGACTATGAAAGCTAGAAGAGCCTGGACAGACATCATGCACTCCTTAAGAAAGCACAAGTGCCAGCCCAAGCTGCTATACCCAGCAAAACTATCAATCACCATCGATGGAGAGACGAAAATATTTAAAGACAAATCAAAATTCATACAATATCTGACCACAAACCCAGCACTACAACAAATTATAGGTGGAAAACCCAATACAAGGAGGGAAAATACAGCCTAGTAAGAACAAGAAAACCCCTAAACAAGAAAACTAAAAGAAGAAAAAAACACAGAAACAAATCAACCCAAAAAAGCAATAATGGCAGGAAACAGAAACAACTATTCCTTGATATCTATTAACATACATGGTCTCAACTCCCCAATGAAGAGACATAGACTATCAGACTGGATACATAAACAAAATCCAGGCTTTTGCTGCATACAGGAAACTCATCTCAGAGACGAAGACAGACACTATCTCAAAGTAAAAGGGTGGGAAAAAAACTTCCAAGCAAAAAGCTCCAAGAAGCAAGCTGGAGTGGCTATTCTAATATCGAATAAAGTAAATTTCCAACCAAAAGTTATCAAAAAAGATAAGGAAGGACACTTTTTACTCATTACCGGGGAAATGTGTCAGGAGGAACTCTCAATCCTTAACATATATGCTCCAAATAAAAAAGCACCCACATTCATAAAAGAAACCCTACTAAAGCTCAAAAAAAAGTCAAAAAAAAACAGCCTATTCAACAAATGGTGCTGGTCCAACTGGCACTCAGCATGCAAAAGAATGAAAATAGACCCGTTCTTATCTCCTTGTACAAAGCTCAAGTGTAAGTGGATCAAAGATCTCCACATTAAACCAGATACATTGAAACTATTAGATGAGAAATTTGGGAAAACCTTAAATCACATAGGTACAGGAGAAAAATTCATGAACAAAACACCAATGGCTCAAGCTCTAAGGTCAAAGATTAACAAATGGGACTTAATGAGATTGCAAAGTTTCTGTTAGGCTAAAGACATCGTCAAGAAAACAACACGGCAGCCAACAGAATGGAAAAAGATCTTTACAAATTCCACATCAGATAGAGGCCTAATATCCAAGGTGTACAAGGAACTCAAAAAGCTATACACCAGAGAATCAAATAACCCTATTAAAAAATGGGGTACAGAGCTAAACAAAACATTTTCAGTTGAGGAACACTGAATGGCCAAGAAACATCTGAGGAAGTGCTCGACATCCCTAGCCATCAGGGAAATGCAAATCAAAACAACCCTGAGATTCTACCTCACACCAGTCAAATTGGCCAAGATCCAAAACTCAGATGACAGCAGATGCTGGTGAGGCTGTGGAGAAAGAGGAACACTTCTCCACTCTTGGTTGATTTGCAAGCTAATACAACCACTCTGGAAATCTGTCTGGCGATACCTCAGAAAATTGGATATATTACTACCTGAGGACCCAGCTATTCCACTTCTGGGCATATACCCCAGAGACACTTTAATACACAACAAAGATATATGCACCACAATGTTCATAGTGGCTCTATTTATAATAGCCAGAAGCTGGAAGGAACTCAGATGTCCTTCAGATGATGAATGGATACAAAAATTGTGGTACATATACACAATGGAATACTACTCAGCCACCAGAAACAATGACTTAACCAAATTCTTAAGAAAATGGCTGCATCTAGAGAATATTATCCTGAGTGAGATAACCCAGTCACAAAAGAACAGACATAATATGCAGTCACTGATAGTGGGATGCTAACCCCAGAGGCTTGCACTCCCCCAGAAACAACTCACAGACTGTATGAAGTCCAAGAAATAAAGAAAACAAAACAAAACAAAAAAAATATTTACAAAACAAGAAAACTTTAACTATTTCCATGTTACAATTTGTTTTACATGTTCTTTACCTCATTGTAACTATTAAGTTTTCAAGGCACACTCTCAAACCTTGAAAAAAATCAAGTACTGATTAAAAAATATATTCATATAGTTTTATGTAAAAATTATGTTAAAATCTGAAAAAAGTACTGACAAAAATGTATAATTCAAGCAAAAAAATGTTTAAAATCTGTACCTTTATCTTTGTTTTGTAAAATAAAGTTGTTTAAAAAAAATAAAAAGACACTACACAAATGTTCCTAAGCCACAAACTAAAGGTCATATATAAGTCTATCTATAGTAAGTACCATATTTGTGATCTTAAATAAAGACAATTTATGCATTGCCACTACAACTCTTGGACATAAAGCTGGAAGGCAGAACATTTTTCATCATAATGTCCCTTATTTTGTTATCAAAAAGGGGGTATAATAATTCTTTTATATATACTTTACTCAAGATTATTACTAAGTTTGTGAGCAAATCATATATGTTAGATGTATCATTATCATGATATAGAACCATAAAAATGTCAGCCATATTGTAAAACAGAATAAATAATAAAGAAGTAATATACCTTTAAAAAAAATAATTCATCACAGCTTGTTAGTCCTGGTCACTAGTAAATAGTTAATTCAGGGAAAGAACTCGTCAAATGCAAGGATTCTGACATCAGTGAGAAATTCCCTGTGTATCTATCAATTGTCACAACATCATTTAGACTTAGCTCAGAGATGTGCATATCAGTAAATATTTTTAAAATTTAGAAGAACTCATGTGTGAAATAGTGTGTCAGGTTTATAATGACTATAAAATTGTGTTTAGCTAAGAACAGGATTTAAACACCTTACAAGATTATTACTAAGGTAACTGAAGAGCCAAAAATAAATTACATAGGCATTTCTATTTACTTTTTCATTTACTGCTTTATTATCAGCTCAAAATTTTCTAATATTCAAAGTGTGAATTAGAACAAACAATGAATCATAGCCATCCTTCAAGCATATCTGTATAATGCTCTAGTGCAATTATCACTGGTTTAACCTAAGAAGTACATAGTTAATTTTGAATTTGTCTATTAATTAAAATATCTTTTAAATAGGAGCCATACATTTTGCATTTGAGGATGTTCATTTTTCTTATTGATGTCTACCACATAGAACTTCTCTAACCAGTTCATCTTTTATTTAGATTTTTGAAAACGGATTTCATGTCCTCCTATAGTTTATTTGGGTGAACATTCAATTTTTCTTTATTCAAATCACCTGTCTCTACAAGTCTAAGAGCATGTGTGATGGCAGAGGGAGTAAAGAGAGAGGGGTGACATTTTTCTATTATCGTCTTTAAAGCAGATGGATATTTGATATATTGTAAAGAGTGAGAATGTGAAGATGGTTATTAAGAAAGGAAACATATTTCAAGTACAAGAAGACATTCCATTTTAACTTACTTTTTTATACTATTCTAGAGACTTAATGAATTGCTGTATTCTAAATTGATTAAATTAAACAAAAGCATTGGTCAAGAATAATATTGAAATTCTAATACTCATTTTAGTATATTAAGAATATGTTAATTTTTCACAACTTTTAGATTATGACTACATTTATGTAGCATGATTTATACTACAAATTCACTCTTCTTGTTTTGCAGACCTGAACCTGCACATTAGGGAGAGAATGAATCAATTAAAATCACCCCAGTAATCTGTAATAAAACATGAATGTAAATTTTCTTTTTTTTAACAACATTGTGTGTTCTATGATGCTTTATTAGAATTGTCTTACATTTAGTGGTTAAAATGCGTGCAAGTTATTTAATGTATTTTGAACATTGACATTTGTACTATAAAATAGAAATCAAAGAGTACCTATCTCTTGTTTGATTGAATGATAAATTGTGTAAAACATCTGAAATAGTATTTGGATTAAAGCATAAACTCAATGAGTTTTAGTTCTTCTACTTAGGCGTTTGGTTGTTAGCACAAAACATTGACAAAAGAATTTATAGGAATAGAAGTTTACATTGGCTCATTGTTTCAGGGATGTCAATACACTACATCACAGTGGAGATAGTATGTAAAACAGTGTATATCAGAACAAATTCCATGGTACACATATAGAATACCTGCTCTCACTTTTCTTTTTTTTTTTTTAAACGACTTTATTTTACAAAACAAAAATAAATGTACAGATTTTAAACATTTTTGCTTAAAATTAAACATTTTTGTCAGTACTGTTTTTTCAGACATTAAAATAATTTTTACATAAAACCATGTAAATATATTTTTTTAGTCAGTACTTGATTTTTTTCAAGGGCTTGACAGTATGCATTGAAAACCTAATAGTTACAATAAGCGTAAAGTACATGCAAAACAAAATGCAACATGGAAATAGTCAAAGTCTTCTTGTTTTGTAAACATATGTATATTTTTTAGTTTTCTTTATTTCTTGGACTTTATAAAGTCTGTGAGTTGTTTCTGGGGGAGTGCAAGCCTCTGGGGTTAGCATCCCACTATCAGTGACTGAATATTATGTCTGTTCTTTTGAAAACGTTTTGTTTAGCTCTGTACCCCATTTTTAATAGGGTTATTTGATTCTCTAGTGTCTAGCTTTTTGAGTTCCTTGTACACCTTGGATATTAGGCCTCTATCTGATGTGGTGTTGGTAAAGATCATTTCCGATTCTGTTGGTTGCCATTTTGTTTTCTTAACGATGTCCTTAGCCTTACAGTAACTTTGCAATCTCATTAAGTCCCATTTGTTAATCTTTGTCCTTAGAGCTTGAGCCATTGGTGTTTTGTTCAGGAAATTTTCTCCTGTGCCTATGTGTTCTAAGGTTTTCTCTACTTTCTCATCTAATATTTTCAGTGTATCTGGTTTAATGTGGAGATCTTTGATCCACTTACACTTGAGCTTTGTACAAGGAGATAAGAAAGGGTCTATTTTCATTCTTTTGCATGCTGGGTGCCAGTTGGACCAGCACCATTTGTTGAATAGGCTGTCCTTTTTCCATTGAATGTTTACTGCTCCTTTGTCAAAAATCAGATGACCATATACATGAAGGCTCATTTCTGGATCTTCTATTCTATTCCATTGATCCACCTGCCTATTTCTGTACCAGTACCATGCAGTTTTCAGCACAATTGCCTTGTAATATAGCTTGAGGTCAGGGATGGTGATTCCCGCAGATGTTTTTTTGTTGTTGAGGATGGATTTCGCTGTTCTAGGTCTTTTGTTATTCCATATGAAATTGCACATTGATCTTTCCAATTCCATGAAGAACTGGGTTTGGAATTTTGATGGGAATTGCATTGAATCTGTAGATTGCTTTTGGTAGGATTGCCATTTTTAAGATGTTGATTTTTCCAATCCATGAGCATGGAGGATCTTTCCATTTTCTGAGACCCTCTTCAATTTCTTTCTTTAGAGGATTGAAGTTCTTGTCATACAGGTCCTTCACTTGCTTAGTTAGAGTCTCACTAAGGTATTTCATAGTATTTGTGACAATTGTGAAGGGTACCTTTTCTCTAATTTCTTTCTCCACATGTTTGTCCTTTGAGTATAGGAAGGCTACTCATTTGTTTGAGTTAATTTTGTATCCATCCACTTTGCTGAACTTGTTTATCAGCTGTAGGATTTCTCTGGTGGAATTTTTGGGGTCACTCAAGTACACTATCATGTCATTGGCAAAGAGTGATGGTTTTATATCTTCCTTTCCGATTTGTATCCCCTTGATCTCCTTTTGCTGTCTAATTGCTTCAGCAAGGACTTCCATTACTATGTTGAATGGGTTGGGGGAGAATGGGCAGTCTTGTTGAGTCCCTGATTTTAGTAGAATTGCTTCAAGTTTCTCGCCATTAATTTTGATGTTGGCTGTTGATTTGCTGTATATTGCTTTCATTATGTTTAAGTATGGACCATGGATTCCTGTTCTTTCCAGGACTTTTAACATGAAGGGGTGTTAGATTTTGTCAAATGCTTTCTCAGCATCTAGTGAGATGACCATGTGATTTGATTTTTGTGTTTGTTTATATGGTGGATTACGTTGATGGATTTCCTTATGTTAAACAATCCCTGCATCCCAGGGATGAAGCCTACTTGGTCATGATGAATGATCGTTTTGATGTGTTCTTGAATTCGGTTTGCAAGGATTTTGTTGAGTATTTTTGCATCAATGTTCATAAGTGAGATTGGTCTGAAGTTCTCTTTCCTTGTAGGGTCTTTGTGTGGTTTAGGTACGAGGGTTATTGTAGCCTCAAAAAATGAGTTTGGTTATATTCCATCTGATTCTATCTTTTGGAATAGTTTGGAGAGTATTGGTGTTATATCCCCAATAAATGTTTGATAAAATTCTGCACTGAACCCGTCTGGACCTGGGCTTTTTTTGGTTGGGAGGCTTTTGATGTCTTCTTCTATTTCTTTAGGTGTTATAGGGTTATTTAGATGGTTTACTTGGTCCTGGTTTAACTTTGGGATCTTTTATCTGTCTAGGAATTCATCCATTTTTTCCAGATTTTCCAATGTTGTGAAGTATAAGATTTTGTAGTAGGTTCTGATGATTTCTTGAATTTCCTCAGTTTTAGTTGTTATGTCACTACTTTGCTTTCTGATTTTGTTAATTTGGATACTCTCTCTTTGCCCTCTAGTTAATCTGGCTAGGAGTTTATCAATCTTGTTGATTTTTCTCAACGAACAAACTCTTGGTTTTGTTGATTTTTTCAATGGTTCTTTTTGTTTCTATTTGGTCTATTTTTGCCCTAATATTGATTATTTCTTTTTTTTCCATTTAAAAATTATTTATTGAACATCTACTAAGCATCTGGATTCTTCAGAGGCTGGTCAAATATAAGATCCACTTTTTTAACAGCAATGATTGTAGTCCTGCTGGCATACAGAGTTTCTTCTTTGGGTCTAATTTATTCTAATCTATTCTGGGAATGGACGAAACAGGATGGTTTTTTGCCATCTACTCTTTTTGGGTATATCTGCTTCTTTTTGTTCTAGGGCTTTTAGCTGTGCTGTCAGGTTGTTGATGTAAGCTCTCTCCAGTTTCTTTTTGGAAGCACTTAGGGCTATGAGTTTTCCTCTCAATACTGCTTTCATTGCATCCCATAAGTTTGGGTATGTTTTGTTTTCATTTTCGTTTAATTCTAAAAAATCCTTAATTTCTTCCTTTATTTCTTCTTTGACCCTGCTATCGTTTAACAGAGTGTGGTTTAGTTTCCATGTGTATGTAGGCTTTTTGATGTCTTTGTTGTTGTTAAAGACCAGCCGTAGACCATGGTGATCTGAGTGGATGCATGGGAGTATTTCAATCTTCTTATATCGATGGAGGCTCTTTCTGTGTCCATTTATGTGGTTAATTTTTGAGAAGGTGCCATGGGGTGGTGAGAAGAAGGTGTATTCTTTTACTTTTAGATAATATGTTCTGTATATATCTATTAATTCTAGTTGGTTCAAAGTCTCTGCTAGTTTTGCAGTGTCCTTGTTCAGTTTCAGTTTCCATGATCTGTCCATTTGTGAGAGTGGGGTATTAAAGTCTCCCGCTATTATTGTGTGGAGTGAGATGTATTTTTAGAGCTTTAGTAAGGTTTCTTTTATGAATGTGGGTGCTTTTTTATTTGGAGCATATATGTTAAGGATTGAGAGTTCCTCCTGACACATTTCCCTGGTAATGAGTAAAAAGTGTCCTTCCTTATCTTTTTTGATAACTTTTGGTTGGAAATTTACTTTATTCGATATTAGAAGAGCCACTCTAGCTTGCTTCTTGGAGCTGTTTGCTTGGAAGTTTTTTTTTTTCCAACCCTTTTACTCTGAGATAGTGTCTGTCTCTGTCTCTGAGATGAGTTTCCTGTATGCAGCAAAAGCCTGGATTTTGTTTATGTATCCAGTCTGATAGTCTATGTCTCTTTATTGGGGAGTTGAGACCATTTATGTTAATAGATATCAAGGAATAGTTGTTTCTGTTTCCTGCCATTATTGCTTTTTTTGGGTTGAGTTGTGTCTGTGCTTTTTTCTTCTTTTAGTTTTCTTGTTTAAGAGTTTTCTTGTTCTTACTAGGCTGTATTTTTCCTCATTGTATTGGGTTTTCCACCTATAATTCATTGTAGTGCGAGGTTTGTGGTCAGATATTGTGTGAATTTTGATTTGTCTTGAAATATCTTCGTCTCTCCATCGATGGTGATTGATAGTTTTGCTGAGTATAGCAGCTAGGGCTGGCACTTGTGCTCTCTTAAGGAGTGCATGATGTCTGTGCAGGCTCTTCTAGCTTTCATAGTCTCTGTTGAGAAATCGGGTGTGAGTCTGATTGGTCTGCCTTTATATGTTACCTGACCTTTTTACCTTACTGTTTTTAGTATTCTTTCTTTGCTTTGGGCACTTGATGTTTTTACTATTATGTGTCGGGAGGTATTTCTTTTCTGGTCTAACCTATTTGGAGTTCTGAAGGCTTCTTTTATGCTCGTGGTCATCTCATTCTTGAGGGTAGGGAAGTTTTCTTCTATGATTTTGTTGAAGATATTTACTGTGCCTCTTAGTTGATACACTTCTCCCTCTTCTATTCCTATTATCCTTAGGTTCGATCTTCTCATTGTGTCTTGGTTTTCCTGGACATTTTTCGTTAGGAGCTTTTTGTTTTTTGCATCTTCTGTGGCTGTTTTGTCTATGTTTGCAATGTTGTCTTCTGCCCCCGAGATTCTCTCTTTGATCTCTTGTAATTTATTGGAAATGTTGCTTCTGTGATTCCTGATTTCTTTTTTTGGTGTTCTGACTCTAGGGTTATCTCTTTTAGCGTTTTCTTTATTGTGTCAATTTCTGTTTTAATTTCCCTCTTTCATTCCTTTATTTCTTTGGTTCTGTTTTCCTCTAGTTCTTTGAGTTCTTTGAGTGTTTTTCTTGTTTCCTCTTTAAAAGCTTCTGAATCTTTATGCTTTTTTCCCTTTCTTGTTTAAGTATCTCTATCAGCATCTTGAGGTATGATTTCAGGTCTGTGTCTTCTTTATCTAGAATGTTTGGAATTCCGATGTTTGCTGTTATGGGATAGCTGGGTTCTGGTGTTGCTAGATTGTCTTGGTTTCCTTGGGATATACTCTTTCTCTTTCCTCTTGCCATTTTGTTGTCAGCTATATGTTCTTGCCTTTCCCTTGTATCTGGTCTGTGTCTCTGGTTCTCCACTGGTCCAGGTGTTAGATGGGCTTAGCCCTGTTCTATGCCTCAGGGTTGTTGGGTGTGAACAGAAGTTCCAACTTTCTGTTTCTGGTTGCTGTCTCAGTCAGTGCAGGGCAGGGCAAGGCAGTGGGTGCACTTTCCGTGTGCACTCGGCAGAGATCTCTCTGCTCCCTGGCAACCCAGGTCTCCCACCCACCAGTTGCTCAGCCTCTATGAGCCGCTGTTCTGGGTAGCAGATGTGCCAGGCTCCGCTCTGTGTCCTGAAGTCGCCTCCGGGTGGAAACAGAAGTTCTAATTTTCTGTTCCCAGTCGCTGGATCGGGCAAGGCAGGTCAGGGCAAGGCAGGGGGTACACTTTCCGTGTGCACTCCACAGAGATCTCTCTGCTCCCCGGCAGCCCAGGTCTCCCACCCACCAGTTGCTCAGCCTCTACGAGCCGCCGTTCCGGGTGGCAGATCGTGATGAATTATTTGACTTAACTAGCACCAAGTCTTTGTAAACTGACAGAATGTCCATTCATAAATGACAGTGGATGAGCGTGATTACCTATTGCTCCATGTTGGAAAAATAGCTCCAAACACAAAATTGTCAGCAATTAGCACATTCAAAAAAGTCTCAATCCTCAGCCACACTATTATTTACAATTTCTTTGGTCAATGTAATTTATATAGTTTATCCTATACAATACTAATTCCAAAAAGACGTGTAGACAAAGTTATTAACTACACAATATATAGCCAAGATGATATATTTTGTAAAAGGAATACAATTTTCTGTGAAGAAAATTAGAACTAAACATTTAATAATAAATTTAAATAGTTCTGCATGAAATGTTTCATGTTTTTCACTCATCTTGCAGTCTTAACAAGTGAAGATTCCAGAAAATATCTATTGTGGATTTGTGCACACCCTTACTAGTATGCCACCTACCGAGGTATATTTATGCCACACTCCTTTCCTTCCAAAAATAATTAAAATCTTCTTTATTGAATTTCTAAGCTCCTAAGTTATAGATATTACTCTTGTTTGTGGGGGACAAATGTGGAGTGGAATAAATTACATACTTGCCTTCAAGAAATTAGGGCAACAATTCCCTCAAGTACAAAAAGATACAGAGATTATTGTCTGTAATTAAGAGCGTGAGTCCAAAATTAAGGATGGCTGAGAAGCATCTAAGGAAGTGCTCGACATCATTAGCCATCAGGGAAATGAAAATCAAAACAACCCTGAAATTCCACCTCACACCAACCAGAATGACTAAGATCAAAAATTCAGATGAAAAGAGATGCTGGTGAAGATGAGGAGAAAGAGGAACACTCCTCCACTGTTGGTGGGGTTGTAAACTGGTACACCCACTCTGCAAATCAGTCTGGCAATTTCTCAGAAAATTGGACATAATTCTACCTGAACACCCAGTTATTCCACTTCTGAGCATATACCCCAGAGATGCTCCAACATACAGCAAAGACACATCCACCACAATGTTCATAGAAGCGAGTTGGAAAGAACCCAGATGTCCTTCAGTAGATGGATGGATACAAAAATTGGGGTATATTTACACAATGGAGTACTACTCAGCTATCAAAAACAATGGCTTTATAAAAGCCCTAATAAAATGGATGCATCTAGAGAATATCCTGAGTAAGATAACGCAGTCACAAAACAATAGACATAATATGCAGTCAGTGATAATTGGATACTAACCCCAGAAAGCTCTGAACACCCCAGAAACAACACACAGACTATATAAAGTTCAAGAGAAAACAAAGACCAAAAAAAAAAAAAAATAAAATAAAAACCCATTATGCTTAATCTTTACACACCAAGAAAACTTTTACTGTTTCCAGGTTACACCTTGTTTTACATGAACTTTATGCTCATTGTAACTAGTAAGATTTTAATGCATACTATCAAAACTTTGAAAAAAAATCAAGTACTGAGAAAAATGTATTCATTTACTTTTATGTAAAAATTCTTAAAATCTGTACATTTATCTTTGTTTTTTTTTTTTTTTAAAATAAAGTTGTTCAATTTATAAAAAAAAAAAGAGTGTGAGTCCTGGGGACAGCTTAGAACAAAGGACAGTATTCATGTTGGTGTGTGGAGGGCATATATTAATAGAATAAAAAAATGGATTTTATTAACATTTTTATTCATTTATCTAACATATTTTATTTTATATCCCCCAGTTATTATAGGAACTATTTTTGAAAGGGGCAGAATGACAGGCAGCAATCATGAAAAAGAAAATTCAAATTAGAATATATGCCTGTCTTTTTATGCCTTCTTCCCAGGTTCAGCATTCATGTCAGGAAAAAACATTGAAGATCAGCACTTTTTACCCTGTTAGCATCCTATATTTTTAAAGCCTCTGTGAATAATTTTCTATTGAATAGAAGAATTACTATGCTCAACATTGTAGATAACTGGGGAAGAACTGTAGACTTCTTTGTTTTCATATAGTTTCCTTTATCCACTTAAAGGGACAAGGCCAGATTGGCCTCATCTTAAAATTTTAGCAATATGGAGTCATTTTGTCACTACCCACAAAATGTGTGTATTATGGTGAAATAAATACAGAAAGCAGGTGAGGTGCTAGAAAAAATTTTACTTGGCCATATCAGTATGAAAGACAGAATAAATATTACTTCTCCAGATTCACTGTAAGAAAATGATGTTAGATGCTTTATGAAATTTCTGGTGTTGAATTTCCATTATTGTTTAACACATCAGCAATACAAGACCATTGTTGTTTTAAAATATATTTTATTTATATTTTGATAACTGCAAAATAGTGTGTGTGTGTGTGTGTGTGTGTGTGTGTGTGTGTGTTTATTAACAATGGATATTAACCCTACTTCCAAATTCTTACACATATCAATAGTTTTTTCCCATCTTCATGTTCTTGCTCTGCTGTTGCTGCTGTTGTTTTCTCAACACACTGACTTCCCCTAGTGCTTCTCCCTAGAAATTGTCTAATCGTGTGCAGGTCTTGTACAGGAAAATACTGCTAATTTGATTTCATGATTATAGCAATCAGGTTGCATCTGGAAAGCAACAATTCACAATACTCAACTCTAAATTAATGGGCTATTGCATTGCTTATACCCCTTCTTAAAAATGTTTCCTAAGCCTTATTTGATCTCTAGATTAATATTTTTCTAAACCTTAGCCAGAGAAATGTGGCCAGAGCAATGGGCAGCAGTTGGTTCATAGACTCATAACTGATAGAAATTCTAAGAATAAGTGACTGCTGAGTGTTCAGCTCTAAGTGGGACATCCGTATGGACCCAAATAAGAAAACACTTTTTCTGTATAAAGTTCTATCTTAGGCACTGAGCCAGAGTAATGCTGACAAAATTATTAGAGATAACATGGGGTGGTTTCATAACAATGAAAGCTACCAATGTATGCATCAGTTTAAGTCAAGCTAGATAAGCATTAAAAAATACAAGTGGAAATATTAGCAAATTTTTCAAAACTTATACCATATAATAAAAGTATGGCATAAATCTTCAGAATGTCTCTTTTAGTAAAAATTAAATTAAATTATAATTTTATATCTGAATGGGCTTTCTTATTTCATTCACGTTTGTATTTTCTTAAAATTCATTATGGCATTTATTCCTCCTGTTTTCAATGAGTTTCTTGAATTTATTAATAATTGATATTTCATTGTTTTGCGTGTCACCCAAATAGCTATATTTCAGATCCCTTACTTTGGAATAATTCATTTTGAAGGAGACATATTATAATAATTTTACATGTATTTACATATATTTTACATATATTTTTGTGGTAGGACCTGGCCATCTGGAGTTAGGTCATTGCTTTTTTATTTTGGCATGGATATCTGACCCACTTTTGTTGCTTGGACATTTTAATTTTTATTATCTCAACTTGTTCAATTTTGGATCAAATTGATGGTAATTAATGCTCACTATTATGTCTATGCTGATGGTTCTGGGATTAGAGTATTAAATATGGCTTAGTCCAGATAGGGCAGAGTGTAACTTCTGACCTCATGAACTAAAAGTTATAAATGTTATCATGTCCTTGATGTAATCCCTCGGATGGTATGACTGAATACTAGAGACACAAAAGTTATGGTTTGTGGGGCACACATACACTCAATACATGTCTTCAGTTGAGAGTGGAAGGAACTAGGAAGGGAGGGTTACCCTAGAATGCACCAAAGTCAATAGTTAGGTCTTCAGATAGCTTGGACTTTACAGGGTGTGTGGGAGGAATGTTGTCTTCTTAATAGAAGAATGTGAGATCAAGGCTAGGCATGGGTCCTAGGTACTACCTAGTTCTAGAATGACGGAATTCATTATTCATTTAAATACAGCATGATTTACATTCCAACTGATTAAGAAAGTATAAACTTGAAGGAAAAAACCCAAATCATGGGAAATTGTAGTTAGTGTTGATATCAAGAGGAAAATAATAATACAGTTTGCAAAAAGTATTAAAGTTCCTCTTTTTACACCTCTATTTTAGAAAAGAGGCATACATACACAGATTTTTAAAGGCATTTTGGCATAACAGTATATAAATAGTTTTCTGAATAATTAATTTTTTTAGAGGTATGATAGCATGCATTAAAATTTCACTAGTTACCATAAGCATAATGTACATGTAGGACAGAATGTAACATGGAAACAGATTTTGTGTTGAGTATTTATTAAGCATAATTATCTGTGGATACCAAAAATTGCAACAAGGCTATTATCTTAGCTCTTGAATTGTTAATAATTTGAGGTCCAAGGGTACCACACTCTGAGAGGGTGCTATACATTTGCCTTTTTTTCCCAAGAAAAACTGAAGCTTTCATATTTTGGCCCTTGTTTATCTTGAGTTTCATATAGCCTGTGAGTTGTTTCTGGAGTGTTCAGAGCTTTCTGCGGTTAGTATCCAATTATCACTGACTGCATATTATGTATGTTCTTCTGTAACTGGGTTACCTCACTCAGGATGATATTCTCTAGATGCATCTATTTTCTTAGGAATTTCATAAAGTCATTGTTTCTGATAGCTGAATAGTACATCGTTATGTAAATATAACACAATTTTTGTATCTATTTATCTACTGAAGGACATCTGGGTTTTTTTTCCAGCTTCTGACTATTATAAGTATGGCTGCTATGAACATTGTGATGCATGTGTCTTTATTGTATGTTGGAGCATCTCTGGGGCATATGCCCAGAAGTGAAATAACTGGGTCTTTAGGTAGTACCATGTAAAATTTTCTGAGGAAGCTCCAGACTGATTTCCAGAGTGGTTGTATCAGTTTACAACCCCACCAAAGGTGGAGGAGTGTTCCTCTCTATTTGTATCATTGTCAGCATCTGCTGTCATCTGAATTTTTGATCACAGCAATTCTGACTGGTGTGAGGTGGAATCTCAGGGTTCTTTTGATTTGCTTTTTCGTGATGACTAAAGATGTTGAACACTTTCTTAGATGCTACTCAACCATTTGATATTTCTCAATTGAAAATGTTTGATTAGCTCTGTACCCCATTTTTTAAAAGGATTGTTTGATTCCCTGGTGTCTTACTTCTTGAGTTCTTTGTATACTTTAGATATTATGCCTCTATCAGATGTGGGTTGTTAAAGATTTTACCCTATCTGTTGGCTGCCGTTTTGTTTTCTTGAAAGTGTCATTGTTCTTACAGACACTTTGCAATCTCTTTCAGTACCATTTCTTTATCTTTGACCTTAGAACAGTAGCCATTGGTGTTCTGTTCAGAAAATTTTCTTCTGAGCCTATGTGTTCTAAGGTTTTCCCTACTGTCTCTTCTAATAGTTTCAGTGTAGCTGGTTTAATGTTTAATCCACTTACACTTGAGTTTTGTACAAGGAAATAAGAAAGAGTCTATTGTCATTCTTCTACATGCTGTGTTCCAGTTGAACCAACATCATTTGTTGAAGAGGCTGTCCTTTTTCCATTGAATGTTTACAGCTCCTTTGTCAAAAATGAAATGACCATATATGTGAGGGTTAATTTCTGGATCTTCTATTCTATTCCATTGATCAATGTGCCTATCTCTGTACCAGTACCATGCAGTTTTTAACACAATTGCCTTATAATATAGCTCTAGGTCAGGGATGGTGATTCCACAGATTTTTTTTTGTTGTTGACAATGGATTTCGGTATTTTAGGTTTTTTGTTATTCCAGATGAATTTGCATATTGCTCTTTCCAGCTCTATGAAGAATTGGGTTGGAATTTTGATGGGAATTGCATCGAATCTGTAGAATGCTTTTGGTAAGATGACCATTTTACAATGTTGATCATTTCAATCCATGAGCATGGGAGATCTTTCCATCTTCTGAAATCTTCCTCAATTTTCTTGTTCAGAGATTTGAAGTTATCATACAGGACCTTCACTTGCTTAGTTCGAGTTAACCAAGGTATTTCATGTTGTCTATGATTATTGTGAAGGGTGCCTTTTCCCTAATATTTTTTTTTCGCATGCTTGTTCTTTGAGTAGAGAAAGGCTCCTGATTTGAGTTAATTTTATATCCAGCTTCTTTGCTGAAATTATCAGCTGTAGAAGTACAGTGGTGGAATTTTTGGGGTAATTTAAGTATACTATCATGTCATCTGCAAATTTTGATATTTTTACTTCTTCCTTTCTGATTTTTATCCCTTTGATTTCCTTTTGCTGTCTAATTGCTCTGGCAAAAACTTCCAGTACTATGTTGAACGTAGGGGGAGAGTGGACAGCCTTGTCTAGTCCCTGATTTTAGTGGGATTGCTTCAAGTTTCCCACTATTAAGTTTGATATTGACTGTTGGTTTGCTATATATTGCTTTTATTATATTTAGGTATGTGCCTTGGATTCCTGTTCTGTCCAAGACTTAACATGATGGGGTGTTGAATTTTTTTCAAATGCTTTCCCACCATTTAGTGAGATGATCATGTGGTTTTGTTCTTTGCGTTTGTTTATATGGTGGATTACGTTGATGGATTTTCATATATGAAACCATCCCTGCATTCAGGGATGAAGCCTACTTCATCATGGTGAACGATTGTTTGATGTGTTCTTGGGTTCATTTTGCAAGCATTTTCTTAAGTATTTTTGTATCACTGTTCATAAGGGAGACTGGTATAAACTTCTTATCCATGTAGGGACTTTGTGTGGTATAGGAACAAGGGTTATTGTGGCCTCAAAAATGAGTTAGGTAGTCTTTTCTCTGACTCTATTTTATGGAATAGTTTGGAGAGTATTGGTATTAGGTCATCACAAATGTCTGATAGAATTCTGCACTGAACCCATCTGGACTTGGGCTTTTTTTGCTTGGGAGGCTTTGCTGACTGTTTCTATTTCTTAAGGGGTTTTGGAATTATTTAAATGGTTTACCTAGTCCTCGTTTAATTTTTGTAGGGAGCCGTTTGTGCTGCACCCAAACATGGCGCCGGCTTCCCGCCGAGAACTCAGCAAACAGAGCTGTTGCCCAGCCAAGAGACTTAATGCGCATGCACCACATAAGTCACAGCCCACTATTGGGGCACGTGATTGAGCTACAGGAGGATGCACCAATCAGGTAGCAACACAAGTCTCTTAGGCATATATAGCAGTGCATTTTCTACCCCACGTGAGGAGAAGAGGAAGACAGTGGAGAGATTGCGGGAGACCCCACGTGGAGGGATGCCGGAGAGGTACCACGTGGAGAGAGACTTGGTAAAAGAGATTGCGGGAGGTCCCGTGTGAACAGAGACTGGACAGAGAGATCGCTCGTGGGGGACTGCGCATGAGAGGTCGCCTAGACAGTAGAACTCGGTAGGGAGTTCCCGGCTCAGAGAGAAGTTTCCTGCTCAAGAAGCCCCCTACTCAAAGTGCTGTTCAATAAAGGTTATCCGCAGAAGAATCTGTTTGTTGCATGCCTGTTCCTAGCGGCGGGAAGCGTGGGCGCGTGACAAATTTTAGTATCTGGTATGTATCTAGGAATTCATCCATTTCCTCCAGATTTTCCAGCTCTGTTTAGTATAGGCTTTTGTAGTAGGATCTAATGATTTCTTGAATTTCTTCAACTTCAGTTGTTATGTCTCCACTTTCCTTTCTGATTTTGTTAATTTGGATACTCTCTCTCTTTGCCCTCTATTTAGTCTGGCTAAGGGTTTATCAATTTTGTTAATTTTCTCAAAGAACCAGCTCTTGGTTTTGTTGATTCTTCGTATAGTTTTTTTTTTTTTTTTTTTATTGTTCATTTCTATTTGGTCAATTTTTGCTCTGAGTTTGAATATTTCTTGCTGTCTACTGCTCTTGGGTGTATCTGCTTCCTTTTGTTCTAGAGCTTTAAACTATACTGTCACATTGCTAGTGTATGCTCTCTCCAGTTTCTTTTTGGAAGCATTCAGAGTTATGCATTTCCTCTTAGTACTACTTTCATTACATCCCATAGTACTGGGTATGATGTGTTTTCATTTTCATTAAATTATAGAAAATCCTTAATTTCTTACTTTATTTCTTCTTTGTCCATGCTATTGTTTAATAGAGTACTGTTTAGTTTCCATGTGCATATGGGCTTTTTGTTGCCTTTATTGTTATTAAAGACCAGCATTAGTCCATGGTGATCTGATAGAATGCATGGGAGTATTTCAATCTTCTTATATTTATTAAGGCTTGTTTTGTGACTGATCATATGGTCAATTTTGTATAAGGTGCCCTGAGGTGCATTCTTTTGTTTTAAGGTGAAATGTTCTGTAGATGTCTGATAATTCCACTGGTACATAACCTCTGATAGTTTCACCGCATCCTCTTTCAGTTTCTGCTTCCATGATCTCTCCTTTGATGAGAGTGGGGTGTTGAAGTCTCGCACTGTTATTGTGTGGGGTGCAATGTATTTTTAAGCTTTAATAGGGTTTCTTTTATGAATGTGGGTGCTCTTGTATTTCGAGCATATATGTTAAGTATTGAGAGCTCCTCATGATAAATCTTATGTGTAATGAGTAAAAAGTGTCCTTCCTTATCATTTTTTATATATTTTGAGTAAAAATCTACTTTATTTAATATTAGAATGGCTACTCCACCATGTTTCTTCCAGCCATTTGTTTGGAAGGTTTTTTTCCCCAACCATTTACTCTGAGATAGTTTCTGTCTTTGTCTCTGAAATGAGTATCCTGTTTGCAGCAAAATACTGGATTCTGATTATGTATCCAGTCTATTTATTGAAGAATTGAGTCAATTTATGTTAACAGATATTAAGGAATAGTGATTGCTGTTCCCTGCTATTTTTGCTATTAGATATAGAATTGTGTCTGTGTGTCTTTCTTCATTTAGTTTTCTTGCTTAGTTATTTTCTTGTTATTTCTTGGAGGTAGTTTCCCTTCCAGTATTGGGTTTTCCACCTATTATTCTTTCTAGGGCTGGATTTGTGGTCAGATATTTATATTTAGTTTTGTCCTGGCATATCTTGGTCTCTCCATCTATGGTGATTGAGAGTTTTGGTGGGTATAGTAGCCTGGCCTGACATTTATGTTCTCTTAAGATCTGTATGATGTTTGTCCAGGATCTTCTAGCTTTCATATTCTTTGTTGATATGTTGGGTATGATTCTGATTGGTCTACCTTTATGTTACATGAACTTTTACCCTTTTGCTTTTAGTATTCTTTCTTTGTTTTAAACACTTGCGTTTTGACTAGTATGTGTTGGGAAGAATGTTTTTCTGGTCCAGTCTATTTGGAGTTCTGTAGGCTTCTTTTATGCTCATGGTCATCTCATTCTTAAGGGTAGGGAAGTTTTCTTCAACAATTTTGCTGAAGATATTTACTGTGCCTCTTATTTGATATTCTTCACACTCTTCTATTCCAATTATTATTAGGTTTGGTCTTCTCATTGTGTCCTGAATCTCCTGGACATTTTGGGTTTGGAGCTTTCTCGTTTTTACATCTTCTCTGACTGTTTTGTCTATGTTCTCAATGTTGTCTTTAGCCCCTGAGATTCTCTCTTCCATTTCTTGTAGTCTCTTGGAGATGTTTTTATCTGTGACTCCTGATTTTTTTTTTTATTTTCTAACTTCAGGGTTGTATCATTTAGTGTTTTCTTTATTGTTTCTATTTTCATTTTTAATCCCTTCATCTCTTTGGTTCTGTTTTCCTGTATTTCTTTGACTGTTCCCCATGGTTCCTCTTTAAGAGCTTCTTTTTGTTTATGGTTGTACTCCATACTTGTTTAAGTGATTTATATTCATGCTCTTCTCAAAGATTTCTATCATTGTCTTGAGGTATGATTTCAGGTCTAAGTCTTTTTTTTTTTTTTTTTCTGGTGTGTTTGGCATTCCACTACTTTCTTTGATGGGAGAGCTGGGTTCTGATGTTGCCAGGTTGTCCTGGTTTCCATTGCTTAGGTTCTTTCACTTTCCTTTTGCCATCTTGTTGTCTTATTATTAGTGCTTTGTACCTGTTTCTTCAGTGGACCTGGGTTCAGTGCATTCTCACCAGGCCTGTGTTCCTTAATTTCTGCTGTTCCAGGTGGCAAATAGCCTGAGCATTTGGTCCACGTGCAAGGGCTTTCCGGGCAGATACTGAGTTCCTGTGGCAGAGTTCCTTCTCCACTGACCCAACTGGAGGACTGCGTTTTCCAAGTGCTCCCCTTTGCCCACTCTTTGCTTTGGCTATTCACAGTGCAGTCTCACCAGGCCTCTGTCCCTGGATCTCTGCTGTTGCAGGTGGCAAATTTTCTGAGCATTTGGTCCACACAAAGGGGCTTTCCTGGTGGATACCGAGTTCCTGTGGCAGAGTATCTGCTCCCCTGACCCAACGTGAGGGCTGTGTTTTTCGCGTGCTCTGCCTTGCCCTTTCTGTCCTTTGGCTACTCACAGTGCAGCCTCACCAGGCCTGTGTCCCTGGATCTCTGCTGTTCTTGGTGGCAAAATTTAAAGTTCTTTTTTGCTTGAAATCTTCTTTGCAGGCCATCACTTTAGGAACAGAAGCAACACTGGTAGAAGGAGATCATGTTAAAAGTTTCAGGTACAACCCCTCTGGAAATCAGTCTGGCGATTCATCAGAAAATTGGACATAGTCCTACCTGAAGACCCAGTTATTCCAGTTCTGGGTATATACCCCAGAGAAGCTCCAACATACAACAAAGACACAAGATCCACAATGTTCATAGCAGCCCTATTTATAATAGCCAGAAGCTGGAAAGAACCAAGGTGTCATTCAGTAGATAAATGGATACAAAAATTGTGGTATATTTACACAATGGTGTACTACTCAGCTATCAGAAACAATGACTTCATGAAATTCTTAAGAAAATGAATGCATCTAAAGAATATCATCCTGAGTGAGATAACCCAGACACAAAACAACAGACATAATATGCAGTCAGTGATAATTGGATACTAACCCCAGAAAGCTCTGAACACCCCAGAAACAACACACAGACTATATAAAGTTCAAAAGAAAACAAAGACCAAATAAAGAGAAAGAAAACCCATTATGCTTAATCTTTACACACCAAGAAAACTTTTAGTATTTCCAAGTTACACCTTGTTTTACATGTGCTTTATGCTCATTGTAACTATTAAGATTTTAATGCATACTATCAAACCTTTAAAAAAAAATCATGTACTGACAAAAATGTATTTGTATACTTTTATGCAAAAATGCTTAAAATCTGTACATTTCTGTTTGTTTTTTCAAATAAAGTTGTTCAATTAAAAAAGTTTCAGAGTATTAAATCTGTAGGTGTTATGAACCATTTCTAATAAAAATGAATTAGTGTTAAGGCTCCTTTAAGAAGCATGAAAATGAAGTAGAGATACATGGATTCTCCTTTGCCTCCATTGTCTTTGAGCTTGTCAGAAGCTTGGCTGATAGCCTGTCTCAGCAACTGACTTTCTCAAGACTTGTTCAACATTCAGTTGTACATGAAAGGCAAGGTTGGCAGAGGAAAGTAGATCAACCCACTACACACTTAAAATGACTGTGCATATAACAACTGTCTTATTTTCCCATCACAAAGCTGATAGAACAGAATTAGATATGACTTCTAGATGCCAGACTCACCCAGGGAATACTTGGATATAAGATCAGTTCCCATTTTAAAGGCACAGTAACGCTGATACAATAAGGTAAAATGAGTAAACTAATATAATAGTGTTTTATTCTTTCAGGTAGGAATATAAAAAATGGGTCAACAGAGAAAGCAGAGGTAGGGACATCTGTTCCTTTTGTAAATTGTGGAAAGCACATAAAGGAAGATACAAATTTCCTACCTAATACACTAAAAGGCAAATAATTCAAAATTACCCAGTATGTGCAACAGAAACCTTAGATATATTTCTGATTGTATTAAGCTATAAAATATTTTATTCACTTGAATAATGACATTTATTGTTATTTTAGATACTAGAAAAATATTAAACTTTGATTATTTTTAAATTTTTACTTATTTTCTTTAATTTTTCGAAAGTAAAATGATATTCGTAACTCTTAAGCCAGGATAATTTTTTACAAATATTTACATAAAAAGTTGTTAGAATTTTACTTATTTTGAAATAATATTCTTGTATAAATAGACATGTTAGGCAACAAGTATGAGAAAAGCAATACCAACAGATGACTAACTGAGGAAGCTCATGTGTTCAGTACATTCTGAGTAGTGGGTCCATTGTGACTCATTGAAACTTTACAATATTTTGGTTTTATCTTCACCTTAAAAATGTGGATACTAAAGTAGAAATTGGCGTGACTTACCAAGTTTGCATAGGCAAAGGAAGCAAAGACTCAAATTTAAGAATTTCATAACAGAGTTAACCTTTGGAATATTCCATTCTAGTTACATAAAAGTATAGGTATGTACACCGCAATACCTGTCTTCTTACAAAAGTTCAGAAAGGTTTTCAGAGCTCTGCAAGTACAGTATCATACTTCAGGATAAGAGGGAAAAGCAAATGAAAAGTGGTAACTAAACTAGAATCTTAGAATATTAAGAAGAAAATTCATTCCTCTTTCCCTTACTGCTTTTAATATACTTTCTTTGTTTTGAACATTTGGTTTTTTGACTATTATGTGTTGGGAGGAATTTCTTTTCTGGTCCAGTCTATTTGAAGTTCTGTAGGCTTCTTGTATGTTCATGTTCATCTCTTTCTTTAGATTAGGCAAGCTTCCTTCTATGATTTTGTTGAAGAAATTCATTGGGCCTTTTAGTTGGGAGCCTTTGCTCTCTTCTATACCTACTATTATTAAATTTGGTCTTTTCATTGTGTCCTAGATAACCTGGATGTTTGGGTTAGGAGCTTTTTTGTTCTCCCAGTTTTATTGGATATTCTCTGTATTTACATTTCAAATGTTATACCCTCCCCCCACTCCCCTTTCCCTTCCTCCTCAATCTGCTTCTATGTATGTGCTTCTTTCAATTACCCTCTTCGCCTCAATGCCTTAGCTGTTGTTCTTTGCATGGGGGTGCAAACCTTTTACATCCTTCAGTTCTTTCTCTAGGTATTTTATTGGGGTCCTTGTGTTAAGTCTGGCATTTAGCTGCAAGTATCCTTATCTGTATCTATATGACTCTGGGAGAACCTCTGAGGAGACATCCATGTCTGGTTCCTGACAGCAAACACTTCTTGGGGTCATCAATAGTGCTTGCGTTTTCTGACTGCATATGGGGTGGTTCTTCAGGTGATGTACTCTGTAGATTCTTTCTTCAATTCCTGCTCCTCTATTTGACCTTGTATTTTCTTCCATGTTTTGTTCTCTCTTCTAAGAAAGACTGAGGTATCCACATTCTTGTCTTCCTTCTTTTTGAGCTTCATAATTTCTCTGATGGTTTTTTGGGTATTCCGAGATATATGTGCTAGTATCTGCTTATTAGTGAGAATATATGCTGAGAGTTCCCAGAGGTCTCTCCAGAAAGAGTCAGTGGGTAAAAATTTGGGGCTCCAATGTGGGCTCAGGAGGGAGAGTGCTCCTGATTCTCCTCAGGATGCTCAGCTCTTTGTGGGCAGCCTGTGAGTCCTGAAGGTGGTGGGCCAGATCTGGCGCTGGGAACAGATGGAGGTCGGAACTGACTTTTGTCTTTCCAAAACACTCAAAACATAATGTACAGGCACTTTTGTCAGTGCACTTACACATGGCTTAAGTCATAAAATTTCTCTATGTACTGATATTATGCTCAAAAGAACAACAAAACAATCCTGAATAAGGCAATATGGTTACAGGATTACTGGCCAAGTGAGTAACCAGGTGTAGATTTTTCTGTAAGATTCAGAGATTTTTAAGAATTAGGGAACTCAATGTAAGATCAGGTCATCAATGACCTTTGACAAACCAATAGTACACCGACCATAACTATTCCAGTTAAAATGGTAGCTGTAATCAGAAAAGATAGTGGTCAGGCATCAAACAAAAAGTGAAAGAGACTTCTCATGACCTTCAGAACACATTTAGAGTCAAGACTACAATCTCAGGTCATAAGAAATTCCTACTTGATTCCACATCAATGAAAGTCAAGGATAGGCATGTACAAAGAAATAAATTGTTTTAATGAAAAGAATAATGGAATTGTACATTTTTCATTCTGCATCAGATAAATATTACACTGGACACTTAAACAATAAAATTATTTTTCTCTTCAAGCGTTTATTATGTTTTACTACCTGAGAACCCCTGGATATAGTTGCAAGTTATCAAAGTTGAATTGATATTAATCTACTTAATCCACCTACTAATCAGGCCAGCTTTCTTTTCCACTAGCTCCAACTTTGTCACCACATTAACACAAAGAATTCAAGACCATGACATTCTTACCTACTGTTGGCCATAATTCACTTATTTATACTGTAGTTTAGTATGTGTAACAAGTTCCTAGTAAAATGCAAATTTTCTAAAGCAGAAAGAGCTATTGCTAAAACCCAGCCTTTTTAGTTTAAGTTGACCATGAAAGTGGCCAGTCAGATGAACCAATGAGCACAATGCCTTCCTAAAGATCTCCTCAAAGACTTTTGAGATTGTTCCATTTTACATGATTAACCTTTAGAGATAATCACATCCAGCTTCTAGGCAGATGTTGAAGAACAGCAGATTGAAAATCCACATCACATTATGATCAGTTTTTCTGAAATGATGCCAGTGTTCTATCAACAAAAATAAGCTGTATTAACTCATGTTTTTCCAGTATCTCTTGCTGTAAGATTTAATAGCCGGTTGTCAGATAAGGATTTCTAAGTCCTTTCATCCAGGAAATGCTAGAAGCCTGATTTAATTAAACCTTTTGTCAGATAAATCCCTTTCAGGGCATTATTTAGAGAAATTACAATTTTTCACCTTTACCAGCTTGTCCATTTCTAAATACAAAAACTAGAAGTGTGCTCTGGTGACACGGAATCAGGTAGAGACAAGATAAATGTGCATGGAGAGCCAAAGAAAATCACACACCCTGAGAAGACATATGTGACTGCTCAGAAATTAGCATTTTTCTTAAATGTCCATGAACAGTGGCAGTAAGAAGCTTTACTTGCCAAATGCTTTTTCATTCTAATACTTAGCTTAGCTATGCATCTGTTGCCTGTATGCTGCCACCAATAAGAATCCTAAGAGAGATTTATGTTAAGTGAGATGAACCTTTTCAATATTCAGTCATGTCACAGTCTCTGTAAATCCACATCTGGTTAAATACAACTGTGGTGGCCATAAATTCAGGTCTTCAAGCAACCACTATCCGGAAAGAGGAATCACTTTATGAGATTTCCTCCAAAAGATATGGAGAACCTAGAAATATCGATCTATGGTGAGGAATGCTACCTGTTCTTGTAAAGAACCTAGGCTTGACTTCAGCACCTCCACAGTGGTTCAAAACTACCAACAACTTCAGCACCAGTGGATCAGATACCCTCTTCTGACTTCTGCAGGCTCATTCCTGCATGTACATAATATTCACACATACCCATAAAATAAACAAATATCTTAAAAATATATATCAGAACTCTAGTTATTGTGTACCGGTTATTCCTCTCCAGTCTATCTCAGAGAGAGGATCTGTCAAGGGCCGATATGTGGAATATGAGAGATTAACCTGCTTGCAGTCAACTCATTACCTGCCAAAGAGTACTCAGTGATAACCCAATAAAAGCCATCAGATTCCGAGGTCAGAGTCAGTAACCAGTTGCAACAGGCAGTAGGAATTTATTGCTGCAGGAGAGGGTATGTTCATTTTTGTCCCATTTATAAACTCACAGTTCTTATAGGGCAACAAGAGAGGAGCAAGGTATCTACTTAGGAGAAACCTTAAGCTTAGAAAGCCTGACTCTTTGTAAATAAACCATAGCCCACTTAAACTTATTCTCAGAGGGAAATAGTGTCTTGATTATACTGGAGAACAAAAAAACCTGAACTTCAGCTATCTTTCCTTCCAACATCATTTCCTATATAAACATCCTGAAAAATCAGATCAAGAATAAAGAATGCCTTTGGATGCCAAGCGTATGTGAGAATTGCTTCCAAGGTGACCCCAATTCAAAGGATGCTAAATATTATCTGAAGAACATAACTAAACAGGCAGTATTACAAACACAAATTATTTGATCTGCTTATAAAAGCTGAAATTTCCATGAGAGAATTATTCTCAAACTTTAGTAATGGAGAAGATCCTTGTTACCTTCTTCCCACATCAAGGTACCTCCCAGAATTAATCTTTCATTAGTGCCATTGTGATAAACCACTGAGAAAAATGATATGGCTCAGAAATAAAGCATTTTTCTGCCAGCTTAGCACTCATTTGACTCTTCCTTAGGTTTAGGACTGTTTGTATATGTATCATTGGAAGTAGTTTTCAAAACTCTGAATTTTTATTGTTCATTCCAATTTTTAATAAGAGTCCGTTTGGCAGTGCTATAATGAAATAGATAATCCAAGTCACCCCGATTGGGTGTTTTGTTGTTTTGTTTTTTCCAACTAGAAACAAGCTACCATTTTCTGGGAAGAGGGGCCTCAGATGAGGAAAATGCCTCCACCAGATTGGCTGCAGGCAAGTCTGTTGGGTATTTTCTTAATGAATTATTTATGTGGGAAGGCCTAGTCAGCTAGATCACATGCAACTGATGATGGCTGGGAAAAAGACCATTAGCCTCTCACAGAGATAAGTCCTGTATATGGATTGTCCAGTCCACACGGGTTGGCCTTGTAACCATTCACTCACCAAAAACAAAATGACTCAGCAGGTTGCATTCATAGACATGTGTACATATGCGTGTATATACACCTTTTTAAACAAGAGGAAAGACAAAGAAGCTATCATTGAGATTACGGAGTGGTGGCAGAAGGGATTTGAGGGAGGAGATGAGGGGGGCTGCAATTAAAATGAAGGGGAAGTGGTGTGATTCTATTTCATTGAAGGACAGATTAATTTTTTCTTTTATTTTTGAGATTATAATGTAATTATAATTTCATCAAGCTGAACAAGCCATGATGATCAAATCAGTAAACAGTGTTCCAACTTGTTCTCTGCTTTCATTTCTATGGAACGGAATAAAAGGTGCTTCTTTGAAAACTGTTCTTGACTTCCCTGAAAGATGTAAACTGAAGCAAGCCCCTCTACCCCCCAAGTGGCTTTTGCTCATACTGTTGTACTGCAGAGAGAAAAGGCAAGCCAAACACAGGAAAACTCTTTTATAGGGGCAGTATTTTTTCTGATCACAATTTTAAAAGAAAAATATCCTCAAACAGCATAGCGACAGTTCTGACAAAAGCCTTGGGGCCAAAAACATGTAGGAAGACACAGATCAAGAGTCCTGCCAGGTTTATAGAAACATGAAATCTCAGAAGATCTCAAGGACCCTAAAAAAGCTATCTTAATGCCTCAGGACCCACCCCTTATAGCTTTTATACCTACTATATATACCTATACTACTACTGCCACAGTAGTAATTCTATTTCATGAAACTTGAGGAAGCTCAAACTATTCCAAACCATAGCATCAACTATGCTATAAAAATATAATATTTGAACTTATCTGCACTCAAATATCAAGAGATTCCATTATTACCAAATTAATTTTTAATCACCAGACCCTTTACATAATAGAATTTAAATATTTCTTTAATTGTATGGTTCAATATATTCATATATGACAGTATTATATATTATATGTGTGTATACCTATGTTTGTATAAGTTAATGTGTATCATATGTGTCTGTACAGTATCAGTTTAATTTAAAGATTGTTAACTCCATATTTAAGTTTTAGTAAATTACATATATGAATTAAGGCTTGACTATTTTAGTTAAATTTTATAGTGGTATGTCTTCCAAATTTACCAGTAATGTTTCTATGTCCCATTCAAGTTGAGATAAGATAACATCTTTTTCAATGACCTTATCATTTTTTACTATGCCTAGACATTTTAAATCATTTAAAGATGTTACAGCTGCATTGAACAAAAGGGGGATTCACAGCATTTTTCAAAGCCAAACTTTAAAAAGTGACTGGCTTTATAGTCCTTTTAGACAGGTAAAGGAATGAAAGGTGATTTGGCTGTGCCAAAGCTAAGAAACAGCAGAGCATAAAGAATTAAATAGCCCTTCTTGCATCATACAATAATCATCTTTTAAAGGATATATAAAATTGGTATGTATAAAAGTAAATAAATGAGAGACTTGAAAAATAGATTTGTAAAGCAAAGAAGATTACTAGATTGGAAAAATTACAAATATAAGTGGAATGTGAGCCGAAGCATGGCTCCATCATTTCTCTCTAGGGCCACTAACAGAGACATGACAAAGAAAGACTGTTAGCTTCCATTGCACCAAATCAGAGTAAGAAAATACTGATCTTTGCTTCAATATTAATGGACCAACCGGTAGCATCCTAGGCACCCTTCTCCATGTAAGGACAGTAAGTAGACAAGAAGGATGAACATGAACAGGCATCTGTCCCTTTACGTGTTAAGTTGAGCCTGAATAAATGTTTAAATCCACTGTATTCAGGCTTACTATTCTGTGCTATTTTGTGCTTTTAAACACACTTCTGGCATTTCCCCCCCACAATTTCCAGTTGTTATCCCTGAAATAAAATTGCATGCCATAAATAGCTTTAAAATACAAACTGCCATTTGGAACAAAGTTTAAACACTGTAGGTGTTTATGATTTACATGACCTGCAACAAAGGCAAATTCTGTCAGTCACCAAAATAAAATAAATTGCTATTTCCTTTAGGCTTTTGAAATCTCTACAATTTCACTAGCAGTAATCACTAAAATGAAAATTACATTTTAATTGAGTGGGGAAAAAAGAGAAAACTTAAGGCAATTTTCTCAGATAAATCTTATGTTTTGGGTGCAAGATTTATTTACTGACCAAATAATTGAGAGAGTTATCGTAAGCTGAGTAAAGAACTAAAAAATTAATACAGAAAAGAAAACTGAGTGGAGCAAAAGGGCAGAAAAGAAGAAATAAAATGGGCTACACGTCCAACATAAGGGCAAATGGGTATTTGAATGTGGTAATCTGGTTGTCATCCATATGGGCTGATGTCAATGTTAATATTAAAAAACCAATAATGATTGTTTTTACTATTATTTACTTAAGATCTAAACTTTGAATAATAAACATGTATAAAATGTTTCACTTAAGTAGTTACTGGTTGTAGGGAGTCTGCTAAATGGATATAGTTTCTTCAAAAGGTAATTTCGATTAGATACTCTCTACATTTACATTTCAAATATTATCCCCCCTCAAATACCCTCTACCTCTCCACTTGTCTCCACAAAGTGCACCTTCTCCAAATCACCCTTTCCACCTCAGTGCCTTAGAATTCCCTTACATTAAGAAAACATTCCTGTACTAGACCGAAGGCCACTTTTGCATTGATGCCCAACAATGCTATACCTCTATCCCAGCCCACACCTCTGCGTCTTTGAGGGTGCTCCCCCAACAATCCGCTACCCACTCTCTCTCAACTCCTAGCCCTGGCATTCCCCTACACTGGAGCATCAAGCCTTAAAAGGAACAAGAGCCTCTTCTCTCATTGATGCTCCAAAATGCAATCTTTTGCTACATGTGAGGCTGGAGCTATGGCTTCCTCCATGTGTACTCTTTCAATGATGGTTTCGTCCCTGAGAACTCTGGGAATCTGGTGCGTGGGTATTTTTCTTCCTATGTGGATGCAACCGCCTTTAGCTCCCTCAGCCCTTTCTCTAATTCCTCCATTAGGTACCCAATCTCAGTCCAATGGATGGCTGTGAGCATCTGCCTCTGTATTTGTCATGATCTGGCAGAGCCTCTCAAGACACAGATATATCAGTCCCTTGTCAACAAGCACTTTTTGCCATCCAGAATATTGTTTGGGTTTGGTGTCTGTATATTGAATGGGTCCCAGGTGAGGCAACAGTTTCTGGATGGCCTTTTATTTCACCCTCTACTCCACATTTTGTCTTTGTATTTACTCCTCTGTGTATTTTGTTTGCAGTTCTAAGAAGGAATGAAGCATTCATACTTTGGTCTTCTTTCTTCTTAAGCTTCATGTGGTCTGGGCCTCGTGTCTTGGATATTCTGTGGTTTGGGGCTAATATCCACTTATCAGTAAGTATATACCATGTTCTGTTGTGATTGGGTTATCTCACTCAGGATAATATATTCTAGCTCTATCCACTGGCCTAAGAATTTCATTAAGTCACTGTTTTTAATAGCTGAATAATACTCCGTTGTCTAAATGTACTACATTTTTCTGAATCTGTTTCTCTGTTGGATATCTGGTTTTTTTCCAGCTTCTGGCTATTATAAATAAGGCTGCTATGAATACAGTGGAGTATGTGTTCTTGTTATATATTGGAGCATCTTTAAAGTATAAGCCCAGGTATAGCTGGGTCCTCAGGAAGTACTGTGTCCAATTTTCAGAGAAACCACAGACTGAATTCCAGAGTGGTTGTAGCAGCTTGCAATTCCATTAGCAATGAAGGATTGTTCTTTCTAGACATCCTCACCAGCATCTGCTGTCTCTTGAGTTTTCGATAGTAGCTATTCTGACTGCTGTGAGCTGGAATTTAGGATTGCTTTGTCTTTCCCTTCATGACTAAGGATGTTGAACATTTCTTTAGGTGCTTCTCAACCATTAAGTATTGCTCAGTTGAGAATTTTTTGTTTAGTTCTGTACCCTTTTTAATAGGGTTATTTGATTCTCTGGAGAACATCTTGAGTTCTTTGGATATTAGCCCTCTTTTGGATGTAGGATTAGTATCTTTTCCCAATCTGTTGGTTGCTGTTTTGCCCTATTGACAGTATCCTTGGTCTTACAGAACCTTTGCAGTTTCATGAGGTCCCATTTGTCGATTCTTGATTTTAGAGCATAATCTATTGTTGTTATGTACAGGACATTTTCCCCTGTGCCCATGTGTTCAAGGATCTCTCCCACCTTCTATTCTATTAGTTTGAGTGTATATAACTTTATGTGGACATCCTTGATTCACTTGGAATTGAGCTTTGCCCAAGGAGAAAAGAACAGATCTATGTGCATTCTTCCACATGGTGACTGCCTGTTAAACCAACACCATTTGTTGAAAATGCTATTTTCCCCACTCCCACTGGATGATTTTAGCCCCTTTGTCAAAAATCAGGTGACCATGGTGGTGTGGGTTCATTTTTGGTTAATTCTATACTATTGATCTACCTTTTTGTCTCTGTAACAATACCATACAGTTTTTGTCCCAATTGCTCTGTAATAGAGCTTGAGGTCAGGGATAGTGATTCCCCCAGAAGGTCTTTATTGTTAATAGATTTTACTATTCTGGGTTTTTTGTTATTTCAAATGAATTTGCAAATTGCTCTCTTTAATGCTCTAGAGAAATGAGTTGGAATTTCATATACATTGAATCAATATATTGCTTTTGGAAAGATGACCATTTTTACTATATTAATCCTGTCAATCCATGAGCATGGCAGATCGTTCCATCTTCTGAGATCTTCTTCGATTTCTTTCTTCAGGAACCTGAAGTTCTTGTTATACAGATCCTTCAGTTGCTTGTTTAGAGTCACACTGAAGTATTTTTATATTATTTTTGATTATTGTAAAGGGTGTCATTTCCCTCATTTTTTTCTGAGCCTGATTCTTCTTTGAGTGGTGGAAGGCTACTTAATTGTTTGAGTTAATTTTTTATCCAGCTACTTTACTGAAGTTGGCTATCAGGTATAGGAGTTCTCTGGTGGGATTTTTGGGATCACTTAAGTATACTATCATATCATTTGAAAATAGTGATATTTTGATTTCTTCCTTTCTAATTTGTATCCCTTTGACCTGCTTTTGTGGTCTAATTGCTCTAGCTCAAACTTCTAGTACTATATACAAAAGGTGGGGTGAGAGGAGGGAAATCTTGTCTAGTCCCCGATTTTACTGGGATTGCTTGAAGTTTCCGGTTTTTTTTTTTTTTTGTTTTGTTTTTGTTTTTTGTTTTTTTTTTTTTTTTGTTTGTTTTTCTCTTACAACTTTATTTTTTAGAAAAGAGGAATACATGTACATATTTTTAAAGGCATTTTGGCATAACACTATATGAATATATTTTTGTAAGTATTTAATTCTTTAGGAGGTTTGATAGAATGAATTGAAATCCCACTAGTTACCATAACCATAAAGTACATGTAGGACAGAACATAACCTGGAAAGTCAGGTTTCTTGGTATTTGTAGATTAAAGATAATGATCTTTGAATAAAAAAAATTGACAAAAGGCTATGTTCTTAGCTCTTGGATTGTTAATGATTTAAGGTCCAGATGTACCACACTCTGAGAGGGTGCTATACATTTATTTATCTTTTCCAAAGAAGGACTGAGGCTTTTGGCCTTTGTTTTTCTTGAGGTTCATATGGCCTGTGAGTTGTTTGTGGGGTATTCAGAGCTTTCTGGAGTTAGTATCCAATTATTGATGACTGCATATCATGTCTGTTATTTTGTGACTGGGTTACCTCACTCAGGATGATACTCTTTAGATGCATCGATTTTTTATGAATTTCATAAAGTCATTGTTTCTGATAGCTGAGTAGTACTCCATTGTGTAAATGTACCACAATTTTTGTATCCATTCATCTACTGAAGGACATCTGGGTTCTTTCCAGCTTCTGGATATTATAAATAGGGCAGCTATGACTGCCTATGTGACTTGGTTGTATGTTGGAGCATCTCTGGGGTAAAGGCCCAGAAGTGGAATAACAGGGTCTTCAGGTAGGACTATGTCCAATTTTCTGAGGAATTGCCAGACTGATTTCCAGAGTGGTTGTACCAGTTTACAACACCACCAACAGTGGATGAGTATTCCTCTTTCACCTTATCTTTCCCAGCATTTGCTGTCATCAGAGTTTTTGATCTTAGCCTATGTGTTCTAAGATTTTCCGTACTTTCTCTTCTAATAGTTTCACTGTACCTGGTTTAATGTGGAGATCTTTGATCCACTTGCACTTGAGCTTTGTACAAGGAGATAAGAAAGGGTCTGTTTTCATTCTTCTTCATGCTGAGTGCCAGTTGAACCAACACAATTTGTTGAAGAGGCTGTCATTTTTCCATTGAATGTTTACAGCTCCTTTGTCAAAAATGAAGTGACCATATGTGTGAGGGTTAATATCTGGATTTTCTATTCTGTTCCATTGACCAAAATGCCAATCTCTGTACCAGTACCATGCAATTTTTAACACAATTGCCTTGTAATATAGCTTGAGGGCAGGGATGGTGATTCTCACAGATATTTTCTTGTTGTTGAGAATGGAATTCTATATTTAAGGTTTTTTGTTACTTCAGATGAATTTGCAATTTGTTCTTTCCAACTATGAAGAATTGGGTTGGAATTTTGATGGGAATTTCATTGAATCTGTAGATTGTTTTTGGTAAGATGGCCATTTTTACAATGTTAATCTTTCCAATCCATGAGCATTGGAGATCTTTCCATCTTCTGAGATCTTTTTCAATTTCTTTCTTCAGAGATTTGAAGTTCTTGTCATAAAGGTCATTCACTTGTTTAGTTAGAGTCACACCAAGGTATTTCATATTGTTTGTGATGATTGTGAAGGGTATCTTTTCCCTAATTTCTTTCTCTGCATGTTTGTCCTTTGAGCAGAGGAAGGCTACTGATTTGTTTGAGTTAGTTTTATATCCAGCTACTTTGCTGAACTTGTTTATCAGCTGGAGGAGTTCTCTGTTGGAATTTTTGGGGTCACTTATGTACACTATCATGTCATCTGCAAAAAGTGACATTTTTACTTCTTCGTTTCCAATTTGTATCCCTTTAATTTTCATTTGCTGTCTAAATGCTTCAGCCAAGTCTTCCAGTACTATGTTGAATAGGTAGGGGGAGAGTAGGCGGCCTTGTTTAGTCCCTGATTTTAGTGGGATTGCTTCAACTTTCTCACCATTATGTTATGTTAGCTATTGCTTTGCTGTATATTGCTTTTATTATGTTTAGGTACAGGCCTTGGATTCTTGTTCTTTCCTAGACTTTTAACATGATGGGCTGTTGAATTTTTTCAAATTCTTTCTCAGCATGTAGTGAGATGATCATGAATTTTTTTCTTTGAGTTTGTTTATATGGTGGATTATATTGATAGATTTCTATATATTATACCATCTCTGTATTCCAGGGATGAAGCCTACTTGATCATGGTGAATGATCATTTTGATGTGTTCTTGGATTCAGTTTGTAAGAATTTTGTTGAGTATTTTTGCATCAATGTTCATAAGAGAGACTGGTCTGAAGTTCTCTTTTCTCTTTGTGTGGTTTAGGAATGAGGGTTATTGTAGCTTCAAAAAATAAGTTGAGGAGTGTTCCATCTGACTCTATATTGTGGAATAGTTTGGAGTGTATTGGTATTAGGTTGTCAATAAATGTCTGATGGAATTCTGTACTGAACCAATCTGGTCCTGGGCATTTTTTGGTTGGGAGGCTTTTGATGACTGCTTCCATTCTTTTAGTTGTTATGGGGTTATTTATATTGTTTACCTGGTTCTGGTTTAACTTTAGTATCTTGTATCTGTCTAGGAATTCATACATTTCCTCCAGGTTTTCCAGGTTTAGTTGAGTATAGACTTTTGTAGTAGGATCTGGAGATTTCTTGAATTTCCTCAGTTTCAGTTGTTATGTCTCCACTTTCATTTCTGTATTTGTCAATTTGGATACTCTCTCTTTGCCCTTTAGTTAGTCTGGCTAAGGATTTATCAATCTTATTAATTTTCTCAAAGAACCAGCTCTTGGTTTTGTTGATTCTTTGAATTTTTTTTTTATCTATTTGGTCAATTTCTTCTCTGAGTTTGATTATTTCTTGCAATCTGCTCCTTTTTGGTGTATTTGCTTCCTTTTGTTCTAGAGCATTCTACTGTGATGTAAAGTTGCTAGTGTATGCTCTCTCAAGTTTCTTTTTGGAAGCATTCATGGTACGAGTTTTCCTCTTAGTGCTGCTTTCATTGCATCTTAAGGTTTGGGTACGTTGTGCTTTCATTTTCATTAAATTCTAGAAAGTCTTTAATTTATTTCCTTATTACTTCTTTGACCATGCTATCATTTAGTAGAGTATTGTTTAGCTTCCATGTGTATATGGACTTTTTATTGTCTTTGTTGTTAGTAAAGACCAGCCTTAGTACATCGTGATCTCATAGGATGCATGGGAGTATTTCAATCTTTTTATATCTTTTGAGGCTTGATTTGTGACCGACTACATGGTCAATTTTGAAGAAGGTGCCATGAGGTACTGAGAAGGTGTATTCTTTTGTTTTAGGGTAAAATGTTCTGTAAGTTTCTATTAATTCCAATTGGTTTATAACCTCTTCTAGTTTCAATTCGCCCTTGTTCAGTTTTTGCCTCCATGATCATTGATGAGAGTGGGGTGTTGAAGTCTCCCACTGTTATTGTGTGGGTGCAATGTATTTTTTGAGCTTTAGTAGGGTTTCTTTCATGAATATGGTACACTTGTATTTGGACCATATATGTTAAGGATTGAGAGTTCCCCCTGATAAATTTTTCTCTGTAATGTGTAAAAAGTGTCCTTCTCTTTTTTGATAACCTTTCATTGAAAATCTACTTTATTCGATATTAGAATGGCTAATCAAGCTTGTTTCTTTGGGCCCTTTTCTTGGAAGGTGTTTTCCCAGCCTTTTACTCTGATATAGTATCTGTCTTTTTCTCTGAGATGAGTTTCTTGTATGCAGCAAAATGCTGGATTCTGTTTTTGTATCCACTCTGACAGACTATGTCTCTTTATTGGGAAATTGTGTCCATTTATGTTACCGGATATTAAGGAATAGTGGTTGCTGTTTCCTGCTATTTTTGCTTTTAGAGGTAGAATTATGACTGTCTTTCTTCTTTTAGTTTTCTTTCTTAAGTATTATCTTGATTTTTTTAGGATGTCGTTTCCCTCCTTGTGTTGGGTTTTCCATCTATTATTCTTTGTAGGGTTGGATTTGTTGTCAGATATTGTGTAAATTTAGTTTTGTCCTGGAATATCTTGGTCTCTCCATCTATAATGTTTGAGAATTTTGCAAGGTATAGCAGCCTGGACTGACATTTGTGTTCTCTTAGGGTCTGTATGATGTTTTTTCAGGATCTTCTAGCTTTCATAGTCTCTGTTGAGAAGTCTGGTGTAATTCTGATTGCTCTGTCTTTATATGTTACATGACCTTTCCCCCTTGGTGCTTTTAGTATTCTTTCTTTGTTTTGAACACTTAGCATTTTGACTATTATGTGTCGGGAGAAATTTCTTTTCTGGTCCACTCTATTTGGAGTTCTGTAGGCTTCTTTTATGCTCATGGTCATCTCATTCTTAAAGGTAGGGAAGTTTTCTTCTATGATTTTCTTGAAGATATTTACTGTGCCTCTTTGTTGATATTTTTTGCCCTCTTCTTTTCCTATCATCCTTAGGTTTGGTCTTCTCATTGTGTCCTGTATCTCTGGACATTTTGGGGTAGGAGTTTTTTTGGTTTTTGTATCTTCTCTGAGTGCTTTGTCTATATTTTTAATGTTTTTATGTCCTCCTTAAAATTCTCTATAATCATTATAAGATGGAATTTTAAATCTGAATCTTGCTTTTCTGGTGTGATAAGGTATTCTGGACATTCTGTAGCGATAACTGGATTTTTAAGATGCAAAGTAGCCTTGGTTTCTGATGCTTCTGTTCTTGCACTTGCCTCTCACAATCTGCTTATCTATAGTACTACTTGCCCTTCCAGTCTTTGACTAGAGTCTTTCACTCCTGTGTTCCTGGTTGTGTCTGAACTACTCAGAGTCCAGCTGTCTTTGTGATTTTGTGATCCTGGACTCTTGAGATACTAAGTGTGTCAGAGCTCCTTGGAGCCAAGCCGCTTCTGGGATCTTAAAATTCTGGTGTGACCAAGCTCCTGAGATCCTGTTATGTCAGAGTTCCTGGTAATAATGCTTTCTCTGTTTGTTAAAGGAATAGGTGAGAAGCCAGATACCAGGGTTTTCTCTGGGAACAGTTGCAAGCTGGAAGGTACTTTTGCTTCTGGTTGAACAGGGGTTTGGGTTTTTCTGGTTCCTGTGGCTTACCTGGTTACACTGGGTATTGGGGGTGAAGTTGTGGTCTCAACTGTGATCTTGAGTGTGTCAGAGCTTTTGTGCTCTTGGGTGTGTCTGATCTCCTGGGAGTGGAGCTTCCTTTGTTTGTTGTGGGAATGGATGTAGAACCAGTGCCCCAGGTCTGCTCAGGGCACAGGTCAGCCCAGATAGAACTGCCCTCCGCCTTTTAATCCCAATAGAATGACAGAATTTAGGATTTGTTTTCCAACTAGAAGTAACTGAAAGAGAAAATGGGTATGGATGGATGAGTTTGCCACAGAAAAGAAAAGCAGACATTTCCCAAAGCACAAACTGATACACACCATTGTTTTCTGTACGACTCCTACTCCTGTAGATCTGAAAGTGAGGGAAATGTCTCTAGCTTTGAGGCCAAGGTCAGTCATCATAGTGCAGACGCAAGCTAGTTGGGATGAGAGGGGGCATGTAGATATGCCCTGCTCTTCTCACTATCGGGAGACTACTTATCCCATACACATCACAGTATTGTACCTACTTCTTAGTCTAATTTTGGAAAGAATACAAATAGAATACATTTTTATTTCTAGAAATTTGTTTGAGATGTGTGAAAACACTTTAGTGCATGGATGAGTCAAAGGATACATTTCTGTGAGTCACTTCGCTGTAAAGAATAGAAATGGCATTTTTAATATCAAGCAACTGACAGTTTTAATAAACATTTATAAAACAAGAGTATGTGTACCATAACATGTGGCAGGATGGAAAGGCAAGGCAGACTTTTTTCATTTAAAGTTCCTGACCATGAGAACTTCAATGATTAATGGGTAAGGGCCATACCTAATCCACTGTGAATGGAAAAAATAAGACACTAAGAGCTAAGTTATTCTTCATCAGTCATATTTTACAGAAGACACATTTACTTCCTGTGGCATGGTTACATATCCAGTCAGTATTCATATGCTAATACTACTAAGACAAGGGAACACACATAAGCTGTCCTTTGGCTAATGTCAATATCAATAGAGAGGAAAGACTTGCATTAATGACTCAGGGAGATGTCTGGAACTTTTGAAGCTTTAGCCTCAGGACCTTCAGACTCAGCCTCATGAAGATGTTAATTTTGTTTTCCTGCCCAGTGTTAATCATATCTTCATTTACTGCTCCAACACAGATACAATTTAACCAAACTGCCCATTAACAAGTGAGCCAATATTTGTTCTATTACTAAATTAAATTGATTTTACAACACCAGAGGAGGTATTGAAATAAAAGATCTTCTCATTACAATTAACCAATCTGTCCAATCATGGAGACAAATACCTATTCAGTATAAGCAAATTGCAAACATTTTCTACATTAAGAAGATTCTTTAACAGTCTTACCCAAGTTATAGAACCCTGATAAAGAAAATAAAATGCTATACACATACAGATACTCTTCTGTGTTTGCCCTGACCATGTTGCTTCCATGTTTACTTGTTCCTCAGTGCTAAGCTGAGATGTTTGCCATACTTATATAAAAGGTCTAGAGTCAAGTTTGTGTGTGTATGTGTGCCTGTGTCTGTGCATGTGTGTGCATTAGTGGTAGACTTCTAAGGTTGTCTTGCTAACTTTTAACTCACTTGTATGTCAGAAATGCGTATTTGGAGGGGTTTACTTTTCTTAATCTGTACTTAGTAATTCATTTTTAAAATTCTCTGTCTACTTCTATATGTACCATCAGGCAGCCTCATCTCAAGTTTATTTAAGCACACATTTGTTCCAGAGATTGTTACTGGCAGGAGGTATTCCAACTCAGGCTTAAACTCTATAAGAAAATTCACACGAAGATTTGTGTGTCCTGAAGTTTCTTTTACAAAATGTAATGGCATTTCTAAAACTCTATTAAGGAAGTACTGTTCCCTAAGGTTTTTCTTCTTTGTTCTTCTCAGCTACAGAAGTCTATGCTTACATACTGTTCTATACTTATTCATTGCTTAAGCTGAAGTGTGTTTGGTGTGTGTGTGTGTTTGTGTGTGTGTGTGTGTGTGTGTGTGTGTGTGTGTGTGTGTGATGTGAGCATGCCTGAAGAAGACTTACACACACACACACACACACACACACACACAGAAAGAGAGAGAGAGAGAGAGAGAGAGAGAGAGAGACAGAGACAGAGACAGAGACAGAGACAGAGACAGAGACACAGAGAGTGATTTGTTAAAAATATATTTCTATTTGACCTGGTTTCAGTTGTTACAACTAGCCTACAAACAGTCAAAGAGAAGGAGACCAATGGGGATTTGGCATTCATTTAGTATATTTTCTCAGTCTAAAATGAGAGATATTTTAGAATTAAGGAGTAATAGAATGGGCTCCAGTAACTCAGAAATTTCTTTCTAACAATTCTAGAAATTGTTACTAGATTTCCTTTGTGATATTTCAAATATCTAGGAAGATAGTAGCAAGGAACAAATGTAAGTGTTTTTTTTTCTAACCACTTAGACCTTTTATACCCTGCAGGGGATAGATAATCACACCCTAAATTTACAATTAAAATCCTCTCCCTCCCCCAGCTCTAACCTATTATCATTAGAGCTTAAGGATTCTTAACTAGAGACCTCCCTGAACCCTCTTTCTTTTCTGGATATTCAAAATTCATCCTTCAGTGGTAAAAAACAGCATGAGGGCAAAAAAAAAAAGAGAAAAATCCTTCTTCAGAAGAGGGTAGTAGGAAAACTCTAAAAGCACAAAAAAAAGTTACTTGACTTGTTCTGGACAGAAACCATTCACTTTATCTTATAGAGTAACTGCTATAGTAAAAAGAATGCACCGTTGAGTGTGTGTTGTGTCAGAACCACAAATGAACAGGATTATGTTTTTGCATAATGTCAGAATTCATTGAATGCTAGTAAATTTAGAAGATATATCAATTTCAGTGGCATCTATTTTATAGATAACCTTTGGTAATCTGGACAAGGTTAGTACAGGATTTTTTTATTTCAATATTAATTAATATTAATTTGTATAGCAAAATACAGTACATCTATCTATCCATATATGTAGGTTATATAATGGATAGCAAAGGTTAAAGGAGCTACAGGAAGTTTCCAAAGTAAACTTATGGAGGCATCTAGAGTCTGTATTGAGAAGACACCCAAACCAACTTCATGGAAGATGCCAAAGTTGTAGATTCTGTTTACTGTGGTCCATGGAGTAGATTCACCTACAAAGGAGAAAGAACAGGACCAGAAATAACACAAATGGTTGGATGAATGAAAGTCTCGATGAAAAGTTGTGCACAGAAAGCAATGTGCTTTATTTTGATGTTACCAAAGAATTGTATTTGTCCAAGATATCCCAGGCATATTCCAATCATTTATTTCTAATTCCCTTTACACTGTCAGAATAACACTAACACAGACCATAACTTTTATTATTAACTTTTGAGAGGCTATTTACTGTAGGAAGTGAATGACACAGAAAGGCTTAAAAATAGATCCTTCTCAAAATACCATCAGAAATACCATAGATAAATAGAATGTCATACATGAAGAAAGTTTCAGAACAGCATCTCTGAAGACATCAAATGTCATGCTAAGGAATCAGAAATCTTTGTGGGAAGTGGAATTAACATTTGTTTTTTGTGAGGAAATCTTGATTTCTTTTTTCTGTTTAGTGTTCATTCTTACTTCTAAAGGAGTTTGTATGATAGTTTGTATGCTTGATGAGAGTACACACCCCTTATGTCCTACTCTGCCATTTCTAGGTTTTCATCAAATGTCCATAAAAACTTTTAAAATAGTGCAATTACTTTTTTCAAAGAAGAATGATGATGTATCATGTTGAACATACAAAGGTAAGAGAATAACTTACAGGAATTACTATGAGAAAATACCATTACAAAGAAAAGCAACTGGTATAAAAAGAAAACATTTGATATGGGTGGCTTTTAGAGAATTTATGATCACCATGGTAGAAAACTTATGGCTACACATCCTGATACGAAGGCAGAGAGTGGTTGAAAAGGAAAGAAGATGGACAAAAGAGAGAAAAAAACTCAGCCCTTCATGGTCTTTTGAAACATCAGATCCCACTTCCAGTGATACATCACCTTCAACAAGGATACATTTTCACAAGAACATAGCTCCTAACTCTTCCAAACACTTTCCCTTACTGATGACTAAATATTCAAATATATGGAGCTATGGAGACTATTCTTTTTTATTATTTTTTTCTTTTTTAAAAAATTAGATACTCTGTATTTAAATTTGAGATGCTCTCCCTTTACCCAGCCCCACTCCCATGCCCTCTTCCCCTCCATTTACTTCCCAAAGGTGCACTCTCTTCTGACCCCCCTCTCCACCTCATTTTCTTGCCATTCTCCTACATTGGGAAAACATGCCCTAACTGGAACAAACGTGTCTTCTCACATTGATGCCAGACACTGCTACCTTCAGCTACATATGAAACAGCAACTGAATTAATAGGTCTCTCAAAGTGTACACAAAGATTGGTGTTTTACTCGATGGGAGTTTTGGAGGATTTGGTTGGTTGATAATGTTGTTATCTTCCCATAAGGTTGCAACCGCTTTCAGCTCCTTAGGTCCTTTCTTTAGCAGCCTCATTGGAATCCCTGAGTTCAGACCGATGGTTAACTGCAAGAATGCTCAGCTGTATCTATATGACTCTCACATAGTTCCTGAGGGGGATGGAGACTATTCTTATTCAAAGCATCATACCCACAAAACCATCTCCATAGCCCTTTATCTGAATAACTAATGTATGCTTCCTCAGTACTTGTTGAAGATAGTTGATTGACCTCTAAAAGAAGTTCATAACATCAAGCATACATTTATCCTGACATTCCCTACATTTATATCTCCATCTTGGTCTTCCCATTAGAGTGCCCAAAAATCAGGCACCAATATTTAATATATAAATGCTGACAACAAAGTTGTAGATTGCAGTTTTATTGCCATTTCATTGATTTTTTCAAACAAACTCATGAAACATTTCCTCTTCTCTCTTTTTCCTTGATAAATAAATCTGTAAGTATTTTACCATTATGCTTATCTGAAAATTCCAGAAACTTTCTAAGTGATCTATCTGCTTGTGTTTCAAAACCTTTGCTTTTTTCTCCAGACCCTGGACATAGGTATCTTGAATGACCAACCATTTCATTATCTAAGCACTTAAAACGTGAAAATTGAATAAAAGGCTATACCTGTAGTAGAATCAATTTAATCTGCTATCACAATAGTTTAAAAATTATGAGACTCAGATTGTGGTTATTTTGTTTGACTTTGACAATTATTTTCGGAAGGATGTAATCCATAATGTTTGTTTCTAACTGCTGGTCTGGCTACCTCCCCAGCAGTATACTCCAAATACTCATTGTTTCTCATGTGCTCATGGTCCATCTTCCCTCACGACATCTCATCTCTCTTCTCCTTGATCTCTTCTCCTCACTTCTTTACTCCTAAGCAGGTAACACAAGACCCACCACCCTCCAGTAATTGGCTCTTGCCAATTTTACTTAAACAGTAGTTTGAAATTAAGGAACAAGGTATGCACAATAAAAGATTATAAAAGTGAGAACTCACTCCTAAGCTTAGACTTCTGGTGCAGAGTTGAGCATTACAGAACAGAGCACTAGACCAAATCTCAACACATATTGTTCCCTTTGAGATTTCATTTGATCTAAGTGTTACCTATCACAATGAACATATCTCATAACACAGATTTTCCTATGGTCTCTCTGCTTATCCTATTTGCTCTCTCTCAGAGATACCATTATTTTCAATGCTTTTGTGTGTGTGTGTGTGTGTGTGTGTGTGTTTGTCTGTCTGTTGAAATAATCTACCTCCCAGTTGCAATAGATAGCTCTGTTTTCTGCCATTGTTTCGGTTTTTTTTTTTTCACTTTTCAGAAAGGACTGCATGAGCCTCTGTATCATCATTTTATTTCTATAATATGTCACAATTAATAAACTTTTCATGAATTCCCATTGCAGTAATTTACTGTCTACTCACATATAAACTTCAGGTTAGTAGTGATGGTCTTGGTACTTTTTAATCTTATGACCTCAAAACCTGTAACATTGTAGGTACTGAGATAATAGTGGGTCAATGATAAGTGGATATAAAGGTGAAGCAATTAATAGTTTACAAGTGCAAAGTAAGAAAACAGATGGCTTCTAGAGAAAGATAAATAAGAGAATGTTGTCTGATAATGCAGAAATCTGGTTGCTGAAAGTTTGTTTTCTTGCCATTGCAGTCCCCTTCAGGGATAGTTGAAGAAGAAGAACTGTGAAAATGCTGTTTCTCTGAACATTGCAAACTATCCCCGGGAGGAGTACTCCTGGGGCCCATGAACTCATTTGAATTAAACAACAAAACTTTATAGTCCCACTTTTAACTGTGCACTGCTCATTTCACTAAATTGAAGTACATATTTGGTCTTTATTTGATGGGCATCCTTACCATTTACATGCTAAATCCCACTCTGCCTAGCCAAGTATCCAATTAAAATTCATGGGGGAAGTTCACACCTTAGTATCTGCCTACATAACTATCTATTTATATAGCCAAAGCTGTCAACATGACAAGAAGAGCTATATTTTTTTCTTTGTTCAGGAAGTGCACTAACAACATTAACAACAAAAATCAGAGCAAACTGAATCTACATTCTTTTTCTCTTCCCAAGATAAGACCAAGTATGAATTATTTCAGTAGAGCTGGAGAGATGGCTTAGCAGTTAAGAGCACTTGCTGACCTTGCAAAGGAGGATTTGGTTCTCAGGACTTATATCTCACATCTGTGGATGACTCTAGTTTTATGAGATCCATCCAATGCCCTCTCCTGTCCTCTCCGACAACTGAGCATTCACTCATAAACATAAAAATCAAAGTACATAAAAATTATCCATCTGGCCTGACCACGGTCCTCTCCAGACCCCTAAACCATCTAACAAAATTCCTAACACAAGGTAGGAGAAGCCCTCATTTGAACTGTTGATCACAAATGTTGAAGAGAGTCCTCAAACATTATTGGCTTTTGCCATTGCCCTTGGATAGCCCACACAGGGAAATATACAATAGAGGTTGACAGTAGTCCCTGTTGTTGAAGATGCCTCTGAGCTGTAACTGACTTGAAAGACTCCCCCTTGAATACTAGCTTTCAGGCAAGCTTCTAAAGGGAGTAAGAAAAGTCCTGCCCAACTATGATGTCTGTTTACTACAACAATGACCTGCATGTCATAATAATCCTGCATGCAGTACAAAAATATCTTGAAGGTAACCAACAATTCTCAAATTGGATTTAAGATCCACTGAACAAGAAGGAAGCCATGCCTTTTACTGGAAACCTAGTCATCTATTCAGATCTAGTTACTTTGTGAGACTTGGAAGAGACAATATAATCACCCCTTCACTAAACCAGAATAATTGCCAATTAAATTCTAAATATTTGTCCTTTTATTCACAGATCAGGGTGGGCTTAACTGCTCAGAGAGAGAGAGAGAGAGACAGAGAGAGACAGAGACAGAGACAGAGACAGAGAGACAGGAACAAAGACAGACAGAGACAGACAGAGAAAGAGACAGAAAGGCATAGAGAGACAGAGAGAGACAGAGACAGAGAGGAACAAAACAATAAAACCTTTTCCTTGTAACAGATATAGACCATTGCAAAAAACTACAACTAATTAAAGTGCCATCCAAATGAACACATTTATAACACAACTTTCACACCTAAAGCTCAGGGGTCATTATGGAATGTGCAAATAAAAAATTATGAAAGCCAGAGGATCAGGGGATTGCTAAAAGATTGTATCTCCTAAGAATGCCAGAACAACAACCATAAAGTCTTTCCAATGTGACTGCCTGAACAAGGACACCAAAAGTAGGCATGACAACGCCCAGGAGATCTCAAACTGACACACACAAAAAATGACAGGCAACTAAGAAATGTTTAGAGGAGGTAAACAAATCTTCCCCATGGAACACCAACAGGTTATCCAATCTCGATTGGTCTGCCTAAAAATATACATAAAGTAAAATTACGTAAACTAAGCAGACTACATGTAAGAAAAAAATTAAAAACAGGCCATAAATTTCAAAGACAGCAAGGAAGAATATGTGGGAGGATTTGGAAAAAATGAAAGAGAAAGATAAATGATACAATAATATTATAATATTAAAAATAAAAGAAAAATGTCACATTTAAATCTTTATTTTTTTCTAAAGATTGACTTGGATTATCACTACATATGAGTTACTTGATTCATTTTGACTTCATTTTGGTTCTTTTGAATTTTAAAATATTGGCATGTGTATGTGCCCATGTAGTGCACATGTGGGCTCATGTATCATTGTATATGCTTCAAGGTCAGAAAGCTATGTTTTGGAGCTCTGTCCTACTTTTACTTAGGTTCCATGGGTCAAGTTTGCATTCCAAACACCCTTTTCCACTGAGCCTCATGACCAGCCTCGGTTTTGCTTTTCTGATGCTTGTTCTTAATAGAAAGAACAAGCTAACCTTGAAATCACAATCTTCTTTCCTTCTCAGGGCTTCACACAAGCAAATCCTACTATTTCTAGGCCCACAGCTTTCAGCTTCACTTTTACTAAAACTTGTGTGGTTTTATTCTCATATATGAAGATACATAATAAAAATGGACATTTAGGCATCCAAAATTCAATCCTTCTCACCATAAAAGCAGATACAGATTTTTATAAAGATTTTTACAACAAATGGCTATACACAGAGCTGCCATCAAAGGCCTTGACTTTTTGAACTTCACCCATATAGTGTACTTATGAAAAAATAAGGGAACAGATAAATAATGGCTTCTATTCCATTTTTATATTATACATATTCATTCACATTCCTAACAAAGAGCTGGTTAAAAAAGAATCCTACTCATCCGATAGCAGCGTTGTTCCAGAAAATTCTAAAATACTACTGGACAAATGTGTCCTGGCTGTACTTTGAAATAAGTGGCTTTCATTGGGCTTCAATTATGCTACCAGGAAAAGGACACAGTTCTCTTGTCATCCACAATACTTGAATCTGCCCTCTGTGAGGTCCTTGCTGTTTTATCATTTGAACATCTACTGAAGAAAGTACAAAAGAGCAGACGCTCTAGGGTGAGCAAAGCAGGTCTTTTGACATCTCAGGTACATGCCCGTCTGGTTTGTAGTAGATGTCGTAGTTTTAGGTTAATCTTGCAAATCTTTACTAATATTGCTCTTAAACACTTGTGTACCAAACAAAGTTATCAATGAGTCTGTTTCTAGACAATTCTATGTGACAAAATTAATTTTTATAACAGCTTCAAAGGCATGTCTCTTTCTGTTGACTTAACAGTGGGTAATTTGTGCTCTTAACCTTTCATAGAATCTCACCCTAAAGAAAAAGCTCTTTGTTTCAGCAGAAAAGAAAGATGAATTATCTTTTTAAACCACACTCCTACATTAACAAAAGCTTCTCCATAATTTGTTTTTTCAACTGAGGCTGTCAAAATGACATAAGGTTGTGTTTGTTGAGAAATAATTTTATTTGAAACACTGTAATTTCTGAATAATTCATAGTCCCTTTAGCTTCTGTTTGTAATATGTTTTTCCCACCAAACATATTCCTTTCCTATGCACCCTTAGAAGTTCCATTAGCTACAATGGACTCACACTCTCATATGCACCTTTGGAAATTCCATTATCAACAATGGACTCACACTTTCTAATCACCACCATAGCATTTAGACCAAAGTCATAAAACCATTCATCTACTGTGTGTAGTCCGAGGTAAAAACAGCCCTGATTCAGTCAATTATGTTGTTACTCTCTAAAACTGAAAATAATTTATTTGTTCTCAAATAAAATACCTACTATTCCTGCACTTGATTCTAAAGTCAGTACCCCATACTTTTAGTAACTTGAAAATGTTAGTTTTAGGAAGCTCTTTACCAAGTAGGCTGTGTATTTTAGTCTTCCACTGTTACAGCAACAAATCACTACCAATTTCTGGCTTGCAGCAATACACATTATCTTATTGTTCCTGCGAGGTATTGGAGTAATTTCTCTAGATTCTCTACAGTAAGATATCTTTTGAAGTCAAAATCAAAATGTAGGTTAGGGTTAGGATCTCACCTGGAGGTTTTGTCAGAAAGAATCCTCTTTCTTTTTTTCTTTCGTTTATTTTTTGAAGGCAAAGATATTTTCTTATTACAGAATCTCCATAGTTTTGAACATACTTCAAGATAATTATACATGAATCCAGTTTAAAATAAAAAATAATCAAGTATACAAATCATTATTAGATTTTTAAAACTAAACTTTTTGTCACTTTTTTGCAGCATTTTTCTGTACTAAACTAACAATTTCATTAATTTCTTTACGGTTTATGGAACCATAGCAAATTATTTAAGGAACTGTGTAATTTAACCATAAGCACTGTAACACCATTGCATATTAAATTAGTTAGACACAAGTCAGAGTTTCTGTCTGAACCTGAGGGGACAGAATCATACAAATTGAACACCAGGAGGTAGGTTTATAGAAGGCACATCTCCTTTTTATTTTTAGTCTGCAAATACCAATATCTAAAAATGGCAGTTATACTCATAGAATTTATATGTACTAAAATTAAAATGAAAATATTGTTTTTAGAAGATCAAGATGCCCAAATGTAGAGTCTTGTGAAAAGTTTCAGAAGTCTTCACTGTATTTTATACAATTGTAACAGTTTCTTCTACTTTAAGTGAGTTTTGCTTTCTTCCCATGCTACAGCTCTGGAAAAGCCATCCATCTCAACTCTATTTCGTGGGTACTCTAGACACATGCTATTAGATAGCATGAGCACAGTTCTGCTCTCATCATGCAAGTCTTGTATGAAATGTCTTATTCTCAGGAGAATAGATGCTTTTACTTTCCTGATGTAGATTAATATTTGTGTTCCATAGGCCCGTCTCCATAACTACATCCTGGAAGACGTTTAAGAGATATGAAATAATCAAATAATAATGTTTGGATAGTAAGCCCTAAATCCAGGTGTAAAAGGTTTCCCAGAGGATTTTGATTCAAAGCCATATTGAGGGGCAACAAAGCAGCTTTTATATGTTAATCAGATTACTAAATCAGAGTTTCATGTCTTAGAACAGTTAATTTGATTTTTTTTCCTCTTTCTTGCTCTGTGGCTGCTTGGCTTTTTTTTTTTCCTCATTCACTTCACATCCTGATCATACTCTTGCCCTTCTCCTCCCTGTCGGGCCCTTACAAAGCACTCTCACCAGTACCCTCTCCACTTTTCCTCAGATAAGGTGAAGCCCTCTTGGATTCCACCTCACCCTTGTGACTTGGGGCATCAAGTCACAGTAGACTTAAGCACATCCTCTCATACAGAGGTCCAACTCTGTAGTCCATTTAGGGGAAGGAGAGCTGGTGAGGGACAAGTGAGTCAGACAGAGAGCACCATAGACCTGGGCACACACCCAAGACCAAGCTACAAATCTGCTACAAATGCACAGAGGGCCAAGGTTCAGCCTCTGCATTCCCTTTAGTTGGTAGTTCCATCTCTGTGAGCCCCAATTATCCCTGGTTAGTTGACTCTGTGGGTCTTCTTGTGGTGTTGTTGAAACCCTACCACCTCCTCATTCAATTCCACTCTTCCACAAGACTCACTGGGCTCTGCTTGACACTCGACGTCTGTTTCAATCTGTGGCTGTATGAAGCCTCTCAGAAGATAATTATTCTAGGCTCCTGTTAGAAAGCTCAGTAGAATATTACTAATAGTGTCGTTGATTGGTTATTTTACATGAGATGTGTTTCAAGTTGTGCCAGTCATTAGTTGACATTCCCTAAATCTCTGCTGTCTCTTTATTCTTTCATATCTTAGAGGCAGGACAAATTTTGGGTTGAAGGTTTTATGGGTGGGTTGACATCCCTCTCCCTCCAATTGAAGTCCAACATGGTTACAGGATTTGGGCACATCATCTCCTGTATCCCCAGCACCAGAAACCTCAACTCAGCTTAACTTCATAGACTTCCTGAAACCTCCCCAGAAGCAGGTCTCCATCAGCTCCCAGAGATGCCCCCATCTCTATCAGTTGCTGTTCTAACTTCCAGTCCTATCTCACACTCCCCCTTCAGACATTTAATTAAAAACAATGTATTATATTTATAGTTTTATATTTATGTTTTAAAATGGACCAAATATCACAATACATATTCAGAACTCAAGGAACAACTTGAAGGAGTCAGTTCTCTCTTTTGTCAAGTGGATCTTGAAACTGTAACTCAAGTGTTCAGATTTGTTGACAAGGACCTTTACACGCTTAGCCATCTTGCAAGCCTTTGACTAGTTACTTTCTTGACACAATCTCAACAAGAAAAGAAACTGCATTGTTTCTAGATGTTTTTCCTCTACAATTTGATTCTGCCATTTTATAACAAACAAAGCATGTTTGACTAAGTTCTGATCCAAAGTGTATAATGTACCTGCTCTGGAACTTTGGGAGAGCTCTCTCATCCTATAATTCCTCTGTTTTCTCATCAGTGAACTAGGAGGAATAATATCTGAACAATAGGGACAAAATAGTAAAATCTCATTAAATGATGTCATGTAAAACATTTAAAATATAGTGTCTAGAGTATAGTAAGCAGTTCACAAGTATTTGTTAAAAGAAAATCTAAATGTAAGCCAAGGAATAATAAACATTTACTTAATTATAAACAAATAAATAGCAAAAATTTCCAGGCACTAGAAATATTAAACAAATAACATTTGTCCCACCTTATTGGGAAAAGTTGATTTTTTTTTAGAGAAATTTAAAGTATGCTTTGGAGGTCATTGCATGCAGATCTTTGGGAGACTTGAAGTAACTTTCTGGTTTTGCCAAAAAGGAACAAGGAAAGACTTTCTAATAACACTGGATTGCTTAGAAGCATACTGCCACCCAGAGAAAGTTGTATTCTAGCATGGAAATGTTATAGTCATGAAGTGAGAAGGCACAGCCTTTTCTGTCTGTAATCATTTGCTAAAGAAGCAAACAGGTTTTCTGCAAAAGACACTTAGTCTAGACAAATAGTGAATTATAGCATCCAAGTTAGAAATGCCATCATCTGTGGTTACCAAAAAAATTCTAATTTTATCCTTTTACTTTTCTCATGGTCAAATGGTATTGTTTTAAACAATTCAGTTATGGGAAGAAGGCTCAACAACACCTACTAATCAAGGACCAACTCAAGGTGTCTGCACATGGTCATATAACCTGAGTCATGTATAATATTAGGTCTACAAAATAACAGACACTCAGACCCACTATCTTCCTGTCCCAAAATCTCACTAACTTTAAAATCACCATGATAAGCATGTATAAAGCAGTTCTTATGTTGGAAGATTGCTGCTGAAGCCACAGTCTAGACATCAGGAGAGAGCAAAAGTCGGGTAGGACACAAATGATATTATCTGATGCTCTGGCTGTTATTCTAGTGGATGCCTTTGTGCCCCAGGATATGGTCAGTTTAACTACAAGTGGGTTAGAAGACATAGAACATAGCTTCCCAGAACATGAAAATCGGAGACTGTATTCCACTGGAGGTTAATATCCAGTACCACATTATTTCTGCTCATTTCTAAGAAACCTGCCATATTTGTTGCTTTGTAAGCTCTCTCCAACATACTTTATGAGACAACTGCACCTGCTCGGTTTTTTCTCTCTCCTAACCCCGATTTCACTTTCTGTTCATTTGGAGTGCGTTATTCTTCCTTGATTCAGAACTATATCTTGCACTTCTTTCTACTTCATTCCGTATTCTTTTTTTTTTTTTTTTTTTTTTTTTTTGTTTCTTTCCTTTACCTAGCTAACCTCTGCCCTTTTACCAAGAGTCCAATATCAGCACTTCAGAAGGGTCTTAAAATTGTCCTGGCTGTGTACATTTTTTATTTTGTATCCAACAGTATTGAATACTCGGCATGTTCTTAATTTTATTCCATGGTTGTTTTATGATTTAGACTATAATTTTTCTCACAGAAGTATTTTTTCCCTGTCTTTTGTTCCTGCTTGCTCAGTGGCTAAGCAGCAGTACAGGCTAATAAAGTATTTGTTTATTTCAAGATGTGGGAAACTGTAAAAATCTCTAGATATTCTGGAGCTCTCTAATGACAATTGGGTATATCTATGCCTCCACAGAAGGTATTCAGTGGTACTTCAGAAGGTACTCTTTGCTATTCTATCCCAGTATCTAAAATATCTTATGTTTTTTTTTTATTTTAAGATATTAATTGTCTCTCAACTGTACCAGATATTTCCTCTCTATGCCTTCAAATTAAAAGTGTGTCAAGGTAGTTAAAATGCAGGTTAGCATTAGAATTACCATATGTAAGTCATATAAACCTGAAGTCATTATTTTATGAGGAGGGAATTAGACTATTCTAATACCATGAGCAAACAATATTGAGTGGACCACTTTCTAGTTAAAACTATTGTGATATGGTATTGCTGACATGCCTAAAACATGTTGCCAAAATAAGGACAAAATAGAAAATATTTCCTTTCATTGAAACCAGATAATAAACTGGTGCCAATTATAGTCTATTACTAGCTCTTAAATTCTGTCCTTTACTAATTCACTGGATTTGGTTTTATTATGTCCCTGATTTCAATGTAATTAGAATAGTGTAGCTCATGGAATTTTTACCTCATCATGGAATCTGCTCTGAAACCTTATGCTACTTCTCAGTGTTTACAAAATATCCCTTATATCTTCATTGCCACAGATGTTGGCTTTGTTGTAATGCAATTAAACATGAAACAACTAAATGATGCATAAAGAACCTCAATGTCAGAATGATTCTCTCAAACTCATTAACCAGCAACACAGTGATTTGCCCAAGAGAGTATATTTTTGACTTATTTGTACTTTTCACTATTTTCTATCTCATTTTAGAAGCAAGTGTCATAATACCTTGCTTGCTTCAGTAATCATGCTTCCAGAACCTCAAAATAAAAGATTTCGTCAATGCCAAGTGATGGTCAAATTCATTTTCTAAGTTTAGAAGAATCTTAAAATTGATGGCACATCAAGCTGTAAGAACTGCTCAGATGGGAAAGGAAAGCGTACAATTAGGCTTGATTGTGGTTTGCCTGAACCCTGGAAAATGGAGAGACATAATCACTACTCTTGAACACCTAGGGGTGTCATAGAGGTAAACAACATCTTGTATTCTATTCAAGACTACATGAAGCAAAGAAGAAAATGGAAAAAAAAACTTATGAGTTTGAAATATGCAACTTCATTCAATTAGTTGAAAATTTCTCTTTTGGGAGAACCATTTAATTTCTATCAATTTGGGCAACAAAAGAATCCAAATAGATTTGCATCTTAAGTTCCACTGAGATGAAATCCTGACTTCCCAATGACTTGCAAAGCCCCATTGCTTCTTCAGCTAGCTAAAGCATCTTCTCAAAAGTTAATGTAACAGATCACTCTTTGCAGTGCTAGTTAAAGCACACTTTAACACCCCTTTAAATATTTATTTATGGTCCGATGGGTCATTTTCATGTTAAAATTTTAATACATGTGAGTAAGACCAGTTCCCAAATCTTACAATACATATTATGATAAACTTATCCAATATATACAAAAAAGTCACTAAGGTAGAAACCAGAGACTCAAATAATCCTATTAAAAATGGGGTACAAAGCTAAACAAAGAATTCTCAACTGCGGAATCAGAATGGCTGAAAGCACCTAAAGAAATACTCAACATTCCTAGTCATCAGGGAAATATAAATAAAGACAACCTGGAGATTCCACCTCACACCAGTCAGAATGGCTAGGATCAAAAACTCGGATGACAGCAGATGCTGGTGCGGATGTGAAGAAAGAGGAACACTCCTCCACTGATTGTAAGCAGATACTAGCACTATGGAAACCAGTCGTGCAGTTCCTCGGGAAACTGTACATAGTAATACCTGAGGATCCAACTATAGAAGAGCAGGAACTAAGCAAAGGTCATCAAGAGACTGCCTCACCTGGGGATCCACCCATATACAGCCACCAAGCCCAAGTACTATTGCTGATGCCAAAAATTGCTTACTGGCAGAAGCCTGATATGGATGCCCCCTCAGAGGCTCTTCTAGAGCCATACAGATACAGAGGAGGATGCTTGCAGCTAACCATTAGAGCTAAAAAAAGGAGTGAAGGAGCTGAAAGGGTTTGCAACCCCATGCAAAGAACAACATTATCAACCAACTAAACCCTTCAGAGCACCCAGGGACTAAGACACCAACCAGTGAGTATACATGGTGAGACCTGTGGCTTCAGTTTCATATGCTGCAGAGGATAGCATTCACTGGCATCAACGGGAAGAGATACCTTTGGTCCAGTGAAGGCTCATTTTCTCAGTATAGGGGGATGCCAAGGTGCTGAGGTAGGAGAGGTTGGTTGGGAGAGGGAACACCTTCATGTAAGCAAGGAGAAGGGGAACGAGATGGGAGTGGGGGGTAAGGGGATAACATTTGAAATGTAAAGACAAAGGATATCCAAGAAAAAGAAAAAGGAAGAAAAAAGGGAACTATCTCCCCTAAAAAAAATATTGAGCATGATATTTCTAGTATTTGTAGCATCTAAAATTGAAGTTTAAATAACAATCTACCTACATTTGTAGCTATTATGTCAAATTGTATTTTCTGACAATAATAAAGAACCAGAACTGTATCAAGTACTTGTTATTCTTTTAGGCTTTATTTGTCTTCTTTTCTGTTCCAAGAGTTAGATATAAATTTCTTAAGAGATGCATATTGTCATTGTGTAACATGATTCTTAACAACCACTGGATTCTGTGGAAGATTTCTGAGACACCCATTTTATCTCTCTGTCCAACTTCATTGATTAGTACATATCATTTTGCATCTCATTCTGAATTATTCACTTATGATCTTGTCAAGCTCTGGTTTATCAGTTTCATAATGGATGTGTGGGGTTTCTTTTCTTCTGAGATTCATGGAGAGAAAAAATATTAAGAAGAGAAAAAACATAAAATAATATCTCTAATTTTCAACACATATATAACCATAGAAATATACTTATCTACTTATATGCTTATATATAACTATATATATATGCATAGATGTGTTATGCCATGTAATAGACTTGAAAATATATATAAAATCAATGGCAATTCAAGAATATCAATTGGAGTCAAACAAATATGGGTGTGTCAAGTGCATGTATAATTATTTGTTATTTGTAATTTACCTATAATTATATGTATGGAAATTTGTTCCAAGATATGTATAAAAATAAAAAGAGAACCTAGGGCCATGTGTGTGATAGGCAAGCATTCTATTATGGAACTACACTTTAAGCTATTGTAATTATTTTATCATGTTTAATGATAATGTTTAATTTTATGATTTTTCTAATAAATTGAATGTAAAAGCATGAAAGGCTTACATGTACTGAGTGTGTGGATGGGCTTTGAAAGAAAGAAAGAACGAAAGAACGAAAGAAAAAAAGAAAGAAAGAAAGAAAGAAAGAAAGAAAGAGCCAGAGAGAGAGAAAGAGTGACAGAGAAAGAAAGGAAGGAAGGAAGAAAGAAAGAAAGAAAGGAAGAAAGGAAGGAAGAAAGAAAGGAAAAAAGGAAGGAAGGAAGGAAGGAAGGAAGGACAGAAGGACAATGAAACAAAGGCTACCTGTCCTTACTTCAATGGGGGAGGTTGATGAGCCTACATTAATTTGCATGGCTAATGCATACTCTAATCAATGTCTGTCAAACAATATATAGTAACTTGTTACCATTGGAACCAAGAAATTAATTACTATAGTCTAATTCTAGAAATGGCCTTTAACTAATTTGGTCCATACCTTCCATTTATGGTGGAACTAATTGCTTAAAAATTAATTAATGAGAAACCCCAGCAAGTAGTAATGAGATTCAAAGCAAAAGACAATTAAATCCTACAAAACCAATGTTGACATAAAGAAGAAAACCTGAGAAGCAACCAGAAACTACAGATATTCTTAATATTTTCCATTTATTTAGCTGACCTTGTACTCTCCATATCAAGTCATAATTAAAGAAATATTCCATGGTGTTGAATTGGCTGTGAGTATTTTTCTATATATGCATGATTGCTATCTTGTGTTTTATTTTAAGGAATAAATATTTAAATGCCAGTTAATTCTAGTTGTTCAGAGTCCTCAAATCATGAGTGCTCTTTGCAAATAAGCCATGTGAGCCAACAGTTAAACTTATCAAAATAGTAATGACTATCAAAAGCAGAATATTTTATTAACTCACAAATAAAATTTTAGGAGTATCACTAAATAAAATTTATGACCAACATTAACAATAGAATGCCTAGAATTTCCACCACTCAAAATTTAAGAGTCTAAAATCTCAGTGCAATGGAAAACAGAGGGTTTGCCAGTCCAAGCTGATTTTAGAAGGATGTAAAAACCTGTGACATGGTTGATGATGTGGGTGGTACTGATGGAGTTGATGAAGCAGATTTATCCTACCCACTCATTCACCACACATTGATCTCTGCGTCCACCAAACAAATGACACTTTGCACACAGCACACACCAATAATGAGTGTAATCCTATATTTTTTGAGGATTAGATATTAGATATTAGTGACTCATTACAAGCAGAGATGCTTTCAAGATCAGCTTCTCAGAGTAAAACTACACTCACAGTAAACATTCTGAATTTCCTATTGTCTAATTCATGATTGTAGAAAATTGAAATGTTGTAAATTCTAAGCCGAATTCCATTTGGGGTACATTTAGAGGCCTTAATACTGTTTATTTCCATCTGTGTCTCTCTGATCATTTCTGAGCCTGCCAGTAAAACCTTTCACACTATATCAACTTAAGAAACTTCTAGTTTCCACCATGCAACAGGTTAAGACTGATAGCATTTAGCATCTGAAACCAATGCTGTCACCCATTTGACTCCTGTGTCCACAACAGTGGTTGAAAAGTTCCTTGATGAGTGACTTGAATTTTTTTCTCGAGTTGTAAAATGTCATGAAACTTCTCTGTTGAAACATTGTGTCTGAAAAATCTGAGTCATTGTTCCTAGGCTGTAGCCACTCATGTGTGATTCCAGAATTAAATACAAATATTCACTATGAGGTGAAAGTTGTGTTTTTGCATTGACAGAGGAAGTTTCTATATCTATCTATATCTATATCTATATCTATATCTATATCTATATATCTATATCTATATCTATCTCTATCTCTATCTCTATCTCTATCTCTATCTCTATCTATATCTAATCTATGTCTATGTCTATGTCTATATCTATATCTATATCATCTATATCTATATCTATATTTATTTCTATATCTATTTCTATATCTATGACTCTATATCATCTATATCTATATCTATATCTATATCATATATCTATATCTATATTTATATATCTGTATCTCTCTATCTCTATCTCAATCTCCATACATACAGATATATAGATAGATAGATAGGTAGGTAGGTAGATAGATAGATAGATAGATAGATAGATAGATAGATAGATAGATAGATGGATAAATAGATATATAGAGGTTTTGTGAGAGAAAGAGAGAGAGAGAGAGAGAGAGAGAGAGAGAGAGAGAGAGAGAGAAAGGTTCTATACAGTGGGTGTATAACAAAGAAAACCAAGACTAATTCTACAACCTCTGAATAATGGCCCAACTAAACATATAAGGGAATCTGGATGATGTCTCTGTGCTGTAGAATCCTGGTCTTGCATATCTGTTTCAGACAATGAGACTATAAGTGTCCCCTCCCAGTTTGAACCACAATTTTAGCATCAGAAACATAAACCACAAAACCATTGTTTCTGTTTATTTTGGTCTAGGTTGCTATTGGAGACAGGGTCTCATGTAGCCTAGGTTGGTCTCAAACTTGTTATATAATGGAGGCTCATTTTGCCTTCATCATCTTTCTGGTTTCATCTCTCATCTCCCATAAGTAGCAACACAATGCTATGCAGGCATATTTCATGTTACCGTGTGGCTCTGTTCTCAGTGCCTGTTCCAAACCAGATTTAAAGTCTGACAAAAGATAAGCAATAGCTCAATAGTTAGAGTGCTTGCCTTGCAAACAGGAGGACTCAAGTTTAATCTTGAGATTCCACATAACAAAAGGTAGGCATCATGGTATAAGTTTGTTATCCCAGAACTGGGATAGCAGAGACACACATTTCTGGGGTTCACTCCATAGCCAATCAAATCTTGTTGAATTCTAACATGCTGAAAAACCCAAAACCTCACAAAAATGTAGATGGGACTCAAAGAACAACATCGGGGGCTGTCTTCTGGCTTCCACAGACAGGAATGAACACATACACATATCTAAACATACATGTGCATCATGTGCATGCCAATAGGCACACACAGTAGAAGGGGAACCCACAGGAAAAGACACAGAGTTTATGAAGTAGAACAAACATTTTAAAACAAGCAAACTTTAGAATTAATTCTCTCACTTGACACACACTTAGAGCACTCTGTGTCCCAGGCACTGACCTAGGCACTTAGGAGATATTTGCAAACAAATGAGGACAGTGAGCCCATCTGCCACTCAGCTTAGGTACAAAAGATAGACAGGGAAGATATAGAAATTAGATCAAGATAGAGATTAGGAATAGTCATAGTGTTAATAGGAATAAAGATAGAGGGACAAAAATAGGGAGAAATAATAGAGATGGAGATAGAAGTAGAGATAGAAAAATAGACACAGAACAGACAGACAGTCGGCCCAGGGTTTAATACAAATAAAGGACTGTCGTAACCGCTCATGATAAGAACAGTATATATGTGCAGAAAAGATTAGAGATGTTTTTACAAAACTCTGAACAGAGAGGCTTTCAGGCTTTGGAGGACTAAGTGACTTTAAAATACTGTTCAAGGCTGACCTACACAATGAAGTATTTGAATCTTCCTTGGAGTAAGTTTTAGAAGTATTTATTCAATTTATGGTCCTTTGCAGGAAGATACATGAATTGAAATTTATAAAGCAAGTGCTTTATTAATAGCCATTTGAGAATAACACAATGTATCATGGTGCCACTATTTGCAAAGGGTAGTATATTCATGCTACATAAATCCTCTTGTCCCAGAGACCAGAAATTAATCTCACTATATGTATCTAGACATTAGCATTAGGTAGCACTACTAAACATACTAGTACTACATTTATTATATTTATGGTTTATTGTCTTATATCACACCAAACACACACACACACACAGAGAGAGAGAGAGAGAGAGAGAGAGAGAGAGAGAGAGAGAGAGAGAGAGAGAGCATGCACTGCACAAAACAAGCCATTTTGCAAATCTTTCTTAGATAGGATTGAACTTCTGTATGAGTTTTAGTATTGTAACAGTCCAAGTTTCACCTCAATTCTTAATCTTGTGGATTTATGTCTGAGTTTTCATTGCAGGCCATACACAGCTGATTACTCACTGAGAGCAAGACAGTAACAAGACAGCTGATTCTAATAATTTCTGTGTCAGTTTCAGTGGTAATTAAAAGTTCTTGTCCTCATTTGTAAGGATTGTTTAAAGAATAACCACAAATTGCTTTGTCAGAATCAACAATATGAGCTGTGACTTAGATGATTTAGGAAATCAAGTGTTTGGCACTGTGATGACAGTCAGGGAATGTGAAGGGAAGAGGCCTGGGTACAAGCTGTCTTCACTGTCCTGCTACATAGACAGAGCAGCTGATTTCAAATTCTCAAACACATGTATCTCTTATTCTTCTGTCAAACACATGAGTCTAATTTCACCTAACCAGGCAAATCAGGCCTCTAGTTCCAGAACCACAATGTACTCACTGTTTTCTCTGGGTTAATATGCTTACTTCTTTCAGTCTTGCCTCATTCATTTGATAAAACATGTTTAATGATGTGGCTTCCTTAAACTGCTTGTGCTTTACTTCTTTGTGAGGATCAGCTGATGAAGTTGCATCAAAAATACTTGCAATGATTTACTCAGAGGCTCAGTCCATATGTATTTTTTTTTTACTGTGAATATGTTCTACATTATTTATTATGGTTCATAGCAATGAAAACTTCATGGATTGACATAACTGAACACGTTCTTAGAGTGAAAAGGAATCAAATATTAACCAGAGTATATCTAATTTCCTTTCTTAAAATTAGCTGTTTTAATCAGAACAAAAGTTGGGTTCAAATCCGGTGCTTTATATGTGCACATATAGGACTCATTAATTGGACTCAGTGGGTATAAGAAATGAGGACTTGAAATACAGAGGAATTGAAGGTGGGATTCTAATGATCAAAATACATTGGACATTGGGTACATGTATGACACTTCCTAAGAATAAATGCAAACATAGTTTGAAGGTAGCTGACTGACATTTATCCACCAAAAAATGCCTCCCATCTCAAATATTATGAAAATAAAGCAAGAAATGGTTGAAGGGCTTGCCAATGTTTTCATAAAAAATAACAGAGGTTTGGGTTAAGTACCTTTATCATGCTATTACTTCTAGACTTCAGAGGACACAATAATGGATTAGACATTCAACTCAGTGATAAAGTGCTTGTTAGAGAACAAGGTGCTCTGTTTGGTCCTAGGGCAGGCAAGTCAAGTCCAGAAAAAAATACAGTGTTGTGTAACATTGCAAGAAAAATGTGAGTGATTCTAGCAAGGATCCATCATCTGGCTTTTGAAAACTACACAGTATCACGGCTATTTTAGAGTGGTGGGAGAGTGTGACAGTCTGAAAGTAGGCATGTCTTCTGAAGTCTAGTAAAATGTTCTCATTATCCAGCTCAGAACTTCCCAGAAGTCTGATTCATTAAAAATGAGATTTCCAACCAGTCACCAGAAACATTCTTCAGTCACATCTGATTACAGCCAAAGATCAGTTCATAAGGAGAGCAGCCCTTATTGTTTTCAATTCAAGAACAAAGTGTTGGTAAATTCTGTTCCCTTGGTGACTGTTTTATACCATGTATTCACAGGTTATAGAGAAATCATTTTGTGTAAATTTCAAAGGAGTTGCCCCATCCCCTGTACCTCATTTCTGCCTTTCCTAAAATGTAGTCCTGCTTAGAAAAAAGAATGCTTTTTATCTCTTTATTCCATACTTAGAAAGGCATGTGGGAATAGCTTATTCAGAGCATCTGTAATACATCATGGAAAGGAAATTTAATCTGCAAAGGTCAATAAAATCTCTATAGATGAAAAGTCAAAAGCTGTGGGCTGGTTTCTGAGATGAAGAACAGATGATGCTAGACGGGAATTTTGTCGACAGAGATTTTGGTTGCAGGATTCAGTTTTCAGGAAAGGTTTTAGAGAAGGGGCCAGATAATTGAGAAAGAAAGAGAAGTAAAGAATTTGTAGCAATGTAAGGGTCCATGATTCACCAAAGGGTATCCCGCACTCAAACAGTATGTAAAGAAAGAGTGTTTTATTCTGAAGAAGTCCATAATGCTGGCTGGCATCTACCATCTACAAAAATGGAGAGACCCATTTTAAAGTATATTAGAGGAATTTTTGGGAAGGAGTAGGTCACCTCTATCTTACTCTTGGACATTACAGAACCAATGCTGGGCCCTGAGGGGCTGGAAACTTTTGCTGGGGAACTCTGTTAACTTTTGCTGAGGAAGTCTGAAAACTGTTGTTGACCCATTGTCCATGCTTTATGCCAGGTGGCAGGGCATCTTGTGAGGCCTGGACTTGCCTGGACTTACCCAGTTCTTGGAAACTGAAATTTATGCCTAATCTCCTGAACTTTCCATTTGAAGTCTGTCATAAAGTCAGCCTAGCCTTCCCAGTAACAATATATAACAATAACATTGCTCACGACTACTTACTGCATGCTTGCTCATTACCAAAGGCTGCAAACCTTATCACAATTTAGTTCTCTCTCTCCTTCCCTCCCTCCCTCCCTCATCACCCCCCCCTTATTTCTCTCCATCCCTCCATCCCTCCTTCCCTTCCCCCCCCCATTTGTTTAATTACTGTTAAGAATACTGTGGCTACCCTAAGAAGCTAAAACGAAGAAAGACACAAGCAAGGATGCCTGAATCTCACTTAGAAGAGGGAATGAGATAGTCAAAGGAAACAGATGGTGGGAGAGAACTGGAGGGAGAGGGGAAGGAGAGAAGAATAGGGAGATTCAGAATCAGGTATGGTGAGTGACAGACAGGAGAGCTGGCCAGATAGCCATGAGAATTAATGGAAATCTGCAGCTGACAGAGTGGGGAGGTGGGGCATATTTAGAACATGACAGAGACCTAGGATAAAGGATGCACCCAAGTGTAAATGGGGGTGGTGTTAGCTATGACTCACAGCACTGTGGATATGGAACCTGAAGAAGTCAGATCAAATGGACAGATACCTCAGTGGAGCCTTAAAGACACCAACTCACCCACAAAACTTTCAGTTCAAAATGCATCCTGCTTACAAGAAATTCAGGAATGAAGGGTGGAGAAGATACTGAGGAATGTCCAACCAAACCAGCCTAACTTGAGACCTACCCATGCGCAAGCACCAATTCCTGACATTATTAATGATATTTTGTTATGCTTACAGAAAGTAGCTTAGCATAACAATTTTTAAATTATTTTTTTCTTACAACTTAATAAAAACCAGAGATACATGGACAGACTTTTAAAAGCATTTTGGTATAAAACTATATGAATATATTTTTGTCAGTACTTGATGTTTCTTAAAGATTTGATAGTATGCATTGAAATCTTACTAGTTACCATAAGCATAAAGTACATGTAAAAAGAAATGTAGTCAAAGATTTCTTGGTATGTATAGATTAAACATAATGATTTTTTAAATACCAAAAATTCCCACAAGGCTATTCTTTTAGCTCTTGAGTTACTAATGATTTAAGGTCTAGGTGTACTCCATTCTGAGAAGGTGCTATACACTTATTGTTTTATTGTTTTTTTTTTTTTTTTCTAAGAAGGACTGAGGCTTCAACCTTTTGGCTTTTTTTTTCTTTCCTTTTCTTACTTTTTTTTTTTTTTTTTTTTTTTTTTGACCTTCATATGGTCTGTGAGTTGTTTTTTGGGTATTCAGGGCTTTCTGGGGCTAGAATCCAATTATCAGTGACTGCATATTATGTCTGTGCTTTTCTGACTGGGTTATCTCACTCAGGATGATATTCTCTACATACATCCAATTTTCTAGGAATTTCATAACAGCATTGTTTCTAATAGCTGAGTAGTACTCCACTGTGTAAATATACCACAATTTCTGTATCCATTAATCTACTCAGGGACATCTGGGTTCTTTGGAGCTCCTGGCTATTATAAATAAGGCTCCTATGAACATGGTGGAACATGTGTCCTTATAGTATGTTGGAGGATCTTTGGGGTATATGCCCAGAAGTGGAATAACTGGGTCTTCAGGTAGTACTATGTCCAATATTCTGAGGAATAGCCAGACTGATTTCCAGAGTGGTTGGACCAACTTATAACCCCACCAACACTGGAGGAGTGTTCCTCTTTCTCTGCATCCTTGCCAGCATCTGCTGTCATCTGAGATTTTAATCTTAGCCATTCTGACTGGTGTCAGGTAGAATCTCAGGGTTATTTTGATTTGCATTTCCCTGATGACTAGGGATATTGAGCATTTCCTTAGGTGCTTCTCAGCTATCCAATATTCCTCAATTTAGAATTATTTGTTTAGCTCTGAACCCCATTTTTAATAGGATTGTTTGATCCTCTAGAGTTTAACTTGTTGAGTTCTTTGTATATATTAGATATTAGATCTCTATTAGATGTGGGATTGGTAAAGATCTTTTCCAGATCTGTTGCTTGCCATTTTGTTTTCTTGAACACTATCATTAGCCTTACAGAAACTCTGCAATCTCATTAAGCCCCATTATTGATCTTAGAACACAATTCATTGGTGTTCTGTTCGAAAATTTTCTGCTGTGCTGTTGTGTTATAAGGTTTTCTCCACTTTCTCTTCTAATAGTTTCAGTGTACCTGGTTTAATGTGGAGATCTTTGATCCACTTGCACTTGAGTTTGTACAAGGTGATAAGAAAGGATCTCTTTTCATTCTTCTGTATGCTGACTGCCAGTTGAGCTAACACAGTTTGTTGAAGAGGCTGTTTTTTTTCAATTGAATATTTTCAGATCCTTTGTCAAAAATCAAGTGACTATATATGTGAGAGTTTATTTCTGTATCTTCTATTCTGTTCCATTGATCTACCTGCTGATCTTTGTACCAGTACTATGCTGTTTTTAAGACAAGTGATATAGCTTGAGGTCAGGGATGGTGATTCCTGAAGAAGTTTTCTTGTTGTTGGGAATATATTTCTATATTCTAGGGTTTTTTTATTCCAGATGAATTTGCAAATTGCTCTTTCCAATTCTATGAAGAATTGAGTTGGAATTTTGATGGGGATTGCATGGAATCTGGAGATTGCTTTTGGTAAGATGGCCAATTTTGCAATGTTGATCCTTTCAATCCATGAGCATGGAAGATCTTTCCATCTTTTGAAGCAATTCCACTAATATCAGACAAGGCTGCACACTCTCCCTTTACCTATTCAACATAGTACTGGATGTCCTGGCCAGGGCAATTAGACAACAAAAGAAAATCAAAGGGATACAATTCAGAAAAGAAGTAAAAATATGAGTATTTGCATATGACCTTATAGTATACTTAAGCAACCCCAAAAATTCCACCAGAGAACTTTTACAGCTGATAAACAACTTCAGCAAATCAGTAGCCTTCCTCTACTCAAAGGACCAACATACTGAGAAAGAAATTAGGGAAAAGATACCCTTCATGATAGTCACAAACAATATGAAATACCTTGGTGTGACTCTAACTAAGCAAGTGAAGGACCTGTATGACAAGAACTTTAAATCTCTGAAGAAGGAAATTGAAGAAAAACACCAGTTTGGAGGTATAAGTGTTGGTAACAATGGTAAAGCATGAGGCCTGATGCAAGGACATTACCCCAAACTATGGGACCAAGCCTCTTCCTTTTTCCATCTACTCAGAAGTTGTTCTCTGCTATTTCCTTTCCCACATCACACCTGCTCTGTGCTTCCTTACCACTGACATAAGAGCAAGCCAGTCAGTCATAGCCTGGAGTCACAAGTCAAAGACCTTCCTCTCTAAGTTGGCTGTCGCAGGTACTTACTTGCTCTAGCAACAAAAAGCTCATACATGAAAGCATCGAGTTCTAGTTGAGTTGTCACATAAATCTCTTGAGTTGTCACATAAATCTCTAAGATACTTTTAATTGCGTTTTGCTATTATACGAGTGTTTTCACTGCTCTGACACCATCCTGGATGAAACTTCTCCTGTATGTAGGCACACTGCTGACTTTCCCCACAATGATTTCTAACTTTCTTTACATTCCCATCTCTTCTTCCATAGCCAAGGAATTTATAAAATTTGCTACCTCTTATAAGATTATTCCTGAGTGACTCGATTGTATATTTACTCGAAGCTTTAATGATTTATCACCTTAAAGGCTTACTCGACATTTATGTGGAAACCACTGAGTTTTAATAAAAAAATAGGAAAAAGAGTGAACATTTTATGAAAAATAATACCATAAGCATGTGTTTAAGAAGTTTTTTTTTTCTCTACTGAAACTTTAAACATGTTTATGGGACCTATACTGTGCATACTAATATGTGTAGATGTGCTTTCTCTGTGTGAGAGTCCATGTGTGGAGTGGGTGAGGGTTATGTTTATTTCAGAAAAGTGTCTGCTTATTAGTGTTTTGACTCTCAGCATCAGTATCCTTATGCTTGCCAAATTCCTCAAAATTGTCCAGAACATCAGAGGCATCCCTTTATGGGTTAACCTGGTAAATAAGGGTATAATGTAAACTTGGACATTTCTTCACGTATTTTATATAAATTTGACTTTTGATTTCAATGAGAAGAGAGAAGACATGGTCTGAAATCTGTTTCTTAATGCAATACTTGTGTGTATGCCATGCTTGAAAAGCCCTTATGCTCCTCAGTTTATCATCAACTTTTAGAATTATCCTTCCTCTTACATACCTCAAAAATTCTCTTTCCTACTTAATTACCTGGCAACGTTTTTACTGCCAGTTTTCAAATAACCATACTATCCATACATATTTTAGTTTCTTTTTATAATTCCTTTTCCTCAAGATCATCTGATTTATTTTGCAAACACGCTTGATATTTAAATGTCATGAAGTGTTCTTTCACATAAGGGATCACAGCAAACAGCTAATTAAGGTTCCACAGTCATAATACCTTTAAATATAAATGTGTGTGGTATGTTTACAACTCCTTAAATATAAATCTGTTCTAGAATAATTTATATTTTAATTGTTCTATAGTATATTTTATAGATAGAATATCTCTAAAAATGTATCAAGATAATTGCCTCCTAGAAAGTCCTAGAAAGTTCTAGATGGTCCTGAATGTAGTATTTTTATCACATTGCCAAGCAAAATGATAAAAATTCCCATTGCTTTAGCACTAGTAATAAATGTACACCAAGAGTTTTCTGCCCTTTGAGCTGCTTAACTACAATTTACATTGTAAAAATATCTGCTGGAGAGTTTCACAGTATAGTTTAAGAAATTCTATTTTATCCTTCTTTGTATTAATTATTCTATTTGTATCTTCCTTGGTCTCTGAGTATACTAGTTGTGTCTATGTGGAGCATTAGTTTAGCACTCTACTCCAATTTTCTCACTTCCTTTCCAGAGCAGCCTTAACAGACACGAGAGTATAATTCCAGCCTCCTGGTGTTGTGCTAGCTGTTTAGCAGAGAGCTCTATCCAGAGAACAAGAAAAAGTCTTTTATAGCAGAGTCATCTTGAGCCATCAACCTATTGAGAAATATGAGTAGGAAGCATTCCAGGTTTATTCCCTTTAAATGATTGTTCTTGGACTAAGTGATAGGTGAACACTTGCAGATACTCCCTGCTCTCAAAGAAGATTCAGTTTCAGTCCCCAGAACACACATAGCAGCCCACAACTACCTGTTACAACTACCCTGTTCCAAAGGATCTTACACACTCTTCAGAACTCTAAGCTGCATGGAGATGGTGTACCTACATACATGAGTATACACATTAATGCTTCTAAAATCAAACAAAAACATAACTCTTTTTTAAAAATAAGTTTCTTTAACCAATATTTTTATTATTATATTTATTTACATTTCAAATGTTGTCTCCCTTCCCAGTCTTCACCCCCAACAACTCCCCCATACAATGTCCCCTTTGCCTTTAAGAGGGTGCTCCCCCACCCACCCATCCTGTCTCATCCCACTAACATTTAATTATACTGGGGCAACAAGCCTCCACAAGACCAAGCGTCTCTCCTCCCATTGATGCCAGATAAGATAATCCTCTGCAACATATGTAGTACTTCATGCTTACTCTGGTTGGTGGTTTAGTCCCTGGGAGCTCGAAGAATCCTGTTAGTTGATGCTGTTGTTCTTCCTATGAGGTTTCAATCCCCTTCAGCTCCTTCAGTCCTTCCCTATCTCTTCCACTGGGTCTTGGACTCTGTCCAACGACTAGCTGTGAGTGTCTGCACCTGTTTTAGTCAGGTGCTAGTGGAGCTTCTCAGAGGACAGCCCTACTGTCTGCAAGCAATTCTTGGCATCAGCAACAGTGTCAGGGTTTGGTGTCTGCAGATGGAATAAATCCCAAGGTGGGATGTTCTCTGGATGAGGCCACCATCTTTCCCCATCCCCTACTCATTCTCTGACTTGACTCCACATTCAGAATTTCAGCCTAATCGTGCGGACACTGCCTCATTGGTACACTTTACCTCTGTTTTCTTCTTTCTCTAGCAGGGTGGGCTCTGACTTTATATCCCTTTATGACTAAGACACTCTGAGAGAACATTGCTGATATGCCAAGTCATGAGGATGCAGCTGATTTCTTCAAAGTGGTAAGAATTATCTTCCCTCTTTGAAAATTATGAGTTTAGGTTCCAGCATGAAGGAAAATAAAGGGGAATAAGGATTCTCTAGAAAATTAAAAATACATCTCTTCAGTGTCTTCCAGAATATGGTGCCTTTACATCTGTATTTTTTTCATGAAGTATTTCTCTTTTATCATAAGATTTCCTTGTCTTCACTGAATAGTTACAATAGAGATGGGATTTTATTTATATTTTTAATTGGATATTTACTTACATTTCAAATGTTATTCCCTTTCCTGGTCTCCCCTCTAGAATCCCCCTATCTCATCCCCCTCCCCATACCTCTATGAGATTGTTCCCCCAACAATATACCCACTCCCTCCCACTTCTCTGCCTTGGCATTCCCCTACACTGGGGTATTGAGCTTTCACAGGGACAAGTGCCTCTCCTCTCATTAATGCCTGATAAGGCCTTCCTCTGCTACATATGTGGCTGGAGCCATGGCTTCCTCCATGTGTACTCTTTGTTTGGTGGTTTAGTTTCGGGGAGCTTTTTGGTGGTCTGGTTGTTGATATGGTTGTTCTTCCTATGGAGTTGAAAACCCCTTCAGCTCCTTCAGTCCTTTTGCTAACTCCACTATCGGGTACCCCATTCTCAGTCCAATGGTTGGTTGAGAGCATCTGCCTCATCTTTGTCAGGCTCTGGCAGAGCCTCTCAGGAGAAAGCTACATCAGGCTCCTGTCAGAATGCACTTCTTGGCATCTGCAGTATTGTCTGGGATTGGTGTCTGTATATGGAATAGATCCCCAGGTGGGGCAGTCTCTGGATGGCCTTTCCTTCAGTCTCTGCTCCACACCTTGTCTGCATATTTCTTCCTGTAGTATTTTGTTTCCCCCTTCTAAGAAGGACTAAAGTATCTACTCCACTTGCATTTGCCCATTGGACATAATCTTAAAACTTCAGAAACCAGCTGTTACATTTGTTTTGTACCTTTTATAAAATGCTGTGGTTGCAAATCTACTTTGTACATTTCTGAGTCAAGAAAAAAAAGAAACTGTTGTCACCTTTCTGCTTGATAGTTAAGAACAGTGTAATAAATAGTTGTCCCTACTGATCTCTGGTTCACTCAAGCTTTGTGCGGTTGCTATTATTATTGTATGATTATTATTATTGCCTATGAGGTTTAGGCATATAAAATTCTTTACTTACACTCAAGTTATGCCTTTGTTATAATCAAAAGATGGTATTTTACATGAGACCAATTGTATAATGGAGCTAATGTGGGTTTGTTTTATTTGTTTATTTGCTTTACTTTACTCTTGATGGTAGTTTCTGGATGTTTCCTTGTGCAAGTATGCAAGTATTTGTGTGTGTGTGTGTGTGTGTGTGTGTGTGTGTGAGAGAGAGAGGGGGGGGGAGGGAGAGAGAGAGTATAAACACTAAGCATTAACTATTCTTCAGTAACATCTTGTTGGTTTCTGCCCATCCTTTTAGTCTCAGACATCTTTTGTACCAGGAGGCATAGATGATAACCATATACTGCTTTACTTCACTCAAACCTCATCAAATCCAGACTCTTCCTTCCCAGGGCCTAATAAGCAAACAGCTAGGGTCTAAATAACCACCTAAGAACCTCCATAAGCTGACTATCACTAGCATCCTGCCTACCACTGTAGAGACTGTAGGAAGCCAGTAGACTTCTCCAACTGTGTGAGGGAAAACAGATTCAGACAGGTGTCAAAGCAAAAAAAAAAAAATGTTGCTTACAAAAGAACTTGAGGCTGCATTTTAACAGGGTCTTGCTTTAAACTCACTGACTTCAAACTCACACTTCCCCTTGCCTAGACCTACTCAGTGCTAAGATCATAGGAAGACATCACCGCGCTGGAGCAATAAAGTGAAAGCAAAGGCAGCAACTAGTGTTGACTGTTGTGCACTCTCCTCCTCAACTGCAGAATACTGTCCTAGGTTGTTATTGGAGGGTTGTGGTGAGACCTGAAACAGAAAGGGCTGGATTAGTTTTCCCATAGGTAGCTTGGCAACAAAACAGAAAGGAAAAAAGGAGGGCACTTTTCTTGAGCAGAGCACCTTTTCTCAACTTATGTAATCAGATCATCACCCCTCAGATATGAATTGTACCCAAGGCAGAAAATGGCTACAAACTTGTTCTCTGAGGGATGGAGCAGGTGTGACATTGACTCCAAAGAGAAGTAGAAAGAGCAAAATAATGTGTTCTATCTAACCAGAGTTTTGCTCAGGTGTTTCCCTTTCAGGCATGAGATTTGCTCATTCTCTTTCTAATCCTTTTTAACTACCACTGCTTGATTAGAATCCTTCCCTTGCCACCAAAATAAACGGGCCAGGATCTCTGTTTACATAAGAGAATTGTGTTATTTGACAAAGGCACCCAAGGCAGATATACTGAATTCAAACAGGAGCTGCCTACCAAAGGAAATGAGCTCTTTAACTAACCCATTGACCAAAAGTATCATACCATGATTGTAATTTCTTATTGTATATCTCTGGGAAAAATAACACCAAACTAAGTTGATAGTGTACATATTAATCAATGTTTATACATAGAAAAGAGTTAGTAGTGATGGATTACAGTTTTCACTAATAAAAGTCTTAGTAGATGAGCTTTTATTATATTAAATCTTAAAATATATAGACTTATGATAATTTAATTCTGAGGTTTAGTTTTAGTTATAATGGTGTGAGAAACTGAATGTTGATTAAGCTTTGGACTAGGATTGATTCTTTACCTTGCTTGTGGTGAATGGTGCTGCATTTGACACAACTATGCATATATCTCTGTAAATACTGCTTTCATTTCCATTTCATACCTAATAATAGGCTTGCTGGGTAAAGTAGTACTTCTATTTTAATTGACTCAAGAGCATCCAAATTGTTTCATATAATGGCAGTAATAAGTTCCTGTCAAGAGTTCACAGACTTGCTTTCTCCACATCTTCTCCAATATTAGTTACCTATTGACTTTTTGATAATAGCTATTCTAATAGGTATGAGGTGACACCTCATTGAGGTTTCAATTTGTACTGTCCATACAATGGGTATTGTAATCACTCTTCCTGCCCTCCCTGTGTGCCTTTGACCATATGAACATATTCTCTACAGAAATATTTATTCAGGCCCATTATCTATTTCAGACAGGATTATGTTTTCCCACAATATATTGTAGGTTTCAAATTGCTAACTTGATCTTAAATATTCTCATTACACACAAATGACAAAGTAGGGTCAACTTGATAGCTCATTTGATAAATGCATTTACAGAAAAAACCTGATGACCTGAGTTTGATCTCTGAAATCCCTTAATGTTGTCCTCTGGTCTCTACACACATGCCATGTAAATGCACACACACAGAGACACACATGCACACACACACACACACACACACAGACACACATACATACACACAAACACACACACACTACACATTGATAGAAGTATGACAAGTATATAAAGTACAGTTAATTAACTGTAATCAATTTGTAATTCATATATATATATATATATATATATATATAATATATATATTATACACCATGGCTATATACATTTTTTTTATCAACTATACCTTGGTAAAGCTGGCAAAATTGTAGATCAGAGGCTACCCATTCCCATCTTTAAAACATCAAACAGTAAACACTTTAGGTTCTGAGCTTCTATTAGTGACCATTTGGCTTGTTGAGCTCTTCTGTGGCACTCGAGTGAGAAAATAACCATCAATAGTGAACCTTTAACATTACATCGCATTCCTCAAAAGGTACCCTCATTAGCTTCTATCTGGGCTGGATGAAACTAAGCAATAAACTCCTGAAGGTTTGGCATCTTTAATCTCAGTAAATTATTTATTTTAGTTCTTCTTAATTAAGAAGGTCCTTAATGGAGGAGCTAGAGAAAGGACTGAAGAAGCTGAAGGGTTTTCAACCCCATAAGAAGAACAAAATTATCAACCAACAAGACCTCCTGGGAGCTCACAGAGACTAAATCACCAACCAAAGAGAACATATGAATAAACCCATTGCTCCAGCTCCACATGTAGCAAAGGCTCTATCAGGCATCAACCAGTTGAGAGGCCCTTGGCCCTGTGAAAGCTCAATGCCCCCAGTGTAGGGAAATGTCAGGGCAGAGAGGTAGGATGGAATGAGTGGATTGGTGGTTGGAGGAACAATACAGGCAAGGGGAGGAAAATTGGATAGGGAGATTCCAGAGGGAAAACAAGGAACAGGGATAATATTTAAACTGTAAATAAAGAAAATATCCAATAAAATTTTTTTAAAAGAAGTAGGTTGAGTACTTTAGACTCACTGACTTAATGAAATGTACAAGTCAAATTTTACTTCATGAAGACTAGATAAAAAGTAGACATCCTCAGCTAAGTTCATTGCTGAACTACACAATTGTAAATACCCTAAATGTCTCAAATGGTGAATTAATAATAAAATGTATAATCACTATCAAAATTAAAACACATTTCTTAAAATGTAACTCAGAAATAGTCATCAGTGGAGTTCGTTTTCTGGGAAAAAAATAGAACCCTATTGTATCAAATTTATTTTACTTTTAATGACTAATATTCTAAGAAGAATGTTTAAGCTGTGACTCTTCCCCCAAAAGATATTTAAAAATGTGATCTTATATTAACTTTATATACTTTCTTAATAAAATTTGCCTTAAACATTGTGCCTTGTTTTAGTAAACTGTTGTATTAGAAAAAAAACACATTTCTTCATAGAGTTAGAAAGAGCAATTTGCAAACTCGTTTGGAATAACATAAAACCCAGGATAGTGAAAACTATTCTCAAAATTATTAATAAATAATAATAATAATAATAAATAATAATAAACTTTTAGGGGAATTCCCATGCCTGACCTCTAACTGTATTACAGATCAATCACGATAAAAAAGCATATGGTTTTGATACAGAGGCAGACAAGTAGATCAGTGGAACAGAATTGAAGACCCAGAAATGAACCTACACACCTATGTTCACTTGATCTTTGACAAAGCAGCTAAAAACATTTAGTGAAAACAGGACAGCCTCTTCAACAAATGGTGCTGGTTCAAATGGCAGTCAGCATGCAGAAGAATGCAAATTGATCTCTTATTAGATCCTTGTACAAAGCTTAAGTCTAAGTGGATCAAAGACCACCACATAAAACAAGGTACAGTGAAATTAAGAGAAGAGAAATTGGAGAAATAGGCACAGAGAAAATTTTCCTGAACAGAACACCAATGGCTTATGCTCTAAGATGACGAATCTACAAAGGTGAACTTATAAAATTGCAAAGTTTCTGTAATGCAAAAAACACTGTCAAAACTAAAAACTAATAGATTGGAAAAAAGGATCTTTACCAATCCTATTTCTGGTAGAAGGGTAATATAAAATATATACAAAGAACTAAAGAAGTTAGACTCCAGAGAATCAAATAAGGCTATTAAAAAAAGGTACTGGGCAAAACAAAGAATACTCAAATGAAGAATACTGAATGATAGAGAAGTACCTAAAAAAAATGTTTAACATCCCTAGTCATCATGGAAATGCAAATGAAAACAACCCTCAGATTCTACTTCACACCAAGCAAAATGGCTAGGATCAAAATCTCAGGTGACAGAAGATGCTGGCAAGGGTGTAGAAAAAAAGAACACTCCTCCAATGTTGATGGGTTTGCAAGCTGATACAACCACTATAGAAATTAGTCTTACAGTTCCTCAGAAAATTGGACATAGTACTACCTGAAGACCCAGCTATTACACTCCTAGGCATTCCCAAAAGATGCTCCAACATCTAAAAAGGACATACACTTCACCATGTTCACAGCAGCTTTATTTCTGGCAGAGCCTCCAAGAAGGCATCCATATCTGGCTCCTACCATTAAGCACTTCTTTGGGATTGGTGGCTGCATATGGGGTGGATCCCCAGGTGAGACAGTCTCTGGATGATCTTTTCTTCAGTCCCTGCTCCTCTATTTGTCCTTCTAATTCCAGCTCTGTCATGTGGAGTCAGAGTTTCTCTGGTCAGCACGGTTGTGAAGAACTTACAATATAAGTTTAAAAATTATTTATTGTAGATATGACCTCCATAAAAATGCATAAATACCATTAATATTAAATATTTTAGTTGTGTATCTAGTTTCTCATTTTAAAATGACTCACTATTGCTAGAACTGCAGCAATTCTTGTCTTTCTGCCCAGTCTCCTACAGAGTGTTAGTGTTATGTGTAGACAAGCCCTCATTGCACTGCACAAGTGTTCCATCTTCTACTTGAGATTTTCTATCATGGTTCCTGGCTTACAGGAAGGTCCTGAGCTCATCTGAAAGTCAGCCTAAGTATATTTGCATAATAGCATAAGTCTTTTCTTGCTTTGAGTTGAATGTAGATGATTAAGAATTCACTGAAGCATACTTACAATATGCTCTGTGTGTATGTGTGTGTGTGTGTGTGTGTGTGTGTGTGTGTTCATGAGTGCATGTGTGTTTGTATGTGTGTGTGTGTGCACATGTATGTATGTGTGTGTCTTTAAGTTCTTTAATTTTTGTCACATTATCAAAGGGCTCCCTACCTCCCTCTGAAATGTAAGAATCACTGAACTATATAAACCACAACCATCTAATTGTAACTAATTATATTAGGAACATCAATTATGGTCAGAAAAGCAGGCCAGTTGCTTGATCAAAAGAATTAGACTGTAAAATGTTTATCTAACATTGCATAGGTTCTTCATTTTCTAAATTACCACCTGACTCTTAAATAAAATGCCGAGCACATTAAGTCCCATTTTTCATCAGCCTAGTATTACAGAACTGTATCTAAATGTAACACCAACTGAGAGAGACATTCCTATCAGTGAAAAGAATCACTGAACATCAGACCACAAGATGAGTTTGTAATTTCATATCTAGTATCTGTCTATCACAGCTTTTTCAATAAAAGAAAGAGCCTTTGTGTCTGAAACCACAAATAATATTCTTCTGGCAGTATCTCTCTGGAAATGTAGGTCTCCATTGTTAGACAACAGTCTTTGTACAAAGAGGTCAGCTACAACAAAATAGAAGGCTAAGTGAAAGTGATTCTGGGTTAGATTTTAAAAGTTTATGTCTAGTTAATATTATTGTGCCAAGAAAGAATGATAGCCTCTAAGACAAAATATGAAAGGAAAAATCTCAAAGAATCCCCAATAAGGTGAATATAACTGAAGGCCAATCCTCCTGTTAATATATTCCAAGTACCGGAAAGGAAATAACCATTCTTAACCAGCATTCTTCAACTACAGCATTGAAACTTATTAGGCTTCAGCCTAGTGGGTCAAATAACACATGGAAATAAGAAAGAAGTACTCAACTACCTTGTAATGAAGGGAAGACAAAGCATGTGAATCAGAAAATTGCCTTAGAATCAAATTCTGGCCCAAAAATTGTGGCTATGCCATTACCCAGATGTTAATTTTCACCTTCAGCTTATAACCATTTAACTATTGTATCTAAAAAATGGCTGTGGCATAGGGAGCATTCAATTAATAGTTTAAAACAACAAATGAAACCAACCAAATTGAAACATATTAATCTGAGATTCTAATTATATTAATTAAAGTAAGCAGAGATCTAAATTTGTGATCTATATTGGGATTTGTGAAAACCCCAATTGCCTAACACTTTATTTTTCCTTCTATGTCAGGTAATTAAGACAGTATGTATGAATAATACAGCATTTCAGAAACTAATCCTGATAGATCTGGTTCTTTTAGCCTGGATCCATGTCAGAAAAGAAATGGTATTATGATGATGTCATATCTAGACATGGCAGAAATGTTTTTACATACATCCCATTGGTCAGATTTTCAGTGCATAAATTCACCACTATGTTAAGGATTCTAGGACAAATGGCACAGGTATGTCTTCAGCAGGAAAAACATTACTCTAATTAACAACTAGAGTATTCTTGCTATGCAGACATCGGAACTAACTCTTCCTTAGGAGAAAAAGACTATATTAATGATACTATCCAACTCATAGTGAATCCTAAGGTGTGTGTCTGTGGTGTGTGTTTGTGTATGTGTTTGTGTGTTTGTGTGTGTGTGTGTGTGTAAAACTTATGCTAGTATAATATTTAGGTATATATTTAACATTTCTGACACATAGGTAGTGTTACATGATAATCATTGTTCCTGTGAGTAATATTTAAAGACAGCACATATGAATCGATGACCAAATTGTGGTTGTCTATAAGTAAAAACGTAGAATGAAAACAATTGTATGAAGATAAGTTTCTCATGGGGACTTTTCCATTGTATAAATTGTATTATTTTATAAGTGTATAATATACATGACTTTCTCTGTTTTGTTAATTAAATAGCATAAGTATTAACATATATTTGCACCTTTCAAAAAATTAAGTTATTTTGCTTACTTGTTCGACTACATCCAAAATTATTTTTAAATAAAAATAATTGGCATTTGATATGCAGTTCTCTCTTTCTCTCTCTGTCACACACACACACACACATACATATGGAGAGAGAGAGAGAGAGAGAGAGAGAGAGAGAGAGAGAGAGAGAGAGAGAGAGAGAGAGAGAGAGAGATGACTGATAGGTAATAGAAATACATATGATAGATAAGCGAGAGATAGACAGATAGATGACTGATAATGATCTCTAAAATGACATCATTTTCTGTGTCTGTCACAGGAAACTCAAACTACTAGAGGGTATATCAAATGACATGACAAAAACCTGAAAGATCACAAGCAGTGTTTACAGAATTCAACTGTTACAATCTACCATATGCCTTCTGGCATTAACTACCTGATTAACAAACTATTGTTTCTTCCCAATATCGATCGTCCAGCTCTGGGTCTCTTTCAAAAGGCTCTTACACAGTCTAACACAGATCATTTTAACTCTTGTCAATTGCCACATGTTGATTAGGCAATGAGCTAACACACACTGTTGAAAAGCAAGCAAGATAATGTAAGTATCTGTTTCAATCTCTGCCATTTTCACCTCCCTGACCCTTTGAGCACAGTTACTAATGATATCGCCAGCTTTACATATCAATAAGGTAGGGATCTGTACAATTATCTCTCAAGTCTCAGCTACACATTAACAAACCAGCTCTCCAGCAGACAAATGAATTAATCATTAACTAAAGACAGTCTTTTTTACCTGCCTATTATTATCTACCTAAACGACATACTTTTGTCTTTTAGGTAGATAATAATAGTGATGTGCCTCAGGTCACTGTATTTCTTCCTATAAGCAAAATATTTATATTCAAAATTCCCATTTACAGTAATTGGCTCTTCAGGTAGTACTACGTCCAATTTTCTGAGGAACCGACAGAGTGGTTTTACCAGCTTGCAATCCCATCAACAATGGAGGAGTATTCATCTGAGGACCCAGCTATACCACTCCTGGGCATTTACCCAAAAGATGATCGAACATATAACAAGGACACACATGCTACATGATATTCATAGCAGCCTTATTAATAGCCAGAAGCTGGAAAGAAATCAGATGTCCTTCAACAGAGGAATGGATACAGAAAATGGGGTACATTTACACTATGGAGTACTACTCAGCTATTAGAAACAATAACTTTATGAAATTTCTAGCAAATGGATGGAACTAGAAGCTACCATACTTAGTGAGGTAACACAGGCACAAAAGAATACTAATGGTATGCACTCACTGATAAGTGGATACTAACCAAGAAGCTCTGAATACCCATGAAACAATTCACAGACCTTATGTAGCTCAAAAAGAAGGAAGGCCAGAATGAGGATGCCTCAGTCCTTCTTAGAAGGGAGAACAAAACACTCATGGGGGGAAATACATGGACAAATAGAGGAGCAGGGACTGAAGAAAAGATCATCCAGAGACTGTCTCACCTGGGGATCCACCCCATATGCAGCCACCAATCCCAAAGAAGTTCTTACTGGTAGGAGCCAGATATGGATGCCTTCTCAGAGGCTCTGCCAGAGTCATACAGATATAGTTGAGGATGCTTGCAGCTAACCACCAGACTGAACGTGGGGACCCCAATGAAGGAGCTTGAGAAAGGACTAAAGGAGCTAAAAGGGTTTGCAACCTCAGGGGAGGAACAACATTATAAACTAACCAAACCCCCCAGAGCTCCCAGGGACTAAAATACTAACCAATAATTACATATGGAGAGACTCATGGCTCCTGTTGCATATGTAGCAGAAGATAGCATTGTCTGACATCAATGGAAGGAAAAGCCTTTGGTCCTGTGATGGCTTGTTTTCCAGTGTAGGGGAATGCCTAGGTGCTGAGGTCAAGAGGGTAGGTGGGAGAGGGAGCACCTTCATGAAAGTAAAGAGAGAGTGAGGAGGTAAGGGAGTGGGGGAAAGGGGATAACATCTGAAATGTAAATACAGAAAATATCTAATAAAAAGGGGGAAAAAGAAAGTAATTGGGAAGGCTTCTCTTTCTGTCTCCCATCTTCTCCACTTTTATGTGTTTGCAAATGAGCTCTACTGCAAAGAAAGAGCAAGTGTATGCTCAACACTTGCTAACAAATCCAAGCACACACTTTGTCTCCCTTTATTTTCAGGTATAATTGTTGCAAGAAATATATGAGCATTAGTTTTTAAACTTGTTCCCCGAGAAGGAGAGTAGGCCTAACTTGAGTTAGAATATTCCCAGAGAGAGTATGCATGTCAACATTACTAGTGGGAAAAAGAAAGATGCCTCCCATACATTACCTGGGGTAAGTGCTTCATAAAGTATATTTTTTAACTAAGGCATTAAGTGAATTTTCATGAAATGTTTTACCTATTATAATGACCAATGTATAATGCTTAACGGAAAGTATTCTGTATCTAACAGTTTGAAAACATGTGTTCCTTCTATTCTTTCTATTTCTTCTATTCACTTCATTTATTTTGTTTTATTAACTCATCTGTCATATCTAGTTCCTAGGAATACCTTGGATTTCACACATGAGAGTATCAAAAATAATATTTAGTGCACATAAGGTATTTTCACTACTATATAAAATCCCATTCCTTGATATGGTAGCTGGCATAGTAATCACAAAGTAAAAAATAACTGGATTACAGTGATTGTTCTTCCTTTCTAAAACCCTTTTTAACAATAGGAGAGTAATTTTTCTTTTAATTTCTACTTTCCTCACCCTTAAAGAAAAGAACTAGTATGCAAGTTCATGGTGTTACTCTCTTAAAGGCAGACAGTACGCTTACCATTCTCAGAAATGCTGTACTGAAAACAATTTGCTGCTATGGAGTATTGTGGTGACTATTGTCCTGAGATTGCTGTGTGAAAATAAAGCCAGCAGAAAGAGCTAAAATGAGGACGTAGAAGAGAGTCCAATGGCATGTGAGTGATGATGAGGTACTAAAGGGAATAAATAAAGACCAAACATGAGGACAATTCAGAAAAGAACCCTTAGTACTATATGACTACACTGGCTTACTAACATCAAAAGACTCTTTAAGCTTACTTTGTACTAATTAAAAAATGTATACTATGTCTATATTACTGAGGAACGGCCAGACTGATTTCCAGAGTCTTTGTATCAGTTTACAACCCCACCAGCAGTGGAGAAGTGTTCCTCTTTCTCCACATCCTCTCCAGCATCTGTTGTCATCTGAGTTTTGGATCTTGGCCAATCTGACTGGTGAGAGGTAGAATCTCAGGGTTGTTTTGATTTGCATTTCTCTTATGGCTAAGGATGTTGAGCACTTCCTTAGATGTTTCTCAGCCATTCGATATTCCTCGACTGAGAAGTTTTTGTTTAAGTCTATACCCCATTTTTAATAGGGTTGTTTGATTATCTGGTATCTCATTTTTTGAGTTCTTTGTATACCTTGGATATTAGGCCTCTATCTGATTTGGGGTTGGTAAAGATCTTTTCCCACTCTCTTCGCTGCCGTTTTGTTTTCATGATAGTGTCTTTAGCCTTACAGAAACTTTGCAATTTCATTAAGTCCCATTTGTCAATCTTTGACCTTAGAGCTCAAGTTATTGGTGTTCGGTTTGGAAAATTTTCTGCTGTGCCTATGTGTTCTAAGGGTTTCCCTACTTTCTCATCTAATAGTTTCAGTGTACCTGGTTTAATGTGGAGATCTTTGATCCACTTACACTTGAGCTTTGTACAAGGAGATAAGAAAGTGTCTATTTTCATTCTTCTGCATGCAGAGTGCCAGTTGGACCAACACCATTTGTTGAATAGGCTGTCCTTTTTCCAATGAATGTTTACAGCTCCTTTGTCAAAAATCAGGTGACTATATACATGAGGGCTCACTTCTGAATCTTCTATTCTGTTCCGCTGATCCACGTGCCTATTTCTGTACCAGTACCATGCAGTCTTCAGCACAATTGCCTTGGAATATAGCTTGAGGTCAGGGATAGTGATTCCCACAGATGTTTTCTTGTTGTTGAGGATGGATTTCGCTATTCTAGGTCGTTTGTTATTCCAAATAAAATTGCACATTGCTCTTTCCAACTCAGTGAAGAACTGGATTGGAACTTTGATGGGGATTGCATTGAATCTGTAGATTACTTTTGGTAGGATGGCCATTTTTAAAATGTTGATTCTTCCACAACCACTCTGGAAATCAGTCTGGCGGTTCCTCAGAAAAATGGTCATAGTACTACCTGAAGACCCAGGTATCCCACTTCTTGGCATTTACCCCAGAGACTCTCCAACATACAACAAAAATACATGCACCACAATATTCATTGCAGCTCTATTTATAATAGCCAGAAGCTGGAAAGTACCCAGATGTCCTTCAGTAGATGAATGGATACAAAAATTGGGGTACATTTACACAATGGAGTACTACTCAGCTATCAGAAACAATGACTTAACAAAATTCTTAAGAAAATGGATGCATCTAGAGAATATCATCCTGAGTGAGATAACTCAGTCACAAAAGAACAGACATAATATGCAGTCACTTATAATGGGATACTAACCCCAGAAAGCTCTGAACACCCTAGAAACAACTCACAGACTGTGTGATGTTCAAGAAAAAAAAAAAAGAATATATTTTAATTAAAATAGAACTCTATCACATCCCCCTTTCCTTCCTATAGCCCCTCCCAGTTTCTCTCTTAGCCCCTCAAATTAACAACCTCTTTTCCTATATTATTGTTACATATATACATATGTGTATGTATATGCACCCACAAATACTTAATTACAACCTTAAAAATGTATTAAACTTTTATGCAAAAAATGTATACATTTCATGCAGATTTATAGTGCAATTTTATTTTTATGGTTTTTTTTTTTTACAATAAAATGGATCAGTCTTCAACCCTTCAAGACACTAAACACTGGATATATAAGTAATATCATTTGCAATGACTAATACAAACATGCACCAGTGGTGAATGTTCACTAGACAGAGTGTAATGTATTTGACAAACCAATTAGAAAAGAAAGAGTTCTGGAATCCATTTCCTGATCCAACTCACACTTCCTAATGGGATAATTAGTATCGATCTTTGAGCAAACCTTCAAGCAAATATATTTAAGATGTTTATTGTGCATCTGCTACCTGGGTTTCATATTAAAAGAAATCAAAGTATTCTACTTTGATCACACACCCTCTTACAGCCATTCAAACATGAGTATGAATTCAAGCAAACAGCTTCCTCTGTTTGCAGAGACAACATTGACATTCCCACAGACCTATTTAAGTAAAGTTCCTATGAGTCAGAGATTCATTAGAGTGGCTTTTATTGTCAGTCATACTAATGTGTCTTTTTTCCCCTTTTTTCACTCTTATTCTGACTTCATGCCAATAGACAAGGAAGAAGAAAACAAATGATGAAGAATCGACTCATTCTGTTTCTGCAACTTGCCTACTAAATCAATATTGGGACCCAGTCTTCAGTTAAAATTTTGATTGAACTATCTTATACCATAAGAGTTCACCTGAGAAAATACAGAGACAAAGTGTGGAGCAGTGACTGAAGAAAACACCATTCAGAGACTGTGGGAATCCATCCCATATACTGTCACCAAACACAGACAATATTGTAGATGCCAAGAAGTAAATGCTGACAGGTGCCTGAATTAGCTGTCTCCTGAGAGGCTCTGCTACAGACTGAGAAATACAGAGTTAGATGCTCTCAACCAACCCTTGGACTGAGAATGGGGTCCCCAATGAAGACTTAGGAAAAGGACTAAAGGAGCTAAACAGGTTTTCAACCCCATAGGAAGTACAACAATATCAATCAACCAAACATCCCCCCCCCAAGAACTCCCAGAGAACAAACCACCAACCAAATTACACATGAAAAGACAGTATTTCAGAAACATATGTAGCATAACAGGCATCAATGAGAGAAAAGGTCCTTGGTTCTGTGAAGACTTAATACCCCAGCGTAGAAAAATACCAGGGCAGGAAGATGGGAGGGAGAGAGTGTGTGGAGTAACACTCTCATAGAAACAGGGGGAGGGAGATAGGATACAGGGGTTCCAAAGGGGAAACCAGGAAAGCGGATAACATTTGAGATGTAAGTAAAGAAAATATCCAATAAAACAAAACAACTTAATAGCACTAAACAACAACAAAAACAAAAACAGTTCCCTGAGTAAGTATATTGTCAGTCTCCTAATAGAATGAAAATTAATTCATAGTGTTTCAACTTAAGGAAAAATAATAAATGATTTTTTTTTATAAATTTCTTATGTTCTGTGTTAATTATTGTATATTAATCATATTATATTACATTACATTATTGTTGTTTGACTATCATAGAGTTCCCATATGCTAATGCTTTCAAACATTTGATTTCCAGATGATGGTACTATTTGGGAATACAGTAAAATTTTGTAAGACCTGGAGGCTTGCTGAATAAAGTCATCCTAGGGAGTTCTGAAAAGAACCAATTCTAAATTCTAATTCCTGTTCTCTCCTAGCTACCTGACTGCTGATACAAATAGTCAAAAACCTTTTGCTCTTGCCACCACAATCTTCCCACCATAATGGACCACAAAGATCTCTCAAATGGTAAGCCAAAATAAATCCACTTCTCTTAAGTTGCTGTTTGCCTGGTGTTTTGTCACAGCAATAACAAAAGTAACAAATACAGAAAATTTTGTTTCCTTCATGAAGGAGTGACCCATGACCTACTGACACACTTGCTGAGAGTAGACGAATTACAGCATAAGTATAAACACCATTAAGGAGAGTTACAAAAACAAGGATTGGAATTGCCATGAATGTTCTACATAAAAGAACACATATGAAATGGACTCACTGATAAGCAGATACTTATCACAAAGGCTCTGAATACCCAAGAAACAATTCACAGACCTTATGAAGCTCAAAAAGAAGGAAGGCCAGAATGTGGATTCTTCAGTTTTTCTTAGAAAGGAGAGCAAAATACTCTCAGGAAGAAATACAGGGACAAATAGAGGAGCAGGGACTGAAGAAAAAATCATCTGGAGACTGTCTCAACTGTGGATCTACCCCATATGCAGTCACTAAACCCAGTCACTATTGCTGATGCCAAAATGTGCTTACTGGCAGGAGCCTGATATGGAGGCCTCCTAAGAGGCTCTATCAGAGCCATACAGACAGAGTTGAGGATGCTTGCAGCTAAAGAGTGGATCACAGGGACTCCAATGGAGAAACTAGAGAAATGAGTGAAGGAGCTGAAAGGGTCTGCAAACCCATGGGAAGAACAAAATTATCAATCAATCAAACTCCCCAGAGCTCTAGGGACTGTAACCTCAACCAATGAGTACACATGGAGAGACCCATGGCTCCTGTTGCATATGCAGCAGAGGATGGCATTGTCTGGCATCAATGGAGCTCTTTGGTCCAGTGAAGGCTCATTTTCCCAGTGTAGAAGAATGCCAAGTTGCTGAGGTTGGAGTGGGTGGTTGGGAATGGGAGTATTTCAAAGAAGAAAGGGGAGGTAGGAGGGGGAATAGGAGGGGGAAAAGGAGATAACATTTGAAATGTAAATACAGAGAATATCCAATAAAGATGATAAAAAAATAATACGTTTGTGTGTGTGTATATGTATATATATAATAATATATATATATATATATTAAGAGATTCATGTGTTTTCTTGATTTATTTTTTGAGATTATATTATAATTACAATATTTGTCCCTTCTCTTTTCTCTCCCCAGACTTTTCCATAGAGCCTTCCCCCACTCTCTTTAAACTCATGGTCTCTTTTTAAAATTATTATTGCATGTATGCATGTATTTGTGTATACATATATATTTTTAGATATAACCTTTTAATATTGCTTTTTTATATGTTTTTCAGGCTGACCAATTAGAGAATCCCATCTCTCATGCCCACCTTTATTCCACTGCCTGTTGTTCTTTGTGTAGAGTTTACATATTATGGGAATGTTTCCATCAAGTTTTCCATATTCAGTAGTGTACTCTTGTTCAAGTCTGGGTTGAATGGTCATATGTAGGTGAGACTCTATAAGTATATATAGCTCCTAATGTTACAAGGAGACACAATTGCACGGCAGTCCCTGGTCCTCTGGCTCTTACTCTCTCTATGCCCTTCTCTCATATGTTGTTGTCATGGAATGTAACATCAATTGAAATGTTATTAGTAGTTAAATATTGTAAGTATATTATTATATTGCAGCTATGGGATGTTAAAGATTAAGCAATTCTCAGGGAATATTGTCATCTATTCTGAGGAAAAATGGCATACTTTTGATTGCATGAAAGATAGTAATGTTGGGTAAACTCATGGTCTTGTCACTGTCTTTATTCATAAAATAATCTTGTCATAAAGAGATACGATGACGTGTCACAATGGTGAACTTGGTTGTCAACTTGACTATACATGGGGTTAACTAAGAGGTCAACCACTGATATACTACTCCATAAGGTTTTTTCTTAGAAGTAACTGGCAAATAAAGACTTTCCTGAAGAGTAATAACACCCTGTCCTACAGCCCAGATATAAGGAGGTCTTAGTTTCTCCCTACTGGGGTGTGCACCTATCCTGATAATATTGCTGCTGCTGTCCCCAAATGACACTGGAGCACAGCTTCTTAGGCCTTCCTTCCTATGTGGACAAAAACCCCATGGAGATCCAGAAATCCTTTGGGTCTTCAACCAACAGAGAATTAGGACTGCTAAGGCATCCAAACTCATGCCTCATTGAGTAAGTAGCTATTGGTTCTCAGTTTCTGTATGGTGCATACAGATACTGATGAACTTCACAGATCCTATTGTACATGCCAATCTAATAAATACTTTTTAAATATATATTCATTCTATCAGTTTTGTTCTCCAAAGAATCTTGACTAATAATAAATTTTAATCAATGTCTTTGTTATCATCTAGGAGGAATCAATTAATAGATAATTATCACTAGCAATAAATGGAGAAAAGTTTCTATAAGTGACAAGTAGATTACTTACCTTTATGTTATATATTAAATGTACATACACATACAATATATATATATACAATCATATACACACAGAAGGTTAAATATTAATTAAATATTAGATATTAATGATTGTAATAGAATTTGATAAGATATCATGTCACAAAAATGCATACATTGAACCATACATTAATAATATAAATTCAGTCTCAAAAATCTATCACTGCATTACTTTGAACACATAAAGATGAGAATATTTAATGACTGTAAATTAAGTAGCTTCCAAGAAAATCAAACATGTTGGTAAGTTACATTTCACAAAATAAACATTAAAAAAAAAAAAGAAAAGAAAAGCAATAAACACCATAGCAACTCCCTCATCATAGAAATGCTATTGAGGCAATGATATAAAACATGACCCCAGCTTTTAAAATCTAAGAGCCTATGTAGAAGATTTAATACTTTATGTTAAGTAACAGTCAGCAATGATTTCAGAGTCAACTATAAGACAATTTTTAAAATGCAGTTTAAAATATTTTATATAACAAAAAATTTCAGGGAAGTTAGAACACTATAGATTTTCCATGTGATACCCCATCTTCCACATTGGAATGATCCACAAAATATTTCTTTACCAATACTTTAAGGAACATATTTATGAAGGGGATATAGGCATCCATGAAGAACTCCTTCACATCCCTACATGCCAGAAACTACAGTGGAAGATGCAGTCCTTCAATTGAGGAACTTAATTGCAATGACAGTCTGGGGTAGAAGAGTCAGAATCCTTTGGTCAGCTCATACAAAGGAGATACTTAAAGCTGCATGGTTAAAGCTTAAGGTATAGTGAATGACTTTGTTGTTAAGATATCAACACATTAATTGTATGCCCAGAAATAATACAGGCATTAGGTAGAGCCAACAAAGAAAGGTGAGATGTTTTCAGCCAGTATAACTGTAAGGGCGGGGCTAGCTAAACTCAGTGATGTTTATATAATGATGCAACATGCTACAAGTTTTAATGTTTGCACTGCTAAATTTTGATGATACGTTGATCCCTTCCTTTCCTTTTTTTTTTTTATCTATCCTTCCCTTTCTGAGTGGGAATATTTACTCTGCTGATTTATCTTAGATGTATGCAACTTTGTTTTTGTTTATTTATTGGTTGTTAGGTAGCTAGGTTGGTTGGTTGGTTGGTTGGTTGGTTGGTTTGCAGTGACTCAGAGTTGAGAGTTTGTTTTAAGTACCGGAATTTGCCATAAACTTAGACTTTAGATACTGTTGCAATATTCCAAGTGTTAAGACGTTTAGAGACTTCTAGAGGTGAACTAAGTATTAGAAGATGGCTCTGAGATTTTAGAAGTTGGGTGATCATGTTATATCTTAATATTACTCATGTAAATGCTTGTTTCCCATGTAGTGCTATTTGGAGATGTTTCCTCTTTGCACTGTGAATTCCAAATATAAAATAGTGGTAGGGCATAGGGGCACATGCCTTTAATGCCTGCATTTTGATTTGGACACCCGCTTTATATACATAGCACTTTCTAGGAAAACAAGGGCTAGGTCCAGAGATGCTGTTTCAAAACAAATAAACAAACAAAAAACCAAGTCCTCAGACTTGTGCTAAGTATATGTCTGATGGACCATCTTGCCAGTCATGATTTTTTAATGAAAGCAAGTGGAAGGGGAAAGGGAGGGTAGTGGGGGATAACATTTTAAATGTAAATACAGAGAATTTTCAATAAAATTAAAAAAACCCATACAACATATGCATCTTTGTCTTCTACTGAATGGTCTGTTACTATTTACATTTAGCCCCACATCTAAATTAAATCATTAACATCACTGTGTTTGTCATTCTTCTACTTATCCTAGGCTAAAAACATTTTGCTACATAAAAATAACCTAAAGTTTATAATTAAAGCTTTTGCTTTAGAGACACAGAGAAATATAAACTCAAATCAAACAAATAAAAATAAATCATGAATATTAGAGCAACAATCAAATAAATTCAAAATAACAACAATAGAGAAAAATCAATGAATCCAAGGAAAATTTATGGAGAAAAAAATCAGCTATAAAACAGCAGCCAAGCTGACCAAGAAAATAGAAAAAGAAACAATCAACTGCTAGAAGTGAAATAAATGTTGTTGTTTTCTTATCATATAGACACTAACAGAATAATAAAAAAATATGCTTTGTTTTACATCTATTTTATGCTCATTGTAACTAGTAAGATATCAATGCATACTATCAAACCTTTAAAAAAATCATGTACTGACAAAAATATATTCATATAGTTTTATGCAAAAATGCTTTTAAAAATCTGTACATTTATCTCTGTTTTTTTTAAAAATAAAAATTTTTAAGTAAAAGAGAAATATGAAAGTCTATAAACTTATATGTAATAGACTAAAGCAATTCTAACAATTTTCCAACATACAAAAATATAATTTAAAATAATTCTTTATCAATGAAATTAGAAACATATCTAATTACCTACAAAAATATATGAAGTTTCTGTAAGTTGATGAATGAACTAATTTTGCTATCAAAAATTTTACAATCTTTTTCAGAATATGGGGAAAGACAGAATACTTTTCTATTTTACTCTTTAAGGCCTGAATTAACGGAAGATCATATAAAAACAAGAAAGAATTTGAAAAAGGAAGACCGACATTTTTCATTGTTCTATTTAATTTGTTTCTGAATAAGGTACAACCAGATCTACTTAGAAACACGTTTTTAAAAAACGTTTCATAAAAATATAATACTTATTCTAAGAATATAGTCATATCAAGCATTTGAATTGCAATTAATAAAACCATTGCACTGACAAACTACACTAATAGTATACTAAACAGATTATTGATGCATAAGTCATACTATTTATAATTAAAAGAAAATCTACCCGAAAATGTAAAATCATCAAAAGCTCATGAGCCTAATAAGAAATAGCTAGGAAAATATCTTGAAGAAACATCTAGCACACCCCGTAAGAAACTAGATTTTGTCTGAATGTAATATGCTCCTTTCCATTTGTGTTCCACAGCATATTATAAATTTCAAATAAAACATAAAACATTAAAAATACACATACCAAAAAGTTTTGTACATAAAGTAATTGTGTATGAACCTCCCAAATAATTAACAGCAACTAATAAACCCCTAGCCTAGTAAGAACTTTAAAAGGTTGAAGGACATTAAGTTAATATTTCAAAAGCAATTCATTCTTAATGTTGAACCAATTAGTGATTGGAATTTACTTGGTATTGAACCATAAAACCATAACATTAACAACAAAAGCCAATCACAAATTTAATTGTGTATAGAAAATATTAATGAAGGAAAAGTATAAAATCTGTATAAGTCGAAATACCTGGTTAAATAACCTCAAGTTATGATTTTGCGTGGATTTAGACAGCTGCCAAGCACTGCAGGCAGGTCTGCTCATGCGTGTTCTTACATACTTCAGGAGGGTGAGCCATCAGCACATACAGAAGTAAGAAGTTCTGGTGCAATCTAATGCTACCTTATAATTTTCCTATAAGTCAAAAATAATAATTATATATATGTTACTGTACTGCTGCTTATTAAATAACCTCATTCTTGGCAATGGAAGAGTGTCTGTGAAAGTGAACATTTTTAGCTCAGTGCTGTTCAGCTACCCAATAGCTTCTTTTTAGAAATGATTTCTCATTCAATTCATATTCAACATGCTTATTGAAATAATTTACCCATGCCTCTGTTTTTGCCATTTTTCTGTTCCTTTTACTGTCTCTCTTTATATTAAATAAACAAATATGTCTTAGAGTTTTAAAAAAGAAAGAAAATTGTATGTGTTCTTGAAGACCAAACTTCAACATTGTTAACAAACCAGTTCACAACTTCATTCACAGACATAATGCAATCCTAATCAAAATCCCAGTAAGCTAACTATAGATTCTGGCAAATTTACTGTTGGATAAATATGAATGTGTAAGATGCTCTGAGTCACCAGTACAATACTGAAGAGAAATATGCCAGATGACTGAGGAGACAATCTTCCTTGACTTGCTATATTTCTATGCTATGAAACTGCCAAAACTATAGACAAACAGATCGATGTAACAGAAAAGACAGCCAGAAATAGTGGTACAAAAATATAATCAAGTGACCTCTGTCAAAGAAGCCAAAGCAGTTTAATGTGGAGAAGAAAATATGTTTGCAAAAATGGTGCTTTAACAATCGTATGTCCATATTTAGAGGGAAGAAAAATGAGAGTGAGAGCAAGAGAGAGACAGAGAGAGAGAGAGAGAGAGAGAGAGAGAGAGAGAGAGAGAGAGAGAGAGAGAGAGAGAGAGAAAGAGAGAGACAGAGAGAGAGAGACAGAGAGAGAGAGACAGAGAGAGACAGAGAGAGAGAGAGAGCTCAAAATAAAACTAAACTTGCATTCCAAAAAATAATGTAAAATTACTCATCGAATTTAGTGTATGAGAAAATCATGGGCTTAGATGATAACATAAGAATAAATGTATACAACTGGATTTTGTCCAAGTATTGATAAAATGAAATAACAAAATTTGCAGGAATTTTATGAATCTAGAAATCATTCGAGTAAGTAAAGTAATCCAGATTCAGACCAATTGTTCTCTGCTAAATGTTCATCCGAGGTTCTACTGGAAATGCATCAAGAAATGAAAACAAGGCTAATGAGAGTAGAAAAGCAGGCTTTATGGAAGGAGTATGTGAACGTGGAAGAGGGAATATCATAGAAGGTACAAGGCTTAAGATCATAAAGTAGTCTAGGAGAGAGAGATTAACAAAAAATTTACATTAAATGCACGTACACACAAACACAATGTCTGTTGTACAAGCATGAGGATCTCAGCTTGATCTACATCTTTAAAAAAAAAAAAGAAAAGCAGACTTTATGAAAGAAGTATGAAAAGACTTATTGTGCAACTTCAAATGAGACAGAAATATGTACTCTTTAAAAACTGTTAAATATTTTTTATAACAGACATAATATGCAGTCACTGATAATTGGATACTAACCCCAGAAAGCTCTGAACACCCCAGAAACAACTCACAGACTGTGTGAAGTTCAAGAAAAGAAAAAAAGAAAAGAAAAAACCATTATGTTTATTCCTTACACACCAAGAAAACTTTGACTAATTCCAGGTTACATCCTGTTTTACATGTACTTTATGCTCATTGTAACGAGTAAGATCTTAATGCACACTATCAAACCTTAAAAAATGAAAGCCAAGCAAAATGTATTTGTATACTTTTATGCAAAAATGCTTAAAATTTGTACATTTATCTTTGTCTGTTAAAATAAAGTTCTTCTATAAAAAATAAAAAAAACAAAAAAATAGCATATGTCAAGAATTAGTCAAAGAAGACAGAGAAACCAAGCATTCGTGAAAAGATAAACGCTGGTGTCCACAGAAGACCAAATGAAAGAAAATGTTGAAAGGAGGCTGTCATCTCTCAATAGCAATGTTTTAAATGAGTCTAATAAAATCCAAATTCAACAGTGAGTGCTAAGTGTTAGACAAGCACAGTGCTATGAGTGGCATTATCTCCCATTTACATATGAGAAAATTTAATCCTAAAAGCAATACAAGATTTACCCAAATACCTATCACTTACTGGCAGCTTGAAGTTCACCTAACTCCAAGTTGAAGATTCCTTTGAGTATGTGATTGTCAATGTTCATTTCACCATTAAGTGCACTCTTTGCAATGTTTCTTTACGAATATTTGGTAGAACGGAGTCTTTGCAGTGCTAAAAGATGCTGTATTCAGTGAAAGTTTGCCAGGAGTACCAAGATTATTCACATTTGGATGCGTGGGTGGGAAAGAGCAAGCAACATCTGCTGCTCCTCTATGGTCCACTGCACAGAACTATAAAACTGCAAAAATGTTCTCTTTATTTTTTATTTTTTCTTTCTTAATGAACAATCAGTCCCAAAGGAATCACTGAAGAGAGAAGACCCACTTTAAACCAAACCACAAAATCATTTCAAAGCTAATTAGAAGCTACATGTGTAGAAAGGGAAATTTTACTGCAGCATTTTTAGCATGTGGAAAGAGTGATTAGTGGGCTGCATTTACCCTCAGCCAAGCCGAATTATCCTCCCCAGTCCTGCTCACTCTTTGCTCCACTGTGTCTTTCACAAGCACTGGCATCACCTCAGTCATGTTACAATTGAAGGAAAGCAAATAACCACTGGTCCAGGGAATGGTTACATAGAAAACTGCATCGGAAATGTGCAACTAGCATTATAACCTAGTTGAGTCTTTGCCCAAGGGTGATAAGAAACATGCAGAAGTCAGAGAAGCTTCAGCCAAAATCACACTCAAAATGTCTGTGGGAGATTAAAGGAGAAATGGAAGTGTCTGGTGGAGCACAGCCCTGTACAGCTTAAAGTTTTACAACCCATCTGTAAGAGGTGTTGCTGGCCACCATGTTGCTTCTACTCAATGTTAAAGCTACCTGTACCATCTGTAAACATCCTATGAAAGAAGGTGCTGGGCAAAACATATCAGCTACGATGGCATCATCCCATACCCTGGTGTGATCTAACTCCCAGTAAAGACAAAAGGAAAAAGAATCACCTGAAAATATAATGGTTGCTAAACAATACTCAGTTTTAAATTTTTTATTGGATATTCTCTGTATGTATATTTTAAATGTTATACCCCCCACTTTCCTCCCTCCTCCCCCTCAACTTGCTTCCATGAAGGTGCTCCCTCTCCCAATCATCCTCTCCACCTTGGCTGATGATGATAATGTTCTTCCCATGAGAGTGCAAATCTTTCAGCTATTTCAGTCCTTTCTCTAGCTTTTTCATTGGGGTTCCCGTGTTCAGTCTGATGTTTATCTGCAAGCATTCTCATCTGTATCAGTATGGCTTTGGAAGAGCCTGTGAGGAGACATCCATGTCTGGTTCCTGCCAATAAACACTTCTTGTCATCAGCAATAGTGCTTGGGTTTCGTGGGTGCATATGTGGTGGTTCTCCAGGTGGGACCGTCTCTAGATCTTTTCTTCAATCCCTTTTTCTTTATTAGCCTTGTATTTCTTCCCTTGTTTTGTTCTCCCTTCTAAGAAGGACTAAGGCATCCACATTCTGGTCTTTCTTTTTTTTTTTTTTTTTTTTTTTTTTTGATCTTCATAAGTTCTGCATATGGTTTCTTGGTTATTCTGAGCTCTTTTTGGGTGCTAGCAGCTAGGAGGCGTTAGTATCTGCTTATAAGTGAGTGCATTACCATGCGTTTTCTTTTGTGATTGGGTTATATCACTCAGGGTGAAAGTTTCAAGTTCCACCCATTTGCCTAGAAATTTAAAGTACTCATTGTTTTTTATAGCTGAGTCGTACTCTACTGTGTCTTATGTACCACAATTTCCTGAAGTTCTTGTTGTACATATCCTTCACTTGCTTGGTTAGGGACACAGCAAAGTATTTTATATTCTTTGTGGCTATTGTGAAGGGCGTTGATTCTATAATTTCTTTCTCATTCTGTTTGTTCTTTGAGTAGAGAAAAGCTATTGGTTTGCTTGAATTAATTTTATATCCAGACACTTTGCTGATGGTGTTTATCAGCTGTAAAAAATCTGGTGAAAATCTTAGGGTCACTTAAGTATACTATCAAATCATCTTCAAATAGTGATATATTGACTTCTTCCTTTCCAGTTTGTATCCCTTTGAAACCAAGTGGTTCCAGGAGAAAAACAAATTTATACAATTTGTCCACAAATCCAGCCCTACAAAGAATAATACATGAAAAACACCTCTACAAAGAGGAAAACTTCACCCTAGGAAAATCAAGAAACCAATTTTTTTGCAACACACACCAAAGAAGAAAAGCAGACAAACATAACTCTACCTCTAACAACAAAAATAGCAGGAAACAACAATCATTATTCTTTAATATCCATTAACACTAATAGAATTAATTTTCCAATAAAAAGACATAGACTATCATTCTGGATACGCAAACAGGATCTAGCATTTTGGTACATACAGGAAACTCATCTCAGCAACAAAGACAGGCACTATCTCAGAGTAAAAGGTTGGGAAAAAACTTGCCAAGCAAATGATCCCCAAAAACAAGCTGGAGTACCTATTTTTATATCAAATAGAACTGATTTTCAAAGAGAAGTTATCAAAAAAAAAAAGACAAGGAAGGACACTTTTTACTCATCAAAGAAAAGAATCTATCAAGAGGAATTCTCAATCATGAACATCTATGGTGCAAATACAAGAGCACCTACATTCATAAAAGAAAATCTACTAAAACTCAGAGCATATATTACACCACACACACTCTACATATTTTATGTAGATAAAAAAGAGTGGGGTATAAGATTGTTATTGCTTATTTCAAAGCAAATGAGTAATTATATTAAATTTTGTGTGAATTAATTATATATTTCTATCTGTAATATAAAACGTACATAAATTGGATCTCTATCAAAAATGCTGCCCAAAGAACAGAGAATTGCACCAGAGAAACTCTTTTCAGGACAACCAGAGGTGAGCCTTCTGGCATCCTTGACTATCTAGAAGGAAATGTAGAAATGTATACACAACACTTTTCACCAGGCAGATGACTCAGAAGCAAGGGTGTGCTTGCTTGTAGTAGCAGTTATTGGTATGAAGCCACAGGTTTGTCTTGAGAGAGTCTTAGAGGAAGAATTTCATGATGTAAAAATGAGTTGGATTCAGGAAATAAAAAAGAAGCGAGTAACAGAGAAGTCCAAAGAAGGTTAAATCTAGTGATTTGACATTTGAATTATAAGAAACCACTCTTGATAGCCACAGTAAATGGCACAAGAGAAAACCTCACTTGAAAATTCTAAGCTAAATTCCCAGTTCTGATCCATAGCACCACTGCCAACTTTGAGAAGATCTTAGGACAGCATTTCCACCCAAACTGTCAGGATTTTTACATAATGTATATAAAGATGGAGAGAATAATTACAAAGAATTAGTGTTCTTATGAGATGCAGAATTTCTCTCTCTTCCTCTCTCTTTCACTTTCTCCATCTCTTGTCTGCTTGCCTCCATTTTGCTCTCCCGATCCCATGACATCACTCCAGTTCTTATCTTCATTCCCTCCCATCATGTGAGGACACATATGAAGCCAGAGTTGTCAACAGAAACTAAGGAACCAAACACCTGCTCAACAAGATAAGAACAATGCCAATACTTATAATTACAATCTTTCCAAACTCAGATGCCTGTATGCCCATGTAAAACCAAAACCCATAACATGCAGAACAAAATATCTCTACTAGAGATCAGTAGCTTTACCACAGTAGTCCCTGAATATTGCACCACATTGAAGCATAAGACCTTAAAATACCTTTTGTAAAATTTATGGATGTTCTTAAAGAGGAAATTAATAAGTACCTTAAGGAAATCTGTGTGAAACACAATCATTATAAAGAAATAAAATAGCTCAAGATCTGAAAGTGGACACAGAATCAATAAAGAAAATTCAAACTTAGGGAAATTCAGAAATGAAGAATTGAGAACCTCAAACAGGAATTTCAAAGACAAGTTTAACCAACAAACTACAAGAAATAGAAGAATTTCAGGCATTGATGCAACTGAAAAAAATATATACTTCGGTCACAGGAGATGTTAAATCTAATAAACTCTTCTTGCCACAAAACATCCAGTAAATCAGCAACACTATTACAAGCCCAAATCAATGAATAATAGAAATGCCAGAAGGAAAAGAAACCCATGTCAAAGGCACAGAAACTATTTCAACACAATTAGAAAAAAAATCCCTTATCAAAAGAAAAATATACAAGGGATTGTTCTTTTTTCTTTTAATGCTGTGATCGTTGAATGTTAAAATCAGCATTTTCATATAATCTCAAATATTTCAATTACATATGAGCATTCTTTTTTTTTGCAAAACTCAGGTAATAGTTAAATACTACTACAATAATATTCCTCTGCTGTACTTTCTGTACTGCACTACAAACCCTTTGCTATACAGTGATGTCTTACCTGCAAGGTATGCTAGTCAAATGGTGGCACAAAGCTTGTGGGAGTAACCAACCAATGTCTGATCTGACTTAGACCCTCTCCACAAAATGGAATCAATACCTGACACTGCTTGGGTGGTTAAAAACCTGGAAGTAGATATTCCACAGACCTATGACATGGCAAGTAATACTATCCTTTAAGTGAGACAATAAAATAATCCCTTATGGTACTCTGCATTATTCATGAATCAGTACCTTGCTCAGTCATCATCAGAGAAGCCTCCTCTTTCAGCAGATGTAAACAAACACAGAGACTGACAGCCAGACACCATGCAGAGTGAGAAAACACTGAGCCCTAAAAGGGATATTTTTATCAAATCAGATACCCTCAGAACCTAGGGAATGGGTTCTGGCAGAGTCAGTGGAAGAGAAGGCAAAGTCTAAGAGGCAGTAAGGATGGAAGACACCAAGGTCACAAGGTCCTCTGAATCAACAGGATTGATTCATATATGAAATCAGAGACACCGAGGCAGCATGTACAGTCCCTACATGGGTCTTCATAATATGAGGTCCTAGAGCTAAAGGGAGAAGTAGACACATACTCCATCCCTAACACAAAAGCCATCTCTAATGAATAACCACTTACATAAGTTAGCATCTTCCAAGGGGAAAACAAACTACTCTTATGGTTAGGTTTCATGCCCAGTATAGATGACCAACAGAAAACAAACCTAAAAGCATCTCTGTAGGTTTCTTGTCTTCATTTTTATTTTATTTTAATTTTATTCATTTGTCTTTATTTTTTAATCCCACAGGTCTACCTCTTATGGGGTTCCTAAGTGTGGGAACAGATGGATTTCTGTTTCTGTGCCTTCTTTCTTCTCTTGGACTCTTTCCCTTTGTTTGTTTGTTTGTTCTAATTCAGATATGTTAATTTTTGTTTTATATTATTATATTGCATTTTGATATTTTATTACATTATAATCTCATAGAAGCCTCTGATTTTTCTGAGAGACAGAAAAGAGGAGGATCTGGATGGGAGGGCAGTTGGGCAGGAGCTGGGAAGAATAGGTGGAGAATAAATAATCAGGTTATATAATTTGAGAAAAAATTCCAGCAAAAGGGACAAATGAAAATGAATAGGTTTTCTTAATATTTCAGCCCACACTATGCCACAAACAGGGGAACAGTTGCTGTTCTTCTGGGGACTGCCACCCAAACAGGACATGAGACAGGCAATGACCAGGAATTGACAGAAAGTGTAAAGGCCAGGTCAGCATGACCAAACTGGCCCTGTGCTTATATCCACAAACCAGAAATGCCTTGAATTTTCTATGGATACAGAAAAAAATTAAATTACTCTTTCAAAATAATATATTATAGGACATGACTTTAAATTTTAAAGGTGCTGTTCTTCTAAGAAATGGTGTTCATTTAATTTGGAATTTCACAAGTACAATGTAGCATTTTCTCGGAATAGTTAGTGAAATGAATCATACACATCACATCTATTAATAGTCCTTTGCTAATGTAGGTTTTGAGTTCTCTAGATGATAATTGATTGTTTTTAAATTTTCACCATCTTCTTTATTAATGAGTTGGACTTTGGGAAATCATGAACTGAATTAATTATATCAATGTGCTTAGAAGTGTTAAGGTCAGAAAGGGGCCTTAGCCACCCTGAAAGGCCCTCCTTAGGCTGTTACTCCTTCCTTCACCTTGTGCTGAGTAAATTTCTTCAGCCTTCACTCTGACCGTCCTTCCTCAGCATCCTTGTAACTCAGTTAAGGTAACTGCTAACCTAATTCCCGGGCTTTCACCTGTCCTTCTCACATTTAACTTGCTATATCTATAATCTCATGCCCATGAGATCTGTGCAAGTCTAATTTCAACACAGTTTTTGTCATAAAATAGGTTGCCATTAAATGTCTATTGTTTGTAAACAAACAAAAAAGGTCCAGATGTTGCCAATAACTACAATTTGTTCAATGTATCCAGGCGAAACTAGACTCTAGACTATTTGACAAAGATAAGCATATCATCATGTAAATGCTTTATTTTAGCAACTGTTAAAAGCCAGCTACAAAACAACTAAAACCTAAACCTATCAGTTTTCCAGGTGCTTTTTACATTTAAAAAAATTAATCATTCCATTTGTTTACATTTCAAATGATATCCCACTTCCTGGTTACTCCTCCTATTGACGTCAGACAAGGGCATCCTCTTCTACCTATCCCTGAAGCCAGGGATTCCTCCCTGTACACTCCTTGGTTGGTTGGTGGTCTAGTCCTGGAAGCACTGGGTGGTCCAGCCAGCTGATGGTGTTCATCCTACGGGGTTGCAATCCCCCTCAGTTTCTGAAGTCCTTCTGCCATCTTCCACACCAGGATCTCTCAGCTCAGTCTAATAGTTGGCTCTAAGCATCTACATCTGTATTGGTCCGTTGCTGGCTGACATCTTAAGGAGTAGCCACACCAGGTTCCTGTCAGCAAGTGCCTCTTGGCAATGGAAACAGTGTCAGGTTTGGTGCCTGCAGACATGATGGATCCCCAAATGGGACAGTCTCTGAATGGCCCTTCCTTCAGTTTCTGCTCTAATTTGTCTCCCTGTTCTTCCTTTGTACAGGAACATTTCTAGGTTAAAAACTAAAATGGTGTGTAGCTCCATCCCATGACCAAGGTCCTGGTGCTTTACTTGAGCTCACCTTTCTCTATTAAAGTGTTTTGGAAGAGTCTGAGGAGCTTGAATGTCTGAAGCACTGACTGCATCCTAGATGCTTCCAGATCTTTCCCCTTTCTGCCATGAGTCTTTGCTCCTACTTCAGCAGGACCAACATGACGTCCACCTCTGGTTACCTGGAAACATTTTATGATGATACCTATTCACTACTCATTCCACTAGCAAGATCTTTCCATCAGAGAACCCAGATGATAAAAGTGGTCCTGCTTTACCTTGAAAAGAATTCTAGTGTCTCGTAAGTGACATTAAAACATAACTGAAAGCATGAAGTATTTCTTCTGCTTTAAGTTCCTCAATCATCTACAAAAGTTGCCTCTTCCCATCATAAATCATACACCTGAGTTGCCCCTAAAGACCTCACTGGCAATTTCCCTGCCTTACCTGAAATTTCCCCCAGGAAGGATCTATGCCTAGGATGAATGTACAAGGCATCAAGTTAGAGAAGGCAAAAGACCAATTGCTCATCTTAGTAAAGGGTTTGATTTGATTGAGAAACGTTTGTTCTGGGGTAACTGGTGCTGGTTGTGAGCCCCTGATTGCACATCTCATTCTATATTTAGATGTGACAATGTGTCCAGTGACCTCAGTTTCTTTATGTGTATAAAGAGTACATAGTAAATTTTCCCTTTGTTAAAGAAGGAAGTTCAGGAAGCTCTATGCATATGGGAACATAAAGCAGAAGCCAAGTTTATTTCTATTTCCTTCTTCTGTGCTGGCCTACTTTATAGTGACAGCAGAATTACGCATGTTGGATTCCATGATAACCTATGATGCAGGTAGCTGTGTCTATGACTGAGCTACATCTTCACTCACAACATTCCTGGCTGGTGTTGGTGAAAAATGTTTCATAAATATGGCATGATGGCTGGACATGACCTATGCTTATGAAGTTCCCTAGTGACCCAGTGACAAACGGCTCCAGAGGAGGCCCAGTATTTAGATTCCATCACAGTGCAGACTGTATTATAAAACTTAGGTGCACTTCCTCAAGAAACAAACAGCATAGACTTATGAAGACAAGTAATGTGGATGCTTTAACTTGGAATCCTGAAATCCATATTCTTTTCCATCTTAAACCAATATGCTGTGATAGACTTTTGATCCACTAATCTAGAAAAATAATTGTATCATAATGAGTACAAATGACACTTGCTTTAATTGCCGTAAGTGATATAGCTAGAAAAAAAGATCAAACATTGAGGTAATTTGTGAGAGAATAGCCATAAATGTGAGATTTCTTTGTCCATCAAATAGAGATATGCACAAGGATACTTGAACTGTCAGAGATCACCTACTTAAATTTAAAAAATCAAAGAAATATTTAATATATCTTTGTTCAAAATTGTGGGGTCACTTTCTTATAAAATTTATGTCACTAAACACCCAAGGTTTGTCCCTCATATCCACTTTAAATGTAATAATATTGAATCATGGAATTACCCTATATAATAGAAGTCTTTTAAAAAGCAAGATTCTCATGTACAAAATACTGAATAGTGTCATTGTTCATACTACTAGGACTTTTAAATAAATCATTGTTTCTTTTTAATTCATTTTTATTTTTATTAGTTTTTTTTACTTATTTACATTTCTAATGTTATCCCCATTTCAAGTTTTCCCTCCACAAACCCCCTATCACATCCCACCCCCTGCTTCTATGAAGGTGCTTCCACAACCCACCAATCAACTCTCACCTCACCATCCTAGCATTCCCCTACTCTGGGTCAATGAGCCTTCACAGGACCAAAGTCCTCCTCTCTCACCGATGACACACAAGGCCATCATTTGCTACATTTGAAGCTGGAGACATGGGTTCGTCCATGTGTACTCTTTGGGTGATGGTTTAGTCCCTGGGAGCTCTAGAGGGTCTGGTTGGTTGCTATTGTTGTTCTTCCTATGGTGTGGCAAACCCCTTCAACTCTCTCAGTCCTTTCCCTAACTCCTCCATTGGAATCCCTGTGCTCAGTCCTATGGTTGGCTGTGAGCCTCCGCATCTATAGTGATCAGGCTCTTGCAGAGCCTCTCAGAAGACAGCTATAACAGGCTCCTGTGAGCAAGCACGTCTTGCCATCAGCAATATTCTGTCTTAAGGTGCATCTATAGTCAGAGTTTTAATACTTAGAATAAAAAGAGCAGTTAAATTTGACTTCAATCAAAATAGCACACATTGTCAATATGTCTAAAATATTTCATCACATATTCTTATATTAAAGATTATATGCGGCTTGTGAGAATTCACATTAAGCTGCTTAGTGTATTTTACCTGGCAGTTTTGATTGTATATGATTGTTTATCTCCATGTCATAGAAAAGAAATAGAAGTGTAAAGTGTCACAGAGCTACTAAAAGAAGAAAGAAGTGTGTCTTGAAAAGATCAACACTGCTTCTCTGTGTCAGCCAGACTAGATCCATGGATAAGCTACATAGGCTATTGTTCATGTTTAGAAAGCTAGAACTTCATCGCCCTGCTTACTTGAGCTTTCACCCAGAGTTTCTTACCTCCTGTATAAGTTCCCTACCTCTTTATCCACAGGTTTCTGTGCATTTGGTGGGTTTGCCAGTCTTACCTATATAACCTATATGTACCAGAAAGTTGAGGGCTCAGGAATACTCAAGAAAGGAAAAAAAGAAGTGAGCCAAGAAGCCTAGTCTGAGCCCTAAATGTCCCAGAATAGCCTGCTTCTATGTCCTTTTATCTCTCCCCTTCCTGTTGTGATGTAAATCTAGTATTTCCTCCATAAACTTGCATTTTATAAGCGTGCTTCTCTCTGGTGAGACTGCTTTGAGAAACAATGGAACTTTACATAGCATGGCTTAGCTAATAAAAGTACTTACTGTAAGTAAGTCTTTGAAAGTTTTGCTCAGCCCCTAGCTCCAATCTGTTCCTTTGTTTCTTGGTCTTTGTAATGTGTACACACTCTATCATATACTCCCAGATACCCTGACTTGAACTGCATGCCTTTTCTGCTATGGGGGACTGAAATCTTCTGAAACTATGAGCCAAAATAGGTTCTTTTTCAAGATGTTTCTGTTCAGTACTGTGTCTGTGTGAAGCAGAAGTTGCTAATGCATTCCTGGTTCCAGTTCCCTATTTCTCCATTGTGCAACAGCCAACAAGTCCTACAGACCACATTTAAATAAATCCTAGATGACGCACTAATCTAATGAATAAAAAGTGGGAGAGAATCAAGAAGGCTAATTCGCAATGTTGACAATGAAGAAGCTGACAGATAAGCATGGTTCTCTCTCTACCTCTATAGTATAAAGTCTATATGAAGAAGGGTTGTTTATAGAAAATCAGCTTCAGATGAAGCAAAGAGAGCAGTAGTGCTAACCTTCCAGAAAGACACGATTAAGATTTTAGGTGCAAAGCAATAGCAATTGATAGAAAATAAAGGTTACTCAGGGCAACTTCCTTTGCCCTCAGCCTTCTAGTTTTCATTACCATGGTCTCCCACAGGCCACAAATAACCCTTCTGCTCTCCTGGTTTTCTTTATTATAACAGATTCAATCTTTAGTTTCAATGAAATATTGATGTGCTTTCCTTAGAAGGACAGCCAAACTTTCATACTTTGAATTATGCAGTTGTTTCTGGCAATTCACTGAAAGGCTGTGGCTTTCCTGGAACAGCTTCGGGTATGGCTCCTCAGGAAGGGCCATGTGTCTTCCTGCTTCAAGAGGCTCTTGCTTTTATTGGCATTTATTCTTGAAGTCAAGGAAAGTTCCATGTTCTCACTAATGACATACTCACCCCATGAGATTGTGCAGGACATAAATATTCATTAGAATTGAGCCTGGTGTATTTCTGAGAGTTGGCAATATGAGGTCAGTAAAAAAGTTATGTTGGAAATATATTCATTTGAACAAAATACTGAATCCATTCTTCATGATGAGTAGCATGGAAACAGAAATTATGAATGAGAGAGATGTTTTATTTATATATTAAACTTTTATTTGGCTACTTTTCTTCCTACCAGTTACATTTGTCATTTATATAATAATTACCAAAATTATATACAGTATTTTGTGCAATGAATTTTATACTTTTTCTTAATTTATGATTTGTTATTTTTTAATAAACCCTCTATTTATCACTTGAAAATATCCTTACTCTTAAAAGGGACTAGAGAAGTGGTGTCACTGTGTTATCCTTGCTACAAAAATGTTTCTAAAAAAGAGTTTTGTTGTCTTACTAGTACTCCATGAAGAGAAAAAATATATAGGAAAAATTAATAGGTTGATGAGAGCATTTCAGTAACACCGATAAAGTAACACTGATAAAGCCTACTTTTTAACAAAGGAAAACAATCTCTTTTTCTTTTATTGGTTATTTTATTTATTGACATTTCAAATGTTATCCCCCTTTTCAATTTCCCCTTCACAAACCCTCATCCCTCCCCACCCCTGCATCTATGAGGGTACTCATCCACCCACTGGCTCCTGCTTCAGTGCCTTAGCATCCCCCTTTGCTGGGTTATCAAGCCTCCAGAGAATCAAGAGGCTCCCCTCCCACAGATACCACTCTGATACATATCTATGTGCACTCTGTGGTTGGTGGTTTAGTTCCTGGGAGCTTCAGAGGATTCTGGTTAGTTGGTATTGTTTTTCTTCCTGTGGGATTGCAAACCCTTCAACCCCTTCAGTCCTTGCCCTCACTTGTCCACTGGGGTCCCAGTGCTCAGCCTAATGTTTGGATAAGCATCCTTATTGGTCAAGTTCTGGCAGAGCCTCTCAGGAGACAACTATATCAGGCTCCTATCAGCAAGCACTTCTTGGCATCAGCAATAGCTGTCTGCAAATCAAATGGATCTGTAGGTGGGGCAGTTTCTGAATGGCCTTTTCTTCAGTTTTTGCTCCACTCTGTCCCTGCATTTTCTTTTGACAGGAGGAATTCTGGGTCATCATTTTTTAACGCATTCCCCAGCTGAAAAAAAAAACATTTTCTTTGTGCCATTTATATATTTCTCCTTCACAGGAACCATTTGTTCGTGTAAAGGAATTTAGATTTAGATTTCTGACAGATACATTCTCTCTCTCTCTCTCAATTTCTCATTCCTTTCTTTCTTTTATACATGTTTGATATTCCTGCATTTTTTGCTAATAAATGTATACTTATTCATAACAAAATATCTATGCACATTTGAAGAAGAACTTAAAATTTTTTCAATAAACCTAACTCAAGTGACAGAGTAGGAGGCATTTATGAAAACTATGAATGCTTAGCTGATTCCAAAGATGGCAGTGATTTCCAACTTTGCAATCATAACTAATAAAGATAGATTGCTACGCAAAACAAAGTGGAAACTGTAAAGAAAACAGGAGTTTTGTGTCTGTTTTATTTCCCAGATACCATTTCCCTCTTTCATTTCATTGCATCTGAGTTGTGCTATGCTTCAAAGAACATTTTTCTGCAGACTATGCAAGTAATTTTTTTTTAGAAGATGCTTTTGAAATATTTAATTCATACCCGGGTTTCAACCCCACCTTGGATGATTTACTTTCCAGATAAACAGACACACACACACACACACACACACACACACACACACACACACACACACACACACACACATACACACACACACACACACACACACACATACACACACACACACACCCTTTATATTTACAATTAGCCTTAAACAATACAAGAGCTGGGCAGCTGCCTACCCTCTGTTCTCTTAGAATCTACTTTCCTATTGATAACTCCAAGTCATTATTATGTTTCATCCAGACTTAACTCCAGTGAGGCCCCCAAGGCCACATTCTTTTGACTCCTAACTCATGACAGCTTCTTCTTCCTGCTGCCTGCTTTTCCATGGTCCCTCCAAGCCCAGTAAACCTTATCCCCACCTATGTGTGTTCTGCTCAGCTACTGGAAGCTGGCACCATTATTTATCAATCAGAAATAAATTCAGGTCAAGGTGTACTTGTGGTGTGGACTCTCTCATCACTGGGACAAGTAGGTGTTGGGGGCTCATACTTAGAATTATAATAGATAACAAACAACCAAACTTCAACAAAGAAGATATGAGTTTAGTCTTTCAGACTAACTATAAAATACTGTTTCAGAACCTGCCATATTTTTAGGAAATGAAAAGTTCAGAAATCAATTATTTGAAAAACAATGGGAAAACTTTATAGGCTGATATTTCTTACATACCAGATTTTAATTATTATTTTATTGGATATGCTCTGTATTTACATTTTAAATGTTATCGTCTTTGCCTCTGCTCTAATTACCCCTCTCCCTCCACATCAGTGCGTTGGCATTCCCTATATTGGGAAAACTTGCCTTCATTGGCCAGACAATGTTATCCTCTGCTACATATGCAAATGATCCCATGGGTCTCTCCATGTGTGCTCAGTGGTGGGTGTTTTAGGAAAATGCAAATCAACCCTGAGATTTCACCTCATACCAGTCAAAATGGCTAAGATCAAAAACTCAGGTGACAGCAGATGCTGGCGGAAGATGTGGAGAAAGAACACTCCTTCATTGTTGGAGGTCTTGAGGGCTGGTTGAAATCAGTCTACAAAAAAGCTCCTCAGAAAATTGGACATAGCTGAACACCCAGCTATTCCACTCCTGGGCATATACACAAAAGAAGCTCCAACATATAACAAGGATACATGCTCCACTATGTACATAGCAACCCTATTTATAATAGCCAGAAGCTGGAAAGAACCCAGATGTCCTTCAACAGAGGAATGGATACAGAAATTGAGGTACATTTAAACAACGGAGTACTACTCAGCTATTAGAAACAATGACTTCATGAAATCCCTAGGCAAATGAATGGAACTAGAAGCTATCATCTTAAGTGAGGTAACCCAGTCACAAAAGAACACACATGGTATGCACTCACTGATATGTGGATACTAGCCCCCAAAAAGCTCTGAAGACCCATGAAACAATTCACAGACCTTATGAAGCTCAGTAAGAAGGAAGGCCAGATTGTGGATGTCTCTGTCCTTCTTAAAAGGTAGAACAAAACACTCATGGGAGAAAAAGCAAGGTAAAATAGGGGAGCAGGGATTTAATAAAAGACCATTAAGAGACTACCTCACCTGGGGATCTACCTATATGCAGCCACCAAACCCAAACACTATTGCTAATGCCAAGAAGTGCTTAGTGGCAGGAACCAGACAGACATAGATGCCTCCTCAGAGTTTCTGACAGAACCATACTGATACAGATGAGAGACCCCTATGAAGGTGTTAGAGAAAAGACTGAAGGAGCTGAAAGGGTTTGCAACCTCATGGAAAGAACAACATTATTTTTTTTGATTTTTAGTTCCTTGAGTTATTTTTTTAATTGAACAACTTTATTTTTAAAAACAAAGATAAATGTACAGATTTTAAGCATTTTTGTATAAAAGTATATGAATACATTTTTGTCAGTACAAAGAACAACATTATTAACCAACCAAACTCTCCACAACTCTCATGATCTAAAACACCAACCATTGAGCACTCATAGAGAGACTCATGGCTCCAGTTGCATATGTAGCAGAGGATAGCATTTTCTGGCATCAATTGGAGAAGAGGCCTTTGGTCCAGTGAAGGAACATTTTCCCAGTGTAGAAGAATGCTGAGGCACTGAGGTGAAGAGGGTGATTGGGAAAGGGAGCACCTTCATGGAATCAAATGGAAGGGGAGGGTAATGGGAAGGGGGAGATGACATTTGAAATGTAAATACAGAAAATATCCAAAAATAATGATTTAAAAAAAGAAAAGCAATAATTGTTCTGTATGTTATAGCTTATAAATGTGTTGTAATAATACTTGGCACAGATGTTAATTATCTTGGTGCTATAGATGTATGTTTTCTGCTTGAACCACCCACAACTCCACTTAGTGGATAGGTGAGATATTTTTAGATGATGTAGAACCTGCACTGCATCAGAGAATATAGCCCTTTCTTCTAAGTTATTAGTGGTCTGACCTCTAGTCTCTGTTTCATGCTCAGAACACCGATAATTAGACTAGCTCCAATTAGCCACCTGACAGCTAAATTACACATTAGCCTCAGCAGAAGATGTAAAATAATGGAGATAGGGGCTTGGGAGTGGAGGTAGGCACACAAGACATTCTCCAGAGAGAGCAAAACAGAAATTTCATGAGAAGAACATAACAAAAAACACCAAAAAAAATATGTTGTGCCCATGAAAGAAGTTTACTTGTATGAAAAAAAAATACCCAACAATTAAAACCCCAAACTTTCTACATAGTACATAACAAATTTTCATACCATATCTGGGACTGTAGAATAGGTTTTTTATTTTTGTTGTTGTTGTTTTGTTTTGTTTTGTCATAGAATAGCATGCCGAAATCAATAGCACCAGCACCCAGAAGCCAGTTTCAGGATTCAGGTCCTTACTCCACCTTACTGATAACTTCATATTAGTGATATTCCTCAGGATCTTCATGACAGGAGTATTTCCACCATGAGAAATGCCAAACACCACAAATCTAAGCCTATTTCCAAGAGAGCTTGAAGTTACCTATTAACCAACTCCTTTCTCTTTAATGATTTGTTTGGTAAGTGAGGTGCTGGGGAAAAGCTGTGCAAGGTGCCTGGGTACAATGTCAAACACAGTTTTCTGAAAACAACATTTCCCAAGCTTCATACAAGCTAGTCTATTTACCTGTTCTGGAACTCTCTTAGATTTATTAGCCAGCTCAACCATGTCTTTTATCATCACCATAACAGACAAAAAAAATCCGCTATTCGAAACACCAACTATTAACAAAGGTTGACTTTTTATTGAATTTTTAGACATTTCATTGTGTTGACACTTCATAAGCCATAGCAGGAAGAATTCTTCATATAATAATGCTACTCTCTGCATTTCTGTCTCCCACTTTTTTCCTCTCCTTCTTGAAAGACCTTCACTTCTTAACCTTTGGATTTAACATGCTTGAAAATGCCAGTGGTAATGGCAGCATTTAATTAACTAGGAAGGTTAAATAAATATGTAAGTCTCATAAAGTGCCTAAAATATCTCACTGTTCAACTACAACCACTGCAATGTATACTGCTCCCTGTTAAGTAAGACCTTTATCAATGGCAACCACTTACCATCACATCTACAGCAACTCTGAAGGAGGTGCCTGAGAAACAAACTGATGGAGATAGAAAGGTACAAATGCTCAACTGGACTGAAAGCAGAAGCTTTGATGATCCATTTCACTGAATTACCTCTATAACTACTACTGATACACATTATACCTGAGAACTACTAAAACATCAGAGTTTAAATTTTCTCACTGTAGTAATTAGTTTTGTAAAACTTGTATTAATTAAATTAATTTAGAGATTTCACAACACTGAATATATCAAAGGGTCACAGTCTATCCCATAGACATACAACTTATTTTTTATTGAAATTAAAAATAAAGCTATTTCAAAATATTTTTAGAACTGCTCACATGCCGAACAGACAAAGTGTGTGCTACATGATCATAAGGACCAGTGTTTAGATCCAGAGAAAGTACATAAAAGCTGTTAACTGTGATCCCAGGACCAGCAAACAAATGCAGAGTTAGAGAATCCCTGGAGCAAGCTGAGTAGCTTTGCCTAGTTGATCAGAACTTTCTGGTTACATAGAGTGATTCTGATGCAAAAACTGAGCAAACCACAATCAGCTTAGATCCTCCATACCCATGTTTATAAACACACACACACACACACACACACACACACACACACACACACATACACACACACACACACACACACACATACACACATTTGTGCCCACACAAATGCATATGTACATACACATATGCACACCATACATACCTACACATCTCAAAAATTTAGGTTAGTCTAGCAACAGACTGAAAGAAGGATGCTAAATAAAGAATGCTAAAACCAAAATATTGTAATTAACACTTACATTTTAAACTGAACAAAGCTCTATTTGCTATCTATAATTGTCAACTCTCCTTGTGTGAAAAATAGATTAAACTGGTAATTTTTCAGAAAATACTTTAGAAATGAAATTTTTACATAAACTAATATAAGAATGTTTTATTGCTTGAAAGTGTGTTAAAGTATGCATTAGGACTTGAGAAGAAAACTTTATGACAAAACTTATAAAATAAAGGTCTAAAAGTCAAAAATAATTGGTTTAAACCATTAGAGACTTTGGCTAAAGGATAGTTAAACTCATTTTACCAATAGTAAATGACTTCAAAATACTAACATTAAAGATATCTATCATCTTATAAATAAATACATAAGTAAACAAATAAAATAAACAACAGAAGTTCTAAAGATAATCTCACATTTTACCAAAGCATCTGGACAGAGGGCAACTCTATTAATATGGGTTTTAATAGTATTTCTTTGCTTACACTTTGTTTCAATGACTAACAAAGCAAAGAGACAGTTGAGGTGTGAACAGGTATAGGGGAGGATGGCAGTCACAATGTTTCTCTTGACAAACCTTTGTACTCCTAACTCTCATATCTCCTGTTTTATAGAGCATCACACTATGGTCCAGGAGTGTACCCCACTTAGGTTAAATTTTCTTGACTCACATTCCAGTCTACAGAGGAAAGTGAGAGTGAGGGCTTCTTGGTGGTAATGACATGTACAGTTCTGTGGAAGGCATTGTGAGAAAGGCCTCTCTGGTTTAAGGCACCACAAAATCATGGAGGAACATTAACAAACATATCCACATGTTTTGCAAACTAAACTGGTGGTTAAATAGCTAACGATACATGCTGCACAAGACTGAAAGACCTAACTGTGATCCTTAAAACCCAAAAATGGTGAAACAAAAAGCCCTGAATGCAAAATAATTGTTCTCTGATTCGCTTGTGGGCCATTGCACATGTCCTCCACACATATCATACACACATATACCACACACACGTGGTAATAGTAACAATAATAAAAACAACTACAATATTAATAACAATCATAAATACCTTTACATTGTCATACTTCTTGATGCATTCCTCTTTCATCTTCTCTGCCATTGTTCACCCCAAGTGTAAAGTCAGGGAAGAAGCCTGGACTCAGACTTCAGAACCCCCTTTCACCTCAAAAGGCCTAGGGAAAACATTGGACTTCAGAACCCACTTTCAGGCCCAATTTCAAAATTTGTGAAATAAATTCAGAGAAAGGCTAAATCCAAGAACACCCTTTATCTTTCCATTCCTCCTTGGCCAAAGGAGAGCCAACAGTGGAACCCAAAAGCAAGGATGAAACCAACGCACTAACCTCCTGCCAGAAACAATGATTGCAACGCCTACTACAGGTCAAACCTAGCATATCTGTAAAAACCAATCCTAATACCACAAGTCTTATTTTCATTGGTTTCTTAGAATCATGTTTTCTTTTTTTAAAAGCCATAATAAACTTTAAAACACTGAACGTGGGTAGATAAAAACCCTCTAAGATATTTTGTCTGCTTTCAGGCCTTGGAGCCCAATATATTATTTGTCATGTGTTTTATTTGCACAGTTCCTGTTTCCTCATATTTCCTTTATTCTTCCATTACAAGAAAAAACAATCAAGATGCATACTGGGTTTTTATTTATGCCAAATACCTGATACAGCATTTACAAAAGGTAGAGAGTAGTAGATTACTTCATGAATAAGCAAACACTGACAGCTTTGGCCACAATGAGATGTAGATTATGGAGAATGCTAAATTTAAATTCTAAGACTTTATAACAAGTCAGATAAAAAAGAGACATGACTGAAAACAGACAACTATTAGTGTGCTATACTCTAGCTTTGTGGAAAAGAGTCTTAGTTGTGTTCGTATCTAAGTAGGATGGTATAGGGTAATTGTGTCTTTGTGTTTACACCTGCTGTGGATTGTCCTGTAGCAGTTTGTATTTTGATCTTAATTCCACTTCCCCTAGAAGGGCGACCTAGTCAGTGACTTCAACAAAACCTTCTTCACAGTTTAATTTGTAAACTAAAGGTGAGAGCTGGTGATTGGGCAGGGGAAGGGAAGGTGGAGAGAGAAGGTTAGAGGAGAACAGAAAGAGAAGGGGACAAATGGAGGAACAAGATGGAGCTCAGGAAGGATGAACTGGATCCAGGTGGACTTAACTGATGTTAGGTAGATGTCTTAGTTAGGGTTGTTACTCCTGCACAAAACAATGACTAAAAAGCAAATTGGGGAGGAAAGGGTTTATTCAGCTTACACTTCTATATCACTGTTCATCACCAAAGGAAGTCAGGACTGGAATCTGAGCAGGTCAGGAAGCAGGAACTGATGCAGAGGCTTACTGGCTTGCTTCCTCTGGCTTGCTCAGTTTGCTTTATTATAGAACCCAGGTCTAACATCTCAGGAATGATACCACCCACAATGGGCTGGGCCCTGCATCCTTGATCACTAGTTGATAAAAAAAAAAAACTTACAGCTGGATCTCATGGAGACATTTTCTCAACTGAGGCTCCTTTCTCTATGATAACTCCAGCTTGTGTCAAATTGACACAAAACCAGCCAGTACAGTAGATATTAACATTTTAAGGATTTTATAAATCTTTTATATCATATGTAAGGGCAGTTTGTATCTTTGTCCATTGGATGTAATTTTATTGTATATAGGGTTTGTGGATTGAGAATTGAATATATAAACCGGTATGAAAATCTATCAGGCTTTAGAGTCATGTTTGTGCCAGGCAGTGAAGAAAAGAAGATTCCAGGATGATAATTCCACCCAGGATAGAGACAGAAGTACCAGGATAGGCAGAGTGAACCTCCTGGGAAAGGAACCATTCAGAGAATACAACTTGTGGACCAGGTGACAGAGTCCATGCAAGTGACTCCAAACTAAAAGCAGCACCTGCAGAGTGAGACCATGGGGCCTGATAAAAAGATGAACCAGTTTTTTAATCATTATTTATTGTATGACCAACATCACCATACATGTGACCATGAAAGCCAGTTACCAAAATAAGCACTCAATAGGTAAAGTTTTTTATGTATTTAGTCATTTGCTTTCTTCAAGGTGCTATGACATTAGAGACCATCAATAAAGACATAAATCATTGCCTTGCTAGCAATTTCATATTGTGATTATTTACTTTCAAAATAGAAGGCTTTATGAAATCATAAATGTTCATGCTTTTGTGACCAAAATATTTGTAAATAGTGTTCAACTACCTGTCAAAGATATAAATGTCAATAATTATTTTTCTTTTCTAAAATTATTTTATTCGATATTCTCTGTATTTACATTTAAAATATTATTCCCTTTGCCCCCTGCTCCCATACCCCCTCCCCATGCACTTGTTTCCGAGGAAGCTGCTCCCTCTCTCAATCATCCTCTCCACCTTAGCATTTCCCTACACTAGAAAAACTCACCTTCACTGGACCAGTACAGGAAACTCATCTCATACTCAATAAAATTGTGGCAAACTGAATCCAAGAACATGTAAAATCAATCAACCATCATGATCAAGTAGGCTTCATCCCAGGGATGATTTCTTAAAACTATAATATAAAAGTAGTTCTAGCTTAGGATTTCTGCCTCAAGTACAATTAATGTAGTTTTGAAATGCCCTGGCATTTTTCAGGGGAACTATACCAAAGCATAGGTTTGTAATTCTGACATGATTCTATCTTTATTGGCTGGGCATGCAATACCCTCCAACCCAGCCTACCTTTTTGTGGCTTCTTGATATGCCATGATCTGACATAGGTTTGTAATTCTGACATGATTCTATCTTTATTGGCTGGGCATGCAATACCCTCCAACCCAGCCTACCTTTTTGTGGCTTCTTGATATGCCATGATCTGACATAGGTTTGTAATTCTGACATGATTTATCTTTATTGGCTGGGCATGCAATACCTTCCAACCCAGCCTACCTTTTTGTGGCCTCTTGATATGCCATGATCTGAGCAAGCTTCTTTCTCTGTACTTGTGGGTGACTTGTGCTGGCAAGCCTTTGCCTCCATGATGGAGCCCATACACTCAAGCTTGAGCCCACATAAACTTTGTCTACTGTTGGTATCATCAGGTAGGTATTTCATCACAGTGTGGAGAAGTGATAAATAGCCTTTCTTTGACCTTGCTTTAATGTGAGTGCTTTTGAGTCTAAATGTCCTACCTGCATTGTTTGCATTTTCCCTGATGAGGTTCATGTCCCTTGTACTATATGGAAACACCACCACAAAGCAGAACAATTGTGTGCTTTGGGCTCTGCCAGCTAGCACTCACTTTCTGGCTCCAGCATCTATGTTTTACTTTCCCTCTCTATACCTCAGACAGCAGTATCCAGTTCCCAGTGGCAACAGGAGCACTAGCCATCATCTTGGAGGTATAGAAGAAGGAAGATCAAAGTGCAAATTCTTTAGTCCTTTTTAGAAGAGGGAACAAAAATATTCACAGAGGAAATACAGAGACAAAGTTTGAAGCAGAGACTGAAGCAAAAGCCATCCAGACACTGTCCCACCTGGCGATCCAGCTCATATACATCCACCAAACCCAGACAATACTGCTTATTCCAAGAAGTACATGCTGACAGGAGCCGGATATAGCTGTCTCCTGGGAAGGTCAGTTGTATCATGACAAATACAGAAATGGATGCTCACAGCCAAGCATTAAGATGAGGAAGGGTCCCCAATGGAGGAGTTAGAGAAAGGATTAAAGGAGTTTAATAGGTTTCCAAACCGAATCCCAACATATCAGATCTCCCAGGAATTAAATCACTACCCAAAGCATATAAATGGAGGGACCCATGGTTACAGCTGCATATGTAGCAGAGAATTGCTTTGTTGAGCATCAATGAGAGGAGAGTCCCTTGGTCTTACCAAGGCTCAATATCCCATGTAGGAAAATGTCAGTGTTTTTGGTGGGTCTGGGAACACCTTCATAGAAGCAGGGGAGGGGGGATGGGGGTTTATGGAGACAAAACCAGGAGAGCGGATAACATTTAAAATATCAATAAAATATATCAAATACAAAAAAAAGTGTTTTGTTTCTTTGCATCCAGTTTTGAAAGTCTTCATTTTAGTGTAAAGTTTATCTACTTGGCTCAAGCATCTTGGATTTGGCTTACAGTGTTTGGATCTAGTTGAGTCCCCGTTAGCATCACTTTACAGAATAACTGTCAAAAAGGAAAAAGAATCCTAGAGTCGTCTAAATAAAACCATCTCCCCAAATATGGTTTCAGTAAAACTTTCACAGAGTTTTATGTTGTCACTTGGGTACTACAATATCCCCCCACACACATATATGTGCACATTACATATATGCACAAAAATAAGCTTACATACACACACATACACATATACACATATTCCTAGAAACACATAAACACAACTTTCCTTATGTATATATCTTGCTCATACTCTACTGGTAAAACTGCCTTGAGATCGTAGAATAATAGTTTAGAAACTTTTTAAAGCTAGAATTCCATATTAATTTATTTCCATAACTCTGCTGAAGCACCTGATAAAAGATAAAGATTAAAGAATTGATTTTTGAATTTTGTTTCAGAGGATTTAGCTCTTCTTTGTGGGTAAGGGGAAGCAGATCACAGATGTACAGAGGAAGACAAGTGTTCACAACAGGAAGACCAGGTATCAGAGTAACACAGGAACCAGGGTCAACTCAAAGTAACCTTCAAAGTCCAATTCCACAAACCAGACATCACCTGCCTAAGATTTCATAGCCTTTCCAGATTCAAACCATAACATACTCTGTAAAATTCATAAGACATTTCAGCACCTCCAGGCTGAAGTCAGATACCATCCTCTGTCTATGTGATTCTTATAGAAGTCTTTCACAGAGTCTTTACTTCTCTTATGTCTCGTGGAATCCATTATCATTTGAAGAGTATCTTACATGCACCACAATGTTCGTAGCACCTCTATTTATCATAGCCAGAAGCTGTGAAAGAACCCAGATGTCCTTCAGTAGATGAGTGGATACAAAAATTGTGGTACATTTATACAATGGAATACTACTCAGCCATCAGAAACAATGACTTAACCAAATTCTTAAGAAAATGGCTGCATCTAGAGAATATCATCCTGAGTGAGATAACCCAGTAACAAAAGAACAGACATAATATGCAGTCACTGATAATGGAATGCTAACCCCAGAGGCTCAGACTGCCCCAGAAACAACTCACAGACTGTGTGAAGTTCAAGAAAAAAACAAAACAAAACAAAACACAAAGAAAAAAAAGTCATGCTCAATCTTTACACACCAAGAACACATTGACAAACTCAGGTTTACACCCTGTTTTACATGTACTTTTTGCTCATTGTGAATAGTAAAACCTTAATGCAGAGTATCAAACCTTAAAAAAAGCGAAGGTTAAAAAAAAAAAAAAAAAAAAAAGCCAAGCACTGACACAATTGTATTTGTATACATTTATGCAAAAATGTTTAAATTTTTTTTCTTTTATCTTTGTTTTTTTAAATAAAGTTTAAAAAAAGAAGAGTATCTTAGTCAGTGCTCTATTGCTGTTAGGAGATGCCATGACTATAGCAACTCTTCTAAAAGAAATCAATTAATTGGGGCTGGCTTGCAGCTCAGAGGATTAAACAATTGTCATTGATGAAAATCATGGTGGCATGCAGGCAGAAATGGTGCTAAAGAAGGAGATGAGAACTCTACATTTGGATTGTCAGGAGGCAGGAAGAAACAGAGCTACTAAGCCTGGCTCTAGCATCAAAGATCTTAAAGTCTTCCCTTCAGTGGCACATTTCCACCAGCAAAGCCACATTCACTCCATTAAGGCTATAACCCCTAATAGGCTCCTCCCTATAGGCTTATGGGGAATAATTACATTGAAACCACCACAAAGATGAATGTAAATAACCTGTTTTCTTTATTCTCTTCTTTAACTCAAATGAAAATCACTCTGATATTGTTTGTGTCAAGTTTTACTCAATAATTCCCCACCCAATTCATCGTAAAAAGTAGGTTAGCACATTAGACCATATTTGGCATTTGAGCTTCTTAAGGAGATGGAGCTAAATTTCTTCAAGAGAATAGTGAATGCAGCTTCATGGAGTTAAGGTCCTGGCATCTAGTCCCTGCTGTATCTTTGCTACTTTGCACAAGTCAATCTTTGACATCAGGTCTCCCAGCTGTAGAAAAGTCCAGAATGCAGCAGGTAGGATTTTAAAGCTCTTGCCTTCAAATTGCTTTACTTGATAATAACTCCCCCTCTAGAGATGTAAAATGCACATTGATTGCTCATGAATAACTGCTTTAAATTTGAAAAACCTTACATTTTATCGGGAATTATTGCTGACAACTGAGAACTGGTATGCTATAATGTAGATATTAAAAAAATAAAATATTTGGCTTTCTTAAAAACTATTTAGAGCTCAGGAGAATCAGAGCAATTTTTTAAAATTGTTGTCGTTCTGGAGAAGTTTGGAAGAGTATTTTATTTCGTGTGTGTGTGTGTGTGTGTGTGTGTGTGTGTGTATGCATGCATATATGAACCTTGTATATGCATATATATTCATGTCATATGTTTATGTGTGGGTGACTGCAAGTGTATGTGTATGTGTATATGTAGACGATCAGTGTCTTCCTCTATCTTACATGGCACTTTTTTTAAAGACATCTTGTCTTTTGAGAGTCTCTCTCTAAATTTGGAGCTTGTGGATGGGTTGGCCAACAAACTCCAGGGATACTTCTCTACTTCTCTACTGTAGAGATTAACACCACACTTTAGTTTTCATGTAGGTCCTGGAAATTCAAACTTAGGTTTTTATGCTTATATAATGAGAGCACTCAGCTTCTTCCCTATCCTCTAAGAACTCTTTTTGTTTGTTTGGCTTTTTTATTCTTGTTGTTTGGTTTGTTTTATTTTTGTTTGTTTCATTGAGACAAGATCTTGCTCCATAGACTGTGTTACTTTCATCTGGAGCAATCCTTCTGCCTTAGTCTCTTGCATAAATTATAAGATGATAATTTAGAAAAGTATCATTCAAACATTTAAATTATGTATTAATTGCTTGTGGCTTAGGACTATATACTTTGAAATACTATTGGTAAAACAATTGTTCACCTTCTCCATTAATTTTAAAAGTTATAAAATATTCCTTTGATATTTTGCCAACATCCACTATTGTGTCCTTAAAAAGAAAATAACTGTATCTAATTTCTGACAATCATATTCACATTTCCCTCCCCCAACTATAACATGTATAATTTGGGAGTAAAAAAAATCAGGCAAAGAAATGTAAAGTTAATAATACCTTAAAATTTTTTGCCATATTTGAATGTTTTACTTTTACATAAATTTAATGCTAAATCAGGAATACTGTCTTAATTATAATTAAGTAAAATTTTACTTTTTAGTGAATAAAAAAGGTATGCTACCAAAATCAGCTCAGTTTTTGCAGAAATTAATATCTCAATATGTCTTTCTCTAAAATGAAATATGTTTTTAAAAGTAAGTAATTATTTACAGAATAAAACATGTGGTAGAGTCAACTGGGTCAGAGATCCTCTTGGGAAACAGGCATCTTTATCATCAACAGCTCTGGTGTGTGACTGAATAAAATACTTGACTAAGTTAAAGATCTTTAATATTCTAGGGAGTCTTCATTTCTTGCTTTTGTTTCCAGGTTCAAATTGCTATTACGACCTTGAAATTGGTTTTCCAAGTTAATAACTCAAGATTGTGTCTTAGAAAATGAAATGTGTACATATTCAATGGCATGCATGTTTTTTGTTTCATAAAATATTAACTTTCAGAGGCTTTGTTTTAAAACTATGCCTTTCTTACTATATGAGGCAAAGTCACCCTGCAGAACAAACCAGTCTAGGAGAAGAGGCAAAGCTTCTACTCCTTTAGGTCCACTTCATCTTTTCATCTGATGGGTGTGACATCTGACTCCCTGGCCTGGAGGGATTTTTATGGACATAACATGCTCTACACTATTACCCACAGAAAGCCTGTTGGCTGCCATATGAAGACTGACTTTCTAACCTGAGCATTGCTGACATGATGTACTGGATCCAGACGAATTGCTATGGCGACCATTCTGTGCAATGATATGATGTTACTGCACCTCTGGGCTCAACCTACCAGCTGATTGTTGCATGTCCATGCCAGGTCCCTTAGTGACACAAAGATGTCTTCTTCAATGATATGCCTTTGGGGTGCTGGAACCAATGTAGAGCCATCATTTTCAAGCATTATCTTAGTACTAACTTGGGATCCAGCCTCTGGAGTTTGAAGCTATGCTCCTGTGCTCAGTAAGAGTGTGGTCTTTGAGCTGATTAGTTATCTCTTCTCAGATTAAGTGTCTTCATTTTCAAAATGAGGGCAAATATTTACTCATACCCTAGGTACATTTTGAGACTAAGTAAAATGACACACTAGAACTCCTTAGAAATATTCTCAGAACATAGCATAAAATTGCCAAGAAAAAAAAGATGTACCTGTGATGATGATTCCCTAAAGTTAGGATGGAGAGTAATCCAGAGCTAAAGTATTTCCATCTATTTTTAGAATCATTACAGCCAATTATCATTGGCCTCTGTGAACAACCTAGTATCATGTGACTATCATGTGAGACATTTCAGATGTGTTACCACACCTCTTAATTCTAAAACTAAGCATGCTATCAGGTAGCATATACCATTTGAAGCCTATGGCAGAGATTTCTCTGTTTTGCCAGAACTACCTGCCTGATGTCTCTACAATACATTTGAAGAACACTTTTCACTTATGACATTCTCTGTTCGACAACTACAGAACTTGATGAAATTATTATCCTGTTAAAAATGCAATACTTGGGGTAACATGAATCCATGTTCCAAAATTATAGTCACTAATATTTGGTCCCAGAATAGGATATCTCTTATTGTTTTTATGATGAGAACTAGAATTTGTTTTTGTAACAGTTATACCTTCAACTTGCACTGAGAATTATTTTTATTATGATTTGTTTAGTCTTTGAATAAAACTTAAAATTTCACATCAATGTAAGATTTAAAAGGTGTTCTCTTCAGCCATGGGGTTTTTACAATTGACACCAATTAGTCAGGTTTTCTTATCTTTATAATTATAGTTTAATTTATCAGATAATTAATCTTTAAAACTAGCTTTTAGGACCTAAGAAGATGAAGCATACACCATGAAAACTCCTTAGTGATAAAATGTTGTCAAGTATCCTGAGGCTAGATTCTACAATGTGTAGGAAAGAAACCATTTATGATCTTTAAAAGTTTTTTTAATCAAGGGCTCACTCTTGAAGGTCTGATTAGATGAAACATTTACTTTAATAGTAATTGATACAAATGCTAATAGCTCAACACCTCTAGTTTTCAGAACACAGCAGTAGCTGAGACTGCATTTAATATCTCAGCGGGTCTTGCTCTTAGAGTCTCATAAAACCTTAGGGCTATAGCAGAAGAAGGTATAATTAAGACCAGTGCTCAATAACACCACAGGGATTCTTCTGTTTGAAAATGGCATCTGAATCCTTTGTATAACAAAGGGAGCTTAAAAATATTGTATGAAATCTTGTCAAAACAAATACAGGTTCAGTTTTCTTAAATGTGGCTTCTTGGTGCAAAGATGTTAAGAAAGCTGATATCCATGTCAGTCTTGCTTGGTAACATGTAAATTGCACTAAAGATATACATGGCTAAGTCTTACTTCCTGACATTGTAATGCAGGAATATTTTAGTGACATTTCTGGAGTTTAATTTTCATGAAGCTCTGTGGTTAATATTAGGTTTTTGAGAAGGTTTTGGAAACTGAGGTCGGAGGAAATGGGAAAAAAGAAGTGCAAAGCGAAACAAATTTCCTCCAGAGTATCTCTAATGACAAGTATTAAAAGGAATGGCTAGTTTCTGCATATATGTTATGGCTGTTGATTGAGAACCGGCTATGAGTTCCATTTCTGTGTCCTAAAATGACAGTTTCTGTTCCAATTACTTCAGTCTTGACTAGTTTTCTTGGCCTACTCCACTTTAAATGGCTCAATGGTTTTTGTTTTGTTTTGGTTTTTTTGATTTTGTGTCATCAGGTGTATGCCTTTATTGTTTACAGTTGTTACCTGACTTTATGATGCCCAGAATGTTTGTTTTAGTAACAGTGCACATGAACAAGAATTCTATATTTCTAAGCATCCTAGAAGATAAAAGAAAAGATTGAGTCTAGACATTGAAACATTGAAGCCAATAATTTCTAACTTATAATGCATTGAGGGTATGTAACATTTGGAATAGGTGACAAGAACCAAAGACCCAGATTCAAGGACTCACAGGCCTAATTTTAGATATTAGACTAAATAAAGTCAGAAACTTAGAAAAAATCCTGAAATCCATCACTATGTGCTTATTATGAAAAGATGTGAAAGAGAAATGGGGAGATTGAGAGCTTTAGTTGCGGCAGAAGGTTGAATGAAGTGCTCATGTGCTGGTTATGCTGGAGTTTGACAAGTATTATTTTTTAAAGACCATATGAAAGGTCAATCCATGCAAGAATCACCAATGAGTGACAAATAGCAAGGGGATTTTTGATGTCGAGTAGGATAAAAGATGGTCTTGGGAAACCTCCTTGTAGATTGTTCATCAGTTATAAAAAAAAAAATACTAATAGATACATAGTCAAGTAACTGATACATATCTTGGTGAGGTGAGAAAATTTATAATAATGGGGAAAAGGGAAAATGAACTCTCTTTTATATAAAAGGGCACAATGACCTGTACAACACTTATGCTGAATATGCTAATAAGACTGTAGTCTGAGCTTGTTATATTGATGCTAATTATGAAGAAATATTGGGGAACCTGAAGTGATAATCATTATTGTGATGAGTCATGGTTAATGTAGAAGCACATAACTGTTTAAAGTACACTGTAAATGCAACTGTGAGTGCTCAGCCATAGATGGGATAGCTACATACAGAGAGAACAAGGGAGGTGGAGGATGTGGAGGAGGACTGTGAAGCACTGGCATCTGAACAATGGAATGGGTGTTGCACCCAAGAATTCATAGCAAACGGAGTTACTTGTACAAGACCTGCCCAATGCCAAGTTGTTTAACAACTCCATTATGGAGAGGGGAAGGGCTCTGGAGACCCCACTCTTAGTTGAGGAGCTACTGACAATTGATGGCTATCAAGGGAACTCACTTTTCTTTTGTGGTGTGGACTCTGGAATGACTTTACACTAGTGTGCATATTGGCAGCAGCACAAACTTTGCAAAGTGGATTATTATTAAGGAAAAACAGGGGATGAAATTGAGTGGCAGATATGCTTCAGAGACATAGGACCAAGTTGGGAAGATGGAAGTGTCTGGTATAAACATGCTGATCAAGTTACATTGCATACAACATTAAATTTTGAAAGATTTAAAAATATGGAAATATTAAAGAAAAATGGTTTTAAATATGTAATATGCTTTTAAAATAACAAGGATAATTACATATTAAAGAACATTTAAGAATCTTAACAATTACATGTATCACAATATACTGTGGAAAAAGGAGTAAAAAGCTATGTAGGGCTTTATTCAGGCCTTATGATTACCATTGTAGGTCAGTAAAAAATAGAGGTTATGTAGTAGTTGAGTAAGAGTGTATCTTAAATTTTAAGACATACAGAAGCCTTGATATATATTCTCATGATGCATACTGGAAAATTGTAGATACCAAATGACAGAGTTACAGCAAGAGAGACATTGACAATGGATAAAGCAGAGCCAAACAGAAATAAGAGTTCTTCATAATGTTCTGGTAGCTTTATCTAAATGTAAAAGCAGACATCTGTTACATTTCAAAGTACGTGGTCACATAAATAAGAGAAACAAAAATTTTAAAACCTCACATTGTTACACTTACATATGAAGCCATTAGCTTCTGCAGAAGATTAATTTAATATATAGCTTGTGAATAGCATATATTTTGATTTTTTATGTTGTTTGCATAAAAGCTACCCACTCATGACTTTCTCCAGGATTGGACAGAGCACTGAATGAGTAAAAAATTTCTACTTTTTCCCTTGAGATAATTTGCATTTTTATTTTATTTTTTAAATTAGTATATTCTTTCAAAAATTATTACAAAATACATTCTGGTTTTGCTGAAAAGAATATGTTATTGCTAACAAAGTAAATCTCCCTCTAACTGGAAAAAAATCCATGTTTAAAAATAATTTTAAACTACTTTGTGTCCTTGTAAGTGCATAAAAATATCACTTTATTTTCATCCATGGATCAGGAAAGCAGCTGCCTTTTATTTTCCATTCTAGCATGCAGTACATTATCCTCTTTTACGTGGCTGCAAGACAAATGTGCTTTAGATCCTTTGCCATTTCACTGATGCGCTGATGAAAGGATGAAGGATCCATTGCCATCTTCTGAGGCGTTAATCCATTTTGCTCTTTGGTCTGAAGTGGATCCATAGCCATAATATTTCATGGCTCTTTCGAAGGTGACATTCATTTATGAGTAGCCCATTAATCCCACAGAGCTTTTTCAGCTCAAGAACCAGCTAGCTCACCAGACTCATCTCTTATAGAAAGAAGTCAGTCATTTATCTTAAAAAGCTATGACAAGTGAGAGCGCAGAGTGCATTAGAAATTTATCTATGTTTGTAAAAGAATATACCGTAAAACCATGCACATTATATATGCATGGACCAACATAACTGTGCCTCTCTGTATCTCTCTTGCAGTGTTGGGGATGGAATTCAAGGTGTCCCATCTATTTGCTAGCACTCTCTTAGTCTTGGGTAAGATATTACTTGTATTATTGATTGTGGTATTGAAGGTAGAACCTAGGGGCTTGTTTATGCTGGGCAAGTGCTCTAACACTTGGTTCAAGTAAGTAAAGCAGACAGTGTGGAAACGCAGAGAGAAACAAAGCAGAAGCCACTAAGGAAAAATGAGTGTTCATTTGAAATGACTACTTCTTACTGGGCATAACCTGGAAAAGTTTTATATGATACACCAGTAGAATTCATTGTTCCCTTAAAGAACCATCCATATCTCTTTTTAAGCCTATCTTCAGTGTTTATATTTGACTATTACAAAGATTTTCTTTTATATTTCCAAATAGATTTTCTTCAAAATACAATAGGTATTAAATTTTAACATACTTGAATAAAAGAATAATGTTATCTAATATTCTTCAAAGGAGTTAGATTTAATTCATCTATCAAAAATATGCATCTCTTTTTTCTAGCTCTTCAATATATTTAACACATCTTGTTTACTATCCTTTAGTATATGTGCATATGTATACACTTAACACATTTTTCCCTCCTATACAAGGTACAGCTTAGCCACCCACTGTGTTTAGCCTATCTTATGAGTCAGTTTCATCTATCCCATTTGTGTTACTCATTCTATATGTCAGGATAAAATATTATGAAATAATGGAAAAATACATAAATTGTTATCCCATGAAGACTCTGACTATGCTATTTTATGTTTGAATCAGTAACTGATCAATTTAAACAAATTACATAATAAACTCAAAGGAGAATTATAGGATTTTAAAACCACCTTTTTAATAACACCTACAAATCATTACACTATATAATATTTAATAACCTATATTATAGTGGAAGAACAAGCTATACCAAAGATATATGAATAAAACAATACTTGCATCACAATATAGCAATGCAAGTGACCTGTGTCTAGGATATCATCTGGGAGGCCTGTAAGTATCCCAAATCTGAAACTCAATGTAAGTCCAAATCCATATTATTATAATTTATCCTAAAACATTTATAATTATGTTCAATTTAGTTTATAATCAAGCAGTTTTTCCTTGATTATAAGTCTTTAGTCTCAAACCAACCAATAATTACCTTGTACAAAACAGTAAGTACAGCTCATTACTATAATAGAACCATGATCATATCACTAACCAAATATAAACCTCTAAAAACAACTTGAAATATTTCCAGTGCCCAAAGTAGGTATATGCTTTCTAGTTGTGAATGAAAGAACCCTATATTTTTTATTTTTTCTTAGGTTATTTACTCCTGAAATTTACATTATGAGACATGTATTGAGACTGATCCAGCCTCCATCTGTGCCCAGAGCTACAGAGAGAGCCAGCACACAGCCATCAGGACTAGTGGACTGTCCACAGAGAGCTGAGCACCCAGAGGAGACACAGGAGCACTCTCCATCCTGAGCGAACAGATGAACCCACATTCTCTCTCCACTGACCATCTGGGGAGAGACCTATGGGAACTCTCAGGGTGATGCAGGAATCACGATACTGCTTGGGTCTGTACCCTTCAGGCCTCCATTTGCACCAAGAACTAGCTAGAGTCACCCATAACCATTGAAACTCAAAGCCCACCCATAAAGACCTGAACACCCAGAACAGATCTCCTCCCAGAGCCCATAGGCTCACAGACACACAGGAGAGACAAGTTCCATTCAGAGACAACAAGGTCAAATAACAACAAAGATAACAAGGTGGCAAGAGGAAAACACAAGAGTCTAAACAACAGAATCCAAGACAACCTGGCAACCTCAGAACCCAGTTCATCAATCACAGCAAGTAGTGTATATCCCAACACACTAGAAACATAAGATTTAGACTACAAATCATGCCTCATGTTGATGATAGAAGGCCTTGAGGAGCACGTGAATAACTCCCTTAAAGAATTACAGAACACAGATAAAGAAGTACAAGTCCTTAGAAATACACAAGCAAAGAGTTGAAGGATTTAAACAAAACTATCAAGGATCTAAAATCAAAAAGTGAAATAATAAAGGAAACACAGAGACAAAACCCCAGAGATAGAAACCCTAGGAAAGAGGTCAGGAGTCATAGACACAAGCTTCACCAACAGAATAGAAGAGATGGAAGAGAGAATCTCAGGGCAGAAGGTAACATAGAAAGCATTGACACAACAGTCAAAAAATATGCAAACTGCAAAAAGCTCCTAACCCAAAACATCCAGAATATCCAGGACACAATGAGAAGACCAAACCTTAGGATAATAGGTGTAGAAGAGAGCGAAGACTCCCAACTAAAAGGCCCAGTAAATATCTTAAACAAAAGAATATAAAATACCTTGTGATGATAACCAAGAAAGTGAAGTATCTGTAAGAAAAAACCTTCAAGTCTCTTAAGAAAGAAATTACAGAAGTCCTCAGATGGTGGAAAGATCTTCCATGCTCATGGAATTGAGTTGAAGGATCAAGATAGTAAAAAATAGCCATCTTATGTGAGCAATCTACAAATTCATTACAATCCCCATCAAAATTTCAACTCATTACTTCATAGAGTTAGAAAGAGAAGTTTGCAAATTTATTTGGAATAATAAAAGACCCAGGATAGCAAAAACTATACTCAAAAAAGAAAAAAACTTCTGGGGGAAATTACCATCCCTTACCTCAAGCTGTATTACAGATTACTTGTGATAAAAACAGCGGGATATTCGTACAAAGACAGGCAGGTATAACAGTGGAATAGAATTGAATACCCAGAAAAAAATACACCTGTGGTCACTTGATCTTTGAAAAGAAGCTAAAAACATTCCATGGAAAAAGGACAGCCTCTAACAAATCCATCTATACCACTCTTGGGCATATACCTAATAGAACACATCCAACATCTAGCAAGGACATATGACCTACTATGTTCATAGCAGCCTTATTTATATATTTATTTTTTTGCAAATTATCATTTATTAAAAACCATGTCAGAGTGAGACTTTTCCCCTTACATGTTTATGTTTTTAAAAATATATACATGTACAGATTTTTAAAAGCATTTTGGCATAAAACTATATAAATATATTTTGTCAGTATTTGATATTTTTAAAGGTTTGATAGTGTACATTGAAATCTTACTAGTTGCCATAAACATAAAGTATATGTAAAACAAAACATAACAAGGAAATAGACAAAGTATTCTTGGTGTATATAGATTAAGCATAATAATTTTAAATACTAAAAATTACCACAAGTCTATCTTCTTAGCTCTTGAGATATTAATGATTTAAGGTCTAGGTGTACCCCAATCTGCTTGGGTGCTATACACTTGTTGTTGTTGTTTTTTCCTAAGAAAGACAGGGGCTTCCACTTTTTGGCCTTTCTTTTTTTGAGCTTCACATGATCTGTGAGTTGTTTCTTAGTTATTCGGAGCTTTCTGGGGATAGTATTCAGTTATTAGTGACTACATAGTATGTCTGTTCTTTTGTGACTGGGTTGCCTCAGTCAGGATGATATTCTCTAGAAACATCTATTTTCCTAGGAATTTCATAAAGTCATTGTTTCTAATAGCTGAGTAGTACTTTATTGTGTAAATATACCACCAATTTTGAATCCATTCATCTACTGAAAAACATCTGGGTTGTTTCCAGCTTCTGGCTATTATAAATAAGGCTGCCCTGAACATTATGGTGCGTGTGTCCTTGTTATATGTTGGAGCATCTTTGGGGTGTATGCCCAGAAGTGGAATAACTGGGTCTTCAGGTAGGACTATGTCCAATTTTCTGAGGAACTGCCAGACTGATTTGCAAAGTGGTTGTACCAGCTTACAACTCCACCAATAGTGGAGGAGTGTTCCTCTTTCTCTGCATCCTTGCCAGCATCTGCTGTCAGCTGAGTTTTTGATCTTAGCCATTGACTGGTGTGAGGTGAAATCTTAGGGTAGTTTTCATTTGCATTTCCCTGATGGCCAAGGATGTGGAGCATTTCCTTACATACTTCTCAGCCATTCATTATTCCTCAGTTGAGAATTTTTTGTTTAGCTCTGTACCCCAATTTAATAGGATTGTTTGATTCTCTTGAGTCTAATTTCTTGAGTTTTTGTATATGCTGGATATTAGACCTCTATCAGATGTGGGATTGGTAAAGATCTTTTTCTATTCTTTTTCCTGATGTTTTGTTTTCTTGACAGTGCCCTTAGCTTTACAGAAACTGAAATCTCATTAAGTCCCATTTCTTGATCCTGGATCTTAGAGAACAAGCCATTGGTTTTCTGTTCAGGAATTTTTTTTCCTGAGCCTATGTGTTCTAAGATTTTCCCCACTTTCTCTTCTAATATTTTCAGTGTACCTGGTTTAATGTGGAGATCTTTGATCCACTTGTACTTGAGCTTTGTACAAAGAGTTAAGAAAGGTTCTATTTTCATTCTTCTGCATGCTGACTGCCAGTTGAGCCAACATCATTTATTGAAGAAGCTGTCCTTTTTTCATTGAATGTTTTCAGCTCCCTTGTCAAAAATCAAGTGGCCATATGTGTGTGAGTTCATTTCTGGATCTTCTATTCTGTTCCATTGATCTACCTGCCCATTTCTATACCAATACTATGCAGTTTTTAACACAATTGCCTGAGGTCAGAATTCCTGCAGAAGTTTTCTTGTTCTTGAGAATAAATTTCGATATTCTAGGTTTTTTGTTTTTCCAGATGAATTTGCAAATTTTTCTTTACACCTCTATGAAGAGTTGAGGTGGAATTTTGATGGAGATTGCATTGAATCTGTAGATTGCTTTTGGTAAGATGGTTATTTTTACAATGTTGATCCTTCCAAACCATGAGCATGGGAGATCTTTCCATCTTCTGAGATATTCTTCAATTTTCTTCTTCAGAGATTTGAAGTTCTTGTCATACAGGTTCTTTATTTGCTTAGTTAGGGTCACACCAAGGTATTTCATATTGTTTGTGACTATTGTGAACAATATCTTTTCTTTAATCTCTTTCTCAGCATATTTATCCTTTGAGTAGAGGAAGGCTCCAGTTTTGTTTGAGTTAATTTTATAGGCAGCCACTTTGCTGGAGTTATCAGCTGTGAAAGTTCTCTGGTGAAATATTTGAGGTCACTTAAGTATACTATCATGTCATCTGCAAATAGTAATATTTTTACTTTTTCCTTTCTGATTTGTATCTCTTTGATTCCCTTTAACTGTCTAATTGCTCTGGCCAAAACTTTTTTGTGAATATGGGTACTCTTTTATTTGGAGAATATATGTTAAGGATTGAAAATTCATCCTGATAAATTTTCTCTCTAATGAGTAAAATGTTTCCTTCCTTATCTATTTTGATAACTTTTGGTTGAAAATCTACTTTATTCGATATTAGAATGGCAACCCCAGCTTGTTTCTTGGGGCCATTTGCTTGGAAAGTTTTTCCCAGGCTTTTACTCTGAGATAGTAAATGTCTTTTCTCTGAGATGATTTTTTTGTATGCAGCAAAATGCTGGGTTCTGTTTATGTATCCAGTCTGGTAATCTATGTCTCTTTATTGGAGAATTGAGACCATTTTTGTTAACAGATATTAAGGGATAATGTTTATTTTTCCTGCTATTTCTGATGTTAGCGGTAGTATTATGTCTGTGTTTCTTTCTTCTTCTGTTTTTTTTTTTTTTTTTTTTTTTTTTTTGCATAGTTATTTTCTTGCTTTCTCTAGGATGTTATTTCCCTTCTTGTGTTTCATTTTCCATCAATTATTCTTTGTAGAATTGGATTTGTGTTCAGATATTGTGTAAACTTAGTTTTGTTCAGGAATATATTGGTCTCTCAATCTACAGTGATTGAGAGTTTTGCTGCATATAGTAACCTGGGTTGACATTTGTGTTCTCTTATTGGCTGTATGATGTCTGTCCAGGATCATCTAGCTTTCATAGTCTCTATTGAGAAGTCAGGTATAATTCTGATTTGTCTATTCTTTTTTACTTACTGTTTTTAGTATTCTTTCTATATTTTGAACACTTGGCTCTTTGATTTTTATGTGTCGGGGAGAATTTCTTTTTTTGTCCAATCTATTTGGAGTTCTGTAGGCTTCTTTTATGCCCATGGTCATCTCATTCTTAAGGGTAAGAAGTTTTCTTCCATGATTTTGTTGAAGATATTTACTGTGCCTCTTAGTTGATATTCTTCACCCTCTTCTATTCATATTATCCTTAGGTTTGATCTTCTCATGTGTCCTGGATCTCCTGTATTTTTGGGTTAGGAGCTTTTTGGTTTTTGCATCTTCTCTGACTGTTTTGTCTATGTTTTGTATGTTGTCTTCGGCCCCTGAGATTCTCTCTTCCATCTCTTGTAGTCTGTTCGTGATGCTTGCATCTGTGACTCCTAATTCCTTTTTTAGGTTTTCTATCTCTAGTTTTGTCTCTTTTTTGTTTTCTTTATTGTTTCTATTTCCATTTTCAATTCTTTCATCTGTTTGGTTGTGTTTTTCTGTAGGTCTTTGAGTGATTTTTCCGTTTTCTCTTTAAGAGCTTCTCTATATGTTTATGTGTATCTTCCTGTGAATATTTACGGGAGTTATTTACGCACTTCTCGGAGATCTCCATCATCATTGTGAAGTGTGATTTCCAGTCTGACTCTTCTTTTTCTAGAGTGTTTGGCAATCCACTGCTTGCTGTGGTGGGAGAGCTGGATTCTGATGTTGCCAGGTTGTCTTGGTTTCCATTGCTTAAGTTGTTTCTATTAGAAGCAATGATTTTATGAAATTCCTAGGAAAATGAATGTGTTTAGAGAATATCATTTTGAGTAAGGTAACCCAGTCACAAAAGAACAAATATAATATGCAGTCACTGATAAGTGGATACTAGCCTCAGAAAGTCCTGAATACCCAAGAAACAACTCACAGACCATATAAAGCTTAATAGAAAAAAAAATAAAATAAAGCACATAAAGTTGAAGGCTCAGTCTTTCTTAGAAAACAAATAAGTGTGTAGCACCTTTTCATAGTGGGGTACATCTAGACCTTAAATCATTAATAACTCAAGAGCTAAGAAGATAACATTGTGTCAATTTTTTTGTATTTAAAAATCATTATGTTTAATCTTTACACACCCAAATATCTTCAACTATTTTCATCTTACATTTTTTTACATATATATTATGATCTTTGTAAATAGTAAGATTTAAATGCATACTATCAAACCTCTAAAATTATATTTATTTATATTTACACTAAAATGCTTTAAATAACCTGTACATGTATTTCTGTTGTTTCTTTTAAATAAACTTGTAAGAAACAAAACAATGACTTCCTGAAATTCCTAGGCAAATTGATTGAACTTAAAACTATCATCCTGTGTGAGGTAATCCACTCACATAAAAACATTCATGGCATGCACTCACTGATAAGCAGATAGTAGCCACAAAAATCTCTGAATACCCAAGAAACAATTTACCAAAATTATTAAGCTCAAGTAGAAGGAAGGCCAGAATATGGATGCCTCAGTCCTTCTTAGAAGAGAAAAAAAAAAAAAAAAAAAAAAAAAAAAAAAACACTCATGGGAGGAAATAATGGGACAAATAAAGGAGAAAGGATTGGAGAAAAGATCATCCAGAGACTGCCTCACCTGGGGATCCATCTTATGTGCAGCCAGTATACCCACGCACTATTAGTGACTGGCAGGAACCTAATATGGCTCCTCAGAGGCTCTGCTAGAGCCATACTGATACAGAGGAGGATGCTTGCAGGTAACCATCGGACTGAACATGAGGTTTCCAGTAAAGGAGGTAGAGAAAAGACTGAAGGAGCTGAAAGTGTCTGCAACCCAATGGGAAGAACAAAATTATCAACTAACCAAACCCACCACAGATTCCAGGGACTAAAACACCAACCAATGAGTTCACATGGAGAGACCCATGGCTCCAGGTGCATATTCAGCAGAGGATAGCACTGTCTGGCATCAATGGGAGAAGCCTTTGGTCCATCAAAGACTCATTTTCCCAGTGTAGGAGAATGCCAAAGGTCTGAGGATGGAGAGGGAGGTTGGGAGAGGCAGCACCTTCATGGAGGCAATGTGAGAAATATAGGTGATAAAATTCGGGAAAAGGGAATAGGGTCTAAAATGTAATACAGAAAATATCCAATTAAAAATAAAAGACAAATATCTACAGCTTTAAACATGCTACACTAATTTACTGAGAACCAGAGATGTCTGCATTTTTCTGTCCAACACTGAATCTAAAATCATCTCTGGTTTTCTTTTGGTAGAAAATGGAGTCTGCCTTTAAATGAACTTCTACACTAAATGTCTTTTGAATGTTCTTGCATCAAGGAAGAGAATGATTTTTTTCTTTTCTTCTCCTAACCTGTCTCACATCTCTATTGTTCTTAGCCCCCAAGAGGGTCAAAGAAGAATTTTCTCACCCCTAATGTTCAATTGTCAGAAATAAAAAAAAAAAAATAACACATGGTAGTCAAAGAAAATTCATTTTCCATCTTTGTGTGTGTTGGTGTCTCTTGCTATGCTTGAAAATTCACATCCTACTTCCCTCTATAGCAACGCCCTGCACATCTTGTTAAAGCAAAGTCAAATAAAATCTAAAACTCAGGTATTGCTAATATGTCACATATTTAGAGAACTTCATTAACGATCCTCTTTTGTCCAGATTATCATCCCCTTATTCTATTTTTTAAATTATGCACAGATAATGTGATGGGTTGACATATGCTGTTGTTTTATTTTCATTTTACAGTGTATCTTCATAGGACCAGAAAAAGCTGACAGTTGATGATTGCTTACTAGTACGCCAGAGAGGCTGTTTTATTTTCAAAATCAATTTTCTTAATTGGCATCATTATTCTGACCATCACATCTGGGAATGTTGACATTTCCCAATTACTCTTTGTTAATTTATTTATGTTCAGTTGATATTTAGTGAGACAGTCATTGAAATTGCTCACAAGCTTGTTACAAGACAGAAAGAAATCTTGCTTCCCATAACCTTATTTCTAAAAGTATTTAAACTTTTTTCTTTGTGTATATTTTTTAAGAGCTATCACCATAATGAGGCAATCCTTAGCTTATTTCAGAGGCAATTGTTTTGCCATTTCCTACATTGTTTTATATGCTGCAGAAATTATAGAGCCTGAGGAAGCAGAGGTGTATCCTCATATAGAATTTGAAATGAACTAGATCCATGGTGTAAAGCGCACCATTTAAAATGACTGAGCCCTTTTAATTACAGTCAACTCTGTATTGTTTTTGTAGCCAAGTTAATCTTTTTCTTCATTTCTTGTTCCTCTCCTTCCACCATTTAACTTTAGTGCTCTTTAGACCCAACTGCTTATGTTGACACGCTCACTAATATGTTTTACTTCACTGCCTCATTCATTGAAAAATGCACTGTTTTTTCATGCCAGTACCTGGGATTTTATATATAATATAATATAATATAATATAATATAATATAATATAATATAATATTATAAATTGCTTATGATATAGTGCAAAAGAGAGATAATTGAAAACTATCAGGCAAATGTGCCTATGTATAAAATATTGCTATCCCAAAAAATACATAAAATATTTGGTAATGTAGACACTGCTATTATATAAAATAGACTTGGAAGGAGAAGTCAGCGAAAGAGTTTTCTAGAGAAATAGTTCTACAGCTCAAATGTGATGGTTTGAAGCTAACAAGAAGAGGAGGAGAAAGAAAACTGCCCAAGTAGAAAATAGAGGTTTCAGAAACATTGTGTATGTACTTATATGTAGGTGATTGTGTGCATGTGTGTGTGTGTAAGAACATATATATGCATGTATGTTTCTGTATGTGTGTATTAGTTCAAGGATTTTCGTATTTTATGAATAGATTTATATACCATTATATGCTTTTAAGCTGAGATGAACTGAACAGTTAAATCAATGGCCTTGTTATCTCACTAAAATAAATCTTAAAGTGGATAAAGCAACTTTCCTAACGGGAAATGTGGGTACTGCACCAGGTATAGAGGGAAATGGCTGAGATGCCTCTAATGAATGACCTGCATGGCCTGCCTTCTTGGTATTCGCCAAGTGTTGAGGAACATTTCTGAGGGAATATGAGAGCATATGAAAGCTAAAGAGACCTAAACAAGGCAGCCAAGAAATTCTAACTCTGAGTGAGCACATGCAGAGCACTAAAGACTACTAGGCAAGTTATCAAACTGTAGCATTGAGGAGTTATCCTATACAGGAAGAAATCCATGCCTACCTGGCTGCAAGCATGTAACAAAGCACAACAGGTAGAAATCTTAAGGAAACACTTCTTGAGTACTTATAAGAAAGATGCTGTGCTTTAGGTGCTCACAATAGAATAAGATATTCAGGGACATGTGAAATCTGTAACACTGGTACTTTTTAATCTATCCCTGTCAGCTAATTACGTAGAAGTAGAAGGTTGTTCTTCACATGAACACTGTTCTACCCTCCATCACATCTTCCTGCTGGGAGCTTCTGCAGAAAGCACTGTTTAAAAGCATCTTGATTTCCTAAGTAACCGGGGGAACCTCAACCTTCCTATGTTGATCTCTTTATCCTCTGAGAATTTTATTTTGTTTTAAAGTTCACCAATTTTTAAATAGATGTATTTCGCTTTCATTCATTATCTTTAGGGATACAACTACATTAAAACTTCTACAAGTTTGAATGCAGCATCTGGGGAAAGGTACACTGACATTAATATTCCTGATTTAATTACAGATGAAGGATTCTTGTTATCTTAAGAAAAGGATATTGGTCATTTGTAATAGCTACTCATAGCTGCTGTTCTCTGTTGTTATGTAATTTATGTTATTTATAATACCATTAACTCCACAAAGGATATTGTCTTTTGAGGGATGCTTTATTAGACAAGAGCTTTTAAAAGAGTTTGGATGTTATCTTTTTAAAAAAAGAGCTTTTTAAGGAAGCAAAAACATATTGCCTTGGGGCTTACATTGATTTTATGTCTGAGCCATTTATTTTGTTATCCCTAACCATTGATCATCACACAATAGTTTGTTGAACTTCTGTCATGGGCAAGGTGCTTTAGAAGATCTCATCATTAAAAAGAATACTTAGGGAATTTATGTTGTTGAGAAAAAAAACAGACAAAATTTTTTTGAAATAAAATTCCATATTTTTAACTTTATATAAAAATGGGATTTTAGCTGAGTTTATTATACAGTGAAAACTTAATTTGCTTTCACCAGTGTTTGGAAGTGTTATGAAAACCAGAACATGCTAAGATATTTATATTTATGGTTGGCATCTGATATCTATGTCCTTATTTTTCCATATGAAATTTATTGGAGACCAGTATCTAATATAAGGAATATAGACAAAAACTGATTTGTCAAAAGCATATTTCAGAAACATGGTTGGAACCATACATGATGCTTCTTTCGTGGACAAATAAAGCAGTGAGATTGGGTACATTGATAACTTTGTCATGGTTATCTAGTGGACACTGTTAAACAGCTTACACCAATTTTGAATGAGACAAGTTCTTTTTTTTTTATTTTATGGATAAGTTATTCATCGTTAAGAAGCTTCTGGGAGTATGATGGCCATGTTTAGATTTCAGGTTCCCTATCCATAGCTCACAAAGATGATAAAAAGCTGAATTTCTAAATCTTTGAGTCCTACTAAACACATACCAAGCTTCCTTGGGTTTAAGGAGGGAGAAAACAATGTTTAAGACAGCATGTTTTCAACCGCATTCCAAAGTAAAGAATTCAGAGGGTCTAACATGGACCCTTATTTACCCTTCTAAGATCATAGCAACAATAGTTCACATGTGATTCCTTAGATCTTCTGAATGTACAACAAGCTGTCAGATTCATAATATTTATAAACAAGACAATGTCACGAGTATCCGTACATCAAGCAACCCTTTTTGTACAGAGTTCTCAATGTATCAATGAGTCAGTAGAGCATCCCTTGTAAATCTAGGGTGAGCTTGAAAACACTCTGAAGCTTGCTTTTCAGAAAAACTAAGGATATAATTTTGGTGTGAATATGGAAGACTTGAAAGATTTTGAAGTCTTTCCAGTTAAGATTACTTACAATAAACCAACGTTCATAAGATCCTAAACCCAGACTGAGCGGTCATGTGTGCACAATTTTGTGAAATACTATAAATCATGTTTTTTAACATAATGATTTCAATTTTGATTTATCAGAAAAATCAGCAAACCTGTCTTAGCTGTAATGTGTTATGGAAACTCTCTTATTGATGTAGTCACAATCAAATCACAAAATGTAACAATATGTACATTATCAGAATTCTGATGGATATTTTAACATTTCCTGATTGTTGGGATGTAATTGACAGATCATATTTAAACCTGAGCATATTTAAAGTATAGATTTGAATGCTAATATCTATATACACATGAACTGATTTTATGTTCCATTAGCACATTCATCATCACACATATTATTCTTTCTCTCTGTGTGGTAAGAACACTCTACAGCTCCACACTTACCAACACAGCTGTACAACGTGTGGTTGATAATCATTCAGTGGACAGATGTGTGAATTTTGTCTGGATGTAAGATTGGGAAAGAGAGATATTTCTCTGTATTTTGTGCTATGAGTAGATCCGTGTGCTCAAAACTTTATTAAATAGCAGTGGTATCAGCAACTTTAGAGTTACCTAGCTAGGCTTGTGATCTATAAACTTCTAAGTCATGTTAAAATATTTAATTAGACTAGTGTGTGTGTGTGTGTGTGTGTGTGTGTGTGTGTGTGTGTGTGTGTATGAGAGAGAGAGAGAGAAAGAGAGAGAGAGAGAGAGAGAGAGAGAGAGAGAGAGAATATGCACCTCTGCATAGGTACATGTGGAGGACAGAAGGGAGCATTGGATCCACTTGGAGATGGAGTTATAGGAGGTTGTGAGATGTCTAATGAGATGTATGATGAACTAAACTCAGGACCTCTGCAAAAGCAGCATGTGCTCTTAATCACTTTTCCTTTTATTTAGTCCCATAACTTCTCATTTTTAAATATTAGAAACCAGTTAATTCATTTGAAATGGAGTAATGGATATAAGAAAACTGAAGATTTAAGTTGTATAAAATCTCTCTAGGCATATTTTTTGGTTGGATAAGAAATATACTTTGTATCTAGCAATCTTGGGAAATCCTGATCCTTTTTTATACACACATAGATTGCAGATTGCAAGTAGCATTGATTAATAAGAATAGATTTCCTGGATTTTATGGCTGTTTTTACTATTTTTTATTTATGGGAGTTGTGGTCATTACCAATCACAGGTCTGAATAATTAGTTCTGTAAAACAAATGTGGGTATTTTAGAGTGTTTTACTATGTCTAAAATTCTGATGAAGATAACAAAACTTTAAAAATAATTTAAATAAATCAAAATCTACACATGACTGCAAAACCAGTGTAAAAATTTTTAATGAATTTTACATTTTTCTTGCTTTAAATTTTTATACTTATAAAGTTTATTTCTAAAAATTAATTCCTTAAATGATTCCACAACTGTATTGGGTCGTAAAGGTTCAATATTATTCGCCTCCTTTCACATTTATATCAAAACATGATAAAATTGTATCTTAATAGATTAAGATAGATGCAAATGCAATGACTAGGAATGACAAGCAGAAAAACTACCACCATGTCAAAACACATCTTAAAATCAACTACATGAAGAAATTTGCAATATCTCTAGAAAGATACATAAACTTCTTGAGTAAATGATTTGTTTAACTAAAGGCAAAATTAAGTTTTGGAAATTGAAAAACACCGTCAAAGTGCAGGAAAAGAAACAAGATGTGGAGAGGATAAGATTTATTAATCCTTCCTTGCTATTCTGCCAAGTGCAGTGATAGAAAATTATGAGTCACTGAGGGATGTGGTCCCAGCTCTGCAGGTAATTCAGTGCCCTTAATTGTCTCTCTCCTTTAGAGTTGAGGTTAGTTATATGCAGGGACACAGGTAGGTCACTGTACAGTGTACTAGTTCATAATTATCTTGACAGTCTCTATTTCCAATATCATAGTGTAAAACTATATTAATAAAATAATGGAATTTCAGAAGAAACAATTATGGATTCAATATTTGGCACCTATTTATTTAAATGTAAATAAAATGGGACCTATTAATACTCTATAAACAAAAACTTTTAAGATTTATGTGAAAAGCTATTTAGTTTAGTTACCTGTCATTTACCTATATCTTACAAGTAATAATAATCAGCAAAAAACTGTGAGCCAAATTTAAAACTGTCTTAGTCAGTATTCTATTGCTTTGAACAGGCAGCATGACCAAGGCAACTCACAAAGAAAGCATTTAATGTGGGCCTGCTTACTGTCTCAGAGATTTAGTCCATTATCATCCTGGCGGGAATCATGGTGGCACTCAGTCAGACAGTGCAGGAGAAATAGCTGAGTGTCCTACATCTGGATTCACAGGTAATGGAAAGAGAAAGCAAGCCTCTGGCTTAGGCTTCTAAAACCTCAGAGTCCACCTTCAGTGACACACTTCCTCCAAACCACAGCTCCTAATCTTTTCACATAGTGCCATTCCCTGATAACTCAGCATTCAAACACATGAAGTTATGGGGCTGTTCGTATTTAAATCTACACAAACTTTATATTATTTATTAATGGTACTATATTTTTTAATTTTATTTTTTCAATACCAAGTAAAATTGAAGGGAAAAGAAAACAACCAGGGAGATAAAATATATGTTATGTGGGTCTTGGAATGATGGGTACATCAATTTTTAGTCTGATCCCTGCTATTTACTAGTCCATGAATTTATGGATGCTATTAAATCTCTCTGAGGATCAGTGAGGATAAAATATGCCTCAGACAGTCTTACAAACAAGACAAATGGAATTACAGGTGACCACACTTGTAAATACAGAACTCAGAAATGGACCTCCAGCTTGCTCTCGCCAATGTTTTGTCCTCACTGTAGTTATTGGAGAGGACTTTCACCAGTTTATACACACCTTGCAATAGTCTAAGAATATTAATGATAAGTAATATCAAGTTTTCAGTTTAAGTTCCAGGCTCTGTCTTATTATTTGTGAGATTTTTGAATGCAACCTCTTCTTGTACTGCCAATGAAGAACACAGTGGGGACTTGAATCCTTCTGGTGGTATATTTAGCAGTAATGCAGCTGGGGACTTTTATGTTCAACCATATGGTTACAAACATTAAAACATCAGAAAAACAAGATTCCTGAGTTGGAAACAAATAGACACTGCAGGCATCATATTCCTTTGCTCATAATAATGTAAGTTTTAAGAATGTTGAGGATATGTCAAATGAAATGAGAACTCTGGTCCAATTTAGTCCCCAAAGTAGGTCTTCTGAAGCTGTAATGAATGATTTTACAGTGACTGAGGAATTAAGAACTTGCTCATTTCCCCAGAGATGCTATACATCAGAAAGCTTCTGGTAATTTAGGCAACTATCAACTAGAGACCTACCATTTAATTCCACATGTTTACTCTTCCATAGTAATAAAATCCCTAATTTTCAGTGATTCATGAGTAGCAGGAACTTCTCAGCCAAGGGAGCAATTGGAGCATGCAGCTGAAAGCCATATTTGGTAATTTCCATTTGTGCCCTCTTACAAGGCAGTAAACATATAGCTTTGGCCATCTTTTCTTAAATGCTTCTACCATTCTGCTTCCTGGAATCTATGTAGAGAGCTTGGCTTCGTTTTGTGTTGATGAGCCTGCAGACAGGAAGGAACTTAGACCCTCATCCTTGATACAGAGATACCCTCATTCATGGTACAGAGCTACTGTTGAAGTTACAGTAAATCCAGAATCTTACATGTGAGAAAATTTAGTTTTATTGTATTTAAATACTTACCACATTGATTTTTGTTATTCTGTGACTGAAAAATTCATCCTCATTGGTTAAATTATTTTGGGACTCTGGAAACATGGGGGACACTTGACTGTTAATGATAAGCAATGAGACAGGATGGACGGTGCCTAGTAAAGAAGGCAGCAACTTCCTCAGTAACTACCAGTTCTTTCCACCATTTTAATACAGGCACCATTTCTAATTCAATCGCCTTCTATGTGTCCATTAACTTTTTTACCTTTGTTTATTTTTTCAATGGTTCTTAAGTCCTACGTTGAACCTTTATAACCCTTCCCTTCTGCTCAGCTGATTGGTGGTGGTGGTGTCAAATGTCTTAGTTATGAGTTTGTCGGTGCAGTTTTTAAGAGACAGGAGCTAATTCATTTTTTTTTTGTAGGAAGGACATGGGGGACTTTCTATTATGAAACAGAATATTGGGAAATTGTCATCATTCTCAAGATTAGAGGATATGCATTTTATTCTGAAACTTTGATTCATTGTTGTCCTGTATGTGGTGGAGGCATTTTTTTTTTTTGTTTTTTGTTTTTTTAAAATAAGATCCAAAACAGTTATTTTTGAGCAGTGCTATGGGACATAAAAAACTACTGTGACTACCCTCCATCACATAAAGAAGCTTGGAGGGAGAGAGTTTTGTCCCAAAAGAGATCTGGATGGCCAAAGCATGCTGGCCTAATAGCTTAGGTATAATACTCAGAAATAAACTGAAATTTCTACATAATATATGTTACTTCCAGATTTCTGAGCTTCAAAATCAGTATAAATGATAATAATGTTTCTCTAGGTAAACTACAGTGAGTTATTCAGTATCAGTTATTCAGCCATAAACACGTGTACACATGAAATTAACATGATGTACTTATATATGCATATCTATATACGTGCATGTGAAAAATAATCAAAGAACAAGTCATGACTTTAACAATGTATGGATAGGATGTGGGAGTAATTGGATAGAAGAGAAGGTGGGTGAAAATGACATAAATCTAGCACTCTTATGAAATTCTCAAAATAAAAGTAATAAAAAGTGAGAGTATTTGTGTATCCTTTGCTTCAGTTGCTAAGCTAACAGTGTTTACTGGTAGAAGTGAATCAGGTGTCAAGGGGAAAGAAGTCTTAACTCAGCAAGTGGATAGCAGGTCCGGAAAGCAAGTAATTGCAAAATTGAGCAGCAAGTTGGAAGACTCTGAGGATTCTCTCAAGAACATGAATGGAGATTTGACAGAATTGACAGAGAAAGTGCATATGTAGGTTTACATAGAAAAAAATGGAGCATAAATGCTAAGGAACGTAATTGCTTAGTATGTAAGCCTAACTAAATAAGGCTTCACCTTGAAGTATAAGTGTGGGGAGAAGGCATTTGTAAGTCATGAACAAGAGCAACATGAGAGGCTTCAGATAAAACAGCACAGGAACCACAGTGGTCCGCAGGCTGCTCCACTTACAGCTCTGGGATAGACAGTTTTCTCCCAGCCAAAAAGCATCAGGAATGATGAGAAGGAAGAAAAGACCAAGTTGGATGCCCATACCCAGTTTATTTTGCTCCGTTTTCTCTATCAGAAAGCTCTCTTCACATCTTCTGGCTTGGATGGAATACGACAGAGAGTGGCTGGAGAATCAGCGGCTCTTGAGGGCTTCGGGATAAACGTTAAAATGGGAACTGGGCACTTTCCACGGCTCCATCGCTGCCGCTGTTTCCAGTGGGAGAGAAGAAGCTAGAGAGCTGAGTTGGTGTAAGTGAACTCAACCTTTACCTTCAAAACAGGATACTAGTGTGTTTGAGTTAAAAACGAATACAACTAGGAAAAGCAGGTCTTCCACTTAGCAGTAAGAGGTTTCCCCATAAGAATGTAAATTTAAATGAATTTGTTCTGCATTGTGGAAGAGGAGTAATAGAGGGAGAGGAAAGTGGTGGTTTTTCATTTCAGCTCCTCAACGTGGTTATTTCTCTAAGAATACATTGCACTAAAATTACAAAAACACGGAAGCAGTGCTGGACTCTTGTAACCAAAGTTTAATTGACACTGAATAACAGCTAGTCTTTATCATTAAAGGGAGAATTCTATCTGCTCAATGCCTACTAAAACGTTTACCCTTTCAAGGCTAAATTCAAGCATGTAATACTTCAAGAGTAATGCTTTATTAAAGAAAATTAAACTGCTATATTTGTTGTAAGTTGTGTAACATGCTTCGTGTCAGATGATTTCATGGATGACATCTTCCTTGACAATTGCACACTGATTGTTATTAATTAATTGGAGGGCATAGGTGGCATATTCAGGTAGCACAGCATGACAGTGGGCAACAGTCAAGCCAGTCTTGTCTAGTGTTTGGTGTGTGTGTGTGTGTGTGTGTGTGTGTGTGTGTGTGTGTGTGTGTGTGTGTGATGTGTGTGATGTGTGAATATGTAGAAGCAAGGAAAGGATCTGGTGTCTTACAATCTTTCTCTGTTGCTTCACTGCTCTACACATTATTTACCTGTTTGTTTGTTTGTTTGCATATTTATAACATGGTTTTTCTCAACCTGGAGCTTGCTATTTGTATACATTGGAGACTAGAAAGCTCCTGAGATTTGCTTATCACTTTCTCCCAACTCTGGGGTTAGAGGAATGTATAACAACAACCAGTTTTCACATGGATGCTGGAGATCTAAAGTCATACCTTCTTATTTTCACAGTATATTCTTTTATCTACTGAGATACCTCATGTCCCCACAAAGTGGGGCTTAAGCACATCAATTCGCCATAGTCTACCAAGAAAACCTTGAGTTGTTCGGTTGAATATGTGCTTGTAGAGAATAATTCCACCATATCCTTTCAGGTTTTTATATTGTCATCAATTGGCCTAGAGAGGTGGGTCTGTGGTTAAAAACACTGATTGCTCTTTCAGAGGACCCAGATTGAATTACCAGCACCCACATGGCAGGTCATAACTGCCTATACTTCCAGTTCCCATTGATATGATGCTCTTTTCCCATTGCAGCACACATCAGGTACACACATGGTACATAGGCATACATAGAGGCAGCACACACAGACATATACACACAGGTAGCACACACATGTAAGATAAAGATAAGTTAAAATGCTTTAAGAGGCTATGTTAATCAATCGTCTATCTTTTTTAAGTATCTATAGCTATTTCTAATGTGTGTGTGTGTGTGTGTGTGTGTGTGTGTGTGCATATGTGCATGTATGTGTCTTGGGGAGGAGTTTCTGAAGCAATTGCGAGGGACATTTTCCAAAGGTTAATTCTCTGATTTAAGCTCATATCTTTGCTATCTAATTGAAGAAACTGGTATAAGTTTGGTATGAGACAGCTGTGAAAAGTGTATGACACATACATGATTTCAATTACAGGATGTTGTAAAATTCATGCTGTTCATGCAACTAGAGTGGCATTTCAAAATGAACACATTGAAGAACCCATTAAATATTTGAGTGAGTAACTAGGTTAAAATTCTAATTTCCAATTAGCAGTCATCTGTCACGTTAAAGGAAATCAAATAATCTCAACGTTTAAATAAGGGACCAATTTCACTTGTAAAATTACCCATAGGAAAGCATCAGTAATGAGGACAAATGCTATTTCCATGAGATAACAGTTATATTAGAATTTACTCTGTTTTCCCACATGCACAAAGATTCACAAATGAGAATAACATAATTTTCTTATGCACAGAAAGATGCATTTGGCATATATTGATTTCAGAACAGGGGGAATTGAATTCCTTAGATAATTTCGAAACGTTCCTTCTTGAGAACTAAAACAAACATACCCAAAGTAAAAGAGAGGATTGAGGCTTAATGTCTCCATGTTGATTCCAACTCCATAAATGCATTGGAAGTACAGATTTTCCATTGAATGTTAAAAAGCAGGCCTGACTGGGATCCTCTCTGTCACAAGATATGGGACAAGAGCTCCATTTGGGGAAACAATATGAGCCCACACGTTTATAGAAAGCTGTCTTGAGGGAAGCCATTCAAGTACTTGTTACTTTGATTTGGACTCATTGAATGACAACTTATGCTGAATGTGTGATTGTGATAGAGGTAATTCATTTCAGTTATTTTCCCAGATTTGAATTTCATCAAGGCCTCACCTTTATGATAAGTGGCTTATAACCAAGTATGTGCCCTGTAAGTATCAAGTGAGGAAATCTAAGATTAAAAAGGAAAGGATAACAGTCTCAATGTTTGCTCTCAGTAGCACACCATGCTTTGTTTCATATTAACCGTTTCATTTAACTGTCACAGCAACAGTTGAAGAATATAGGTTTTACTTCCATTTTACATTAATGAAAGATAAAGCTGTAGCTGGTGCATGAACATTCCCATACTCACATAACAAATGCATGGTGGACCCACATTGTAAACAGATCTGTCTGCCTTGAAGCTCAGATTCCTAATGCCTAGGCCACACTTAGAAAACTTATGTCAGTACTTGATTTTTTTTTAAAGGTTTGATAGTGTGCATTAAGATCTTACTAGTTACAATGAGCATAAAGTACATGTAAAACAAGATGTAACCTTGAATTAGTCAAAGTTTTCTTGGTGTGTAAAGATTAAGCATAATGGTTTTTCACTTTCTTTTTGTTTTTGGCCTTTGTTTTTCTTGAATTTCATATAGTCTGTGAGTTGTTTCTGGTGTTTTTAGAGCTTTCTGGGGTTAGTATCCAATTATCAATGACTGCATATTATGTCTATTCTTTTGTGACTAGGTTATCTCACTCAGGATGAAAAAAATCAAGTACTGAAAAAAATGTATTTGTATACTTTCATGCAAAAATGCTTAAAATCTGTACATTTATCTTTGTTTTTTAAAATAAAGTTGTTCAATTTAAAAAAAACGAAAAAGAACAATCAATGAAAGAAATAAAATAGCAACACAAGAAGAGGAAGAAAATATATGCAAAAGCATATATTTAATAAGGACTTAATATCATGTGCTTATCTACATATATATCACAATTCAACAACATAAAGTAATTAGAAAAATAAAGCCCTTGATAGCAGAAGTAAAAAAATAAAAATAAAAAAATAAATAAAACTTCTTATGGAAATGCTGAGAATCCTGTTTTGCATTTTGTGGCCTATGGCATGTTTATTCTGTGAAAAAGTTCTTGATGTCTCTACAAGATTTTTGCTAGCAGTGTGACAAACATACCTCGTGGCAACTGAAGAGCTGTGACCTTTAAAACATTTCAATTGTGAACAACTAGACACACAAAGTGAACAGAAAACACCTACTTCACAAATCAAGGGTATTCTTTCAAGTTCTACATTATCAATTCTCCGGGAAAGCAGAAGAGAGCATGTTCAGTGTCAGTGAGAAACATCCATTTATACTGACGTGACCACATAATTTATTGCGACTTTATTAGGTCAACTGTAAAGTAGGCCATAAAGCAGGAATCCTTAGAGCAGTTGTTAGACTATATATTCAGATACAAGCACACTTTAGTGACAGCATTCCCCCCAGCCCCTATCCAGATAAATCCTTCTCTAGGTTCTCTCTTTCTCAGATGTTAAGAACCAGTCAGTAATCTCCTTCTCAATGTTCTGTGGATTAAAAGAGATCATCTGTGCCAAGTGATTATCCTTCAAAAACTGCTAGCAAATTTTGTGGTTATTTGCTTTCATACTGTGCCTTTTAAATCCTGATTATCATTCAGTTGGGTAGGCATCTCTTTTTATATGAAGAACCTGTGTTTTGGGAATGCTTCGAATTAGATAATGAAGTACAGACAGCTAGAATCATGATAATCCACATTCTTAAAGGAACGACATCTCGATTTTCTGGCCAACTCCACATGTGTGTGGCTCCCCCACCTCTGCCTTGCTTGTCTCTTCTCTCCAGCATTGCTTCCAGACAGAAACACTGGTGTGCAAAGCTGCTAAGGAATTTGCACTGGCACTTAAGTCCAAGGGCCCTTGATCTCCATCTTTGTCATTGCCATTGCTTAATTGTTTAAATATTTGGTAAGGAAGTATCTCACTGATTTTAGGAAGTGTTCTAGTTTTAATTATCTTATGGTGATAAAACACCCTAAAAGCAACTTAAAGGAGAAAAGGTGGATTTTTAGGTTACAGTGCCAGGTTACAGTCCATTATTTTGGGAAAGTTCAGGCAGTAGGATCTTGAGGCATCTGGTAACATCATATACACAGTTAGGAAACAGAACCATGCCAGGCAGTGGTAGCTCATGCTTTTAATCCAAGCAATCGGAAAGCAGAAGCAGGCAGATCTCTGAGTTTGAGGCTACCCTAGTCTATAGAGCTAGTTCCGGGATAGTTAGGGTTACACAGAAAGACCCTGTCTCCAAACAGACAGACAGACAAGACAGACAGACAAATAAATCAGAAAGATAAATGCTAGCACATTAGTTTGTTTGCCTATTCTCTGCTAGATTTCTTTAGTCTAACAGTTCAGAAACCCTGCTTAGGGATGATGTTTCCAATGGTGAGATAGATTTCTTCTTATTATTTTTTCAATATTTTTATTTACTTTACATTCAGATCACAACCCCCTCACTCCTCTCCTCCAAGTCTCACTCTTACAAATCTCTGCCCCTAATAGCTCCCACCCTTTTCCTCAGAGAATATAAAGTCCTCAACTTCCCCACCCCCACCCCCCACCCCTGACAACTCTTCCCTGAGACATACAGTCCCAGCATGGCTGAGTACATCCTCTCACTGAGGCCCAGCCAGGCAGTCCAAGTTGGGGAAGGGGATTCAGAGGCAGGCAACAGAATCTGAGACAGTTGCCACCGCTTCAATTGTTATGGGACTCACATGAAGACCAAGCTGCACACCTGCTACAAATGTGTAGGAGACATAGGTACAGCCCCTGTATGTTCCCCATTTGGTGGTTCAGATTAATTGTCACAGAAATTTAGGTCATTCAGGATTTCTAGCATTTCTTTGATTCTCTCTTGGTGCTAAATATTTGATTGAGACAAATTGTATCCTTTGAGTTAACCAACAAACACCCCTACTTGTCTTTTGTGTCAAGGGTTGATTTGTAGGGTGAGTAGATAAGTTCTGTGATCTCATTCTACTGTGATCTGGAGGTATTAGCACAAACATAATTTTCACTTCAAAGGTTATAAAAAGAAGTTGATTATAGAGTCAGACATGAATGACAATAGCCTGGGAATACAAGTTTAGATACCTCAGATTCTATGTTCCAGTGTAGAAGCAGCTTCTTGAAATTTTTTATAGTAACATGGCATAGAAATCCATTTTATGGAATACATTAAACATGTTCCTGAATATATTAAGTAGGCGATTATAGGAAGGTACAAAAACATCTCAGGTATAGGCCACCAGTGTATGTGGTGATATTCTTAGTACTTTGGCAGAAAACTGGGGCTTTGTTAATACACTCCACAAGCCATTTTCTCTTAGCATATTAGGTCATGGCTGTATCTGTTAGTGATTGGATGTCACCTTCAACATGGAATGGGTGGGGAGCAAGAGATCTCTATTTAGTAGGATAAAGATAGTCCATAATAAATTGCAACATTATAGTATTCCATTGTCTATATCCACATCACTAAATTTTTAATTACTCAGTTAGGTTCTCTAGGCACAGCTGTTTTAGAAGAATTCTCATTCATGGATAATGTTAGATACACACACACACTCAAAATCTGGAAGACTTGCAAAAGTTTTACAGATAAATTAAAATGCACTTCCCAATGACTGGAGCATGCAATTGCTTGTGTGGGTTCTCAGATGATGACAGGTTTATATTGGATTTGCAGAAAAAAGTCTTTGGAATATTCATACTAATAATCATTAATAATCAAATATGTAAATGAAAAGTCACAATGGGAGGAGAGGTTCCTGAGGCCCACCCCTAGCAGAGAAGCTATTGGCAGTTAATAACTGCAGGGAGAAGGAGAGTTACATTTCTTTAGGGGTGTGGCCCCTGGCAAGTTCCCTATGCCCCAGTAGATGACTCCATGCTCATAAGCATATAGGCAGTGCTAACTGGACACAGTTCTGAAAAATTAATTATAACAGGAAGGCATGATATCGGGACTGAGATGTGATTGGGGACACCCTGAGTTGAGTTGGTGCTGGTGAGTTAAGATGGGATGTCATCAAGAAACGTTATATACATATACTGAATTTTCAATGAAAAAAATAAAGACTATAAAAAGAGAAATGTAACTAAATTAAAAAAAAATCCAAAGTGACAAAGTAATGAATTAGACCAGGGAGAACTGAAAATGCGATTCAACACATAAAGACTATGTGCAATCTTTCCTGTAGCTGTTGATAAAGAACTTGTCAAAAATTGTCAAAATTATTAATAAGTGAGGGTTATTATTTGATTTCAAGCAAATATAGATAATAAATTAAATACTGAGTCTGACTTGGCCAAAGGGAAAAAAATCTAAGAGCATCAATGACCTAAGTAGTTATTTCTGCAATGTGTGGAAGGATTTACTCTGTTTGTTTGCTTAGCATTCTAAGCACTTACCTTTCATCCACACATGGCAATATGGCTACCCTATTACCAGGTATTATATGAGCATAATAAATTTCTTCAAGTCTGAAAAAAAAATGTATGACATTTATCTCTGAAACAAATGTATTTTAAATTTACGAATATGTTTCTATGTGTTTGGCGTGCGCGCGCGCGCGCGCGCGCGTGTTTATGTGTGTGTGTGTGTGTGTGTGTGTGTGCGTGTGTGTGTGTGTGGTGTCTCTGGAGGCCACAGAGCATGTCAGAGTCCCTAGAGCTGGAGGTTCAGGAAGTTTTGAGCCTTCAATATAAACGCTGAAATCTGAACTTAAGGTCTTTTAGAGGAGCATTAGGCATTCTGAGAATGCTGGGAGTTGTAGTTCTGGGAAACAACAAAGTCACGTGGGAAAATACTGTTGAATGATTTTGTCCTTAAAAGTTCCTACAAACTTGTGTCCATTGCTGAAATCCCAGAGAGACCTTTTGATGAAGCTCCATTCTGGTCAGTATGTAATTAAAGCCTGTTTCAAGTTTTTATCAAAGCTGTGGAACTGGTTTTTCTCACGAGAATCTCAGGATGAAGGTGGTAAATTGCATTCTTCTGTGTAATCCTAAATGTTTCTGCCTTTTTAAATTTCTTTCAGTCTCAAGGCACATCTAGGTTTGTCCTGGCACTACTGAACTGGGTTTGTCTGGATTTTTTTTTCTCAGCACGTATTTTGTGAATGGCACCACTACTTACTGTATGGTACTAGGCACCAGAGATACAAGAGTTGCCAGAATTCACTTACTTTTCTTATTATGTTTATTATATATTTCCTAAGTCTGACTGTTGTACACTTTACCCAGTTGTCATGTTTTACTAGAAACTATTAAAAGTGTGCAACTTTATAAAAGACTTTAACTTGTTTACATGTGCAACTCAATACAGAGACAGATGGGTGAAGAGAGATAATACACACACCAATTCTCCCACTGGCTTTCTTGGCAGATGAAATAAAGATATTTTCAAACATGCTAATCTGCTTTATAAAACGACTTTCTTTCCCCCTTGCTGTTGGGATGGTTGGCCCCAATATCTTCTTCATTTTTCTTTCTCACCAACAAAGCTAAGTCTCAAAACCGAGCTAGTCTGCCTTGGATGAAACTTTCAGGTAAAATGTATCTTGGTCACACTTCTGCACTGCCTCTTTTATGTTTTTGGTTGTGAGCTTAGCCTTTAACAGCTGAGCCATCTCTCCAGCCCCTGCACTGCCTCTTTGAAACAGCAATTCATTTGTTTTGTGGGAATGGAAGAGCCTTTGGGGAAATTCGGAAGTAATAGTGGTTTTGGTTGGCCAGTGATTTGTTTCATGAGGAAAACCGATGATCACAGTGGCCCTTAAGTTAAAATGTGGCATTACCACAGGGTAACATTTGAAAGCTTTTATAATCCAAAGGCTTAAATCACTTTCTTAGAGAATAGTTACATCATCCCCATAAAACATATTTCATAGAAATTTAGCATTATTTTTCTTGCTGTTACAAATCTTATGAAGAACAATTGATCAGGTATCATGTTCACATTCTCTGGACTAATAGAAAAATCCTGTTATTGGTTTGTCTTTCTGTTGTCATTGCTTCAATAGTAATAGACGGAGGAGAGTTAATTTTTGAAATACACATGTTTCATATATACGAGCATGTATATAAGCACAATCTATTAGCGTGGCAATTATTTCTTATAAACATTGGGAATGCACTCACAATTATAAGACTGTGTATCACTACCTACATAGGAAAGGAGAACTCAATAGAACCTAGAGAAAATAGAATTTCCAGACAAATGAGACTAGGCAATTAGCTTGAACAGCAGTGCTGCTAATGGGCACCAAGAAACTGCAAAAATGCTCCTCATTGAATGCTTAAATTGCTTGCCTCTGATGTATGACATTGTACATTCAGCTTGACCCAGCTGCTGTCAGCTTCATTTATATTCAACAACAAGAGAGTAGTAAACAATAATAAGTCAACTCTTCTCTCTCTCTCTCTCTCTCTCTCTCTCTCTCTCTCTCTCTCTCTCTCCCTCTCTCTGTGTCTTTTTAACTTTTCTATCTTATCTTCAGCAATTACTTTAAGCTAAGCATAACTGACTTATTAATAATAACATCAGATATTTTGTCACTAAGACTATGAGGTGTCCCATTCCTATGTTTTTTATAGGACAGCAGGTCTGACCTAAATAATTTCTGAAGTATCAGTAAACTCACACAAATAAATTAGAGAAATGGAGTTTATTCAATCCATACCTTTTAAGAAAAACCTATGCTGAACATGTAGTTCACAAACCTTTGTCTGATACTTCTGACTCTAAATAGCTACTTGGCTGAACTTTCATATCCATGCCTTTATTTTAGAATGCTATTTATTGTTGAGCCATTTAATTTTTCCCTCTGTTTCCATAATTTTTGTTCATGGAGCTTTTTAATATATTATTTTTGATAACATTACTTGGTTTATGTGGTCCTCATTCCCATTGGATTATGTTCCTATGGGCAGAATTGTAGCTTCCACTGTATTCTTGCAATGTCTGAATATTAGCAAGCAATTCATAACACTGCTGAATTTTGATCAGTCTCTTTTTACTTTTACATTATGCAAATAAACTACATTTAAGTAAGACTAAACCATAAAAAGTATTGAGGGTGGGTTTTCAATAAGACAATTTTTATTATACTAGAAAAGATTCACTAAATATAATTAATAACCTAAAAATGATTAAAGACAAGCATATTTTAAAATCCAGTGTTAACATAAAGTTATTTTAATTAATATTATTAATAACATCAGAGACACATGTGGGTGAGAAATTTTATCTAAAATAATGACTTTATTACACATGAACTCAATATTTACATTGGAACTACATAGAAGTAATACAAACAAATAACTTAAACTATGGAAGAAACTTCTAATATATCTCTGCAAGTTTACTGCTAGAAATACATACATACATATATATATATATATATATATATATATATATATATATATATATATATATATGTATATATATATATATAATAAGAATTTGACACTGTAGCCATTTCATAGATTTCAGAAGATAATGATACATCCATTATAAATTATCATATATAGACAAAACAGTCCAGGATGTTTACAGCTCAGATTTCTTTCCAAGAGATTTCCCTCCACTTGCTAGAAGTAAAGTTTTCTCATAGCCTTGAACTGTGTGTTTCTTTTGTTTGCTCCTCCCTCAGTTTGAATCCTGATTATCCTCTCTTCTTAGTGGATCTGACTAGAAATTTAAAAGGATGTTTCTTTAACCAGGTTTCTGCTATTAATACCCCAAAAGAATACCTTCATGAAGAAAGTTTTACTTAGCTAATCTGTTCACAGATTTGTAGGATGAATATCTAAGATAAATTTGCTCCATCTGTTTGGTTTGTGATAAAGAATTTCCTAGTTATATCATAGTACTGTAGATGGAATTCTGGAGGTGTCAAAAGGAGGAGATATTTATAAATAGATAATAACTAATGGAAAAAAGAAGCCATGAGTTTGAAAGAAACCAAAAAAAAAAAAAAAAAAAAAAAAAAAAAAAAAAAAAAGGTTTATGGGCAGTGAGCAAGTACAGGTCATTTTTTTTCTAAGTAACATCAATTTTGTCTTTGATATAGTCTATGAAAATCTAAATAAATATAAAATTATCTGCCCATATTTAAAATGAAATTTTGTACGTTTTGGCACACCTGACCTTTTATACAATGAAAACATTTATAATGTTTGTAATGAAAGGTGAAAAGAAAGAAAATTATGTTGTAATTTATTATAATCTCAAAAAGAACCCCCCAAACATACTATTAAAAAAGGAGTGTGTGTGTGTGTGTGTGTGTGTGTGTGTGAGAGAGAGAGAGAGAGAGAGAGAGAGAGAGAGAGAGAGAGAGAAAGAGAGAGAGAGAGCACTAGTAAACTATGACAAACAGAAACAACACAATCAAACCTGGAAGCACCTAGTAACTACTTGGTGTGAGCCGTGTGACCTTTCTCTGTCTCACATTACTTGCTCCAGTTAACAGAACTGCAAAGCCAATCCTGCTCCAGTGCTCTCTGTTGAATAGGGTGAAACATCAGTGAATTCTCAGGTTGATCACTTTTACTAGAAACTTTTAAATGTGTTCTGTAAATGATCTGATCATGTCTGTTTTGCAGCACTGCATCTGCTATATGCATCTGGATTTATAATTATCTTAAAAAAATATAGAAGCAAGCAGACAATAAACTCTTGGAACAGGAATATAGTAATTTAAAACAGCATCTTTAATTTGAGAGTATATCTAAGTGCATATGCTCAGAAAGAAATTGGAAATGAGCTTTCCCTGTACAGATTTGAGTGTCAATTCTTTAGCACTTCAAAAGATTTTTAAAAAGCATAATTGGACTTTGATCCATTGAGAAATACATATTGAAAACAGCATTATTATAAATAGGCTATGTATGGTTAAAAGAGTAGGATAAACTATACATTAGAAATATGTAGATGAACTGCTAAAGTCTAGTCATTTGTTATCTGGAAGCAGGAATCACAATGGACTCAAGTAGACCATCTCTAGTGACATTACAAATTAAGCATAATTTTATTTTATTGATTTTTGATTAATGTTTATTAACCACATGCTTTAAACAAAGCTTAGAGCTATCCTTAAATACATGAGTATAATACACATAGACCAAATATCATCTCCTTTTAACCACACTCTCCTCCATATACTAATCACATCTCTTCATTAAGGTCCAATTCCTCTTGTTTCCATATATGAAAGAGTACATGAAATGTATCCTTTTCTGTGTCTATCTGACTTATCATTACTTTAAAAAGAAAATGAACAGCAGTCTATGCTCTTTTTGTAAGGACTAGGAATGTTGAGAATATTTTCTTATTTTCCTATATATACAGAAAATGTTTATTTTCTAACATATACTTATTTGATTTTTATCTTGAAGTTTTTAATGAATCAATATTAGTTAATGCTCTATGTTTAATTATGAAACGTTTATACACATACATAGAAGAGATATGTGATTGTTGTCATGATCCACATTATCCTTGATATACCTCCCACTCCCTTTATCCTTGACACATCCCATCCCCTTTACCCTCAATACCTCCCACCCCCTTCATCCTTAATACATCCCACTCCCTTTGATGCCCTCCTCTCTTCAGCTGGCCCCACTTCTATGTTCATAATTTGTGTGTTTGGTTTGGGTACCACATGACTTTTATTAAATTTGCTTTCAGAAGCATGGCTAAGGATTATTCTAGGAGCTTGGACACCTTAGCAGGAATACAACACTGAAAAAGGTCTCTTAAACAGCAATGGCTACCTGCCTAGGATCCCTAATATTCCCCAACACTTAATGCTTTCTCAGCTTCTTTGAATCTGAGATGGTTAAAGAACATTTAATTTTACTTGAGTTGACACTATTTATCACTTAACAGTATTTTGTTATTTTATATTTCATATTCCAAGTACCAGAGCTATTCTCAGCATTGGTTTAAAACTGATCTGAAAATTGTTTTGCAACATGCTTATTTTTAAGCAGGAATTGATCATATTGGATGCTGAAAAGGTTAATAAGGACATGGGATGCTGGGTCAGAAACTACCAAACATTCTTCCAGCTGCCAATCTTTAGGCATTTATTGTTTATTCCAAAAGTAAGTAAATGTATAAATACCTATATTGATAAGTTCAGTTAAGAAAAGGGGCCAAAGGGTGAAAATGTTAGATGTGACTTTCCCAAAAGAGAGTATTCCACTGAATCCAGAAACCTATCAGGTATTAAAATTTGACAGAAGCTACCCTAGAGAAGTGAAGGACACTGTGGTCTCTTGAGTTTCTTTAGTGACTGGCAAAATAAGCAGCTGGAATCTAGACTGAGGTAGTACAAGAGACCACCATCAAAAGTTGGAAATGGTACCATAAAAAAATTATAAGCAGAAGCTTATAAATTTTTATCACCTACTGCTTTTAATTAACCTTTAGAAGCTATTCATGTATGAATGCACAGGTCCTGACATCTGAATAGCGAGGATTTAATACAGCTGTGCTGTTTAATGAGGATTAGTGGCTTTCTCTCTTCCATAGTGTGGCTATGACATTTCGATTTCGATAACACCGTGTCTATTCACAGGACCACCAACTGAGTATCAAGATGAGCACTAGATAGAATGGTCTTTTCCCTTTCATGTTTTAAATTTGCCTTATTTATGTATTTATTTATAAAAGAGAGAGAATATAGATAGCATAGTGTGAGTGTAGAGGTCAAAGGACAGCCTGTGTGGGTTATTTCTCTCTAAAATAAAGAATTTTTGTTATTAATCATTTTCTATTTACCCTCAAATATTTAACCAAATTACTAATTTTCAGTGGTTTGATTGTGATAATTGTATAATCAGTTAGAAAGCACTCTAGAAAAATCTTTGAAACCTTTTACAAATACATAAAATGCATCTTCTACAATCAGTTTTAAATATTCTCTACAAAAAGGGGAGTAATTAAAAAGACGGTGTTTTAGTGTCCTACTGCTACATGACAAATCTTCATGCAATTTCTTGGGACATAAGTCCAGGTAATTCTGGGGCAATGCTTTGCTCACAGGAGGAATGGAGCTGTTAGCTGACATAAACTCTCATTTGTGACCCAACTACGAAAAACATCTACTCCAACTTTACAGCAATATTAGATTTCCCCTCATGTGCCTGTGGCTCTGAATTTTTAGTTGTAGGGGCTATATTTGAGATTAAGACTCTAGAACAACTCTTCCACCAAGATGGAAATCTGGTAAAATGTATCATATTGAAAAAGACAACAACTATTATCCTGCCACATTCTACTGCCTAGAAGCAATGGACCAATCTTAGCACAACCTTAAAAGGGAGTGACCAAAAAAAAAAAAAAAAAAAAAAAAAAAAATTATAGGAGCAGCAGAAAGCAAGGATCATGGGATGGTACACAGGAGAACTCAATATATATAGTTTTCACATTAATAGATAATTCATACTATTATATTGACTAGTAATGTAGTATATTAAGTAACTATATGTAGGACCATCCTGTAAATTTAGTTGTCATAGCAACTGGATGCATGGGCTTGATGAAAACATTCTACTGTCTTTTTTTATACTATTTTCTTCAATCATAAAGCGAAGAAATGAAAAGAACAAAATTAAATGTGATAATGGGTGCGACATACTTATCACAGTGGGTGGCATGAAGTGAGTGAATTTTTAATGACAGTAGATGATCATAACAGTAATGGTAATTATAGAACTATTGGTGGTGGGAATGACAGTAACTCTTCCCAACACTTACTAGCTGGTAATAGATATTTTCTCCTTTTCTTATACACATAGGCTATGATTTATTCAACATATATTTCATATATAATTTTAAAGGTGCAGGTTATCATATAATTAATAACTACTACATTCAGTGGTTGGCTTATATTTTCCTAGCACACTTATTTTTTACTTATTTATAACATTCCATGGTATGATTATATTTAGTTTGTTCACAGTGTGTGCTTATAATTTTCCTGCCCAATGAGTGTTTAGATGCTATTGTTAAGAACAAGGAAACAACACATAGCATACTGTCAATCCACTGAAACTAGAAAACCAGTAGTTATCTGTTTTATACAAACAGATGTATTATGTTATAGAATGCAAAGGGAAATATTACTTTATAAAGTTGATTATCATGGAGGAACATGAACATAAACACATTTTTGTGGGGCGCCGCCTGCACATTCTCCATTACAAGATGGCGCTGACATCCGGCTGGAGTTAGCAGTAAACAAGCCATGTGCGCACGTGCTAGGTAACTTTCCACTCCTTGAGCTCTGCCTCTCCCGTGGCGTCATAGGGCCTGATGAGTTTCAACCAATCAGGGGGCTCCGCGTCCAAGGCAAGGACTGATCCCTTTATAAGGGGACGGGCTAGATAGTTCGGGTCGTCTCGTTGGTCTCGTTGGTCTCATCGTCTAGTTCGTCTTGTTCGTCTTCTTGGTCTTCTTGGTCTTCTTTGTCTTCTTCGTCACGTGTAGCAAGTGCTGGTTCTCGAGAGTATTAAAGTTTACCGCAGAAGGATCCTATTTCGTGTGCCGCGTCGTTCTTGCAGGCGAGACGGTTGCGCGGGACACATTTTTCTAGTGATAAACTCAGGGAACCAACAATTCTGGTTTGCCCTGTTGTGCTTTTAGACTTGACAGTCCCATACTCTGCAGCAACTCAGTCTCAGGAAACATGATTAGGGTGAGTGACAGTTCTTTAAATGTGTCCATTAAGCAATTATTGGGATGGTGCTATAATGGGTGCTACTCAGTAAATGATTAGGTGTCTAATAGAAAAGATGTGTCTCAGGATGAACCTTTCTGGGACTAAGGGGACTGGCAATGCTATTGTATGGAAAAGGAGAACCAAGAATCTGGTTGGTTCTGGCAGAGACTATTGTATGGAACAAGGAAGTTTGGGGCATTTTTTTTTCTCTGTTACAACTTGCTTTCTTAAAAAAGAAGGAGACATATACAAATTTTTAAAGGCATTTTGGCATAACACTATATGAATATATTTTTGTCAGTACTTAATTCTTTTAGAGGTTGAGAATTCAACAGTTTAAGGGTGTTTTCAGGATTTTGATTATCTCCTGATTTCCATTTATTAAAATATATTTTCAGGTGAAATTATTAAGTGATAGGTATATAGCATGGTTATGTGCTGTTGGAACATAGACTGCATATAAGAAAATGCCAATAGGGAGCTAGAGCCATTAGCAGCAGCCAGGGTGAAAAGGAGACACTAGATGTTCTGGCCCAGAGAAAGAGCTAGGTCACCTCCGTCAGGACTCTGGTCCTGGATGCAGACTGCTGAACACACAGAAGTGCCTCAGAAGCGCTTTCCCACATGAGCCCAAAGGTGAGCCCATGGGTGAGCCCATACTTCATCACCCCAACCTCCCACCCAACCTCCACTGCATATCCTGGGAGAGACCACCTGGAACTCACTGGGCTCAGGTGGCAGAGTGCTGTTTGGGAATAGGTCTGTTCCAGCCCAGAGACAGAGCCAGATCATCACCATCAGAATTTACTTTCTACCATAGAGAGCTGAACACCCAGGAGCAACCTCCCTACAGAGCCCATGGGTCCTCAGACCCACAGGAGAGATAAGCTCCAGTCAGGGACAACAAGATCACTAACATCACAAGATGATACCAAGATGGCAAGAGGCATGGCTAAAAACATAAGCAATGGAAACCAAGAAACCTGGCAACATCAGAAAGCAGATCCCAATGCATCAGAAAAACAAGATACAGTCTTAAAAAAATCATACTTCATGATGATGCTGGAGGTCCTCGAGAAGTGCCTGAATAACTCCCTTAAACAATTACAGGAGAACACACATAAACAGGTAGAAGCCCTTACAAAGAAAACATAAAAATCACTTAAAAAGCTACAAAAAAAACACAACCAAACAGTTGAATAAGTTGAAATGGAAATAGGAATAATAAAGAAATCACAAAAGAAGATAACCTTTGAGATAGAAAACCTAGGAAAAAGATAAGGGATCATAGATACCAGCATCACCAACAGACTACAAGAGATGGAAAAGAGGATATCTAAGACAAAAGATAACATAGAAAACATTGACACAACAGTCAGACAAAATGCAAAACATCAAAAATTCCCTAAGTCAAAACATCCAGGATGTCCAGGTCACAATGAGAAGACCAGTCCTAAAGATACTGGGCGTAGAAGAGAGCAAAGACTCCCAACTAAAAGGCCCAGTAAATATCTTCAGCAAAATTATAGAAGAAAACTTCCCTAATTTTAAGAACAAGATGATCATGAACATACAAAAAAACCTACATACAGAACTCCAAATAGATTCAACCAGAAAAGAAAATTTTCCCATGGAAGAGTCAAAACACCAAATGTTCAAAAGAAAGAAAGAATACTAAAAGCAGTAAGGGAAAAAAGGACAAGTAACATATAAAGGAAGACCAATCAGAATTACATCAGACTTCTTAACAGAGACTGTAAAAGCTAGAAGATTCTGCACAGACATAACACAGACCCTAAGAGAACAAAAATGCCATACCAGGTACTATATCTAGCAAACCTCTCAATTAACATAGATGGAAAAAACCTAGATATTCCACTAAAAATGCAAATTTACACAATATCCGTTCACAAATCCAGCCATACAAAGAATTATAGATGGAAATTTCAGCACAAAGAAGGAAACTTCAACCTAGGAAAAGCAAGAAATTAATATTCTTGCAAAAAAAAGTCCAAAGAAGAAAAGCACACAAGCATAATTCTACCATTAGCAACAAAAAATAGAAGGAAACAATAATCACTACACCTTAATATCTGTTAACATTAATGGACTCAATTCCCCAATAAAAAGACATAGACTATCAGGCTGGATATGTAAACAGGACCCAGCATTTTGCTGCATAAAGGAAACTCATATCAGCAACAAAGAAAGGCATTACCTCAGAGAAAAAAGTTGGGAAAAATTTTTTGAAGCAAATGCTCACAAAGAACAAGTTGGAGTAGCCATCCTAATATTGAATAAAATAGATTTTCAACTAAAAATCATTTTAAAAGATAAGGAAGAACACTTTTTATTCATGAAAGGAAAAATCTATCAAGGCCAACTCTCAAATCTGAACATCTATGCTTTAAATACAAGGGCACCCACATTCATGAAAGAAACCCTACTAAAGCTCAAAGCATATATTGAACCACACACAATAATAGTGGAAGACTTCAACACCCTAATCTCATCAATGGACAGATCATGGAAGCAGAAACTGTACAGAGACACAGTAAAACTAACAAAAGTTATATATTAAAAGAATTTAACAAATATCTATAGATTATTTCATCCTAAAACAAAAGAATATTTCTTTTTCTCAGCACCTCAAGGTACCTTCTCTAAAACTGACCATATGCTCAGTCACAAAACAGGCCTCAACAGATACAAGAACATCAACATAATCCCATGCATCCTATCAGATCACCATAGACTAAGGCTAGTGTTCAATAACAACAAAAACAACAAAAAGCCCACATACATGTGGAAGCTGAACAATGGTCTACTCAACGATAACATGATCAAGGAAGAAATAAAGGAAGAAGTCAAACAAGTTTTAGAATTTAATGAAAATGAATGCACAACATACCCAAATTAATGGGATACAATGAAATTAGAGCAATAAAAAAAACTCATAGCTCTGAGCTCCTCCAAAAAGGAAATGGAGAGAACATACACTAACAGCTTGACAGCACACGTGAAAGCCCTAGAACAAAAAGAAGCAAAGACACCAAAGAAGAGAAGACTGTAGGAAATAATAAATCTTTGAGCAGAAATCAACCAAGTATAAAGAAAAAGAACTATACAAAGAACAAAACTAGGCGCTGGTTCTTTGAGAAAATCAATGTGATCAATAAACCATTAGCCAGATTAACTAGAGGGCACAGAGAGAGTATCCAAATTAACAAAATCAGAAATAAAAGGAGAGAAATAGCAATAGGAGCTGATGAAATACAAGAACTCATCACATCCTACTACAAAAGTCTCTACTCAACAAAACCAAAAAATCTAGAGGAAATGGATAAATTTGTAGACATATAATATGTGCCAAAGTTAAATCAGGATTAGATATACTATCTTAACAGCCCCATTAGCCCTATAACCCCTAAAGAAATAGAAGCAGTCACCAAAAGCCTCCCAACCAAAAAAAAAAAAAAAGCACAGGACCAGATAAGTTTAGTGCAGAATTCTATCAGATCTTCATAGAAGATGTAATTGCAGTACTCTGAAAATTATTCCACAAAATAGAAACAAAGGGAATGCAAAAAATTATTTGCCGAAGCAAATATTAGTACACTCATACCTAAACCACACATTGACCCTACAAATATAAAGAACTTCTAAACAATTTCCTCATAAACATCAATGCAAAAATACTCAATAAAATTCTTGCAAACTGAATCCAAGAATAAATCAAAACAATAATTCACCGTGATCAAATAGGCTTCATTCCAGAAGTGCAGGAATGGTTCAATATGCAGAAATCTATCAACATAATCTACTATATAAACAAACTCAATGAAAAAGAAAATACTGCATGATGCTGAGACAGCATTTGACAGAATTCAACACCCCTACATGTTAAAATCCTTGGAAAGATCAATAATTCAAGGTCCATACTTAAACATAAAAAAAGCAATATACAGCAAACCAGTAGCCAACATCAAACTAAATGGCAAGAAACTTGAAGCAATTCCACTAAAATCAGGAACTACATACGGCTGCCCACTCTCTCCCTACATATTCAGGGTAGTACTGGAAGTCCTGGCCAGAGCAATTAGACAGCAAAAAGAAGTCAAAGGGATACAAGTCAGGAAGAAAAAGGTGAAAATATCACTATTTGCAGATGATATGACAGTAAACTTGTGACCCAAAAATTGCACTAGAGAAATCCTATAACTGAAAAACAACTTTAGCAAAGTTCCTTGATATAAAATGAAGTCAAACAACTTAGTAGCCTTCCTCTACTCAAAGGATAAACAGGCTAAGAAAGAATTTAGGGAAATGTCATCCTTCACAATAGTCACAAAAATATGAAATACTGTTGCATGACCTAGCTAAGCAAAAGAAAGATGTGTATGAAAAGAATTTCAAATCTCTGAAGAAGGAAATTGAAGATCTGAGAAGATGGAAAGATCTCCCATGATCATGGATTGGAAAGACCAAGACTGTAAAAATGGCCATTTGCCAAAAACAATCTACAAAATCAATGCAATGCCTATCAAAATTCCAACTCAATTCTTCATAAAGTAGGAAAGAGCAATTTGCGAATTCATTTGGAATAACAAAAATCTAGGATATTGAAAACTGTTCTCAATAATAAAAAGAAATTCCAGAAGAATAACCATCTCTTACCTGAAGTTATATTACAGATCAATTGTGATGAAAAACTTATGGTATTGGTATAGAGATAGGAAGGTATATCAATGGAAAATAATTGAACACGCAGAAATGGATCCACACACCTATAGTCAGTTTATCTTTGACAAAGGAGCTAAAAACATTTCATGGAAGAAAGACAGCATCTTAAACAAATGGTGTTGTTTCAACTGACAGCATGCAGAAGAATGAAAATCGATTCTTTCTTATCTCCTTGTAAAACCTGAAGTGGAAGTGGATAAAAGACCTCAGATAAAACTAGGTACACTGAAACTGTTATAAGACAAAGTGGGGAGGAACTTAAAACACATAGGCACAGGGGAAATTTTTACTGAACAGAACACTGATGGCTTATGCTTTAAGATCAAGTATCGATAAATTGAACCTCATGAAATTACAAAGCTTCTGTAACGCAAAGGACACTGAAAAGGACAAAATGGCAACCAACAGATTAGGAAAAGATCTTTACCATTACCTGAAGACCCCAGCTCTACCACTCCAGGGCACATACCCAAAAGAAGCACCAACATATAACAAGGACATGTGTTGTTCATAGGAGCCTCATTTATAATAGCCAGAATCTGGAAAGAACCCAGATGCCTTTCATCAGAGAAACGGATACAGAAATTGAGGTACATTTACACAATGGAGTACTACTCAGCTATTAGAAACAATGAATTTATGAAATTCCTAGGCAGAAACTATAATCCTAAATGAGGTAACCCAGTCACAATAGAACATACATGGTATGCACTCACTGATAAACAGATACTAGTCCCCCCAAAAAAATTTCTGAATACCCAAGAAACAATTCACAGACTTTTTGAAGCTCAAAAAGAAAGAAGGCCAGAATGTGGATACCTCAGTCCTTCATAGAAGGGACAACAAAACACTCACTGGAGAAAATACAAGGTCAAATAGAGGAGCAGAGATTGAAGAAAAGATTAATTATAGACTGGCTCACCTGGAGATCCACCCCGTATGCAGCCACCAAACCCAAGCACTATTGCTGAGGCCAAGAAGTACTTACTGGCAGGAATCAGATATAGATGCCATATCAGAGGCTCTGCCAGAGTCATACAAATATAGTTAAGGATACTTGCAGCTAACCATCTGACTGAACTTTTGGACGCCGATGAAAGAGCTAGAGAAAGGACTGAAGGAGCTGTAGGGGTTTGCAAACGCATGAAACAACATTATCAATCAACTAAACCCTTCACAACTCCCATGCACTGAAACACCAATCATTGGGCACACATGGAGAGACCCATGCCTAAAGTTACATATGCAGCAAAGAATAACATTGTCTGGCATCAATGGGAAAGTGGACTTTGGTCTAGTGAAGGCATATTTTTTCTAGTATAGGGGAATGGAGAGTGTTATTGGGAAAGAGAGCACCTTCATGAAAGCATGTGGAGGCAGAGGGGGTGGGGAAGAGGACCACATTTGAAATGTAAATATAAAGAATATACAATAAAATAGTTTTTAAAAGCAGTTTAAAAAAGAAAAGAAAATGCAACCCTGTCTTGCCAAGGACACATGCCTCTAGGTAGTCTCAGAAAAGCCATATAGAATATGTAATCAGGACTGAGTTTTTGAAAGTCATTTTTTTAGCAATGGGAAGGAATAGGTGGTTGGTGGCTATTGTGCTTGGTTTACTTTTTAAGTTTCCTTGAGACTATAAAGCTTCTAAATAATACACTATAAAACATTTGGAGAAAAACTAACAATTAAACTAAACCAGACCCAAACCAGAAAACAATAACAGCATCATGATGTTGGCTACAGGATTCTAGAATTTTTTTTCACCTTCTAGAGTTGGCATTTTTTTACCCATTGCACAGTAATAGCATCTACAAGACTGTTCTCTGTTTCCCTGATTTTGACTGTTTTCTATTCAAAATGAAAATAGAATCAGAAGACAAACCCTGACTTACTGCTCTAATCTTCTAGGTTCGTTATCTTCAACACTGCAGGATTTCCCTCTTTTAAAAGGTTGAATAATGTTTCTTAATGTGTACATTCTCTTTATTCATTCATCCACTAATATATATGCATGCGATTTTACATGTTGGCTATTGTAAATGATTCTGTCATCAGTAGAGAGGTACAAATGGCACTTTATAAACTTTGGTTCAATGTTTTCAAATGCTTGTAGGCAGAATTGCTGGGCCTTATTGTAGTTTTAATTTGTAGATAAAACACCATACTGTATTCTTGACAACAACTCCAGCTGGAGTTACCAGGGACTATAAGCTTCCTGGCCTGTGTTAATGATCTGGACCTGAGTCTTCTGGAAGAGCAACACATGCAATTAGGCACTGAGCCATCTCCTCAGCCAAGATATATGTTTGAAAATGTATTTCTGAGTTAATGGACATATTAAAATAGATTAAATTCAAAATGCAAGTTTATGCTCATCTGTAAATTCCCATGTACTCACCCAAAACAAACTCGAAGTGGCACACATCAGTGTTATAAGGACCTATGGAGCCTGGTAGGCACTGCATTGTATATCCCAGATTTTTTCATAGAAGGATGGACACCAGTGCTAGCTACAGGGAGCTTTGAGGTTTTAATAACCACATATTGTTTCCATAATATCTTGAAAATCTGGCAGGGTTCATGAGAAGGGCTGATTTAGGAAAGAGCTCACAAACATTTTTCAAGTCTCGTCCTTTTTAATATCATTTAGAGTCTAGATCCTATTAATAATTTTATTAATAATTATTAATTTATTTTTATTTATTAATTCTTTTATTAATTATTTCTCTTGTCAATACCAGACCCAGTAACTATTCAAAAATGAGCAAAGAGAGATATTTATAAAAGTTATATTTCCTGAAGTTCTGATTTTCAAAATTAAAGAGGCCATATCCAGATTATCAACTGCCCCATCTTGGCGTCCTTCAAACAGAGTCACCTGGGCTTTTACATGGAGGTGGTCTCACCAGTCTTCTCTTTCCATTGATTTAGATGTTATTCTCATTCACTTTCTAAAGCTTGTACTATGAAACTATGGCATTCCTGAACTTAGCTGCGGTCTCTTTAGCTGACCAAGAATAGAAGGAAGAATAGGTTTCTATTATTTTATTTTTGTTATGTTGACTATCATTAGTTTTTTATAATACCAGCCTTTCTGAACACTTAAAATGGAGTTGTATTCTCATGTAAAAAATAGAGAACCTGGAATCTTTGCAAATACTGTGCAGTGGCTTTTGCATATGCTGTAAATAGTGCATTTAGTGTGACTCCGGAGTAGTGGGACTCACTTTGCCAAGCAGAGGGGTCTGCTTCTTTTTCTGCAAGTACCATCTTATGCAGTGTATCCATAATTCCCATAAGGATATATCTAAGAGTAGCACCAGAAGCTGCACTCAGACATAGCATGTGGTGAGGCAGAAGGCTGAATGTCTTCAGGGTGTCAAAGATTGATATATTCAAGAGAGATCTATATTTCTAATGAAATGAAGTCATACATTCAGAACCATTTAATTAAGAGAGATGACTGTTGGGACAGAGAATTATGCAGCTGACGTGGACACGGGAGAGTTAGATAAAAGAGATTGTCATGTTTTGCTTCTAAATTATCTGTGAAGAAGAACTGCATATGAGCTGCAATGCATGATGTCATGCTGGTATGGATACATGTTATAACTGAATCTTTCGAGAAGGTGCTTCTCAACAGTCAGTGCAAGAAATCTGTACATGTTCCTTGTCTACACTGGCCATGTTATGTAGTAAATAAGCTTATTTGATCTTTTCCTTATTTGGTTCACAAACATATATTAGAGGAAGCTAGGCACTATGTCCAAGGTCAGGAAATTCATAGGATCTCTATAAAGCCTTCTTAAAGAAAGTAAGTAAATTAGCATTTAATTGGATGATTTACAATCTGAGTTAAGGCTCATTAAATTAGCATTCTTGAGGATTGGGGATATTGCATAATTGCTCTATAGTTGTGATTCTTCCTTTTGGAGATGAATGAAAAGTGAAAGATTTTATTATTGTCACCTTCAAGAAAATATGCCTTTTCATATCTGACATTTTCCTTAAGATCCAAGGCCAACATTCTTTTTTTTTTTCTTGGTGTGTAAAGATTTTTTTTTCTTTCTTTTTTTTTTTTTTTTTTTTTACAATGAGCAGACAGTACATGTAATAGAAGGTACAACCCGGAATTTGTCAATGCTTTCTTGGTGGGTAAGGATTGAGTGTGACTATTTTTTTTGTTTTGTTTTGTTTTTTTTTTTTTTTTTTCGTGGACTTCATACAGTCTGTGAGTGGTTTCTTGTAGAGTGCGAGCCTCTGGGGTTAGCATCCCACTATCAGTGACTGCATATTATGTCTGTTCATTTGTGACTGGGTTATCTCACTCAGGATGATATTCTCTAGATGCAGCCATTTTTTTAAGAATTTGGTTAAGTCATTGTTTCTGGTGGCTGAGTAGTATTCCATTGTGTAAATGTAACACAATTTTTGTATCCATTCATCTTCTGAAGGACATCTGGGTCCTTTCCAGCTTCTGGCTATTATAAATAGAGCTGCTATGAACATTGTGGTGCATATATCTTTGTTGTGTACTACAGTGTCTCTGGGGTATATGCCCAGAATTGGAATAGCTGGGTCTTCAGGTAGTATTATGTCCAATTTTCTGAGGTATTGCCAGACTGATTTCCAGAGTGGTTGTATTAGTTTGCAACCCCAGCAACAGTGGAGAAGTATTCCTCTTTCTCCGCAACCTCGCTGGCATCTGTTGTCATCTGAGTTTTGGATCTTGGCCAATCTGACTGTTGTGACATGGAATCTCAAGGTTGTTTTGATTTGCATTTCCCTGATGGCTAAGGATGTCAAGCACTTCCTCAGATATTTCTCAGCCATTCGATATTCCTCAACTGAGAACGTTTGTTTAGCTCTGTACCCCATTTTTAATAGGGTTATTTGATTCTCTGGTGTCTAGCTTTTGGAGTTCTTTGTATACCTTGGATATTAGGCCTCTATCTGATGTGGAGTTGGTAAAGATCTTTTCCCATTCTGTTGGCTGCCTTTTTGTTTTCTTGACAATGTCCTTAGCCGTACAGAAACTTTGCAATCTCATTAAGTCCCATTTATTAATCTTTGACCTTAGAGCTTGAGCCATTGGTGTTCTGTTCAGAAAATATTCTCCTGTGCCTATGTGTTCTAAGGTTTTCCCTACTTTCTCATCTAATAGTTTCAGTGTATCTGGTTTAATGTGATCCACTTACACTTGAGCTTTGTACAAGGAGATAAGAAAGGGTCTATTTTCATTCTTTTGCATGCTGAGTGCCAGTTGGTCCAGCACCATTTGTTGAATAGGCTGTCCTTTTTCCATTGAATGTTTATGGCTTCTTTGTCAAAAATCAGGTGACCATATACATGAGGGCTCATTTCTGGAACTTCTATCCTATTCCATTGATCCACATGCCTATTTCTGTACCAGTACCATGCAGTTTTCAGCACAATTACCTTGTAATATAGCTTGAGGTCAGGGATAGTGATTCCTGCAGATGTTTTCTTGTTGTTGAGGATGGATTTCGCTATTCTAGGGATTTTGTTATTTCATATGAATTTTGATGGAGATTGCATTGAATCTGTAGATTGCTTTTGGTAGGATGGCCATTTTTAAAATGTTGATCCTTCCAATCCATGAGCATGGGAGATCTTTCCATTTTCTGAGATCATCATCAATTTGCTTCTTTAGAGGTTTGAAGTTCTTGTCATACAGGTCCTTCACTTGCTTAGTTAGAGTCACACCAGGGTATTTCATAGTTTTTGTGATGATTGTGAAGGGTACCTTTTCCCTAATTTCTTTCTCCACATGTTTGTTTTTTGAGTATAGGAAGGCTACTGATTTGTTTGAGTTAATTTTGTATCCAGCTACTTTGCTGAACTTGTTTATCAGCTGTAGGAGTTCTCTGGTGGAATTTTTGGGGTCACTTAGGTACACTATCATGTCATCGGCAAAGAGTGATGTTTTTATCTCTTCCTTTCTGATTTGTATCCCCTTGATCTCCTTTTGCTGTCTAATTGCTCCAGCCAGGACTTCCAGTACTATGTTGAATAGGTAGGCGGAGAGTGAGCAGCCTTGACGAGTCCCTGATTTTAGTGGGATTGCTTCAAGTTTCCCACCGTTAAGTTTGATGTTGGCTGTTGGTTTGCTATATATATCTTTTATTATGTTTAGGTATGGACCTTGGATTCCTGTTCTTTCCAGGACTTTTAACATGAAGGGGTGTTGAATTTTGTCCAATGCTTTCTCAGCATCTAGTGAGATGACCATGTCATTTTGTTCTTTGAGTTCGTTTATATGTTGGATTACATTGATGGATTTCCTTATATTAAACCATCCCTTCATCCCAGGGATGAAGCCCACTTGGTCATGAATGATGAATGATTGTTTTGATGTGTTCTTGGATTCGGTTTGCAAGGATTTTGTTGAGTATTTTTGCATCAATGTTCATAAGTGAGATTGGTCTGAAGTTCTCTTTCCTTGTAGGGTCTTTGTGTGGTTTAGGTACGAGGGTTATTGTAGCCAAGGCCAACATTCTTAAACTCACATGTCTTTTCATTTGTCTAAACTATTCCTGAGAATTACTATATTTTTAATATTTGATACTAATATTTCTCATTTTAATATTATAACTATGTTTTACATTAAAGCAATTGATAATAAAACTTTGTAAAACAGGGCAGATGCCAATATGTTTATCTAATACACCTTCTGTGCACAAAACATTCAGCATTAACTTTTAAGCAACATATTAATATGCTGTACAAAATTGCCAGAAATATTGTTTTTCTCATCTATCTGGATTTAATGGGGTGTCTGCTTTCTAATTTTTCAGAATAATCACACTTATTCAGGGCTTAGTTGAAGATCATGAGTTCAAGTAAACAGGAGTAGACAGACTAGGTATTGGTTTATGTCTTTGTGACCAATGCCAAAATGTGAATGACTCAGTCCTTCTTTGAAGGGACAAAAAAAAACACTCACTGGAGAAAATTCAAGGTGAAATAAAGGAGCAGGGGTTGAAGAAAAGATCAGTCAGAGACTGCCTCAGCTGGGGATCCACCCCATATGCAGCCACCAAAACCAAGCATTATTTCTGATGCCAAGAAGTACTTACTGGCAGGAACCAGATATGGGTGCCTCAACAGAGGCTCTGCCAGAATCATGCAAATACAGTTGAGGATGCTTGCAGCTAACCATCTGACTGAACTTTGGGACTCCAATGAAAGAGTTACAGAAAGGACTGAAGGAGCTGTAGGGGTTTGCAAACTCATGAGAACAACAACATTATCAACCAACCAAGTGTCTGGCATCCATGTGAGAAGAGGCCTTTCATTGGTCCAGTGGGAGCACATTTTCCCATTGTAGGGGAATGCTAAGGCACTGTGGTAGAGAGGGTGACTGGGAGCGAGTGCATCTTTGTGGAGAAAAGTGGAGGAGAAGGAGGCATTGGAGCAGGGTTGGGGAATGGGGATAACATTTCAAATGTAAATACAGAAAGTATCTAATTAAAAAAATAAAACTAACTTCCTATTTCCCAGTAGTTATCAATTGGCAATAAATCCTTGGGTTAGGTGAGCAGGGGAGGACCTTGTACACATCTCTTTCCTCTATAGTGGGATTTTTTTCCTTTGGCATTAGCTTATGCAGGTTCTGTGTATGTTGTCACAATCAAAGTGAGTTTACTCAGCTGTGGGTCTCTTGTGATTGTCATCTAGTTTACAAAGTAACTGGTCTGCTGAGGGTTGAGAGAAGCACTAATCTATGAGCCATGAGGTGGAGCTGTGGGAACTTGGGTGGAACAACCTTTCAATGGAGAAGATAAAACACAGTAGTTCAAAGCAGGAGATGAGAAGAAGATGACTGGAAATATTAAGTAAAGTTTGGCATGTGCAAGAAAGGGTAGAGGAAAGACTAAACAGAGCAAAATACTAACAATGGCTACCAGTCCTTTAAAAACTTGTGAGGATACAGGAATCTACTCATTAGTCATGGATCTTTATAAGTATTTTATGAGGCATTTATTAATTTTCTAATCCAGGCTCATCTAGAAATTTTTAGGTAGCCCAGACTGGCCTAGTAACCCATGTCATTTCTTCTCATTAGCCTCCCAGGTGCTGGAGTTATAAGCTGGAAACCTATACCTTACTCAAAGGAAATGTTATCATTTATAGGACATATAGTATATATCGAATCTCTAGAATTGTCAAGGACTCTGTTTTAATGGAAATATATATCCACTGTATCTGCTATAAGACCCAATATGTTTGTTTTTGTATATAATTATCATTTCTATTTAAACACTTAGTATATTTTCCTAATTTTTCTATTGTTTCCTTTTGGATTCAAATATCTTCCATTTGTTACTTGTTTCTCTGTTACATTAGTGGTTATTAGACATTACAGTTCTCTGTTATGAATTTCTCCTATAGTCAGAATGAAAGATTAGAGCCATGGGGAACTAATTTAGATAAAATTTAATATTGTTCTTTTCTTTCTTTAATGGGAGAGGGCTTCCAATGATGCTTAAAATCCTCATAAAAACTTCTGAGACTTAAATAATTACTGAAGGATGTTTTCCATTTGTTGGCATTTCAGAAATAGGCATTAATATTATCAGCAACCACATAGGTTACTGTTTAATGAGAAAATAAAAACCATTTGCAGATATTTTATCTATGCAACATTTAATAACATTCAGGGTTTGACTACTTGAATAACTCAATAACCAAATCTGTGTAAATAAACAATTTATCAAAATTTAAAATGCTTATGCATAGAGAACTAGGCATTATGAGAGAAAAAGAGCATGCCAGCCCTTGGTCATTACTACTGCCGTACATAATTCCTACTTCACAGTTCTTCACTGGATTGCATATAGGTTTACCACTTAAATGATGGGGACCAGGGAAGTCTCTGAAATACAGTAGATATTTAGAGTATGGAGAGAAACTTTCTGTTAACTTTACTAAATTTTATTGTTAGCTGCTCATGTTTCCCCCTTTTGACTCAATTTTTAATACCTCTGGCTATTAATTAATATATAATCTCTATCTTGCCACCTATTGTGGTCTCTAACTAATTCATTTTATATTAACTGTTGCATTTTCACAGCAGAACATGACATTTATTGGCTCTGGGATGCTGACTAAATTGGAGTGCAACTTCAATACTTACAAAGCTACCCACATGATCTGAATAACTAAGAAGTTATAAAGGTCAATTATAATGAAAGTCAGAATTGGTAAATAGAAACAAAAAATTCACCAGAAACAAAACTCAAAAATATAAGAGTTTAATGATTTGAAGTATAAGTTAAGACAGCAGGGAAAGTATTTAATACAGCAATTATTGAGACAGAGGTAGAATTAGAAACAATTCTTGATCTATTTTAGCGAGACTACATGAATCCACTGGGAATAACAGAATCATAGAGTCAAACCATTAGGAAATGCCTCGGCAGAAGAAATAGCTTGTAATGTCAAGAGCAGTTGTAATAAGGTGGCTGCAGTTCTTTATAGCCATAGAAGATGAATAATGTTTAACTCATTTTTAAAATTTTTATTTAGTTTGAATGTTAAATAATCTGCAAGAACTATAACCAAATTTAGACAGAGAAATGAGTAATATCTGAAAAGGGGCTTCATGTATCATTTTATATTATTCACGTTAAAGAAATCTTGTCCTCAAATAAAATAAGTAAGTAAACAGGCTAGGAATGTAGTTCAGAGCTTGTGAACATCCTCAGCAAGCAAAAGACTCTAGAATCAATACAATGTAAGAAAAGGAATAATTCAATAAATGCATAAGTGAATAAGTAAAGTCACCGAGTGCTCAATCCTAATAAAAAGCATTGCAGAATTAAAGAATAATTGCATCTGAAGTGTCAATATGCTTGTAATTATGCTGTGCTAAAATAAGTGACATATAGTATTTAAAGTTTACTAATAGTGATAAAAATATTAATATATTCCTGATGTTTATCTAAAAAGCACATGTCTCCTGAACTCTAGTACTTCATGAAATTACAGTTGAAACAATACCTTTGCCCAGGTACTCAGGTTAAAAGTGCATTATCCCATCTTCCCTAAAGCTTTTCAGAACTGCAGCAAATTAAATGGCTGTTTACCTGGTAAACTCTGTTCTGGAACAAATGCAACCACAAGTTCATTTAATTCTGACTGTGAAGGAAGTCTCTAGAGGCCAAGCACGTGTGCTGAGTTAAACCAAAAGGATTTTAGCATCACCATCTGGCTGTGCAATCTTTCTTGTTCTCCATACTTCCATTAGAATTTTAACCATGGTTAAAAGTATATAAAACATCCCCATTGTATTAACGTGGCATTGTATAGACCTGGATTATTCTAAAGGGTCGAATGAAATTTTAAATAAATCAATGAGGTACAGAAGCTGCTTTGGTTAATTGTTACTGAAACCTTAGTCAATAGAGTTGATGTCATTTCATCTGTATTTTCAGTTATATAAAATAAAAAACTGTATTCAAACCATGTTTTATAAGCTCACTTGCTAGAAACCAAGTTTTCTGGACTAAAATGCATATAGGAGCTCAACAGCAGTCTTGCTGCAAATAGGACTGGTCTAAACTCAAGCCATTCAGAAATCCCAGCATGGAGTAAAAGCTGGGTGCAAAACTCCACCTCTACCTGGAACCCTCTTGGAAATCCAAAGCGTCTGGGAGAAGGAGAGTTTCTTTTCTCTTTAAGGGTGTGACTCCTGTTAGGTATAACATTCTCCATTGATATCCTCATACCAAAAATACACAGACAGCCTTGATTGGACTCGATTGGTTGAGGACACAAAATAGGTCGTGTATGAAGTGAGGGGTTGTCTTGGAGGACATAGGGAATGAAGACAAACGTGATTAAAATACAAAGTATGAAAGTATCAAAGGCAATAAAGATATACTAAAAATGCACTTGTTTATTGTTTTAAAATGTAAAGATTTTATTTTCCCTGATATTTGGATATTTATTGTTATCCTCCCAATCATAGATTTGGGGACTGACATTGTCTTATCAGAGAGCAAAGAATGGGAGAGATTCTGGCTCAGGTTACAAGTGATAGCATAACCTGATACAGTTACATGATAACTGGGAACTTATGCAAGGGGAAAGTATATGATTTAAGTAAGTTACCTGCAAAGTGTACAACTCCCCACTGCCTTCCAGTCAGGCAGGTTTTATTTACAAATTATTCTTATTTTGTTTAATTGTGATACTTCAAAGACGTGTTTTCATTCAAAATATCCATTACTTCTTAAAGCTCTTTACAAACAGTATTTTCTAATGCTGTTTGCAGATAGCAGTAGCTAATAAGAAAAAGGCATGAGAAGAAAGAATTCCACTTTTAAGTATGTTCTCCATATTTTTATTCTTATTTTTGAGATTATAATATAACTATAACATTCTTCTTCCCTTTTCCCCATGCACAACCCTTCCCTGCTCCCCTTCAAATTCACAGCCTGGAGGTGGGGGAAGCTTTGTGTAGGGAAAATTTTTGCCATCAGAAAGGAAATCCTGGTACAAAATTGTTTGGGATAATGCAAACCTCAGCTGGTACCTATACCTGTAATCAGATCTGCATCAGATGGCTATCTATAATCAAATAGGATCCAATTAAAAAATGCAAACATCTGTGTAACAAACCTTTTTCTACTCAAAATGAAAATCGCTACACTGAGTCCTGCTTGAGGGAAAGATTTTTACAAATCGCTAAATGGCTTGGTGGAGTAAAAGAATGTCAGAGACATTATTTATTGTCTGGCACTTATAAATCAGTTATGTGAGCTGCAACTGAGGAGTAATCAGCAGCACCAATCTGATCTTTTAGCCTTAGAGTAGATCCAGACTGGGATGGGCAGAGGGAGTTAAATGGAATCGGCACGTGATGTTAAATCAGGAACTTGAGCTTGCCTGTGTACCCCTAGAACAGGAGAAACATACTCTGTTTAGAAGTCAGGTGCTAAGAGAGAGAAGAAAGGCTCCAAAGGCATCTCTCACCTATTTTAACACCTTGTCAGGGTCCAGGTCTACAACATCATTCAAACTACTGTCATTTTTATATATAGTCTCTATCCCATCTCCTATGCTTTTACAGGAAATATCCTCTAATATTTACTTCACAATCGGTATAAACAAAATGGCAAATTCTTTCATAGCAGAGTATACTTAACACATATGTAAATGAATATATTTTACCACTAACATTTCATCTCAATGATCATATTTAGAATACAATATTCCTGTGATTTTTGCAAAAGTAGCTAGCAGATGAGACATCTTACCTCACCCGAATTCCACACAAAACTCTTGGAAAAGCCAAAGGGAAAATAAATGAAGTTATTTGGAGTTATTTATTGCTTCTGTGTGCTGTTGTTTATGATATACTAAAGTCTTTTTTTTCATTTTTTATTGGATGTATTTTATTTACATTCCAAATTTTATTCCTTTTTTTTTTGGTTTCCCCTCAATAACCTCTCTAACCCATAACCCCTTTCTCTGCTTCTATGGGGTTCTTTCCTACCCACCCAACCCCTCCTACCTCCCTGCCCTGACATTTCCCTAAATTGGGGCATTGAGCCTTGGCAGGACCAAGAGCTTCTCTTCCCATGAATGCCCAATAGGCCATCCTCTGCTATGTATGCAGCTGGAGCCATGGGTCCCTCCATTTATACACTTTGGATAGTAGTTTAGTCCCTGGTAGCTCTGGTAGGTTCATATTGTTGTTCATATGGGGTTGCAAACCCCTTCAGTTCCTTCAGTCCTTTCTCTAACTGCTTCATTTGGGTCTTCATTCTCAGTTCAATAGTTGGCTGTGAGCATCTGCCCCTGAATTTGTCATGATCTGGCAGAGCCTCTTATGGGACAGCTATATCAGGCTCCTGTCAGCATGCAATTCTTGGAATCAGCAATATTGTCTGGGTTTGGTGGCTGTATATAGGCTGTATCCCCAGGTGGGGCAGTCTCTGAATGGCCTTTGCTTCAGTCTCTGCTTCAAACTTTGTCTCCATATTTTCTCCTGTGAATATTTTTGTTTCCCCCTCTAAGAAGGACTGAAGCATTTGCACTTTGGTCTTCCTTCTTCCATACCTCCAAGATGAAAGCTAGCGCTCCTGTTGCCACTGGAAACCAGACACTGCTGTCTGAGATATAGAGAGGGAAAGTAAAACATAGATGCTGGAGCCAGCAAATGGGTGCTAGCTGACAGAACCCGGAGCACACACCACTAATTGCTCTGCTCTGTGGTGGTGTTTCCATACAGTACAAGAAACCTGAACCTCAGCAGGGAAAATGCAAACAATGCAGATAGGACATTTAGACTCCAAAGCACTCATATTAAATTAAGTTCAAAGAAAGACTATTTATCACTTCTCACCACCACCACCGTGATGAAATACCTACCTGATGATACCAACAGTAGACAAAGTTTATTTGGGCTCAAGCTTGAGTGTATGGGCTCCATCATGTATGGGCTTCATGGAGGTGAAGGCTTGACACCAGAACTGACCCACAAGTACAGAAACAAGAGCTTACTCAAATCATGGCAGATCAAGAAGCCAAGAAAAGACAGGATACAACTATACTAACAAACCTCAAGGCTCACCCGAGTGACATGCCCTTTCCAGAAAGCCTCCTCCTCTTCCCAATACAAAGCCATCAGCTAAGGCTCAAACACTGAAATCCAAGCTGGGGCCTGGGCCGGGGGCTCATTGCATATTCAAAACTAAAGATAGAAGCATGTCAGAATTACAAACCTATGCTTTTGTGTAGTTCCCCTGAAAAATGCCAGGACACTTCAAAGAGACATTAATTGTATTTGAGGCAGAAATCTCAAGTCAGACCTATTTTTATTTTATAGTTGTAAGAAAGCAAGGAAACTTGCAAATTTTCTGAGCTAAAACATTGAGAACTGATGGACTCTCATTGCTTAGACATTCACAACACAGGCACTGCTGTGAGAAAAATCTAACAGTGTGTTCACTGTCTGGAACCCACTGAGACAGAACACAGATGCAAATCCAACACGATGCTAAATGTCACCGAGCAATATGAAGCATGTGCTACAGGCAGAAGAACTGTATCTCTTCATCCTTTCCCAAAATTCTTCTGTAGATTTATGTAATTCCTGAGGTAACAGTGTTTATAGTTGGACACTTGGGTGCTAATTATGACAGCAGCTCATCATCAACACACTAATGTGGTAACTGCCTTTGTAAGAATAGACTGATGCATCTCTCTCTCTCTCTCTCTCTCTCTCTCTCTCTCTCTCTCTCTCCCTCTCTCTCTCTCCCTCTCTCCCTCTCTCTCTCCTTCCCACTCTCTCTCTATCTCTCTTTCCCTCTGTCCCCCCTCTCTTTGTTTATCTCTCTCTGTCACTAAGTCTCTCTCCCCCTCTCTATTCCTCCTTTGCCCCTCCCCCAACATACAAACACACATGCACACATGTACAATATGTGAAAAAGCAACATGAAGGTGCCCATCTTGAAACCAGTAAAAAGTTCCTCCTCAAGACTAAAGAAGCCAGCACCTCCCATCTTTTAAACTGTGAAAGATAGATTTCTTTGTTTAAGCTACTTGGATCATGGCATTTTCTTTTTGTAACAGTTTGAACTGACTAAGATCATATGCCAGTCAGGAAGAATGTCATATATAATTATAAGTCATAAACAACAAAACATTGCACAGCCTATATGTCCTTTGGTTAGTAGCTGCCCACTTCCCTAACTCTGTAGCCATTAAGAACCACCATTCTAGTTCTTTTCTCTGAGTTTGACATGGTTGATTATCTATCTCAGCAAAATCAGGCAATACTTTTCCTTCTGTGCTGGCTTTTCTCACTAGAAAGTGAGGAAGAACCTAAGCATTCCTAAGCATTCATACAAGGCAGGACAGTGGTAGGACAGGAGAAAACTGGCATCTTCCCTAGTGTGGCTGTGCTGCTGTTTACACCATACAGACACATATCAAAATATATCAAATAACTTGGATATAAGTAATTTCTATTTTTTAAGCATACCTCAGTAATGTGACAAAAAGTTATATATACATACATATACACATGTATGAATATACCCATACATGCATACATGCAAACACATATACATACATACACATATATGAATATACCCATATGTCCATACATGCAAACATACAAAAATACATACATATATGCATATATAAGATAATATTACCTCTCAGGAGGCAAAGAGGACATCAATGCTTTCCCAGTGTGTACTGTCTGAATTAGTGCTTTCAACATACCCCAGTCTGGAAGGAGGGGGGGGTCTGGGAGGTTGTCAGCACCCTCATAGAAGCAGAGGAGGAAAGATGAGATAGAGGTATGGGATGGGGGGCTATGGAAGGGAAAATGGAAAAGGGGATAATATTTGAAATGTAAATAATAGAAATAAAATGAAAAAATTTCTGGCTGAGAAAGACCCACAGTGTAAGAACCTACCTTGGAGTGTGTTTGGGATTAAGGGAAAAATTAAGTAGCTCCGGGAAATGATTCTCTTAAGTATCCTCTCCACAGCTGGGAAATATTTCAAGTTTAAAGATTAAAACCAGCCTTGCCAAATTAAACGACATCAGATGTATGTGTTAAAGGCCTCTCAAGAGCTTCTTTAAATTTTCGTTTTATCTCAAAAGGGAAAGAGGCAAAGTTAGGATCGGTGTTTTAATTGGATGTTCCTCCTTCTGTGAGTCTTCATGCAGAGCTGTCAACCACCTTCTTCAGTAGAGCAGTCACTATGTCCCAGCCGCTGCAGGCACAACTGAACCATTCCCTCAGAGTCACAGCAGCACGGTCAAAGATGGAAGCAAACGACAGATGAGAAGGAAGAAGGACATTGTGCAAATAGCTGCTTTTTCTGTGTTGTAAAGAAAAATGGTGGATCAAGTGGCAAAAAAAGGAACAGGTAGATATTCATATGTAAGTCTCTAAAAGTTAGCTTCATCGCTGTGATCTTAAACTAGAAGTGGTGGCGTGTCTCTAAAATCATAGAAGTTAGATGGTAGAAGCAGAAAGGGCAAACATTCAAGGTCATGCTCAGCTACACAGAACAAATTCAAGGTCAGCCTGAAATGCATGAGAATCTATCTCAGTAAACTTTGTTAATAAAATAGGATATTAACATAGGAGGGAAATTCAGAATATTTCCTAACTGGTGGTGTTTAGAAACCAACTAAGCTATCAGCAGAAGTCCTGATTCTGGCCACAAAATAAGTCCTGATCATGCAACTCAGCAATTCAAGGGATGCTCATTATAGACAGAGAAAACTGTGGAGACAAACTCATGCTGCATACTCAGACAACAGTGAATTGAAGGTGATTGGTAATCTTTTCTGTGCATGACCAACCTAATTTTATATTAGATAATTCCATGGTCCAGTAAAATAAAGATACTTGTGGCAAAGGGATCCCAGCAATGCTGTTATTTTGTGAGGCCATCTAGAAGTCATATATTATTTCTCCGAACATGTTAAAAACACAGGGATTTACTTACAACTGAAATATCTGACTGCTGAGAAATGGTTATCAGTATGTTTAATGCAAAAACAAAACAAAAGCAGTGCTGAACTACTTTCACAAAGAACAGGACCTGACCTAGAAAGGATCACATTGTCCAGTAATGATCTGTAAATCAACGTGATTAGGAAACTTCTGGAACAACTTCCTCCCTCTGTCACCATACCCACATGCACAGCTTCCCCTTGTCTCACAATACAGGAATGCTTCAACTTCTCTCCAACCTAACTGGCTATTTTTCCACAACAAATGTTATTCCCTGCAATTGTTTGTTCATATGCTCCCTCCAACACACACACACACACACACACACACACACACATATACACTTCAGAAGAAACAGGTTTTGTTTTATTATTGTTGCCCAAAACTGCATCTTTTAGGTATAAAACTTTTTGCCTCCATATAAGTACTGGTGTATTTGTAAAGAAATAACAATCATAATTACCATTTTTATGACATAAGCTCATTCAAATCTTAACATTTTATATGCACTACCACTTTTAGTTTTGATCTTGAATGTCTTTAAGAGAGTGGAAAAAGACGTTAACAGCAGTAGTCCAAATGTCCCTTCCCCTAGAATCTAGGGTGCTTCCTAATCCTTAAAAATAAACACTAAAATAAAATTACTTTAAGAATTACTTTTGTATTAGTATGGCTCTGGCTGAGCCTCTAAGGAGGCATCCATATCAGGTAAGCACTACTTGGTATCAGTGCCTGTGGGCTTAGAGGCTGCATGTGGGATGAATCCCCAGATGAAGCAGTCTTTGGATGATCTTTTTTTCAATCCCTGCTCCTCTACTTGTCCCATTATTGACTCCCATGAGTGTTTTGTTCTCCCTCCTAAGAAGGTCTGTGGCATCCACCTTCTGGTCTTCCTTATCTTTGAGCTTCACAAATCCATGGGAAGAACAAAATTATTAACTAACCAAACCCTCCAGAGATCTCAGGGACTAAAACACCAACCAATGAGTTCTCATGGAGAGACCAATGGCTACAGTTGCATATGTAGCAGAGGAAAGCATTCTCTGGCATTAATGGGAGGAGAGGTCATTGGTCCAGCAAAGGCTCATTCTCCCAGAGTAGGGGAAATGCCAAGGTGCTGAGGTGAGAGAGGGTAGTTGTGAGAAGGAGTACCTTCATAGAGACAATGGGAGGGGGAGGGGGAATGGAATTGGGGAGAAAGGGAATAAATAATATCTGTTATAAAAATAAAAGAATAACTATTTGCAGTGCTGTTATTTAATAAATTATTTTTCAAACTAATTCAGAGGAGGAGAAAGATTACAACTAAGCCTTAACTCATCTGTGGTAAAAGACAACCATGGAGATTCTTAGCAGTGAGGGGTACAAAGCAAAGAGGATACACTAAAATTTAAGTTGTCAGTAGAGAGTCATGATTCTAAGATCTGCAAGTGAAAGACAGTATCCTACCACCATGCATCCTGTCAATTGTTGGGATAGCTTCTTACAAGTAAAAGAATGTTCTGACCTGCCACACTGATCAGCAGCTCCTAAAGGTTTAAAGACTGGGACTAGGAACAGAACTTTGGAACTTAGGTTTCCACCCAGCTGCGAATTCAGGGAGCATGCAAAGGGCTCGGCTAATCTGACACCTGGACCAGTGGAGATCCAGGGACACAGACCAGATACAAGAGAAAGGCAAGAACATATCACTGACAACAAGATGACAAGAGGAAAGCGAAAGAGTATCTCCCAAGGAAACCAAGACAACCTGGCAATACCTGAACCCAGCTCTCCCATAACAGCAAACATTGGAATGCGAAACACTCCAGAAAAAGATGACGCAGACCTGAAATCATACCTCAAGATGCTGATAGAGATATTTAAACAAGAACGGGAGGAAAAGCAAAAGGATTCAGAAGCTTTTAAAGAGGAAACAAGAAAAACACTCAAAGAACTCAAAGAACTAGAGGAAAACAATAACAAAGAAATGAAGGAATGGAAGAGGGAAATTAAAACAAAAATTGACACAATAAAGAAAACACTCAAAGAGATAACCCTAGAGGCAGAACACCAAAAAAAAGAAATCAGGAGTCACAGAAGCAAGCATTTCCAATAGATTACAAGAGATCAAAGAGAGAATCTCAGGGGCAGAAGACAACATTGTAAACATAGACAAAACAGCCAGAGAAGATGAAAAAAACAAAAAGCTCCTAACCCAAAATGTCCAGGAAATCCAGGACACAATGAGAAGACCGAATCTAAAGATAATAGAAATAGAAGAGAAAGAAGAGTATCAACTAAGAGGCACAGTAAATATCTTCAACAAAATCATAGAAGAAAACTTCCCTACCCTCAAGAATGAGATGACCATGAGCATAAAAGAAGCCTTCAGAACTCCAAATTGGTTGGACCAGAAAAGAAATACCTCCCGGCACATAACAGTCAAAACACCAAGTGCCCAAAGCAAAGAAAGAATACTAAAAGCAGTAAGGGAAAAAGGTCAGGTAACATATAAAGGAAGACCAATCAGAATCACACCCGACTTCTCAACAGAGACTATGAAAGCTAGAAGAGTCTGGACAGACATCATGCACACCCTAAGGGAGCACAAGTGCCAGCCCAAGTTGCTATACGCAGCAAAACTATCAACCACCATAGATGGAGGGATGAAGATATTTCAAGACAAATCAAAATTTACACAATGTCTGACCACAAACATGCACTACAAAGAATTAAAGATGGAAAACCCAATATAAAGAGGGGAACTACATCATAGTAAAAACAAGAAAACTCCTAAGCAAGAAAACCAAAAGAAAAAAAGGACACAGACACAACTCAACCTAAAAAAGCAATAATAGCATAAAACAGAAACCACTATTCCTTGGTATCTATTAACATAAATGGACTCAACTCCCCAATAAAGAGACATAGGCTATCAGACTGGATACATAAACAAAATCCAGCATTTTGCTGCATACAGGAAACTTATCACAGAGACAAATACAGACACAATCTCAGAGTAAAATGGTGAGAAAAAAACTTCCAAGCAAACAGCCCCAAGAAGCAAGCTGGAGTGGCTATTCTAATATCGAATAAAGTAAATTTCCAACCAAAAGTTATCAAAAAAGATAAGGAAGGACAATTTTTACTCATTACCAGGGAAATTTGTCAGGAGGAACTCTCAATCCTTAACATATATGCTCCATATAGAAAAGCACTCACATTCATCAAAGAAACCCTACTAAAGTTCAATAAATACATTTTACCCCACACAATAATAGTGGGAGACTTTAATACCTCACTCTCACCAATGGACAGATAATGGAAACAGAAACTGAAAAAGGACACTGCAAAACTAGCAGAGACTTTGAACCAACTAGAATTAATAGATATCTACAGAACATATCATCCTAAAGTAAAGGAATACACCTTCTTCTCATCACCCCATGGCACCTTCTCGAAAATTGACCACATAATTGGACACAGAACAAGCCTCAATCGATATAAGAATATTGAAATACTGCCATGCATCCTCTCAGATCACCATGGTCTACGGCTGGTCTTTAACAACAACAAAGACAACAAAAAGCCCACATTAACATGGAAACTAAACAACTCTCTATTAAACGATAGCAGGGTAAAAAAAGAAATAAAGAAAGAAATTAAGGATTTTCTAGAATTCAACGAAAATGAAAACACAACATACCCAAACATATGGGATGCAATGAAAGCAGTACTGAGAGGAAAACTCATAGCCCTAAGTGCTTCCAAAAAGAAACTGGAGAGAGCTTACCTCAACAATCTGACAGCACAGCTAAAAGCCCTAGAACAAAAGGAAGCAGATATACCCAAGAAGAGTAGACGGCAAGAAATAATCAAAATTAGGGCAGAAATAGACTAAATAGAAACAAAAAGAACCATTGAAAAAAATCAACAAAACGAAGAGTTGGTGATTTGAGAAAATCAACAAGATTGATAAACTCATAGCCAGACTAACTAGAGGGCAAAGAGAGAGTACACAAATTAACAGAATCAGAAAGGAAAGTGGAGACATAACAACTGAAACTGAGGAAATTCAAGAAATCATCAGATCCTACTACAAAAACTTATACTCCACAAAATTGGAAAATCTGGAGGAAATGGATGAATTCCTAGACAGATACAAGATCCTAAAGTTAAACCAGGACCAAGTAAACCATCTAAATAATTCCATAATAACTAAAGAAATAGAAGAAGTCATCAAAAACCTCCCAACCAAAAAAAGCACAGGTCCAGACAGATTCAATGCAGAATTTTATGAGACATTTATTGCGGATATAACACCAATACTCTCCAAACTATTCCACAAGATAGAATCAGATGGAATACTACCTAACTCATTTTTTGAGGTTACAATAACCCTCGTACCTAAACCACACGAAGACCCAACAAGGAAAGAGAACTTCAGACCAATCTCACTTATGAGCATTGATGCAAAAATACTCAACAAAATACTTTCAAACCGAATCCAAGAACACATCAAAACAATCATTCATCATGACCAAGTAGGCTTCATCCCTGGAATGCAGAGATGGTTTAATATAAGGAAATCCATCAATGTAATCCACCATATAAAAAAACTCAGAACAAAATCAAAAGATCATCTCACTAGATGCTGAGAAAGCATTTGACAAAATTCAACACCCCTTCATGTTAAAAGTCCTGGAAAGAACAGAAATCCAAGGTCCATACCTAAACATAATAAAAGAAATATACAGCAAACCAACAGCCAACATCAAACTTAACGGTGGGAAACTTGAAGCAATCCCACTAAACTCAGGGACTCGACAAGGCTGCCCACTCTTCCCCTACCTATCTAACTTAGTACTGGAAGTCCTGGCTGGAGCAATTAGACAGCAGAAGGAGATCAAGGGGATACAAATCAAAAAGGAAGAGATAAAAACATCAATCTTTGCCGATGACATGATAGTGTACTTAAGTGACCACAAAAATTCCACCAGAGAACTCCTACAGCTGATAAACAAGTTCAGCAAAGTAGCTGGATACAAAATTAACTCAAACAAATCAGTAGCCTTCCTATACTCAAAGGAAAACATGTGGAGAAAGAAATAAGGAAAAATGTACTCTTCACAATCATCACAAAAACTATGAAATACCTTGGTGTGACCCTAACTAAGCAAGTGAAGGACCTGTATGACAAGAACTTCAAACCTCTAAAGAAGGAAATTGATGATGATCTCAGAAAATGGAAAGATCTCCCATGCTCACGGATTGGAAGGATCAACATTTTAAAAATGGCCATCCTACCAAAAGAAATCTACAGATTCAATGCAATCCCCATCAAAATTCCAACCCAGTACTTTATTGAATTGGAAAGATCAATGTGCAATTTCATATGGAATAACAAAAGACCTAGAATAGCGAAATCCATCCTCAAAAACAAGAAAACATCTGCAAGAATCACTATCTCTGACCTCAAGCTATATTACAAGGCAATTGTGCTGAAAAGTGCATGGTACTGGTACAGAAATAGGCATGTGGATCAATGGAATAGAATAGAAGATCCAGAAATGAGCCTTCATGTATATGGTCACCTGATGTTTTACAAAGGAGTAGTAAACATTCAATGGAAAAAGGACAGCCTATTCAACAAATGGTATTGGTCCAACTGGCACTCAGCATGCACAAGAATGGAAATAGACCCTTTTCATCTCCTTATACAAAGCTCAAGTGTAAGTGGATCAAAAATCTCCACATTAAACTAGATACACTGAAACTATTAAAGGAGAACATAGGGAAAACCTTAGAACACATAGGCACAGGAAAAAATTTTCTGAACAAAATACCAATGGCTCAAGCTCTAAGGTCAAAGATTAACAAATGGGACTTAATGAGATTGCAAAGTTTCTGTAAGGCCTAGGACATTGTCAAGAACACAAAATGGCAGCCAACAAAATCAGAAAAGATCTTTACCAACTCCACATCAGATAGAGGCCTAATATCCAAGGTATACAAAGAACTCAAAAAGCTAGACACAAGAGAATCCAACAACCCTATTAAAAATGGTGTACCGCGGTAAACAAAACATTCTCAGCTGAGGAATATTGAATGGCTGAGAAACATCTGAGGAAGTGCTTGACATCATTAGCCATCAGAGAAATGCAAATCAAAACAACCCTGAGATTCCACCTCACACCAGTCAGATTGGCAAAGATCCAAAACTCAGATAACTACAGATGCTGGTGATGTTGTGGAGAAAGAGGAACACTTCTCCACTCTTGGTGGGGTTGCAAACTAATACAACCACTCTGGAAATCAGTCTGGCGATACCTCAGAAAATTGGACATAGTACTACCTGAAGGCCCAGCTATTCCACTTCTGGGCATATACCCAAGAGACACTTTAATACATAAGAAAGATACATGCACCACAATGTTCATAACAGCTCTATATATAATAGCCAGAAGCTGGAAAGAACCCAGATGTCCTTCAGAAGATGAATGGATACAAAAATTGTGGGACATGTACACAATGGAATACTACTCAGCTACCAGAAACAATGACTTAACCAAATTCTTAAGAAATTGGCTGCATCTAGAGAATGTCATCCTGAGTGAGATAACCCAGTCACAAAAGAACAGACATAATATGCAATCACTGATAGTGGGAAGCTAACCCCAGAGGCTCGCACTGCCCCAGAAACAACTCACAGACTGTATGAAGTTTAAGAAAAAAAAAACAAAACAAAACAAAAAAATGTAGTCATGCACAATCCTTACCCACCATGAATACATTGACAAATTCCCGGTTGTACCCTGTATTACATGTACTGTCTGCTCATTGTTAAAAAAAAAAATCTTTACACACTAAAAAAACTTTGACTATTTCCAGGTTGCATCTTGTTTTACATGTACTTTTTGCTCATTGTAACTGCTGGGATCTTGATCACACTATCAAACCTTTTAAAAAAAAAAACAAGTACTGACAAAAATGTATTATATACTTTATGCAAAAAATGCTTAAAATCTTTACATTTATCTTTGTTCTTTAAAATAAAGTTGTAAAAAAAGAATGTTCTAGCATAATTCTGTGCACTTCTGTGCAAATCTGTGTATATAGTATACAAAGCCGAAAGAGATCATATTAACAACAACTTAAACATGACAGCTGGAAAGGTTTACTAGAAGTCTGTATGTTTCACAAGCTCACAGTTCACAAGCTCATATGAACTCAGGGTTCATATGAAGCATTTTGATTAGAAAAATTCAGAACACTTTTATTGCTAAGAATAATTATTTTTAATATAGAAATAAGCTTTTTAAATAGCAATCCTGGGAGGCTATTGGTAAACTTACAGATGTTAGAGTAAGAGAGATCAAACCTGAAGAGGTATTCTTTGTATCCCGTGTCCCATTCAATGTAGAACAGATTAAGAACCATCTCAATTTTCTATTAGATTTTTAAGTATCTCTGCTAGTGTGAGGTATTTGGAACCAGAAGATTCCCAGGTGATTGAGACAAACATCTCTGGGGTTAAATGTCTGACCAGAGTCTTTTAAGTGGTCTATATCTCAAATAAGCAGAGAAATGATTTATAATCATGGGAATTCTGAAGAAAATCTTCAAGGAAAGGGAGGTTGGTTCAGGGAGCCTGATGCAGAAAAAGATGTATTTTATCAAGGTGAAGAAAACAATAAGATCTTGTCCAATGTGTCATTTGGAATACTCAGGGGTGCTATCTCTCCAAGGAAGTGAATGGAACATGCAGAAGGCAGGGGATTCAGACTTAATCATCAGCCTTTTCTCATCTTCTGGTTCTATTCTCTCTGTCCAAATGCCCTAATACGAAACTAGGACCCAAAAAAGGTAATAATAGAGAAGTGGCTTTAGCTCCCATATCCAACCCATCTTTCTTCTTGCTTAAAAAAAAAAGCTCTCCACACATTGGTGTCCCTGTTTTTATTGTTGGTGGTTTTCTTCCATGTTAAGTGAAACCAATGTACACACAAGAAACCTAGTAAGCAATTTGACAAAAACTAGATTCTGAATCCCAGTATCTGTTCTCAGCGTTGAGGGATTATAATATTTCTGTCTTACAGATGGAGAACTTGGCATTTATTGCATTAGAATAAATTGCTGTGGTAGTTTGAATGAATAGCACTTATAAGCTCATATACTCGAATGCTTGGTCTCCAGATGGTTAAACGAGTGAGGAATAAGAGGTATGATGTTGTTGGAGGATGTTCTGGAGTAGGTGAGGCTGGGTTTCAAGGTTTTAAAACTTAAGCCACTTCCAATTTGCTTTCTCTTTTTGCCTCATGCTTGTGAATATGATCTCAACAAGGAGGCTCAGGGCAGCCTATGGGGGTGACCCTAACTGTGATTTCTACTAGCAGGGCTATGTAGACTGAGGTGGCAACCTCCCATATCCAGGAAGAACTTCCAGTGGAGGGAGGAGGACATCAACCTACCTATAAAACCTTCAACTCAAAATTTGTCCTGCCTACAAAATGTGAAGGCCTGAAGATGTAAGAGATTGAGGGAACAGCCAACCACTTACTACCCCAACTTGAGACCCATCTTATGAAAGAGAGCCAACCTCTAACACTGTTAATGATATTCAGCTATGCTTGAAGTCTGGAGTATAGCATAACTGTCTCCTGAGAAATTTCATCCAGATGTGGATGGAAACAGATGCAGAGACCCACAGCCAAACATTAGGTGGAGTCAAGAGCACCACGAGAATACCTACAGTGCCAATTAACTTAGGCTCATGGGGGCTCACAGAGGCAGACCTACTAACCAAAGAGTATGCAAGGGATGCATCTAGAATTCCTACACACATATAGTAGATGTGCAGCTTGGTCTTCATGTGGGCTACCCTAACAATTGGAGCTGAGGCCATATCTAACTTTGTCGCCTATTCAATCCCCTTCCTCTACCTGGACTGACAGACTGGGCCTCAAAGGAAAAGTATGTGCTTAGGCCTTCAGGGACTAATAGTACCACAGTGATGTGGTATCCAAAGAGAGTATTACCTTCTCCTTAGATAAAGGGGGGGGCAGGGGTAATTGGCATAGAGATTAGTAAGGACCAGAGTGAAAAGAGATGAGAAAAGAAGGGGCTGGGATCAGGATATAAAGTGAACAACTTTAAAAAAAAAAATAGTTCCACTAGAAGAGCCAGCCATACTACTGGTCATATAGCAAAAAGATATTCCACCATCCTACAAGGACACTTCTTCAACTATGTTTATAGCAGCTTTATTTGTAATAGCCAGAAACTGAAAATGACTTAGATAGCCCTCAACTCAAGAATAGATAAAGAAAAATGTGGCTTGTTGACACAATAGACTACTACTCAGCTGCTAAAAACAAGAACATCATGAATTTCACAGGCAAATGGATGAAACTAGATAATATGATCCTGAGTAAGGTAACCCAGAAGGACATGGATGGTATTTACTCGCTTATAAATGGCTATTAGCCATAAAGAACAAGATAACCATGCTATAATCCACAGACCCAAAGAAGCCTAATTACAAGAAAAACCCAAGAGAGATGTTTGAATCATTCTCAGAAGGGAAAGTAAAATATATATTGTAGGTGGACAGGGGGAGAGATCTTGGTAGAAGAGTGGTTGGGAAGAGGGGTTAGGTTGGGTGGGAGAACAGGAGTAGGGACAGGGAAAGAGAATAACAGTAGGAAGTGAGGGACAGTCACTCAGAGTCCTGGGATGGGGAAGTCCTTAGGGTATCTGTGGGGAGACTCTAGCTGAGACTCCTAGCAGTCGGGGATATGGATCCTAATAATGGGGAATATGGGCACTTCCTGTAGCCAGTAAAGACTCCCAGTGGAAGCATAAAGACAGCAACCCACCCACAAAACCTTCAGCTCAAATTGTGTCCTCCCTAAAATATGTGCAAGGACAAAGATAGAGCAGAAACAGAGGGAATGGCCAATCAATAACTGCCCCAATTTGAAATTCATCCCATAGGCAAGAACAAATTCATGGCACTATGAATGATACCGTTATGCTTGCAAACAGAAACCCAGCATAACTGGCCTCTGAGTGGCTCCACACAGCAGCCAATGGAAAGAGATGTAGAGACCTACAGCAAAATATTAGATTGACCTCAGAGTCTTATGGAAGAGTTGGGGGAAAGATTGTAGTACCCAAAGAAGACAGGGACTCAGAAAGAGAAGATGCACCCAGTCCTGCGGTGACTTCATGTTTTGGGGATGGAAATGGAGAGTAGTGGGAAGTAGGTGTGATACCCAGTAGGAGCTCCCCTTCTCTGAGAAGGGGAAAGCTGAATAGGGAAAAGATCTGCCTGAGAGAGTACTAGGAGGTAGGGTGGACTGATACTGGGATGTAAAGTGAATTTTAGAAAAAAAAATCTAAGTTCTAAGTTCTGCACCAGCACCATGCCTGCCTGCCTGCCTGACTGACTGACTGACTGACTGACTGACTGACTGACTGACTGACTTGTGCCATGCTCTACACTATGATGGTCACATACTTTCCTTCTAATGCTGGAAGGCACAACAAACTCTTTCTTCTATAAATCGCATTGTTCATGATGTTGCATTACAGCAATAGACAAGTAACTAAGATACTTGGGAAAACCTGCTAAGTAGGAAAGCTGATAATAAAGGTAGTATTCAAACCCCAAATTTTTGTTGCAATATGCAGTCTTGCTATGTACACCAATCAAACATACCTGGTTAAAATCAGAATACTCAACACATACTTTCTTTTTCAATAAATACACTATGAAAAAGAAGGAAGAAAATTACTGTGAAAGGGCCAGAGAAGGTTAATCAACCAGCTCAGTAGGATTCATCCTGAACACAGGCTAGGTTGGGGGTCTTTCTGTTGGAGTTTCAGCTTTGAACTTAGGTACTCCTCTGAGACAGTTAACAAAAACACCGGACAGGCTTCAACCTATTGCACTTCAGAAGATATTGTAGCCTCTCCCTTCCCATCCAGCACTCTCCCTGCTTAAATGCATAGCTGTTCCCACAAAGAATATATAAGCTATTATATCTCATAATATCTCAGAATAAAACCCTCACTAGTGCCAGAAAGCTCTGAATACCCAAGAAACAACTCACAGATTATATGAAGCTCAAAAAAAGAAAGGCCCAAAAGTAGAAGCCTCAGTCCTTTGTAGGAAAACAACAACAACAAGTGTATAGCAACCACGCAGAGTGGGGTACACCTAGACCTTAAATCACTAATAACTCAAGAGCTAAGAAGATAGCCTAGTGACAATTTTTGGTATTTAAAAATTATGTTTAATCTATACACACCAAGAAAACTTTGACTATTCCCATGTTATGTTTTGTTTTATATGTACTTTATGATTATGGTAACTAGTAAGACTTCAATGCATACAATCAAACCTCTATAAGAATCAAGTACTGACAAACTACATTCATATAGTTTTATGCCAAAATGCTTTTAAAAATCTGTATATGTATCTTTTAAAAATAAATTTTTAAGAAAAGAAAAGAATAAAGTCCTAATGCATTACTACATTGCTGTTAATTCTATTGTGTGCACAGAATGAGCATACAGCAGAGTAGGAACTAGTGAATCAAAGGACCAACAACAAAACTGTGTCAGTGTTAATCCACTCACGGTAAAGATTTAGACTTCACTGGCTAGAGAACCAGCACTTTCCATTCCCAGAGAGGTGGGTAAGCCTTTGGGACTCAGCACACACATGCATTTTAGTGCTCCAGCAAGCACTTGCTGTGGTTACAGACACTTTTTAATTAACTTAGAAACATCCTTCTCATCCATCTTTATGCCAGTAAATAGTCTCTGTGTTGCAGTTATTTTGGTTTTTATCATTTTTTAATTTCTCACATTATAGGCAACTTAACAATTTCCTCAGATACTAAATTTGAGATAGGAAAAAAATGAATAAATTAATAATTAAGCTTAACTCCAGCACGAGACTTCATAAGTCTCCAAAAATATCTTACACACATTAGATTTCTGACAAATTTAGAAAACTACTTACGCAAGTCCATGAGAAAGTGTGTCAAGGGAAAACTGCAAATGTGCATGCCTGAGGCAACAACTGAAGCAGAAGGCCGATTAAGGCACCACCAGATGCCGGCTGAGCACAGTAGCCGGCAGACCTTTCCCAATGCTAGAGAGGAGAGAGAAGGAATTGAACCTGGACTGTCACTCAAACATTTAGTGACTGTGCCTCCATTCCTCCTCCTCTTCTCTCCTCTCATCCTTCCAGGCCTTGGATTCTCCATCACCCACTTCATTCTCTTCCTTCTTTCTTATTCCCATTCTCCAGTTGTTTATAGGGTAATGTACAAAGGTGGTTGTTTGGGGGATTCACATCTCACTTTTTTCCTAAACCCAGGACTTCCTAGTTAGTTGAGATTAATGTTCATATATATATATATATATATATATATATATATATATATATATATATATATATATATATATCAGTTAGCAATATACAGTTTTTATTCCTATTATTTAAGGTATTCTCAGTCACTTAAAAATATTTATGTATTTATTTACTTGCTGTTTAAGCATTTATTCTTTTATACTTTTATTGGATATTCTCTATATTCACATTTTAAATGCTATCACCTTTTCTCCCACTCCTATCTTCCCTCCCTTTGCTTCCATGGTTGCTCTACCAACCACCCTCTCCACCTCAATGCCTTGGCATTCCCCTACTCTGGAAAAATAAGCCTTCACTAGGCCAAAGGCCTCTTCTCCCTTTGATGCCAGACAATGCTGTCCTCTGCTACATATGCAACTGGAGCCCTGGGTCTCTCCATGTGAACTCATTGGTTGGTGTTTTAGTTAGTTAGTTAGTTAGTTTGTTTGTTTGTTTTTACAATGGCAAATGAGGACACATTCTATGACTCTCTAATCAAATCACAATGAAATCATAAAACTGTATCATTTGGGGATATGACTTGTGATATAAATATTATTACTCAAAGTTTATTGTATATAAATATGGATATGTTAACAAATTATCAATACCAGTGTGTCTCTCTTACTTCCTCTTTCATCTTTCCACTTCTGCTTTTATCACCTAAAGCTTCTGTTACCTGGTTCCTCCGTGTGATCTCTGTAAAAAAAAAATGGACATGGCCATTAATACCCAGCTAAGAACATAAACTTTACAATACTTTCTTATAACTACTGAATGTATGTTACTGGCTTCTTTCAAAATCAAAGTTCCTCAGTGTCCTTTAGTTTAGACCAGATTTCCAGCAGGTAGGCACATGAAGACAAATGGCAAGTGTGGAGAACAACCTGTCTAGACAGATGGAGATACACACTGGTGAGTCATGATGTTGAATGCAGGAAAGAAAAAGGTCTGTCCCTACACACCGACTCAGAAACTCTAGTGTGATGGAGTTAACACAAGAAAGTACCTGGAAGTCAAGGAAAGGAAGAAGAGAATTTGGAGTGAGATTCATGAAAGTCATCTCTCAGTAAATTCAGTCCCCAGTATCCCTAAATCATGATGGAAGTTGGGAACAATATCTTTTCTTGTCTGTCAGTTCCTCCACTGGGATGGAATGGCACCAGACCCAGGATCAGGAACACATCTTAGCAAACAACAGTGAGCTCATTTTTCACTGCTCTCCAACAGTGACAGAAGTCAGTGCTGGTATGTCAGGCAGAGAATATACAACTTTCAAACAAATAAACAACAGCAAAAAAGATACTAAATAAGAAAGGAAGTGTATTTTAGTTATATTTTGTGACTGAGACATCATATAAATTAGCTATTATCACACACACACACACTCACACACACACACACACACACACACACACACACACACACACACACACACAAAGACTTTCACAGTTTCAGACTAGAATTTCAGGGTCCCATCAATGAGTTTGCCATCATTTACTTCAAATGATATGCTACAAATCCAGGAAAGTTTAACTCAAAAGGACCTTAATTATGGACCAAAGATCCTCTACCTCTGCTTTGGCAATGCCCACCAAGGAATTTCCAGACAAGTATTCTACTGGTTGTCCTATTTTTAGCTCTTCCAGGACCAGAAAGATGTGGAACTTGACTTAGCTATTGCACATATCTCTCAGTTAGAGTTTTACTGCTGTGAGCAGATACCATGACCATGGCAACTCTCTTAAGAACATTTAACTGAAGCTGGATTACACAGGATCAGAGGCTCAGTCCACTACCATGAAGGCAGGAGAATGGCAGCATCCACTGACATAATACAGGAGAAACTGAGAGTTCTACATCTTATTTTGAAGACAAACAGAAGACTGGCTTCTAGCCAGCTAGGATAAGGGTCTTAAAGCCCACACCCACATTGACACACTTCCTCCAACAAGGTCACATCTCCAAATACTGCCACTCTCTGGGCCAAGCACATTCAAACTACCTTAATAAGCTAAGAATCTCAAAGGACCTTTCTTCATGGTCACACTGCCCCCAGTGGCTTATGTCAAAGGAGCATCCTAGAAGCAGTTTTTGCCTCAGACCTCAGGACTCTTTAGTTCCCTGTTGCAAATACAAAGTGACAGGAAACATAAGACCAAATCAATATTGCGTCTATTCACCTTATTTAGATGCCTTAAAAATACAGAAATAGGGTATCATTTAATAATTGGATAATGGTGTAGGTTGATGTCAAAGCAATACATGGTTGGATAATAGAGAGTAGGGAAAATGGCTTTGTAAAGGAGAGGAGAAAGGAGAGGCAGCATGAAGGCAGATGTAGATGTTTCTCTCTGCACATCTCTATATTGATACATGTTGTTATGACTATTTTATAAAAGGTGGGATTGTACAGGATGATCTGACTTATCTAGGTCGGCAAATTATATCATACCAATTGGATCAGAGTATCTTGGTGAGTTCTTTGAAGTGGCGAGTTATTGAGTTCAAAAGAAGGTGTAGTGGCACAAAGGCAGCTATCGAGTTGGAATGTGTTTGTGCCAGGCATGGCAACAACCCACTACAGGAAAGTGAGTGAAAACGGCACACTGGGGTAGTCATGGACCACATGAATCAAAAAGAGCCAGGGCAGGCAGAGTGAAGCAAGGTAGAAAAAGAGCTCCACACTAGATCAGTTCCCACGGAGTGAGACCACACGGGACTGGTAGCAGCAGATTTATTTTTAACATTTACCACAATATAATGGCACTTGTCTTGTTAAATCAGAGTTCATAGAAGAAAAGGTCTACATACCAAGAAGAAACCAGTAACATAGATGTGTATCATGAGGTAGTCAAGTCTCACCTTCTTGATGATATACTAGAAATGCTTCATCAAGACCAAACTACTCTGATTTTATTTTTTAAAGTAAGAATTACAATGGAAGTAAGTTAAATACAGTAATACTTTCACATTTATTTATTTGTCTCTCCCTGTATTGTGAACATTTACCCACCATATTTATAGGGGTCAGAGGACCACATACAAGAGTTGGTTATTTCTTTCTACCATTTGGGTTCTGGGCTTCAAATTCAGGTTATCAGGCTTGATGGCAGATGTTCTTTCCCACTGAGCCATCTTGTCAATTTTCTTAAGATTATTTTATAATTTGAGATAATGCTAATAGAAGGATTCTAAGAGATGCTTCTAACAGCTAATTGTGAGCACTGATATGTCCAACAGAAAAAATGCCCAAGTATATTGTGATTCCATGTATCTGATGAACTTCAGGTCCCTCAGTTGTCTTGGTTCAGAGGCGGGACTATGTCAATGTATAAGGAAAGAGAAACAAATTCAAGTTCACAGCCCTGGACTCCTGATTGCTTTCACTCACCTTAGGGGGGAAAACATGGGGGAGGTCTCAGAATAGATGAATAATAGTCTCTCAAAGTCACTTGTTCTCATTTAAAAGACCATGTCTTTGTACTTCTTTTTGTATTTTCTTTTTCTCTGCATATTGTGATGCAGATAGGCAGAGTTTTCCCAGACTGCGGATCATGGTGTTTCAACCCATCAGACAGTGACCTTTAAGCTAAATAAACTTTTTTACTTTATAAGTAATACATGTTCAGGCATTTTGTCATAAAAACACAAAAAAAATGTGACAATGCAGTTTATATACACATGGTATGTCTTTCCTTCTTTATAGTTCCAGCACCCTAGAATATTTAAAATAAAAATGAATATTCATTGGCTGATAATTAGATTCACAAATTGAAGAACAACCTTAAGAATCATTATTCTGATATTTTTTAATAAAATGAGAAGATAATGGTCCTGCATGCTACATTTATTTTGAAAGCCTTGTGGCAAATTCAAAAGCCAGACATAAAAGGCCATGCATTGTATAATTCTGCTTTTAGTGAGCAATCTGGAATTAGCAAAATCACAGAGAATGATTAGCCTGATCCTGTGAATGGAGAGCAAAGAATGTCTAGTTTGTGAATATAGGATTTTTCTGAGGGTGATACAATTATTCTAGAATTCAACATCAGTGCTTAATGGCTGTACAAATGTCTCAACATTTAAGTAAGTAGCTTAGCTGACCCTGGAACATAGAAATGTTTGTTAGGTGTGCATTCTGTCTCAGCAAAATAAAAAAAAAAAAAAAGAGAAATTCTTTACTACAAGGGACCATTTTGATAAAAATTCAAGAAAGAGAAAGGACACAGATCAGTCTGGCAGATATATCAGAAAAATGACAGCAAGCCATGGAAACAGCAGGATTTATTCCAGAATTCAACACTCTGTATTTCTATTCTGAATAAGCTTTGATATGTCAAGATGCTACTGTGTATTCATGTTTATAAAGTTAATTAGAGGAGCAAATAGAAAGGTACAATTGAAAAACAATAGGAATTTGAAAACATCATAAGAACAATTAGAAGAGAGATTGGAAGAGTGAGGCTCAAGTACAGGAATTAGGCTCTAGAACCAAATTGCTTTAAGTGTGGTTTATTTCTCACTTCTGAACCTACCAGTCCTAACTCTATACATATCCTATATGGGAAAGTAAGGAAGGATAAATGAATATAAAATGGGAATCAAAGCTTCTGTTTGACTGGATTGCCATGAATAATGAGTGTCATCACTTCTATCAACTTCATATGATCTAGGCACACCCAGGAAGAGGACTCCTCAACTGAAGTGTTGCCTCTATCAGTTTACAGGCTTGGGGGTGCATATTCTCGATTGCCAGTTAATGAAGGAAGGCTCAGCCCATTGTAAACAGTACGGTTCTGGGCAGGTGGAATAGAGTTATATAAGAAAGCTCAGTAATGAAGTAGAAAGGGGATCATTGGCTAAGAGTACTGGTTATTCTTCCAGAGGACCTAGGCTCAATTCCTAGCATCATTAAGGCAGCTCACACTTGTCTATAACACCAGTCTCTGAGGATCTGTTGCCTAATTCGGTCTTCTGTGGGCACACATATAGTGCACTCCATACATTCAGGTAAATTGCTTTTACACATAAGAATAAATAAATAAACATTTTAAAGAGAGCAATATAAAAGCAAGCCAGGGAAGTCAAACCAGAAGGCAGCCTTTTTCTGGGGATATGCTTCACCTCTGGGATAAACAGATGCCAGAGTTGAGGTCCAGCCCTGATTTCCCCTGCTAAAAAAACTGTAATTTGGATACATAAACCAAAGCAATCTTTCTACTCCCATGTTTGATTTTGGTTAGTGTCTTATCACAGCAGCAGAAACTATAACAAGATGTGGCATATAAACACTAAAATACACACAAACACACACACACACACACACACACACACACACACACACACACACACACAAATTAACCAGATTCTTAATATGTAACAGGTACCTGCAGTCATCATCACAATGGTCCATGAAGTAGAAAGTTTTCAAAAGCAAAATTAAAGGTGCATGTGTATGTTGCAGTAACTATTAAAAATGGGAGGCTTATCTTTTTATTGGTTCCTGTGGTCTCTCAATCTGCAGATGTCACTTTAATATGGAGCCAAATTCATGGAGTCTGTCACTCAGTCCAAGCTGCCCACTCCACAAGATTCCCTTCCCAGTCACTTCACTCTGCCTGTCCTGGTGCCTCTCTCTGGGTGGAATTACTGCCCCAGAATTTTCCTTCCTCCACCGTCCATCACAAACTTCACTCCATAGCCCAATTGCTTTTCATGTAGGTTTATACATTTCATTCTCAATCCACAAACCCTCTATACCATAAGATTACATCCAATAGACAAAGATACAAACTGCCCTTCTATATGAGATAAATGACCTACAGAAACCCTTAAAATATTCATATCTACCTATAACTGATTAAGTCTATTTTGACCTAAGTATGCTTTCTCCAGCTCCATCTTGCTTATTCCCCAATCTCTCTTCCTCTTCTGTTTTCCTATCATCTCTCCACTTATTTATCCACTGTACAATCATGTACTGACTTAGTATAAATCTACACGTGTATCTTTTAAAATAATGTCTTTTAAATTCTTATAGAATTTCATACAATATATTGCTCTTAGTCATATCTCACTTCTTCCTAATGCTCCCACCTTTAGAAGAGATAGTATTGCAGGAGAAAGCCAGGCCCTCTGGTTCTCACAATCTATCCAGAATATGTCTTTTTAAGTGCAGAAAGAATGTGTAATGGACACAATTTACGTTTTAACTATTTGAATATTGCTTTAATTGTAAGTACTTCCATTTTAGTACATGGAAAATTAATACATATGTTAACTTATACTTCGAAGCTGTTGGTTTGTTAGAAATTTACCTTTGTTGGAGAATTAAGATATATTTACAGAATAAAGGATGCTTTCTACATAGAGTTAATAATTTTAGAAAACAAGCACATTGTTCTTAAAACTACATTAAAAATAGCAATGTATTAAAAAAAGGAAAAAAAAACAGTTCTCTCAAACCACTCTGTTAACTAAAGCATATGAAACCAAACAGCTGCTTTGGGGAATTGATCTTGCTAATCTCCATGCTACAGCTGTGCATCAGGGGTTTCCTATTAAAATAGATGAATTTGGAAGAAATCTGGCTAAATGGGGATGAGCGGAAGTTGACATATTTGAATGTTTTTTGGCTGACAGAATCTTTATAAAAATGCTAAAGAGGTTGGAGCCTGCTGGGAATTTAAGGAAATCATCAAGCAGAGATAGTTCTGGATTTGGCAGCAGGAGGTAGATGCCATGTCCAAGGACTGAATATCATGGAGCCCAAAAAGATTGACAGGTTGAAGTCTTTGTTTTCAGTTTTCTGTCTTTCTACAAATCTGTGGACATGCATACATCATCATACAGACTGAGCAGACCTTTTTTTAGAAATATGTATGCATTGACCATCTAGAGACTGCCCCATCTGGGGATCCAGTCCGTATACAGCCACCAAACCCAGACAATATTGTTGATGCCAAGAAGTACATGTTAACAGGAGCGTAGTACAGGTGGCTCCTGAGAGACTCTGCCAGAGCATGACAAAAACAGAGGAAGATGCTCTCAACCAACCACTAAACTGAAAACAGGGTCAACAATGGTTAAGAGAAAGATTGAAGGAACTGAAAGGGTTTATAACCCCATAAAAACAATACCAACCAACCAGAACTCTAAGGGACTAAAGTACTATCCAAAGACTACACAAGGAGGGACCCATGTCTCCAGTTGCATATGTAGCAGAGGATGGCTTTGTTGGGCATCAATGGGAGGCAAAGAACTTGGTCCTGACAAAGCTTGATGCCCCAGTGTAGGGGAATGTTAGAGTGGGGAGGCAGGAGAGTGTTGATGAGCGGGTGAGCAGTCTCAGAAACAGAGGGAGGAGGAGAATAGGATTTATGGAGGGAAAACTGGGAAAGGAGATTACATTTGAAATATAAATAAAATATATCCAATAAAAAAATATGTATGCATATCCATACCCATATACTCAAGTAACAACACTTAATGAGAAAAAAAAAAAAAAAAACATAAATCTAAGCAAGGAGAAATATATAGGAAGATTTAAAGGGAAGAAAATAGGGAAGATATAAAATTATATTTTAATTTCAAATAATAAAGGAATTAGTAAAATTGTTGGGGAATTTCTGTATTCAGATATCAATAAAGGAAAATATATAAATGAGCATGAATATAACTCCCAATATTTCTAAATAGGATGAAAAAACTTAAATAAGACTGTATAAGATGAGTAAATATAATATCAGCCATTCTCAGATTTAAAGCAAGACATTTTTCATTGTTTGATGAATCATCCTAACTAACAATCAATAAAGAAATTTAAAAATAAAACTAAAAGGATGCACTAAATGGATGTAAAACGTCCATAGTCTATCCCACAACAGGTGTAGAATATGTATTTTTTCAGTAGCCAATGAAATTCATCCTAAAATAAATTACATTTTATATCATAAAACAAGTATAAATAAAAATTTCAAAAAAAAGAATTGCAAAAGCCCAAGGACACAGATGAAATATGTCATCTTCCAATGCCAGTGTAATATGGCTATGTGGAATAATATTTCTGTTAGTACAAAACTATGTGTAGTTAATACAAATATTTTCTTTGTAAGGATTATAAAGAGTGTGGCTGTGTATGAAATCCAGAGTTTTGCCAACTTGGTTTTAGTGGCATTGATAATGTATCCCTCCCTCTATTGCCTTTGCCTTCCCATCTTCTGGGGTTCTGTATAGTATGTGCCTGTAATACCAGTACTCAGAAGGCTGAAGTATGAGAATTGGAAGTTTGAGACTCTGTCAAAGAAAGAAGATAGTGGGAGAGAGAGAGGAGAGGGAAAGGGGGATAAAAGAGGGAAAGGGGAGGGGATAGAAGGGAAGGGAAGAGAACAGATGGGAAGAGAAGGAAAAGAGAAAGTACATATAAGGTTGCATTTATTTCAAATAACAATTTATTTGAAAAAAAACAATAAAATAAAAATAAGTATATATAAGACCTAGAAACTTAAAGCAGAAAAAATAAAATAATTTAATATGTTTTATAAAGTAAAGTGTAAACTAGATAAAAAATTAAATAAAAACATGTTGTGAAGAATTTTACTTGTAAAACATTAAAAGCAAGAAGAGGAACATGTTATGATGGGCTGGAAAAAGACTAATTCCAGTTTCCCTATGACCCAGACCAGCTTTGACCTTACTACATAGCAGTCATTTTGCCTCTACTGCCATCATAGCCAAAACAAAAAAAATAATAACAACAACAACAATAATAATAACAGACAAAAAATTGATCACAGGAAAAAGAACAGAAAAAAATCCAGAACCAGAACTATCATATTGATCTATTTACTCAATGTAGAACATGAAGAAAATTAAGTAGAAGTTTTAGAAGCTACTAGAGGACTAACAAAGAGTAACATAAGAAAAAAAATCAAACTTACAACCAATTTTATCAGCAACAATAGAAACCGGGAGCTCATGAGAGGTTTTCCAATATATTGAGAAATAAATGACTCTCCATCTTGACTCTTATGGCCAACTTCAAAGAAGAAAATAATGAGAAATGCAGAGATACAAAAAAAATTACCTTATATGATTACACTTGATAAGCATGCTTAAAACTATGTCAGGAAGAAAACTAAAACAGTATTATAACAGGAAATTTCTGCTTCAAGAAAATAGGCCAAAATTTTTAATCTTAAAATTCTGAAATTTTAGTATTCAAAAATAAAAAGCTAAACCTCTAGAAAACAAAATCTACAGACATAGGTTGATGAATGAGCAGCAAAAAGGTGAGGTAGAAGAAGAACACTGAAGATGAAGATGACTGTATATTTTCCATATTTAAATTAATTTCAAGGTCATCTGCCAGCAGGAACAGAGAAGATCCAGGGACACAGGACCTTCTGGTGAGACTGCACTACAAGTAGCCAGGGCACAGAAGGTCTGGGCCTAAAGCACAGAAAGCGCACCCCACCCAGTAGTTCAGGGGAGCAGGAACTCTGCCATAGGGACTAGGTTTCCACCCGGAAGTGCTTGCATGCAGAACAAATGCTCAGGCCATCTGTCACCAGGAACAGTGGAGATCCAGGGACACTGACCAGGTACGCAGGAGAGACGTGAACCAATAACTGACAACAAGACCACTTATATTCAGAGACAACAAGATGTCACGTAAGTGACCCCACAAATTCTACCAGAGAACTCCTACAGCTGATAAACAAGTTCAGCAAAGTGGCTGGATATAAAATTAACTCAAACATATCAGTAGCCTTCCTCTACTCAAAGGACAAACATGCAGAGAAAGAAATTAGAGAAAAGATACCCTTCACAATAGTCACAAACAATATGAAATACCTCGGTGTGACTCTAACTAAGCAAGTAAAGGACCTCTATGACAAGAACTTCAAATCTGTAAAGAAGGAAATAGAGGAAGATCTCAGATATTGGAAAGATCTCCCATGCTCATGGATTGGAAGGATCAACATTATAAAGATGACTATCTTATTAAAAGCAATCTACAGATTCAATGCAATCCCCATCAAAATTTCAACCCAATTCTTCATTGAGTTGGAAAGAGCAATGTGCAGTTTAATCTGGAAAAATAAAAGACCTAGAATAGTGAAATCCATCCTCAACAATCAGAAAATATCTGTGAAAATCACTATCCCTGACCTCAAGCTATATTACAAGGCAATTGTACTAAAATGATACTGGTAGAGAGATAGGCACGTGGATCAATGGAATAGTATAGAAGATCCAGAAATGTGCAATCAGATATATGGTCACTTGATTTTTGACAAAGAAACTGTAAACATTCAATGGAAAAATGACAGCCTCTTCAACAAATGTTGTTGATCGAAGTGGAACTCAGCATGCAGAAGAATGAAAATAGACCCTTTCTTATCTCCTTGTACAGAGCTCAAGTGCAAGTGGATCAAAGATTTCCAGATTAAATCGGGTACACCAAAACTATTAGAAGAGAACATAGGGAAAACCTTAGAACACACAGACATAGGAGAAAATTTTCTGAACAGAATGCCAGTGGCTCGTGCTCTAAGGTCAAGTATCCACAAATGGGACGTAATGAGATAGTAAAGTTTATGTAAGGCTAAGCACACTGTCAAAAAAATGCAGCCAACAGATTGGGAAAACATCTTTACCAACCCCACATCTGATAGTGGCCTAATATCCAAGGTATACAAAGAACTCAAAAAGCTAGACACCAGAGAACCAAACAACCCTATTAAAAAATGGGGTACAGAGCTAAAGAAAAAGCTCTCAATTGAGGGATATCAAATTGTTGATAAGCATCTAATGAAGTGCTCGACATCATTAGCCATCAGAAAAATGCAAATCAAAACAACCCTGAGATTTGTTGTACCTCACACCAGTCAGATTGGCCAAGATCAAAAATTCGGATAACAGCAAATGCTGGCGAGGATGAAGAGAAAGAGAAACACTGTTCCACTGTTGGTGGGGATGTAAATTCATACAACCACTGTGGAAATCAGTCTGGTGATTTCTCAAAAAATTGGACATAATACTACCGGAAGATCCAGTTATTTCACTTCTGGTCATATACCCCAGAGAAGCTCCAACATACAACAAAGACACATGCACCACAATGTTCATAGCAGCCCTATTTATAATAACCAGAAGCTGGAAAGAACCCAGATGTCCTTCAGTAGATGAATGGATACAAAATTTGTGTTATATTCACACAATGGAGTTCTACTCAGCTATTAGAAACTATGACTTTATGAAATTCTTAAGAAAATGGGTGCAACTAGAGAATATCATCCTGAGTGAGATAACCCAGTCACAAAAGAACAGACATAGTATGCAGTCACTGATAGTTGGATACTAACCCCAGAAAGCTCTGAACAACCCAGAAACAACTCAGAGACTATATGAAGTTTAAGAAAAACAAAGCCCCACCCCAAAAAAAAGAAAAGAAAATGAAAAACCATTGTGCTTAATATTTACACACCAAGAAAACTTTGACTATTTCCAGGTTACATCTTGTTTTACATGTTCTTTAGGTTCATTGTAACTAGTAAGATTTTAATGCATACTATCAAACCTTTAAAAAAAATCAAGTACTGACAAAATTGTATTCATATACTTTTATGCAAAAATGCTTAAAATCTGTACATTTATCTTTGTTTTTTAAAATAAAGTTTTTCAATTAAAAAAAATAATTTCATAGAGTAGTGTTGTATTGAAATCATTTTCATTCTCACTCCCTGTTCTCCATCCCCTCTCAAATTCATGACCTCTTCTTTATTACTGTATCATATATGTATATATATGCATAAGTAAATGTGGTGATTTCATTTATTGTTGCTCATAAGTATATGTGTTTAAGAATGAAGACTTGGGATTGAGTAACTATCGCAAGGCTCATCTCTGGAGAAGAATGGTTCTCCGTCATGGGTGGGATCCTGTGAGGTTCTCCTCTTTCATACTAGCATATCCACTAGTGTTGTCATTGTTCTTGTTTTATCTTGTCAATCCTGTTGTTAATATTTGAGGTTAAAGCTCCCTGTCATTTACAAAAAAAATTATCTTGGGTCAGATTTCTTGATGCTCTGACTCTTACAGTCATTCTTCTCCATCTTCCAGAATGTTCCCACAGCTATTAGTGGCGGGATATTGAATCTATCAACTGGTGTTGGGAAGTCTACAGTCAGCTGTTCTCTGCATTTTGACCAACTATGGATTTCTGTAATGCTTTTGTTCAAATGAAGGAGAAAGCTAAATTTTATAGTTAGCAGTGGTGGTTTGAATAGGTTTGGCCCCATTAAGTTATGTGTTTGAATGCTTGGCTGTTAAGAGTGGCACTATTAAGAGTGATGGGGGAAATGAGTCATTGTGTAAGGGAACTGTAAGGTCTCCTCATACTCAAGCTCCACCTAGTATGGAACAGAGTCTCCTCTTGGATGTCTGCATAAGACAGTCTTCTTCTGGCTGCCTTCAAATCAAGATGTAGAACTCTCAGCTACTCGGGCCCCATGTCTGTCCACATGCTGCTATGCTTCCTGCCATGATAATAGACTGAACCTCTGAACCTGTAAGCTGGCTCCCAATTAAATGTTAGCCTTTATAAGTGTTGCCTTCTTCATAACAATGAAACCCAAAGGAAAGGACAATTGTCAAAATTTTTAAAATGCGATTTATTCCTTATGAACTACAGAAAGAAAAAAAAATGCTGAATTATTTATCAACCAAGAGAAACAATGAGAAGATACAAAAAAATCAAGAAAAAGAATATCAAGCAGAAAATTTTAAATAAATTGACAGGTAAAACTCCTGAAAGTTAACATGTAGACCTTAAAACTGGACATATTACGTAAAGCACTATTCATCCAAAGGACCTAGGTTTATGTTAAAATGGAAAACCTGAATGGTACAATGCAGCTAAGAAATTCTAAACCTTGCTTCCAAGAAAAGCCTCAGCTCTACACAAAGAACTACAAATAATTAAAGAATACTGAGAGTAGAAGAAACAGGCTTCCCTAAGGAAGAGCACACCAACTGATTATCCAATACCAGAAGGCTATCCCTGAAAAATACATAATTCTAGTAAATTCAAACTGAGAAGATTGAGTTTATGTACTAGGAATTTGAGGGGAGGTCATTTATGTGCACATAACATCAATTTATGATAAAAGATAAAAAGAGACCATTCATTTATAGAAGAGCAAGAAAAGGTATATGGGAGGTTGTAATGGTTTCCATATGCTTGGCCTAGAGAGTGGCACTATTAGAAGGTGTGGCCTTGTTGGAGGAAGTGTGTCACTGTGGGGCTGGTCTTGGAGACCCTCCTCCTAGCTGCAGGGGATGGAGACCCTCCTCCTAGCTGCCTGGGGATGCTCAGTCTGTTCCTGTATTCCTTTGGATGAAGATGTAGAACTCTAAGCTCCTCCTGGACCATGCCTGCCTGGATGCTGCCATACTCCTGTCTTGATGATACTAGACTGAACCTCTAAACCTGTAAGCCAGCCCCAATTAAATCTTGTCATTTATAAAACTTTCATTGATCATGATGTCTGTTCACAGCAATAAAACCCTAAATAATACAGAGAATTTGGAGGAAGCAAATGAAAGAAGGAACAATATGATTAAATTATAATCTCAAACTTAAACATAATACAAAGAATTTAGTTGGCATTATAAATGCTATTGTCTCCTGTACCTGCTTCTAACAGTGATAGTTGATTCTGGTATGTTCTTCACCATAATGGTGGAGAGCAAGACTTTGGGCGGCATCTCCTTCAAGCTATTGGGAAACACCAGTTCTAATGCAGGGGAAAACACTGAGCTCTGAAGAGAAGGATTTGGTTATAAGGCTTCTTCTTCTTCTTCTTCTTCTTCTTCTTCTTCTTCTTCTTCTTCTTCTTCTTCTTCTTCTTCTTCTTCTTCTTCTTCTTCTTCTTCTTCTTCCTTTTCTTTGACAAAATTATTCTAGAATCCAGGTATCAAGTGGTGACTTTACTGCCCAGAGAAACACTGGTGACAAGTCCTTCTACAGGAAGACATTTAAAGATGGGAACTTTATCCAAAAGCATACAGGGCTTGATAACTTGTCCATGGCAAATGCTGATTAAAGAAGAAAAGGTCCCCTAGTCTTCCTCTACATCACCAAGCCTGAGGGGTTGGATAATAAACATACGGTCTCTTGGAACAGTCAAAGCATATATAAACATCATATAAACTATGGAGCAACTTGGTTCCAGGAATAACAAGACTATCAGAAAGATCACTGTTAGATAACTCTAATGCTTTTGAGTTTTGGGAATCTTAACCACCAGACCACTCCTTCCATAGCTGCAGAGAGAATTCTACATCCTAAATGTTGCAATATCCTGGAAATTTGGCTCCCACTGTAGGATTTTGGGTTTCATATTTTCCTCATCTGCTCCCAAATCTAGCTGGATTTCAATGTTATGATAATGAATAAAAACTTTTTAAAAATTCTCAATTTGTATTTTTCCAAAATAATATTAAGGAAAAATAAATATATAAATAAATGATAAAAATATGCTAACATAAAAAACCCTTCTCATCAATTAATAAAATTTAATGATTACTTTATATCAAGCAATTTATCTCTCTTGGGCCCAGCAATATCTGAGTCATATTTCCCTTTGTTTGGAATTGGTGCTTTTAGAAAAAATTCCAAAATTAGTTATAAAGTTATAGTTATTTGTATTTTGTATTTAACACAGGAATTTGCTCATATATAAATATACTAGAAAGTTCTGTATGAAACTGGAATCAAATATAGTACTTTTATATATAGATGTCATCAGGAAAACATACTGAGCTCTAAGAAGACTAAAGCATTTTATTTTTAGATAAACGTTAAAGGAAACACTTCTGGGGATTTAAATAAATGAATATAATAACTAAACATGTCAATTATGTGATTAAGACAGCTGGGTAAATAAAGCAAAATACAATTGTATGCTCTGAAAAGCAACTGCAGTGAAGTTTCAAAGTAACAGAGTGGGTGTCACAGGTGTATCTAACCTTTAGACACAGGAACACATATCTATTATGAGCCACACAATAGATTTACCAGGAATAACTATAAAATTTCTCATTGGGCTTTAAATAAATTTTCAACATTGTATAAAATACTGGTCATAGTTTTCCTGGGTCATGTATAGCCAAATGTGGTTTGGTAGTCCTGCTGCAAGTGTCTAAAGAACCAAAAGGTCAACATGATGCCCATTCCTCCCTGAGGCACTATTAGCAAATGGTTGTCAGAAAAAAGAATGTGTGATTTTTTTTCTTCAGGGGAGTACCCACTGTTAATTTGTCATTAATTGCTATATAAGTTTCTATCCATACACAAGTTAATAAAGTCAGTAAATGAGATAGATAGATAGATAGATAGATAGATAGATAGATAGATAGATAGATAGATAGATAGATAGATAAAAATCAGTAGGTTACACACAAAAAGAAGGCATTAAAGTGAGAGAGAGTTTGAGAAGAAAGGTTTTGGTGTGACAAAAAAAGAGAATTTCAAATGACTAAAAATCATGTATAAAAAGGTACGAAACTGCCAAATGAGTTTAAACATCAAAACAATACCACTTAGCTAAGATGAAAGCCAATGTCCCTCTTGCATTTTTCAGACTTCAGAGCACAATACCTGAGATTGACACAATAGCTCTCTCCCACCAAAGCTGAGAGAGTTACTCTTCCTCTCAGGTTGCTGTCATCTCAATGATTCTGTGCTCCTGGTCCAATATAAGGAAATCAGCATCTGAGAAGACAAGATGGAATTAAAGGATAATGTGCTGTTCTTCCTACAGAATATAGCATATCTGATAGATTATTGAAATATTTAATTCTCAAACCACCCTAGGATGAAAATGGACATGATTATTATCACCATGGGCAACTAGTAAGTGATAAGGGCCAGAAAACAATCTTTTTAATTGTACTTTAATCTGAGGATACTGAGCAACATGGTGAGTCAGGGGCTCAAGCAGTCCCACTCCTAATGTTTTACTGAGCTCAGCACTCAGAGCAGCTTTTATTTTATTTTTTTACAATTTTTTTTTAAAAAACAAAGATAAATGTACAGATTTTAAGCATTTTTTGCATAAAAGAATACAATATATTTTTGTCAGTACTTTTTTTTTTTAAGGTTTGATAGTGTGATTACGATCTTACTAGTTACAATTAGCACAAAGTACATGTAAAACAAGATGTAACCTGGAAAAAAGTCAAAGATTTCTTGGTGTGTAAAGATTTTTTTCTTTTTACACTGAGCAAAAAGTACATGTAATACAGGGTGTAACCCAGAAATTGTCATTGTGTTCTTGGTGGGAAAGGATTGAGCATGACTTATTTTTTCTTTGTTTTGTTTTTTTTTTTTTTTTTTTTCTTGGACTTCACACAATCTGTGAGTTGTTTCTGGGGCAGTGCTAGCCTCTGAGGTTAGCATCCCACTATCAGTGACTGCATATTATGTCTGTTCTTTTGTTACTGGGTTATCTCACTCAGGATAATATTATCTAGATGCAGCCATTTTCTTAAGAATTTGGTTAAGTCATTGTTTCTGGTGGATGAGTAGTATTCCATTGTGTATATGAACCACAATTTTTGTATCCATTCATCTTCTGAAGGACATCTGGGTTCCTTCCAGCTCCTGGCTATTATAAATAGAGCAGCTATGAACATTGTGGTACATATATCTTTGTTGTGTATTAAAGTGTCTCTGGGGTATATGCCCAGAAGTGAAATAGCTGGGTCTTAGGTAGTGTCCAATTTTCTGACGTATTGCCAGACTGATTTCCAGAGTGGTTGTATCAGTTTACAACACCAGCAAGAGTGGAGAAGTGTTCCTCTTTCTCTAAAACCTTGCCAGCATCTTTTGTCATCTGTGTTTTGGATCTTGGCCAAGCTGACTGGTGTGAGGTAGAATCTCAGGGTTGTTTTGATTTGCATATCCCTGATGGCTAAGGATGTTGAGCACTTCTTTAGATGTTTCTCATCCATTCGATATTCCTCAACTGAGAACGTTTTGTTTAGCTCTGTACCCCATTTTTTAGTAGGGTTATTTGATTCTCTGGTGTCTAGCTTTTTGAGTTCTTTGTATACCTTGGATATTAGGCCTCTATCTGATGTGGAGTTGGTAAAGATCTTTTCTCATTCTGTTGGCTGCCATTTTGTTTTCTTGACAATGTCCTTAGGCTTACAGAAACTTTGCAATCTCATTAAGTCCCATTTGTTAATCTTTGACCTTAGAGCTTGAGCCATTGGTGTTTTGTTCAATAAATTTTCTCCTCTTCCTATGTGTTCTAAGGTTTTACCTACGTTCTCCTCTAATAGTTTCAGTGTATCTGGTTTAATGTGGAGATCTTTGATCCACTTACACTTGAGCTTTGAACAAGGAGATAAAAAGGGTCTCTTTCCATTCTTGTGCATGCTGAGTGCCAGTTGAACCAGCACCGTTTGCTGAATAGGCTGTCCTTTATCTATTGAATGTTTAAAGCTCCTTTGTCAAAAATCAGGTGACCATATACATGAGGGCTCATTTCTGGATCTTCTATTCTATTCCATTGATCCACATGCCTATTTCTGTACCAGTAACATGCAGTTTTCAGCACAATTTCCTTGTAATATAGCTTGAGGTCAGGGATAGTGATTCCTGCAGATGTTTCCTTGATGTTGAGGATGGATTTTGATATTCTAGGTCTTTTGTTGTTCCATATGAAATTGCACATTGATCTTTCCAATTCCATGAAGAACTGGGTTGGAATATTGAAGGGGATTGCATTGAATCTGTAGATTGCTTTTGGTAGGATGGCCATTTTTAAAATGTTGATCCTTCCAATCCATGAGCATGGGAGATCTTTCCATTTTCTGAGATTTTCCTCGATTTCCTTCTTTAGAGGTTTGAAGTTCTTCTCATACAGGTCCTTCACTTGCTTAGTTAAAGTCACGCCAAGGTATTTCATAGTTTTAGTGACTATTGTGAAGGATACCTTTTCCCTAATTTATTTCTCCACCTGTTTGTCCTTTAAGTATAGGAAGGATACTAATTTGTTTGAGTTAATGTTGTATCCAGCCACTTTGCTGAACTTGTTTATCAGCTGTAGGAGTTCTCTGGTGGAGTTTTTGGGGTCACTTAAGTACACTACCATGTCATCTGCAAAGAGTGATGTTTTTACTTCTTCCTTTCTGATTTGCATCCCCTTGATCTCCTTTTGCTGTCTAATTGCTCCAGCCAGGAATTCCAGTACTATGTTGAATAGGTAGGGGGAGAGTGTGCAGCCTTGTCGAATCCCTGATTTTAGTGGGATTGTTTCAAGTTTCCCACCTTTAAGTTTGATGTTGGCTGTGGTTTGCTGTATATTGCTTTTATTATGTTTAAGTATGGACCTTGGATTCCTGTTCTTTCCAGGACTTTTAACATGAAGGGGTGTTGGATTTTGTCATGTGCTTTCTCAGCATCTAGTGAGATGACCATGTGATTTTGTACTTTGAGTTTGTTTATATGTTGGATTACTTTGATGGATTTCCTTATATTAAACCATCCCTGAATCCCAGGGATGAAGCCTACTTGGTGATGGTGAATGATCGTTGTGAAGTGTTCTTTGGTTCGGTTTGCAAAGATTTTGTTGAGTATTTTTTCATCAATGTTCATAAGTGAGATTGGTCTGAAGTTCTCTTTCCTTGTAGGGTCTTTGTGTAGTTTAGGTAGAAGGGTTATTGTAGCCTCAAAAAAATGAGTGAGGTATTATTCCATCTGATTCTATCTTGTGGAAAAGTTTGGAGAGTATTGGTGGTATGTCTGCAAAAAATGTCTGTTATAATTCTGCACTGAACCCGCCTGGACCTGGGCTTTTTTTGGTTGGGAGGCTTTTGATGACTTCTTCTATTTCTTTAGGAGTTATAGGGTTATTTTAATGGTTTACTTGATCCTGGTTTGACTTTAGGATCTTGTATCTGTCTTGGAATTCATACATTTCCTCCAGATTTTCCAATTTTTGGAGTATAGGTTTTGTAGAAAGATCTGATAATTTTTTGAATTTCCTCAGTTTCTGTTGTTATGTCTCCACTTTCCTTTCTGATTTTGTTAATTTGTATACTCTCTCTTTGACCTCCAGTTAGTGTGGCTAGGATTTTATCAATCTTGTTGATTTTCTCAATAAACCAGCTCTTGGTTTTGTTGATTTTTTCAATGGTTCTTTTTGTTTCTATTTGGTCTATTTCTGCCCTAATTTTGATTATTTCTTGCTGTCTACTCTGCTCGGGAGTATCTGCTCCCTTTTGTTCTAGGGCTTTTAGCTGTGCTGTCAAGTTGCTGATGTATGCTTTCTCCAGTTTATTTTTGGAAGCACTTAGGGCTATGAGTTTTCCTCTCAATACTGCTTTCATTGCATCCCATAGGTTTGGGTATGTTGTGTTTTCGTTTTTGTTGAATTCTAGAAAATCCTTAATTTCTTTCTTTATTTCTTCTTTGACCCTGCTATCCTTTAACAGAGCGTTGTTTAGTTTCCATGTGTATGTGGGCTTTTTGTTGTCTTTGTTGTTGTTAAAGACCAGCCGTAGACCATGGTGATCTGAGAGGATGCATGGGAGTATTTCAATCTTCTTATATCGATTGAGGCTCATTCTGTGTCCAATTATGTGGTCAATTTTCGAGAAGGTGCCATGGGGTGGTGAGAAGAAAGTGTATTCTTTTATTTTAGGATGATATGTTCTGTATATATCTATTAATTCTAGTTGGTTCAAAGTCTCTGTTAGTTTTACAGTGTCCTTGTTCAGTTTCTTCTCCATGATCTATCCATTGAAGAGAGTGGGGTATTAAAGTCTCCCACTATTATTGTTTTGGGTGAAATGTATTTTTTGAGCTTTAGTAGCGTTTCTTTTATGAATGTGGGTCCTTTTTTATTTGGAGCATATATGTTAAGTATTGAGAGTTCCTCCTGACAGATTTCCCCGGTAATGAGTAAAAAGTGTCCTTCCTTATCTTTTTTGATATCTTTTGGTTGGATATTTACTTTATTCGATATTAGAATAGCCACTCTAGCTTGCTTCTTGGGGCTGTTTCTTGGAAGTTTTTTCCCACCCTTTAACTCTGAGATAATGTCTGTCTTTGTCTCTGAGATGAGTTTTCTGTATGCAGCAAAATGCTAGATTTTGTTTATGTATCCAGTCTGATAGCCTATGTCTCTTTATTGGGGAGTTGATTCCATTTATGTTAATAGATATCAAGGAATAGTTGTTTGTGTTTCCTGCTATTATTGCTTTTTTTTGGGTTGAGTTTTATCTGTGTCTTTTTCTTCTTTTGGTTTTCTTTTTTAAGAGTTTTCTTGTTTTTACTAGGCTGTATTTTCCCTCCTTGTATTGGGTTTTCCACCTATAATTCATTGTAGTGCTGGGTTTGTGGTCAGGTATTGTGTAAATTTTGATTTGTCTTGAAATATCTTCATCTCTCCATCTATGATGATTGATAGTTTTGCTGCATATAGCAGCTTGGGCTGACACTTGTGCTCTCTTAGGGTGTGCATGATGTCTGTCCAGGCTCTTCTAGCTTTCATAGTCTCTGTTGAGAAATCGGATGTGATTCTGATTGGCCTGCCTTTATATGTTACCTGACCTTTTTCCATTACTGCTTTTAGTATTCTTTCTTTGCTTTATGTACTTGGTGTTTTGACTACTATGTGTTAGGAGGTATTTCATTTCTGGTCCAACTTATTTGGAGTTCAGAAGGCTTCTTTTATGGTCATGGTCATCTCATTCTTAAGGGTAGGGAAGTTTACTTCTACAATTTTTTTGAAGATATTTACTGTGCCTCTTAGTTGATACTCTTCTCCCTCTTCTATTCCTATTATCCTTAGGTTCGGTCTTCTCATTGTGTCCTGGATTTCCAGGACATTTTGGGTTAGGAGCTTCTTGATTTTTGCATCTTCTCTGACTGTTTTGTCTATGTTTACAATGCTGTCTTCTGCCCCCGAGATTCTCTCTTCCATCTCTTGTTGTCTATTGGAACTGCTTGCTTCTGTGACTCCTGATTTCTTTTTAGGTGTTCTACCTCTAGGGTTATCTCTTTTAGTGTTTTCTTTATTGTGTCAATTTCCATTTTAAATTTCCTCTTCCATTCCTTCATCTCTTTGATTCTGTTTTCCTCTAGTTCTTTGAGTGTTTTTCTTGTTTCCTCTTTAAAAGCTTCTGATTCTTTTTGCTTTTCCTCTTGTTCTTGTTTAAGTATCTCTATCAGCATCTTGAGGTATGATTTCAGGTCTTTGTCTTCTTTTTCTGGAGTGTTTGGCATTCCAATATTTGCTGTTATGGGAGAGCTGGGTTCTGGTGTTGCCAGGTTGTCTTGGTTTCCTTGGGATATACTCTTTTGCTTTCCTCTTGCCATCTTGTTGTCAGTGATATGTTCTTGCCTTTCCCTTGTATCTGGTCTGTGTCCCTGGATCTCCAGTGGTCCAGGTGGCTGATAGTCCGAGCCCTGTTCTGCACCCCAAAGCCGCAGGGTGGAAGCAGGGTGGGGGAGCGCTTTCCGTGTGCACTCCTCAGAGATCTCACTGCTCCCTGGCTGCTCAGATCTCCTACTCCCCAGTCTTTAAAACTTTAGGAACTGCTGGTCCGGGTGGCAGATGGCCGAGCCCTGTTCTGCACCCCAAAGTCGCTGGATGGAAACAGAGATTCCAATGCTCTGTCCCTAGTCCCTGGCTCAGACAGGGTGGGGGCATGCTTTTCGTGCACACTCTGCAGAGCTCTCTCTGCTCCCTGGCTGCCCAGATCTCCTACTCACCAGTCTTTAAAACTTTAGGAACTGCTGGTCCAGTTGGCAGATGTACCAAGCCCTGTTCTGCGCCCCAAAGTCTCCGGGTGGTAACAGGTGTTCCAATGTTGAGTTCCTGGTTCCTGGATCAGGCAGGGGGTGCGCTTTCTGTACGCACTCTGCAGATACCTTTCTGATCCCTTGCTGCCAGATCTCCTACTCACCAGTCTTTAAAACCTTAGGAACTGCTGGTCCTTGTGGCAGATGGGCCAAGCCCTGTTTTGTGCCCCAAAGTCTCCGGGTGAAACAGAGGTTTCAATGCTGTGTCCCTGGTCCCTGTCTCAGACAGGACAGGGACACGCTTTCCGTTCACACTCCGCAGAGCTCTCTCTGCTCCCTGGCTGCCCAGATCTCCTACTCACCGGTCTTTAAAACTTTAGGAACTGCTGGTCCGGGTGGCAGATGGACCAAGTCCTGTTCTCATAGCAGCTTTTACAGGCTGAATCTCTAAGACTGAAGCATTTCCTAATTGGGACTATATATGAGCTGGGGCCTATAGAGCTCTGAAATGCAGGGTCAACCACTTTTCCATGTCTCCATTAAGCATTTTTGGGAACTTATCAGGAGTTTACCTTATTGCAGGTTGCTGTCTGGGCTACAGCAGATCAATACATTTATTGAATTTTTAGTGGCAACCATAATGACATGGCAGTCCATTTTTGCATAAGAGGAACACCACCAAGGCCACCTGTTGGTCTTTCCAAAGTTGGAAAGCTTTCTAGGTCTAGAAGGCCTTCAAATCATTACACTATTCAAAGAAGGGTGTCACGTGCCCCACTTCCCGCTAGCAGGAAAAGGCGTGCGACCACAGGATTCTTCTTCAAACAACCTTTATTGTACAATACTCTGAGCGGGGGATCTCCCTGAGCAGGTGACTTCTCCTTCGAGCAGGGGACTTCTCCTTTGAGCAGGGAACTTCTCCACGTGGGAGAGAAAAGCATTGCTTATATATGCCCAGGAGACTCGTGTCGCTACCTGATTGGTGCACCCTCCAGTAACTCAATAGTATGCCCCGAGAGCAGGCTATGATGTATATGGCGCATACGCATTAAGTCTCTTGGCTGGGCAACAGCTCTGTTTGCTGAGTTCTCGTCGGGAAGCCAGCACCATGTTTGGGTGCGGCACAAATGGCTCCCTACAGAAGGGCAGCCTTGTGATATGTGAAATGCCTTCAGATTCATTTCTGCCATCACTTTCCTATTTTGACAAATACCTGGCTTTCTCTTTGTGCTAATCCATCACAAAGTCACTTGGCCACATCTTCCCACATTTTTTTTAAATTGTCCAGGCTGGGAATCCATCAAATGTCTGATGCTCTTTCCCTTCTAATTATGTACTTGCTTACACTGCTTCCTCTCGATCCATTGCATGCGTTTGAATGGAGCCATGTAGCACCTTCCACAACTTTTCTTAGAAATATTTTGCAGTAGTTTATTCCTGAGGGTCTACTTTCTATGAAGCACTCTAGAACACAAACACAACTCAGACATATTCATCAACACTTTGTACTAAGAACACACTTTACTCCAGTTTCTGATAAAATATTTCTGATTTTCATCTTAATCCTCATTAGAGTGTTCACATGACAACTTTCAAATCGTGTAGGAAGTTCCATGTTTTGAACATGACAAGTTCTCTTTCTTGGATTCCTCACTACAATGAGGAATGAATGAATCTTACTGTTCCAACCACAGAAGAAATGAGTTTTGCTGTTCCAATCATAGAAATGTGGGTTTCTTTTTCAGTCTGCTTCTCCAAATTCATTTGGTGCATTTGTTATAGCAATACCTCACTGTAGTAACATGCTCCATCTTTATCCTTTCAATGCTATTATAACAGCAAACCACAAACAGTGTAACTTAAGACAAACTGATATTTTTATTGCCTTCAGAAGTTCAAAATTAAAAGTGGGGCTTTCTTGGTTTATCATGCCAAAGGAACAAGAAGTAAGGGAGCATGGCATGAGTACCTTTATATTCAGATATTAAGTCTCCACTATTGAAGGCACATAAGGATAAAAGAGGGCCGATAGACATGAATCTGGGAATTGGTTCTGGAAAGAAGGGAATAAGCTGCAATTCCTTATCTTCATGACGCTCCATAAAATTGTGGAGGACATAACTCTTAAAACTTGCCCTCTGACTGAGTTTTGGAGTCTTGAGTGTGGATAACAGTACTGGATGATAAGCTTCCTCAGGGGTAATTATGTAATTTTGTTTCTGCTTGTAGTAGAAAATGCAAAGTTGGTTAATTTGGCAATCAATCAGATGTGAAGGAGGATGAAAATTACATTAGAAATAATTAACTAGCGAATTTTAGTCTAAATCTTGAACCAGGATGAGCAAGTAGGTTGTCACTTTTCATGAAGTCTTCTCACAATTATAACAAAGTGATAAATTCTGTGTCATGGAGATAAGAAATTTGCTGCTAGAATTCAATGCTTCCTTGAGATATGAAGGCAACCATTAGAAACTGAGAGGAATATTTTCTCTCCTTAGATCTACTATTTGTATCTAAAATGGTATTGTGTAATGATGGATGGCTCAAAAGATGGGTTAATTTTCATGGGCATTTGTTATTTAGACATATATAATCTATTTGTACTCATAAAAACATCTAACCCATGGTCTGAATTGAGGTCAGTTGGTAAATAGACTGCTACACAAGCATGAACACCTGAGTTCAGATCCTCAGTACCAACAGAAAGCTAGGCCTAGAGGCACAGATTATAACCAAGACTGTGAGATGAAGACAGCAAGTCCTTGCATCTCACTGGTCATTTAGTCTATCCTATCAATCTGAGAGCTTCAGATTCAATGAGTGACCAATTTGCAAACAATAATGTGGAGAGCAATAGAAGAAGACATTAACCTTTGGTATACACACACACACACACACACACACACACACGCACATGCACACGCACACATGTGCGCGTGCACACACACACACACACACACACACACACACATAATGTCAGGAGCCATCTACAGATGACTTGCTCTGATGTGGCCCACACCTTTGATTGGCCTAAGATGGGTAAGCTCTAAGAAGCAAGATCCCAAGAGTCTTCATCTCAGAATTGTTTCTTGCAGCTGATATACATTTTCTGTCACAATTACATACCATACAGATTACTAGGCATTAGCCCACACTATTGGGCAAATTTCTTGAAGATAAATATAAAGATGAACTTTTACTTTTGTGAATTAGTAAATAATTTTATAGAATTTTTGATTTTTTTCAACTAACTTTAGAAAGTAAGTTTTAAGAGATGGTTTTAGTTGTCTTGCTAGACAGATGTAATAAGGTTAAAGTAAGGAATAGAATGTATCTCCGCCTCAAGAATAGTAAGTAAAGGCTGCATAATACAAAATCCAATGAGCTTTAATAATTACACTAAAAAGAGAGATATAAGCTAGGGACGAATTTGTGTTGAAGAAAAATAATCAGCCTTCCTGTCTCCATCTGCGCCCAGAGCTAGAGCTGTCCCACTGCCATCAGGACCCACAGCCTTCCCACAGAGAGATGAGCACCCAGGAGTGCTCTCTCTTCTGAGCCCACAGGTGACACCCACTTTCTGTCCAGTGACTATCCGAGGAGAAATATCTGGGAAATCTCAAGGCACAGCGATCATAGTGCTGCCTGAGACTGGACACTTCTAGTATTCGTCTGTGCACAGAGCTAGAGCCTTCCACCTGCCAACAGGACCCACAGCCTGCTGGCTGCAAGCCAAGCACGCAGTAATGCTCAGGCTACTGAGCACTCAGATGAGACCCACTTTCCACTGACTATCCAGAGAGACCACATGGAACTCTCAGGGTCCTCTCCATCCTAAGCACATTGGTCAACAGTCCCGCAGGAGAGAGGAGCTCCAGTCAGAGACAATAAGACCAACTAGAATCACATATAGCGAGACGCAAGCATCAGAACCTAAGCAACAAAAGCCAAGACAACCTGAAACATCAGAGTCCAGCTCTCCCACCACAGCAAGTAGTAGATATCAAACACACCAGAAAAACAAGATTTAAACTTAAAATTATACTTGTGATGATGATGGAGAACTTCAAGAAGAGTATAAATAACTCCCTTAAAGAAATACAGAACACAGGTAAACACATAGAAGCCCTTAAAGAGGAAACACAAAATTCACTTAAAGAGCTACAGGAAAACACACCCAAACAGGTGAAGGAATTGAATGAAACCATCCAGGACCTAAAACTGGAAATAGAAAAATTAAGAAATCACAATAAGAGACAATCTGGAGATAGAATGCCTAGAAAAGAGATCACGAGTTGTAGATGCAAGAAGCAGCAACAAAATACAACAGATAGTAGAGAGACTGACAGGTGGAGAAGATACCATAGAAAACATTGACACAATAGTTGAAAAAAATGAAAAATGCAGAAAGCTCGTAACCCAAAATCATCCAGGATATCCAGGACACAATGAGAAGACCAAATCTAAGGATAATAAGTGTAGAACAAAGCAAAGATTTTCAAATAAAAGGTCCAGTAAATATATTCAAAAAATTATAGACTAAAATTTCCCAAACCTAAAAAAAGAGATGACCATAAATATACAAGAAGCCTAAAGAACTCCAAATATGATGGGCCAGAATAACATTCATCCCAACACATGATAGTCAAAACACCAAATGTACAAAAAAAAGAAAGATATTAAAAGGAGTAAGGTAGAAGATCAAGTAAAATATAAAAGAACACCGATCAGCATTACAGCAGACTTCTAAACAGGGAGTATGAAAGAAGATACTGGGCAGATGTCATACAGATTCCAAGAAACCACAAATGCCAGCCCAGGCTACTATATCCAGGGAAACTCTCAATTACCATAGATGGAGAGAGCAAGATATTCCATGACACAAGCAAATTTGCATGATATCTATCTACACATCCAGCCCTACAAAGGATAATAGACGGAAAACTCCAACACAAAGTGAGAAAATACACAATAAGAAAAGCTAGAAAGTAATCTTTTTGTCACAACCCTAAGAAAAGATAAGCACACAAATATAATTCTATCTCTAACAACAAAAATAAGAGGAAACAACAATCACTATTGCTTAATATCTCTTAACATCAATGGATTCAATTCCCCAATAAAAAAGACATAGAATATAGAGTAGATATATAATCAGGACACAGACACTACCTCAGAGTAAAAGGTTGGGAAAATCTTTTCCATGGATATGGTCATAAAAAACAAGCTGAAGTAGCCATTCTAATATCTAATAAAATCTGCTTTCAACCAAAAGTTATCAAAAAAAAAGGAAGGACACTTTTTCTCACCACAGGAAAAATCTATCAAGATGAACTCTCAATCCTGAAAATCTATGCTCCAAATGCATACATAAAAGAAATTATACTAAAATTTATCCTAACCATTTCATCCTAAAACAAAAGAATATAATTTCTTCTCAGTACCTCACAGCAGCTTCTCCAAAAATGACCATATACTCAGTCACAAAACAGGCCTCAACAGATACAAGAAAGAAATAACTCCATGCATCCTTTCAGATCACCATGGACTAAGGCTGGTCTTCAATAACAACAAAAAGCCCACCTATGCATGGAACCTGAACAATGCTTTACTCAATGATAACTTGTACAAGAAAAAAATAAAGAAAGAAATTAAAGACTTTTTGGAATTTAATCAAAATGAAGGCACAACATATACAAACTTATGGGATAAAATAAAAGTAATGCTAAGAGAAAAACTCATAGCTCTGAGTACCTCCAAAAACAAACTTGAGGGAACATATACTAACAACTTGACAGCACAGCTGAAATCTCTAGAAGAAAAAGAAGCAAATAGACCCAAGAGGAGTAGACAGCAGGAAATAATCAAACTCGGAGCAGAAATCAACCAAGTAGGAAAAAAAAGTACTATACAAAGAATCAACAAAACCAAGAACTGGGTCTTTGAAATAATCAACCCTTAGCCAGACTTACTAGAGGGCACATAAACAGTATTCAAATTAACAAAATCAGAAATGAAAAACAAAACATGACAATGGAAACTGAGAAAATTAAAAATTTATCAGATTTTACTATAAAGGCCTATACTCAACAAAATAAATTTGATAAAATGGACAATTTTCTAGACAGATACCAAAAATAAAACTTGAACCAGGATCAGATAACCCATCTAAACAGTCCCATAACCCCTAAATATATAGAAGCAGTCATCAAAATCCTCCCAACCAAAAAAATCTCAGGACCAGATGTGTTTAGTGTAGAAGTCTATCAGACCTTCAGAGAAGTCCTAATACCAAACAATTCCACAAAATAAAAAAGAAGGAACACTATTCAATGCATTTGCCAAAGCCACAGTTACAGTCATACCTAAACCACTAAAAGACCCTGAAAAGAAAGAGAACTTCAGACCAGACCAATTTTCTTCATAACCATTGATGCAAAAACCTCAATAAAATTTTGCAAACCAAATCCAAGAATACATCAAAATGATTAGCTATCATGGTCAAGTAGACTTCATCCCTGGGATGCAGGGATGGTTCAATATATAGAAATCCATAAATGTAATCCTCTATATAATCAAACTGATAAAAAAAAAAAACACATGATAATCTCACTAGGTCCTGAGAAAGCAATTTACAAAATTTAAGTGTGCTTCATGGTAAAAATCTTGGAGAGATCAGGTGTTCAAGGCCAATACCTAAACATAGTAAAAGCAATATAAAGCAAACCAGTAGCGAACATCAAACTAAATAGTGAGAAACTTGAAACAATCCTACTAAAATCAGGGACTAGACAAGGCTTCCCATTCTATCCCTACCTATTCAATATAGTACTGGAAGTTCTAGCCACAGCAATCAGACAGAAAAAAGAGGTTAAAGGGATAAAAAATGTAAATGAAGAAGTCAATATATCACTATTTACAGATCATATAATAGTATACTTAAGTGACCCCAAAAATTCGACCAGAGAATTCCTACAGCTGATAAACAACTTCAGCAAAGTAGCTGGATATAAAAATAACTCAAACAAATCAGTAGCCTTCCTCTACTCAAAGAATAAGTAGGGTGAGAAAGAAATTAGAAAATTAACACCCATAACCATAACCACAAAGAATATAAAATAACTTGGTGTAACCCTAACCAGGAAAGTGAAGAATCTGCATGACAAGAACTTCAAGTCTCTCTCTGAAGAAAGGAACTAAAAAGATTTCAGATAATGGAAAGATCTCCTATGGCCATCTGGCCAAAAGCAATCTATAGATTCAATTCAATCTCCATCAAAATTTCAACTCAATTCCTCATTGTTAGAAGGAGCAATTTGCAAATTCATTTGGAATAATAAAAAACCCAGGATAGAAAAAAGTATTCTCAACAATAAAAGAGCTTCTAGGTGAATCTCCATTCCTGACATCAAGCTGTATTATAGATAAATCATGATAAAAACTAGATAGTATTAGTACAGAGATAGGCAGGTAGGTCAATGGAACAGAACTGAAGACCCAGAAATGAACCTATATACCTACGGTCACTTGATCTTTGACAAATAGAAAAAAACCTACAATGGAAAAAAGGTGGCATCTTCAACAAATGTGGCTAGCTCACTTGGCATTTGGCATCCAGAAGAATGCAAATCAGTCCATTCTTAACTCCTTGTACAAAGCTCAAGTACAAGTGGATCAAAGACCTCCACATAAAACCATGTACACTAAAACTAAAAGAAAAAAATGGGAAAAGCTTAGAACACATAGGCACGAAGGAAATTTTGCTGAACAGAACACTAATGGCTTATTCTCTAAGATCAAGAAATGACAAATGGGACCTCATGAAATTTCAGAGCTTCTGTAAGTCAAAGGATACTGTCAATAGGACAAAACATCAACAGCTATTACAAACAATGACTTCATGAAATTCTTAGGCAAATGGATGGAACTAAAAAATATCATCCTGAGTGAGGTAACCCAGTCACAAAAGAACACATGTGGTATGCACTCACTGATAAGCAGATACTACCCCTAAAAAGCTCAAAATACACAAGAAACAATTCACAGACCTCATGGAGCTCAAAAAGAAGTTAGTTCAGAATGTGGATGCCCATTCCTTAGAATGAGAACAAACTACTCACAGGATGAACTACAGGGACAAATAGAAAAGCAGGGGCTGAAGGAAAGATCATCCAGAGATTGCCTCACATGGGGATCGATCCCATATGCATCTGCCAAAGCCAGTCACTACTGCTGATGCAAGTCAAATGCTGCTTACTACCAGGAGCCTGATATGGATTCCTCCTCTGAGGCTCTCCCAGAACCATACTGATACAGATGAGGATGCTTGCAGCTAACCATCGGACTGAGCATGGAGATCTGAATGCAGGAGCTAGAGAAAGGACTGACAGAGCTGAAAGGGTTTGCAGCCTAATGGGATGAACAATATTATCAACCAACAGAATCCTCCAGAGCAACCAGAGAGTAAACACCAATCAATGAGTACACGTAAAGAGACCCATGACTCCAGTTGAGTATGTTCCAGAGGATATCATTGTTTGGAATCAATGAGAGGAGAGGCCTTTGGTCTATTCAAGGCTAGTTTTCCCAGTGCAGGGGAATGCCAAGGCACTTAGGTAGAAGTGAGTGGTTAGGACTGGGAGCATCTTCATGGAAGTAAGAGGAAAGGGAGGGGCCATTGGAGGGTGGGCAAGTGCATAATATGTGAAATGTAGTAAAGAGAGTAAATATCCAATAAAGATGATTTTTAAAAAAAGAAAAACATGCAGGTCCAAAAATGAAGCCATCGGTGTATACTATCAAAAAATAAGGCCATGTAAACCCTGTAACTTTGAACTCATAGTGACATTACAGAATAAAACACTGCTTTGAACTTGTTATATATATATATATATATATATATATATATATATATATATATATATATATATATATATATATATATATATTTGTTACCCCCTTTTTACATAACATTTTCTATGAGGCAATTCTTTCTTACATTGTGAATTTTTTGTCTAAAGGCTATAAAAGTCTGAAAGCAATGAGAAAGACATAACCATTGTCACTTATCCTCTCTGTCTATGCTGTCTGTGTAAGTGACAGTTTTCTTTCCATTCTCTACTCTCTGGTTCAGGAATAGTTAATGGTTTCCAAATCTCTCAAGTGGTCATCAAGTGATCCTTGAGCCAGAGAGGAGAGGAGTTACTACTTAAAGAACAAATAATAAGAGAGTTACACAGGGACATCTGTATTCTTTTTAACTTTGGGATATTATAAATTAGGCTGCTATGAACATAGTGGAGCATCTGTCCTTGGTATATGTTGGAGTATCTTTTGGCTGTATGCTCAGGAGTGGTATAGCTGGGTTGTCAGGTAGTACTATGTCCAACTTCCAGAATCTCCAGACTGATTTCTAGAGTGGTTGTAACAGCTTGCAATCCCACTAACAGTGGAAGAGTGTTCCTCTTTCTCCACATCTTTGCCAGCATCTGCTGTCACTTAGGTTTTTTATCTTAGCCATTCTGACTGGTGTGAGGTGGAATCTCAGGGTTGTTTTGATTTGCATTTCCCTGCTGACTAAGAATAGTGAACATTTCTTTAAGTGCTTCTTCTCGGCCATTCATATTCCTCAGTTGAGGATTTTTTTTTTTGTTTGTTTGTTTGTTTAGCTCTGTCCCCTATTTTTAAGAAGATTATTTGGTTCTCTAGAGTCTAATTTTTTGAATTCTTTGTATATGTTGGATATTAACCCTTTAATTAATGTAGGATTACTAAAGATCATTTTCTAATTTTTGGTTGCCATTTAGTCCTATTGGCAATGTTCTTTGCATTACAGAAGATGTGGTACATTTACATAATGGAGTACTACTCAGCTATTAAAAACAATGACTTCATGAAATTTTTAGGCAAATGAATGCAAGTAGAAGAACCTGACTAACATATAGGTGGATGCTCTCAGTCAACCATTGGACTGAAAAGGAGGTCCTCAATGGAGGAATTAGAGAAAAGACTGAAGGAACTGAAGAGGTTTGCAACCACATAGGAAGAACAAAAATATTAACCAACCAGACTCCCCAGTGATCCCAAGTACTAAGGAACCAATTGAAGAGTACACATGGAGGGACCTATGGATCCAGCAGCATATATAGCAGAGGATGGCTTGTTGGACATCAATAAAAAAAGAGGCCTTTGGTCCTGTGAAGGCTTGATACCCCAGTGTAGGGGAATGCCAGGGCTGGGAGGCAAGTGTGAATAATGAATAAGTGAGTGAGTGAGTGAGTGAGTGAGTGAGTGAGTGAGAGAGCAAGCGAGTAAGTGAGCACCCTCAATAAATACAGGGCGAGGTGACCAGTGAAGGGAAAAACATTTGAAATGTAAATGAATGAAATATCTAATAAAACAGTAAATTAGAATCATGCTTTATTCCATAAATATAAGGTGATAAATACCAAGGAAAGCTTTAATGATGGATCCATGGATTTTCCCTGGAAAGGGGAAATAGAGCAGATCTTGTGGGATAGGAACATGAAGGATGAGACGATGGAAGGGGGGAGTTTGTGAGGGTGAGGTGGAGACCTAGTTCAATAGAAATTCCCAGGATTCTAAAAAGTTAACACTAGCAAGAACTCTGAAGAGTGAAGAATACAGAGCATTATCTACCATTTTCAAGAATTAGGCCACTTCCAGTAGTGATACTGGAACATCAAGCCAGCCACAAAACCTTAACCTTACAATTTATCTTCCTGCAAGTTGTGATGGGGCAGTGGAAGCACAGAACTTGTGGCAGTGGCCAATCAATGGCTGGTCTAACTTGACACTGCCTGGATGACCAGGAATCAGATACTGAATATCCCAGGGACCTAAAATAGAAAAAAATCACTAAAATGATTCCTAATGATAATCTGCTATACTTGTAGATTAGTGCCCAATTGTCATCATTGAAGGGGCATTAGCCAGGAGATGCAAAGAATCACAGCAAAACATTAGCTGGAGAGAGAGAGCACAAATTAAAGTTTCCCATTTGGGAATTCCTATGAAAAATGGGAAGGAAGAATTATAGGAGCTGTAGGGTTTGAAGATATCAGGAGAACATGAACTACAGAATAAACTAAGCAGGCCTCATAGGGGCTCACAGAGACTGAAACGTCAATCGTGGAGCCTATGTGGGTCTGTGCTATGTCTACTTTGTGCTATGCATATGTGTTATGGTTGTTAGCTTGGTGGTTTTGTGAGAATCTGAACAGTGGGAGTGGGATCTCTCACTTTTTTGCCTGCTCTTGGGATCTTTTTCCTCCTGCTCTGTTGCCTCATCCAGCCTTGATAAAGAGGGTTTGTGCCTAGTTTTGTTGTATTTTATTGCACATTGTTCATTTCATATCCCTTGGAGGCCTCCACTTTTCAGATGTAGGTGGGGTGGGTCTTGGAGGGAGGGATGGTGGGAAGGAAACTGTGAAGATTAGAAAAAAATTGTATTTGCAATGTATTATATAGGAGAAAATTAAAAGTAAAATAAAAAAAGTTGCAGAGTAAGGAATCAGCATCTATTTAAGCATAAATAATAAGAAGCCACACATTAAAGCACAAGAAATAAAAGAATTATAGAGTAACAGACCAGAATTTATTTAACCACAATAAAACAAGTTGCTGGTTCTTATTAAAGCCCAAAATAAGAAAGAGTTGTTTCCAGCACTTATCAATGCATGGAAGAGTAAGAAAAAGTTATTTTCAGTGCTGAATTAAAAACCTAAAATTTATAAAGTAAAAATACAGCACTTACTAAAGCACAGGAAGTTAAAAAGAAAAAGAAACCAATGCTTAATAAGGCATAAATAGTAAAATTACAAGGCCAAGAATCATTCTGTTGTTAGCTTTCATCTAAGTCTGTGTTCCACCTCAACTCCTTTCCTTAAGGGCCAGACAGGCTCTCAGTATATAAATATACATGCACTTGAAACCTATAGACAGTTCTTTCCTTGATATAAATATAATACATCATCAGTTTTTAGTTTCTGTATGAGAATTCAACTTCTGCATTGACACGTGTAGAAAGAGAAATTAAATAGGAAGTTTAATGTTCTAAACTTTGATAACAAATACTTATAAGAATGAGTCACTGAACTATTGATTTAATATTGAATGTAAATAATAGTTAAAGTACAAAAGAATGTTTTCTGAATACTTTCTCTCTTTCTTGGTGATCAGACCTTTCATTATCTAAACTAAATGCATATATAGCCACAAGCTAGGCTATAAGGCACAGGCAACAGGGTGTCATCTCCGTGACATTTAAACATCTAAAAACTCTTGAAATTTATACCTAAGATACTAGCTTGAAAGAAAAGAAGTTTTGGGAATCAAAACAAGGCCCTAAATTTTTTATGATAAATTTTATGCCACAAAGAAGAATATCCCATTTGGGACAATAGATGAAGGTCAAGATAATCTTGTCCTCTGAGTAACAACTTCATAAACTAACAGAAGTAGTCAAGAGACAAGAAAGAGGATGTTTTCAGTGTTTCCTGTTAACAGTCCTGCATATTACCACTGGACTAAGTTCCACAAATAATTCAGGAATTTTTCAAAAGAATGTAAAGAGAATGTCTGTGACTCAGTTCTATGTTGTGTGCACCAAAAGTATTGGATGTTTCACAAACCTCCCTCAGCTTTAGTAAATTGTAAGCCAAGGTTATGAGTCTCCCTGCAAGTAGAGGAAGGCCTTTTTATATCTAGTGAGAAGCAGCCAAGAAAAATGACTCTAAGTTGGGATTCTGTAGACACATTGACAGCAGCCTTGTCAGACTCACAGAAGCACAGAACAGAGCCAATTTTTCTTTCTTTAGGAACCAAAGTTGATCAGAATAGGTTTAGAAAGTGTGTGCTGAAGCTTAAAACATGGGTGGCATGAAAAGTCCACTGAGCTAATGTACATGACCAATAGGTGATGAGGGACAATGATTAGAGAATGTCAAGAGACACCAGAATAGGAGGACAGGGTGACAAGGTGTTCCCTATTTTCCATTCCATATCCACATTCCCATACCTAGCACTTAGATTCAGGAAAATATTGAGTTTCGTAGGCTCATATATGGTATATTCACTCTCCAATTGGTGCAACTGTTTGGAAAAATGTAGGAACTATGCTTTTTGTTGAAGGAGGTGTGTCGCTGAAATTAGACATCTAGGTTTTAAATATCCATATCATTCAAAATTATTTCAAATTATTTCTGTTATTGAAATTCAGGGATGGTTGGAAATGCTAATATAAATGAGAAAAAGAAAAAAATGGTTATTGATCCAGGGACAGAATTCATTAAAAAACACTTGCTCATCATGGAGCATAAAATGGCATTCAACATATTTTTAATAAAAATTAGACTTAAGATTATGTTTACTCTGAAACATTTACTTGAGAATTTAAGGACATCTTCAAGTGTACACAAAACCAAATCAACAGCAAGAATGCTTGATGCAGTGACTATCCATTTTGGGATATACACATGGTAAGTGTGATGTGTCTGTGAGCATCTGTAGAAATGTGTGTGTGTGCGTGAGTGTGTGTGTGTGGGGGGGTGGGGGTGTATGTGTGTATGTGGTGTGTGTGTGTATGTGTGGTGTGTGTGTGCATGTGTATCTGTGTGTGTGTGTGCGTGTGTGTGTGTGGTGTGTGTATAAGTGTGGGGATATGATTGCTATGTCTCTTACTTAGAAGTGAGAGAATAGCCTCATATTAGTGTTCTTCCTCACCCTTCTTTTGAACAGGGTTACTTGTTGCCTATTCTCCCTATGTCCTGGGACCTGGCTACAAGTTTCCAGAGATTCACCCATCTCCACTGCTTATTTTGCCATGGGACTGCTGGGATTACTAATACAGGTTATCAAGTCTTGCTTTATATGGATTCAAACCCAGGTCCTAATTCTGGGGCAGTAGTGTTTTAACTATTAAGACACTTCACCAGCCTGAGAATATCTATTTTAAGAGAAAAATTATTACAATAAATAATAAATTACAAAAATTATTACAAAAAAAGTATTACAGTAAATACTATTAATCACTAAATACTCTTACATATACAGTACCTATAATGTATCATTAAAACTACATCAATACAGTTTGCATAAATATTGCAGCAGCTTGGAGAGAATGGCTTCCATAGGATTATATATTTGAATGCTTGCTCTCCTGTAGGTGGAACTGTTTAGGGAGGGTTGGGAGATGTGGCCTTGTTGGAGAAGGTATGTCACTGGAATTAGGCTTCATGGTTTTAAAAGCCCAAGCCATTCCAAGTTAGTTCTCTCTCTGCTTCTTCATTATACATAAAGTGTAAGATCTCAACTACTTCCCAGCACCATACCTGCTGAACCATTGCCATGCTTCCTACCATAATGGTTATGGACTTATCCTCTGAAACTGTAAGACCCCATTAGTGCTCCTTCTATAAGTTGATTTGGTCATGGGATTTTATTGCAGGAATAGGAAAATAATTATCACAAACCTTTAAGGAAAAAAATACCAGCTGTCACACATACTTGAGATTGACCCTTTGTTTTAGAACATTAGAAAAACTCCAGCATCCATATCTCTACAGAACTAAGAAAAGTACCCTTGTCAGTCATAATCCAATGAACAATGTAAGCATGAGTGAGCATACACACAAGCCTGTGAGTGCAAAAAGGAGCACAACCTGCTCAGGTATTATGAGAAGCTCTAAGCTCTCCATAGTTGGCATAAAAAATAAAAAAGAGGTCCAGTTGAGGATGGTTCAGTGAAAATACCAAAATTATATAAACAGAATCACAAAGCAAGCACCCTTGAGAATATGACAGAAAGGACACCCCAAATCATGCAACCTTTGGAACTTGACAAAAATCAATCACTAGAAGCATGCAAATGCAGCCAACCTTGGAAATGTAGCAGACAGAGAAGCAGAGCATTTCCTGGGCGGTAAAAAAGCATGGTCAGGGGCACTGAGGTCCAGTGAATGGAGTTGCTTACTTAATAACAGGGCTCACTTTCTAAGTCCTGTAGTTTAAAGATAAGAATGGGGAGAACCCTCTTTGGTTTAACTAGGTTTGGAAGTCGTAGAGGAGAAAAATCTCAAAAATTCCAGTGGTATTAATGACTTTCTTCAACTACATTGGTGAGCCTCAAAGAGCTTCTCTTTCCATGTTGCCCCTAGATACAATTCTCAGGTGCTGCTAGGGCCCTGGATTCTCATTCGAAAGAGAAAACCATGCCAGCAAATATTCAGCAATCATTACAGGTAATGAAAATTCTGGAGTTTTTGTTTCTTTTAAAAACAGAAAGATATTATAAGAATATATTTTTTAAATCCCAGATGTAAGGATAGAGTGTTCTTCCATATCATCTGACTATTATTTCTCTAATATTTTAGCAGAGGCATGTTTTTGTGGGGGGGGGGCTGAAGATAATTTCTGTAACTCAGTTACATTTGGAATTCTCAGAACATTTTAGAGAGTATATAAGTGCTAAGGCCTTGAAAGGCAGGGTGAAGAGCTGTTGTCATTCAAGGGGCTTGATTGTGTTTTATTAGAAGTTATGCTCAATGAAATATTTAGAATCAGAGGTATTTCCTCCTCTTATCCTTCATTTTCTCCTATCTAGTGATATGTGTAAAATAGGGGGCATAAAATGATGTGAAAAAGAAAAACCCACAAAATAGCAAAGAAACAAAGAAGAAAAAATAAATTAGACTCAAGAATCTCTATTTCTCTCTCTTTCTCCCGTCTATCCTTCTCTATTTCCTATCTAGTAGTAGGAGTGAAATCAAGGAAATAAAAGGGTAGAGAAAAGAATGTAACAAAGACCAGCTACAAGTGATACCTCATTTTGAAGGATAAATATGAAAATTTTCATTAAAATGATATACAAGAAATTGCAAAGAATGAAGGAATATCATCCTGAGTGAGATAACCCAGTCACAAAAGAACAGACATAATATGCAGTCACTGATAGTGGGATGCTAACCCCAGAGACTCGGACTGCCCCAGAAACAACTCACAGACTGTGTGAAGTTCAGGGAAAAAAAGAAAATTAAACAAAACAAAACAAAAAAAAATTATGCTCAATCCTTACACACCAAGAAAACGTTGCCTAATTCCGGGTTACATCCTGTTTTACATGTACTTTTTGCTCATTGTAACTAGTAAGACCTTAATGCAGAGTATCAAACCTTAAAAAAAAGAAAAAAAAAGCCAAGCACTGACAAAAATATATTTGTATATATTTATGCAAAAATGTTTAAAATTTTTTTCTTTTATCTTTGTTTTTTTTTAAACGATTTTATTTTTCAAAACAAAGATAGATGTAAAGATTTTAAACATTTTTGGCTTAAAATTATACATTTTTGTCAGTACTGTTTTTTCAGACATTAAAACAAATTTTACATAAAACCATGTGAATATGTTTTTTAGTCGGTACTTGATTTTTTTCAAGGGCTTGACATTATGCATTGAAAACGTACTAGTTGCAATAAGCGTAAAGTACATGCAAAACAAAACGCAACATGGAAATAGTCCAAGTCTTCTTGTTTTGTGAATATATGTATAGTTTTTGTTTTCTTTATTTCTTGGACTTCATACAGTCTGTGAGTTGTTTCTGGGAGAGTGCAAGCCTCTGGGGTTAGCATCCCACTGTCAGTGACTGCATATTATGTCTGTTCTTTTGTGACTGGGTTATCTCACTCAGGATGATCTTCTCTAGATGCAGCCATTTTCTTAAGAATTTGGTTAAGTCATTGTTTCTGGTGGCTGAGTAGTATTCCATTGTGTATATGTACCACAATTTTTGTATCCATTCGTCTTCTGAAGGACATCTGGGTTCCTTCCAGCTTCTGGCTATTATAAATAGAGCCGCTATGAACATTGTGGTGCATATATCTTTGTTGTGTATTAAAGTGTCTCTGGGGTATATGCCCAGAAGTGGAATAGCTGGATCTTCAGGTAGTACTATATCCAATTTTCTGAGGTATCACCAGACCGATTTCCAGAGTGGTTGTATTAGCTTGCAACCCCACCAACAGTGGAGAAGTGCTCCTATTTCTCCGCAGCCTCGCCAGCATCTGCTGTCATCTGAGTTTTGGATCTTGGCCAATCTGACTGGAGTGAGGTGGAATCTTAGGGTTGTTTTGATTTGCATTTCCCTGATGGCTAAGGATGTCGAGCACTTCCTCAGATGTTTTTCGGCCATTCGGAGTTCCTCAACTGAAAAAGATTTGTTTAGCTCTGTACCCCATTTTTTAATAGGGTTATTTGATTCTCTGGTGTCGAGCTTTTTGAGTTCCTTGTACACCTTAGATATTAGGCCTCTATCTGATGTGGTGTTGGTAAAGATCTTTTCCCATTCTGTTGGTTGCCGTTTTGTTTTCTTGACGATGTCCTTAGCCTTACAGAAACTTTGCAATCTCATTAAGTCCCATTTGTTAATCTTTGACCTTAGAGCTTGAGCCATTGGTGTTTTGTTTAGGAAATTTTCTCCTGTGCCTATGTGTTCTAAGGTTTTCCCTACTTTCTCATCTAATAATTCCAGTGTATCAGGTTTAATGTGGAGATCTTTAATCCACTTACACTTGAGCTTTGTACAAGGAGATAAGAACGAGTCTATTTTCATTCTTTTGCATGTTGAGTGCCAGTTGGACCAGCACCATTTGTTGAATAGGCTGTCCTTTTTCCATTGAATGTTTACTGCTCCTTTGTCAAAAATCAGGTGACCATATACATGAGGGCTCATTTCTGAATCTTCTATTCTATTCCATTGATCCACTTGCCTATTTCTGTACCAGTACCATGCAGTTTTCAGCACAATTGCCTTGTAATATAGCTTGAGGTCAGGGATAGTGATTCCCGCTGATGTTTTTTTGTTGTTGAGGATGGTTTTCGCTATTCTAGGTCTTTTGTTATTCCAGATGAAATTGCACATTGATCTTTCCAATTCCATGAAGAACTGGGTTGGAATTTTGATGGGGATTGCATTGAATCTGTAGATTGCTTTTGGTAGGATGGCCATTTTTAAGATGTTGATCTTTCCAATCCATGAGCATGGGAGATCTTTCCATTTTCTGAGATCCTCCTCAGTTTCTTTCTTCAGAGGTTTGAAGTTCTTGTCATACAGGTCCTTCACTTCCTTAGTTAGAGTCACACCAAGGTATTTCATAGTTTTTGTAACTATTGTGAAGGGTACCTTTTCCCCAATTTCTTTCTCCACATGTTTGTTTTTTGAGTATAGGAATGCTACTGATTTGTTTGAATTAATTTTGTATCCGGCCACTTTGCTGAACTTGTTTATCAGCTGTAGGAGTTCTCTGGTGGAATTTTTGGGGTCACTCAAGTACACTATCATGTCATCGGCAAAGAGTGATGTTTTTATCTCTTCCTTTCCGATTTGTATCCCCTTGATCTCCTTTTGCTGTCTAATTGCTCCAGCCAGGACTTCCAGTACTATGTTGAATAGGTAGGGAGAGAGTGGGCAGCCTTGTCGAGTCCCTGATTTTAGTGGGATTGCTTCAAGTTTCTCGCCATTAATTTTGATGTTGGCTGTTGGTTTGCTGTATATTGCTTTTATTATGTTTAAATATGGGCCTTGGATTCTTGTTCTTTCCAGGACTTTTAACATGAAGGGGTGTTGGATTTTGTCGAATGCTTTCTCAGTGTCTAGAGAGATGACCAAGTGATTTTGGTCTTTAAGTTTGTTTATATGGTGGATTACATTGATGGATTTCCTTATGTTAAACCATCCCTGCATCCCAGGGATGAAGCCTACTTGGTCATGATGAATGATGGTTTTGATGTGTTCTTGGATTCGGTTTGCAAGGATTTTGTTGAGTATTTTTGCATCAATGTTCATAAGTGAGATTGGTCTGAAGTTCTCTTTCCTTGTAGGGTCTTTGTGTGGCTTAGGTACGAGGGTTATTGTAGCCTCAAAAAATGAGTTGGGTAATATTCCATCTGATTCTATCTTTTGGAATAGCTTGGTGAATAATGGTGTTATATACCCAATAAATGTCTGATAAAATTCTGCACTGAACCCGTCTGGACCTGGTCTTTTTTTTGGTTGGGAGGCTTTTGATGACTTCTTCTATTTCTTTAGGTGTTATAGGGTTATTAGATGGTTTACTTGGACCTGGTTCAACTTTGGTACCTTGTATCTGTCTAGGAATTCGTCCATTTCCTCCAGATTTTCCAATTTTGTGGAGTATAAGTTTTTGTAGTAGGATCTGATGATTTCTTGAATTTCCTTAGTTTCAGTTGTTATGTCACCACTTTCCTTTCTGATTTTGTTAATTTGGATACTCTCTCTTTGCCCTTTAGTTAGTCTGGCTAGGGGTTTATCAATCTTGTTGATTTTCTCAAAGAACCAACTCTTTGTTTTGTTGATTTTTTCAATGGTTTTTTTTGTTTCTATTTGGTCAATTTCTGCCCTAATTTTGATTATTTTTTGCCGTCTACTCTTTTTGGGTAAATCTGCTTCCTTTTGTTCTAGGGCTTTTAGCTGTGCTGTCAGGTTGCTGATGTGAGCTCTCTCCAGTTTCTTCTTGGAAGCACTTAGAGCAATGAGTTTTCCTCTCAATACTGCTTTCATTTCATCCCATAGGTTTGGGTATGTTGTGTTTTCGTTTTCGTTGAATTCTAGAAAATCCTTAATTTCTTTCTTTATTTCTTCTTTGACCCTGCTATCCTTTAGCAGAATGTTGTTTAGTTTCCATGTGTATGTGGGCATTTTGTTGTCTTTGTTGTTGTTAAAGACCAGCCGTACACCATGGTGATCTGAGAGGATGCATGAGAGTATTTCAATCTTCTTATATCGATGAAGGCTCGTTCTGTGTCCAATTATGTGGTCAATTTTCGAGAAGGTGCCATGGGGTGGTGAGAAGAAGGTGTATTCTTTTACTTTAGGATAGTATGTTCTGTATATATCTATTAATTCTAGTTGGTTCAAAGTCTCTGTTGGTTTTGCAGTGTCCTTGTTCAGTTTTTGTTTCCCTGATCTGTCCATTGGTGAGAGTGGGGTGTTAAAGTCTCCCACTATTATTGTGTGGGGTGAAATGTATTTTTTGAGCTTTAGTAGAGTTTCTTTTATGAATGTGGGTGATTTTTTATTTGGGGCATATATGTTAAGGATTGAGAGTTCCTCCTGACAGATTTCCCCGGTAATGAGTAAAAAGTGTCCTTTTTTATCTTTTTTGATAACTTTTGGTTGGAAATTTACTTTATTCGATATGAGAATAGCCACTCCAGCTTGCTTCTTGGAGCTGTTTGCTTGGAAGTTTTTTTCCCACCCTTTTACTGTGAGATAGTGTCTGTCTCTGTCTCTGAGATGAGTTTCCTGTATGCAGCAAAAGGCTGGATTTTGTTTATGTATCCAGTCTGATAGTCTGTGTCTCTTTATTGGGGAGTTGAGCCCATTTATGTTCATAGATATCAAGGAATAATTGTTTCTGTATCCTGCCATTTTTGCTTTTTTGGGTTGAGTTGTGTCCGTGTTTTTTTTCTTTTTTTAGTTTTCTTGTTTAGGAGTTTTCTTGTTTTTACTAGGCTGTATTTTCCCTCCTTGTATTGGGTTTTCCACCTGTAATTCGTTGTAGTGCTGGGTTTGTGGTCATATATTGTGTGAATTTTGATTTGTCTTGAAATATCTTTGTCTCTCCATCGATGGTGATTGATAGTTTTGCTGGGTATAGCAGCTTGGGCTGGCACTTGTGCTCTCTTAAAGAGTGCATGATGTCTGTCCAGGCTCTTCTAGCTTTCATAGTCTCTGCTGAGAAATCGGGTGTGAGTCTGATTGGTCTGCCTTTATAAGTTACCTGACCTTTTTCCCTTACTGCTTTTAGTATTCTTTCTTTACTTTGGGCACTTGATGTTTTTACTATTATGTGTCGGGAGGTATTTCTTTTCTGGTCCAACCTATTTGGAGTTCTGAAGGCTTCTTTTATGCTCGTGGTCATCTCATTCTTGAGCGTAGGGAAGTTTTCTTCTATGATTTTGTTGAAGATATTTACTGTGCCTCTTAGTTGATACTCTTCTCCCTCTTCTATTCCTATTATCCTCAGGTTCGGTCTTCTCATTGTGTCTTGTATTTCCTGGACATTTTGGGTTAGGAGCTTTTTGTTTTTTGCATCTTCTCTGGCTCTTTTGTCTATGTTTGCAATGTTGTCTTCTGCCCCCGAGATTCTCTCCTCGATCTCTTGTAATCTGTTGGAAATGCTTGCTTCTGTGACTCCTGATTTCTTTTTTTGGTGTTCTGACTCTAGGGTTATCTCTTTTAGCGCTTTTTTTATTGTGTCAATTTCTGTTTTAATTTCCCTCTTCCATTCCTTTATTTCCTTGGTTCTGTTTTCGTCTCGTTCTTTGAGTTTTTTGAGTGTTTTTCTTGTTTCTTCTTTAAAAGCTTCTGAATCTTTTTGCTTTTCCTCCCTTTCTTGTTTAAGTAACTCTATCAGCGTCTTGAGGCATGTTTTCAGGTCTGTGTCTTCTTTCTCTGGAGTTTTTGGAATTCCTATGTTTGCTACTATCGGAGAGCTGGGTTCTGGTGTTGTTAGATTGTCTTGGTTTCCTTGGGATATACTCTTTCTCTTTCCTCTTGCCATTTTGTTGTCAGTGATATGTTCTTGCCTTTCCCTTGTATCTGGTCTGTGTCCCTGGTACACTTTCCGTGTGCACTCCTCAGAGATCTCTCTACTCCCCAGCAGCCCAGGTTCCGGGTGGCAGCTGGGCCAGGCTCTGCTCTGCGTACTGAAGTCACCTCCGGGTGGGAACAGATGTTCCTAAGATTTGTTCCTGGTCACAGTAGCTCAGCCTGTACGAGCCGCCTTTCCGGCTGGTGGTTGGGCCAGGCTCTGCTCTGCGACCTGAAGTCCTCTCCGGGTGGGAACAGAAGTTCCTAAGATCTGTTCCAGGTCTCAGTAGCTCAGCCTGTACGAGCCGCCTTTCTGGCTGGAGCCGCCTTTCCGGCTGGTGGTTGGGCCAGGCTCTGCTCTGCGACCTAAAGTCCTCTCCGGGTGGGAACAGAAGTTCCTAAGATCTGTTCCTGGTTACTGGATCGGGGAGGACAGGGCAGATCAGGGCAGGGGGTGCCCTTTCGTGTGCACTCCGCAGAGGTCCCTCTGCTCCCCCGCAGCCTAGGTCTCCCACTCACCAGTTGCTCAGCCTGTACGAGCCGCCTTTCTGGATGGAGCCGCCTTTCCGGCTGGTGGTTGGGCCAGGCTCTGCTCTGCGACCTGAAGTCCTCTCCGGGTGGGAACAGAAGTTCCTAAGATCTGTTCCAGGTCTCAGTAGCTCAGCCTGTACGAGCCGCCTTTCTGGCTGGAGCCCCCTTTCTGGCTGGTGGTTGGGCCAGGCTCTGCTCTGCGACCTGAAGTCCTCTCCGGGTGGGAACAGAAGTTCCTAAGATCTGTTCCAGGTCTCAGTAGCTCAGCCTGTATGAGCCGCCTTTCTGGCTGGAGCCCCCTTTGCGGCTGGTGGTTGGGCCAGGCTCTGCTCTGCGACCTGAAGTCCTCTCCAGGTGGGAACAGAAGTTCCTAAGATCTGTTCCCGGTTACTGGATCGGGGAGGACAGGGCAGATCAGGGCAGGGGGTGCCCTTTCGTGTGCACTCCGCAGAGGTCCCTCTGCTCCCCCGCAGCCTAGGTCTCCCACTCACCAGTTGCTCAGCCTGTACGAGCCGCCTTTCTGGCTGGCTTATCTTTGTTTTTTAAAATAAAGTTTAAAAAAAAAGAATGAAGGAATGAATTATTTCAAGGTACCAAAAAACATTTATTGTGGCTGCTATCATTGAGATATCCCATTTTGCTCTCAGAGTGAATTTTTCTTTATTATTTTCACTTATATATTCTGTTTCAAAAGAGGCTGGAGGAATGGTTGAGCAGTTGGAAATATTAGTAGAAATGGAGGGGCTCGAGGAAATAAAATAGCTGAAATGGGAAAACAAAAGGAATGACTGTACCCTCTCTTTTCTGGAAGGGTTGAATAATTGGTGGTTTAAGTGGAGATGGAAGCTTTTGGGAAGTGAGGAGCACTGGGAGAACAAACAAGATTCAGTCACAGTGACTTGGCGGAAGAGCAAGAGTTTCCAACAAGAGAAAAGAGGAAAAGAAACTGTGACAGAGGGAGGTTGCTTCAAAAAAAAGCAGGAGCACATTCTGATGAAACATCCCATTTCAAGAATACAGATTAATCTCAAACCATCTGGACCTCCGGAATGTAAAGAGGGACAGACCAGAGTTATAAAATCACTGTCAACTTCCCCTGTAGTCATATAACACATGTTTGCTAATGGTATGGAACAAGGCTATGACTAGATAAGATGGTGTCCTATAGAAATGATAGATCTAAGGCATTTTAAAGATTCCATAATTTCATATGAGATGCACTTGCTTTGTGTGGAACAAATTCTAAACAACTGATCTGCTAAAAATAAAATGATCCTCCAAGATTGGAAGGGATTGATAAGGGCTCTACGAGAGGCCAGTCCACAGTTGCAAAGGATAACATGTAGAAGGAAGAAACCACAAATACTGTACAGTGAAATAGAGCAAGGGGGGTGAAAATGGCAAAAAAAAATCATTTTCTGGGTGAAGAGTAGTGCTCTGCTATACAAGAATAAATTCAATTCGATGATGCTACTATAAATCAATGCACTTAGCAATTTTAGGAGCTTGGGGCAAATTTAAGGAGCCCAGCCAAGAAAAAAATCTACCTCAGTTACAAAAGACTAGACAAGGTTCTGAGGAAGCCTTCAATGATTATTTTACAATAATTAGTGTCAGCTATGAAGAAAGCTGAATCAGACCCTGACACAGGCAAAAACTTTGAAATTTGAGTATGTTAATACAGAATGTAAAAAAAAATGATTAGACCATTAAAGGCACAACCAGTGTTAGAGATAAGTAGACAAGGGTATGATTAATATCACTCCTTAAATGCACCGTGCCTTCATATGTCCAGCTATAGCTAGTGGTCTTAGATCACAAAGTGCCTGATTCTTCAATTACAGGAAATATATGGTCATTTGCAAAGAGGCTGTGACCAAACCATACAAGAATTCAGATCTCAACATTCTGGGGCTTTCAGTGTGGAGAAATATATTCATTTGCAACACAATTTGTGAACAAGGCATCTCCAGGGCAATGGTTTTTCTAACTATAAACTAGAAAAATTAAGTACTCACAAAAATGTATTCATATACATTTATGCAAAAATGCTGTTAAAATCTGTACATTTATCCCTGATTTTTAAAAATAAAGTTGTTCAATTAAAAAAAAAGAAAGAATAGGCCTTCAGGTATGTGCAAGGAATGTGTGAAGGGTTGCCAATGAACCAGTGAGTTAATGTCCAAAATAAATAGATATTCAGTATAATTTCTTACCATCAGGAAATGGCCCTGGTGGCCTCACGCAAGACCCTACAGCAAAAAGTATAGAATCCACTTGGCATTTGAGACTTAATTCATCCTACTACAGAAAGCACAATTCTAGACTTAGCCACAGTTAAACATCTTACTCTATACCCCAAAATTCAATGTTATAAAATTACTACTAGAGTGTATGGTCCTTTGTCCTCAGAGACAGTAGAGATAGAATAAATTGACCTTTCAAGAATTTATTGTGCACCCAGAAATTATAGATAAAGATTTCAAATGAGAAATTAAAATTTTCACCTATATAAAAAAGAGATACAATTTAGTGCAAATTATAAGTTTTTTTTTCAGTTACTAATTCCCTACATCAAAGGCTAAACTGTTCCAGTAGGAAGAACAGGTGGTGGGAATGCAAACACATGTGTTCTGGCAAACATTTGTTAATGATCAGAGAGCAAAATTAAAATTCCAAGCAAATGGTATTGAAATAGAAGGTTTGATGATATAAGAACAGATGTAACTATCACTTTACAAAAATCTTGGAATTTAGAATGGCTCTTTCACAAACTTTATACCCAGTTTCTAGGAATTTGAACATTATCTCAGATAAACCTAAGTGAGCAAGGATTTGATATGTCAAATGGGAAGGTCAAAGAGGAAAAGTTAAAGCCTTATGTAGCTGACATTCCTATAAATTAATGGGGACCGGGTGTTTTTACAACAGTGGGGTACCCAGATTAACATTCTCAGAGATAGAGCATGGTGGAATAAGGGCTGAAGTGGTAGATAAACCTGGGGAAGTTACAGGTATATGTTATCAAAAGCAACCACAGGCTAGCCCAATCGTCTAAACACAGAACATAATGCAGAAATTGAGTTCCCAAACTTATAAGGAACCACTGCTGAAATACCAATGGCACTATCCTTAAAATGGTTGAATTAGAAGCCTGTGTGATTAGATTAATGGTCCTTGACTAAGGAAAAATTACAGGCACTTGAGCAGCTGGTACAAAAGCAGCTGGGCACTCAGCATAAAGAAAAGTCTACCAGGCCCTGGAAAACGCCTGCATCTATTTTTAAAAGAGAGAGAGAAGTCAATTAAATGGATGCTGTTAACAGATATAAGAGTGGTGAATATAGTAATTCAACCAATGGATATTTTACAACCTATAATTCCTTTACCTTCTTTTTTACCTAAAGCATGGCCTTTAGTAATAATTGATTTTTAAAAATTGTTGTTTTGTTTTTTACTATCTCCTTGTATGGGCAGGGTAGGGAAGAGTTTGCTTTCACACAGAAAAGTTCATCCAGTTCCTGATGTTTGGGTGATACATGATTGAACAGTGGAGAGGTGGGAGGAGAAAAGGAAGGAAAATGAAAGAGGAACAGGGATTGGAGGAGAAGCAAGATGAATCTAGAGAAAGCAGACTTAGCTACAGGTGGACACAATTGGCATTAAGTAGATATGAATATTTTAATGGTTTCTGAAGGTTATTTTATCACATATAGAAAGGCAGTTTGTGTCTTTGTCCATTGGATATAATCTTATGGTATAGACAACTTGTGGATTGAGAACGTAATATATAAACCTGCATAAAAAGCTACCAGGCATTATAGTCATCTATGTGCCGGGCAGTGGGGAAAATAAATGTGCTGGGGCAGAAACACCAGGGTGGGTACAGTGAACTGGGGAAGGGAATCTCATGGAGAGTAGACCAAGTGACAGTCTCTGAGTGCTATACTACAGCAGTGTCTGCAGAGTAAGACGTGGAGTGGGGGGGGTTCAATAAAGGGATAAGCCATCCTTTGTCATATTTACAGCAATAAGAAGGGATGTTAAATACTCCAATTTTATGTCAATATTTTGTACAACAACCACTAGAAATAATTTATAGGCAATTTCTTCAATATATTATTTATCATTACATGGATGACATATTGTTGGCTGATTCTGACACATATAATTTAGAAAAAATGTTTAAGGAAACACAAAGAATTCTGCCATGGTGTAGATTACAGATTACTCTTGAAGTTTGTAATCTGAAAATTGTTCCCATTTGGGTTGTAAATGCTCTTGAAATTTGTAATCTGAAAATTGTTCCCATTTGGGTTGTAAAGTAAGTCAATAAAAATTAAACCACAGAATGTACAAATCAGTTGCAAGCTCTTAGTGATTTTCAAAAAATTAATGAGATACATCTTATCATTAAATTAACTTCTCAAGAATTAAGTACTTTGTTTAAAATATTACAGGGAGATTTGTACTTCAACAGTCCAAGATGGTTAACAGCTGAAGCAGAGAGAAAGTTAGCTCTGGTAGAACAGAACCTGCAAGATGGATCACATATATGCAAAACTTGATTTAGTTTTATTATTTTTAGTTAAATTACATTCCTTAGGATGCATATCAGATCTAATAGAATGTAAAGAAGGGTAGGACATGTAATTACGAAGAAATTTTGTTTGCTTTGTCTCTGAGCTTGGTAGTACATATGCAACTACAATATATATTCAGATACCTTTAGCTCTGATATTATAAGACAACCAAACTATTACACTTAAGGTACTCACTGTATGTTAATAAAGTGCAGATATACATATTATCTATGAGTATTACACATGGTTGTTATACTCATCATGCATAAATACTGAGTTAGAGAATAAAATACTATCACTTCTACAGGACATATGGATTAAGTTCCCATAAGATTCTGGTCATGACATTCTCATCCACTGGTTGACATACAGCCTTATTGTGTGGTCCTATTTAAAGACATCTAAGTAAATACAAGTTGATTAATCAACATTGAAATTTGGACAAGCAATACTAGTGCCATGCTATGATAAAAGTTTTTTAACAACATCATATAACAATATTTTCTTTGTGAAAAGCATTAGTCTCCTTCTACTTAGAGATAATACATAACATTTTAGAACTGGAGGCCATTTTAATCTTCAGAATTACATTTGAAATGGGAGACTTGTAGAAAATATGATAGTAAAGAGATTAGAAAATAAACATCTGTTAGCAGCTTGAACAGAGATATAAGTCAGAGTATGGCCATGCTTGAGCATGCCTGGGGGAACCAACACAAAATACCTTGAACTCACTGCTTGCACCATACCAGAAAAACATACATGTGTTAGCTGTAGGTGTCAATTTTGTTTTCTAAGGCTATAAGAAAATATATGAAGCTAGATATATTATAAAGAATATCATAACATGGTAGCAGCATCTACTTAGGCTCTATCAAGGTTCTATACTGAAACAATTGTGAGCACATGTAGAAAATATAATACAGTGAGAGACAATGGGGATAAATCTGGGCTGCCTGGTTCAACCCATTCTCTGGACAATTAACATACTCTCTCAGAAACTGCATTAATATTTCACTATGTCAGAGACTCCATGGCCCCAGTACCTCTGAAAGACCTCATAACTTTTCATTGCTAAAGTAGAAATTATAGATGTACCACATTTGAATCAGCATAGCAGCTTTTGGACATCTTCCTGGTGAACTTGTATGGTTTCTCACTCTCCTGCTTAATCCTGGCTTCCTTCCTTCCTTTTTTCCTTCCTTTCTTCCTTCCTTCCTTCTTTCCTTCCTTCCTTCCTTCCTTCCTTTCTTTCTTTATCCATGACTGTATCACAGTATATGCCCATGTAGGCACTTGTTTCCATCCTTTTATGCTTTCTAAATGGCTCATTGCTGACTCTTGCACTGGCACATTATTATCAATGAATTCCACTACAGAAAACATTTGCAAATCATAATTGGGAAGCCTGCACCATTCAAACAGCTGAGTGTTTAGATTTAGAAAGACACCTGTGATGGTTTGGGTGGGAAGTCTCTATCCAAAGCTTGAGTTTTAAGACCTTGTTTCCCAGCTGATCGAGCTATTTTAGGAGGTTCTGGAAACTTTAGGAAACAGAGCTGTATGAAATATTTACTTAGGCTTGTATACTTAGGGGTTATATCTTTTTCTGGATCTTCTCTCTGGCTTCTTCCTGTCCACCAAAGCTGAGTAGGTCCTATCTCATGCACTGCCACTTATTTATATACTGGACTGTATATTTGATTGTATTGAGACAGGGTCTCAGTCTGGAGTCCAATCTGATCTGGAATTTACTAGTCAGCCCAGGCTGGCCACTGACTGTCACATGTTCTAGACACCATGTTTTTCTGCCTACATGCCTACAGCCCAGATTCCATAAACTAGAAACTAGAAACTTAAACTTCTGTCCTTCTGAGATATATGTAGCTCCTTCTCCTTTAGATTGTCTCTCTTGGGGATTTGTCCACAGTGATAGAAACATCTGACTAATGCATCAAGGGAGCCCAAATCCCTTTCTATTGCTTTTCATGTTATTGGTCCTCCCTGTAACAAATGCAAGTTACCCTATTCTGTGCTGTGAAGTAAATAAAATAAAGACTGAAACATGCACAGTCCTTACTTCACAAGAGCTTCCATGTAAGTAATGATAATAAAAAAGATGTAGTGTTGATATCATGTAGGTGAAAACAAGGCTTAAAGAACCTTATTGAATACAAAGCTTTATGAACCTTGTTGAGCAAACACTGAGTGGAGCATAAGGTGGTTGAGGAAGGTGTTCATAGAAGAAGAGTATAAAAATTGGGTGTTTAATGCATAGCTATTAACAAGACCCAAAAAGACATGGTAAAGAAACTTCCATACAGAACCACTGACAAATGCATAAGTAACATAATTACCATTATTTACCAAATATTTTGGGTGCTGTGCTGAGTGGTTTACACATATAATAATTTCATTTTGTTCACAACATTTTCATGGGGGAATGCACTATTGTTAACTCCCTTTTCCAGATAGAAAAACTAAAGAACAATGAATTTGCAGATATTTCTCAAGGTGACATAGTTCCAAAGTATTTAAAAAGTTGTTTGAATTGGGTTAAATCCACCTTTAAACATGACTCTGTTCTGTTTCTTCCTGAGTTGCAGGCAAGAAATGCCAATGTTTATTCTAACAACAAAGTCAACTCTCTGTGACAATAGCTAAAGATAGTGAAGGCAAACACTAGGGTCCTACCATAACAAGAAATGAAGCAGAAGTACTTCTAACCAGATGGTAGTCATATCACCCCTCCATGGGGAATTGTAATCTGTGAGGTGCAGTGGGCAGGGCATGGACCTTGGTGTCAGACACACATGGGTTTCAGTCTTCCTACTTCCATTTAGAATCTATGCAATTTAACTTAAGCAAGTTCTTTAAATTCCCTGTGCATCTCTCCCCATGCTCCCATCTGTGCCTTGGAGATTATAATAGCTACTTCAACGAGCTGTTATGAGAATTGCAGGGTGTAAAGTATCCAAGTGTCTGGCAGATAGTGAGTAGGCACTCAAATGTTCAGTTTTTCCATTTGCCTCCCTTATTGGAAGGAGAAGAGCAGAAAATCTAAATATCCCTGCATGGTTCCTTCAATAGAGAAACCTGATCAAAAATGAACACAGACTCCCATCTTTTTTCCAAGTAAATGGAATACAATGTCTAAACCTCTAATGTTGCTAAAACCAAAGGTTAAAATAGCAAAGGTAAAAACAGTATATGGAGCAAACACACTGGAGTAGGCATCGAGTATCAGGGAACAGGAGTTCTAATGCAGAATCTACCACAAATAATTGTGATGCTTTTCTCTCTGACCTTCAGCATTCCATTTGAAAAGGGGTAGGGTGAATCTGATGGCATCCACATGGAGTTTTGAACTCTCATGGTACCTTGCCCCATCTGAGTAGAAATAGAATTGATCTACAAATTGATCTACAAACTAAGAATAGACTCGAGATTCTCAGTGAAGCTAAAAAAGGTATGAAATAAACTTTTTTCAGAGCAAAAAGGGACATATTGATCCTAAAAATAACATAGAGCCAAGATAGTGCCCTGTGCATAATATCCCAATAAGTATCCATCCCTGAAAGTACTAGGAATAAACAAAAATTAAAATGATGAGATTGTATTTTTTTAGCTAGGGCGGACTTTTTAAAATCACCATGGAATGCAGCCAAGTATATTGAGCTGCTGTGACCTTTCTCAAAATCAATAATATTAATATGTTTCAAGAATTTTAAAATTTTCTATACCCTCTCATCTAGAATTTTCATTCCTAGGACTCCATACAGTAAAAAAAAGTAGGTTGATTCCAAGCAGAAAAGCTATAAATGAAGGGAGAAAAGACTAAGAAGGTATACCAATAGTTCTAAGAGTAGACATTTATGAGTAATTGGATTAATGCTTTTATTTTCCTCTATTTTTTATTGATTTTCCAAACTATATTAAGTTACCATGTAAAATTTACAGAACTATATAAAATACTTTAACTATATGAGAGTTATTAAAAGTTTTTTATATGACTAAATATTTTAGAGCAAATAATTCACCTTTTGGTATTTATTTATCCTCGTATCTAACATCTAATAATTTGCCTATAATGGATGCCATTAAAACACACACACACACACACAGAAGGAGAGAGAGAGAGAGAGAGAGAGAGAGAGAGAGAGAGAGAGAGAGAGAGACTGAGAGAGAGAGAGAGAGGAAATAAATAATTACTTGGCTCCTAAATATACCTTCTTTCACTCCCCAAATTCAGAAATATCACTTTTATTTTTCTTCTATCCACCTAACTTTCAAAGACATGTCAGTGTCAGCAGATTTATTTTCCCCATAACAGGTTAATGTTCCACTTAACTGCTGTCCAGATAGTTTTTATTAAAAAGTAGTACAGTACTCCCTGTGAGACTTCAACTTCACAGGCTAGGAGGAGCTGAGAATTTAACTAGGTTACAAGGAATCTTTGGAAAATCTAATTACTGCCATATTATTGCTGAGATCACCACAATGAAGTTCTCCAGTTAAAAGTCAATCCTGGTTATGAGTTCTTCTTCATTTCAGTACAAAATCTGTGGTAATTCTTTTCGTTGGAGAAAGGCCAGTGTTTGCTTGGACAAGTTTGTTTTCACTAAGAGAAGATTTCAGCTCTCAGTCCATTAGCAGTCACTGCATCTTTTTTAAAATAGATGTGACTTTAAAATCATTCTCTGACTCCTCAAGGCTTCCTGTGGATTTATACCAAGAACCTAAATTCTTGTATTTCTGTGAGCTGCTCTCTATTCCACCACAACTGCAAGAACCCAGCATAATAATAGTCTCCCTTCCTACAACAAAAGCCTTCCCTGTTACTCTTGTGAGCTGTGGATCTGTTTCCCTCATTCCCTAAATTAAAAAAAAAAAAAAAAAAAAAAAAAAAAAAAAAAAGGTAGTTCAGGCTTAACAGAATACATTTTAATTCTTACTTCTCTTGTGCATTCCAATTCTGATTTCTCTTACTGAAAAAAAAAAGTAAAGTTTTAAAATAAAACAATGGTTGTTTTCTATTTTTCAATTTATTTGTATGTATTGTGGTTTGCTCCTCTCTTATTGGAAATTCTAACTCCACATAAATGATAAGGAGTTGGAATTTCATCTATGTTTCAAAATAATACTCTATAACAAACAGCAGGTTTAAAGTATCTACGATTCTGTTAAAGGAAAAGAAAAGAAAAAGAAAGGTGAGACTGCATAGAATGAAACATTCAACCAAGTTAAGAATCAAACCTCAAGGCTCAGACATTTATGAAGACAAGGAGATGGGAAGATTTAAAGAGAAAGAGGTAGTGGCAGGTGACTCCAACCTAATATACATATAAATTCACAGAAACCTGATATCATGTAGAAAACCCACATAGTTTCAAACCAGACAAAATCCGTTTACTGAGAAGGCAGCATGGACACAAAGTCTCACTGCTAACCAGAGAGCTTTTGGAAATCGATGCCTACTGGGAAAGAAAAGATCAGGTTTCTCTAATTAGTGTCATTATGACCCACACTTCCAGACAGGAGTAGTTAGCCAGCCAGCACAAAACAGACTACTGAGTTGTTGTGTGTGCTGTTGTGCATACTGCATTTTGTTCTAGGATTTTTGTTCTAATGGGTTTTTCGCTTATTTAATTTTTATTTTGTTGCTGTTGTTGTTTTATTGTTGTTGGTTCCTTGGTTGGTTGGCTGGTTAGCATGGAGGATTGAAGGAGAGAAAGAAAAACTGTTGAGTGCGTAGGAAGGTGAAGAGGATCTGGAAGTAGTTGGAGGAGGGGAAAGAATATTATATCAAAAATTGAAAAAGGGAATGTTTTAACACAATGTAAAAATTAAAATGTGTTCATGAAAGTCTATGTACATATCATCATCTACCTCAAGCCATTCCCTTCCTCACTGGCAGTTAACTGCATCAACAGTTTAGTGAGAATTCTACCATCCCCTTTTTAAAAATGTCCCCATTAATACACTGGTTTGTACACCAACACTTTCATAAGTACAGGACATATGTAGCTTCTCAGAGCAAATAAACTTGCTAACACGTATATATGTCTCCTTCAACTTTGCTTATTGCTTTAAAGCTAGAAGGATGAGCCACTGAGCGTAGGACAAAGAATAGCATGAAGACGGAGAGATACAGAATGGGCAGATGGCTGGCCTTTCTGCTGAAAATATCTCATGAATACATAGGCATACTTCACATCCATGCCACACAAAGCTTTTTAAATTTAGCAGTAGAAGATTAAGTACAAACTTTTGAATTTTGATTTTGTTTTTTTATAGTGTCTCTGTTGCTAATGATAAAAACAAAACCACCGTCTTTATGTGAGGGGCCTCAATGCAACTACCTTTCTATATTTACTAGACAAATTAGAAAAGGGGTCTGACTTCTTGGCAAGTTTATTTTAGTAACAGACTTTGAAATGTAGAGTTAAAAGTGGTTATATAGTCTAGGAACAGGAAAAGGACATATATTTAGTGTTCTTCCTTTCATGCTGTGTCTGTGCTGCCCAAGGTGATGGCTTTCACAGCCCACTCAAGCTGTGAATATCTTTACATTCGGAGAGCCATCCCCTGCCACCTTAGTAGCACACCTTGAACAAAGTATTAAAGGCTTAAAACAAGATGGCAATCTAAGTGTAATGAGGTTTACTAGTTTCTAAAAATGAAGAAGAAAAAGAAAAAATGAAACACCTTTTGAAGCAACTGTCAGGAAATGAAAAAAGATTTTACTACACCAGAGAGGATTTCAGTGTTCAGGATAAAAAGAAAACTCACTGAAAAGACTTCAGGGGAATGTCCGGGAGATTGGGATCTGGTGGAGCACTGCTGAAAACAGTAAAGGTTGTAGAGAGATAGATGATAAAATAGGGGAGAGCATAAAAACCAGAATAAGCAACATCCTACTATTACAGGTATGGCAGTTGTCAAACAATGGGCATTAATTTTAATTATGTGAGACTATAAGAAATTTGTATTTAATTTGAAGATGGTCATTAGCTTAAGAGTTAAATTAGAGATTAGAAATTAATTAAAATATTTGTAACAGACAAAATCCAAAATTTTAAAAAGTACATTTTAAAAGTTAAAGACTGGTAAAGAAAAGATAATGACTGTAATAATTCATCTGTAATGAAGGGTTGAGGAAACTTGTTTCTTGTCCTAAGGGCTTAAAGTTTTATGATGACCTATACCACATGTGTGTGCAGTAAAAGATTACTTGAGAGTGACAGCACTGATTAATAATTTTTCTCTTATTTATCTCCATAAATGTGGAGAGAAAGGCCCTAATAATTTATACTTTCAACATTGGCAGTTCTTATTTTAATCATTAATATTGAGCATCACACATATCAAGATCACAAGAGAACCAACAGTGGCTTTGTGCATTCATAAGGGAGTGCATGTAAATCTGTACAGTTCAGATGCTACAATGCTAAGTTTTTCATAAGCAGAGTCCCACCTTCAACCTGCTTTCCTAAGAAGAACTTCTAATCTGCACAGACGGGCTTTCCATGGGTGGTGGTGGTGCCTGAAAAAGGAATAAGACAACCATTTATTTTCTATAAAATAAAATAAGCATTATTAAAACCAAGAAACTTTACAGTGTTTAATTATAATTTTTTAACAAAGGAGTCATTATTTTTATTCACAGCATTAGAGGGTGTGCTCCATAATTGCTTGAACCCATGTCTTTCAGCAAAACATAACTGTCACAGAAACAAACACTGACAAAGAGTCTTTATGTGCATTTGTGTGTACATACACTAATGTGTGGGTACAGGTGTGTGTAGATGGACATCTACAAGCCAAAGGTCAGTGTAGGATGTCTATCTCAGTCACTCTCCATCTTATTTTTAAAACAGCATCACTTACTGAACCTAAAGCTTAATTATTAGCTAGGCTAGCAGACGCTATGGGAACCCTCCTGTCTCCACCTTCTTCCAGTTAGTCAGCTTCTCTTAAAGTGTTAAGTCTATCAAAACATTAAACACTGGTTAAGGATCAAGTGTCCAACACAGGAGCCATTAGAGCATACTTCACATTCAAGCCATAACAGATAGCCACTTGAAACTCAATTTAGAGAAGTGTTTGCCTCCACAAATACCCAAGTAGAAATGTGTATCACATGAACCATGTGTTCTGACTTTGTATTCCCCCACCCCCTCCCACTGTGTCTTTCAGAATAGTTCAGGGTTGATGCAGAGAAGTGTACTTTATATTCTTCCAGAGATGTCAGTGTGGGTGCTCCCAGTCATCCCATGCAGATGAAAGCCACTGCCTTAGTGATTCAATAAAGTGTAATAGATAATGAAATCAAAGCACTTCAGGAAAATTTCAGTTTCTAATATGTTTTATTATTAAACAGTACAAAAAATAGCAGAATAAGACTCTGCGTATCTTCTGTCGCAGATGTGAGTGTGACCATGTGAATGGAATTCACCTTGTGTGGCTGATTCTACAAATGGGTTAGTGTTTTGACAATTTCATACCATTTTGAATCATTTGCATTTTGATTTCTCTCTTCACATACTCTTATTGCCCTCTTGTCCCTTTGAAGCTCCCTCCTTACTACTAGCCTCTGTCCCAGACACCTTTTCCCTTCTTTTGATAAAGCAACTGCTTTCTTGTCTTTTGCAGGGGACAAACACTGTTCTTTTTTTTTTTTTTAATCCCCTTGGCCACATAACCCTTTTCACTCAACTCAACCAGTGACTTAGCAGGTAGAGTTATAGCCCCAACCATGATTCTGACAGATCATTGAGGGGATAATAGAGGTCTCTTCTCCACTAAGGATATTCCATTGCTTAAGAAACCTCTAAAGCTGAGCCCTGTATGGCCACTATGCTTGCGTTCTGTTTGAAGAAGACCAGTGAATTCAGATATGCCAGAGCTTTTGGTGGTGTTAATGGGTGACTGTTTCTAACAGAAAAATGGGAAGACCCAGTGGATACATTTTAATCTAGTTTAATTGCTCAAACATTGTTGCTTAGTTTCTTTACACAAAATTTGACAGTGGACATTGGTGAAATAATATTATGACTTAACATAGTAGATCCTTTATATATTATCTAGTAACAGGCTATCAAAGTGAGATATCTATCCATGAAAAATGACAGATTGACTGAAAATATTAACCTAAATCATTTATTTAGTATAATATAAAAACTTGCATCACATGAAGCCCTTAAAGATAACACATATAAATTGTGATAGGAATGCTGAAGTTAACAGTTGATTGCTTCTGGTGAAATGGCGATGAGGAAGGACGAGGTTTTATTTAAGCAGCTGGCCACTGGGAGGTTAGCCATAACCTAAAGAGTATATAGGAAAAACACAATGACTTTTTTTCTTTCTTTCTTCTTTTATTTTTCGAGGAAGGGCTCATTAGAGTTGGGGATGGACCTAGGAAGATTGGGAAGTTAGTGGATTATGTAAAATTCCTAAATAATCAATGGAAATATGTTGAATAAAAGAAGAAAAAAGCCAATTCTATCACTATTTATAGCAATAGTTAACAGGAATGAAATTTCCACTTGTTTTATAATTATATATTGTTAATAGCTCTTTGCTCAAATGTTGAATTTACATCTAATTATTTTTATTTCCAGTCACCTTTCAAACCAAACACCTGGAAAGCATGACAAAACATAGATTGTGAGTCAGTAGGTCAGAATTGGAACTTGACACACACTATTTCTAGAAGGATCCTGGGACACCCGGGTTTCAGGTCAGCTTTAAGAAATGAGAGACAGAAGTGAGACTTCCTGAGCAGTGTGGATGGTTGCAGGAACAATGTACTGCCAGTTAATGATTTCCTCTTTAGCTCTAATTTCTTCAAATTGGAATGAAAGTAGTCATGATATCACTATTTGAAGATAATATGATAGTGTGCTAAAATGGCCCCCAAAAAATTCCACCAGAGAACTCCTAAACTTGAGAAACAGCTTCACTTAAGTGGCTGGATATAAAATTAACTCAAACAAATCAGTAGCCTTCCTCTACTCAAGATAAACGGGCTGAGAAAAAATTAGAAAAATGACACCCTTCACAATAGTCACAAATAATACAAAATAACTTGGTGTGACTCGAAACAAGCAAGTGCAAGATCTGTATGACAAGAAATTTAAGTCTCTGAAGAAAGAAATCAAAGAAGATTTCAGAATATGGAAAGATCCCCCATGCTCATGGATTGGCAAGATTAATATAGTAAAAATGGCCATCTTGCCAAAAGCAACCAATCAACAGAAGCTGCTGAGCCCTGGAGTTGAATTAGGGAGAAGCTGAAGGAAGCTGAAGAAGATGGTGGCCCTATAAGAGTACCAGCAGTCTCAATTAAACTGGACCCCTGAGATCTCTCAGGCACTGTATCACCAACCAGGCAACATACACCAGCTGATATGAAACCCCTGACACATATATAACAAAATAATGCCTAGTCTGGATTCAGTGGCAGAGATGATGCACCTAACCCTGGAGAGACTTGAGCCTCTAGGGAGTGAGGAGGTCTGGTAGAGCAGGAGTTTGGAGGTTGGGAATATCGTCCTGGAAACAGGGGGTTCAGGAAAAAGGAATGGAATTTATAACAGTAAGATGGTGGAGCGGGAGAAAATTAAAATCTTTAGTGTAGAAATAAAATAAAACAAAATAATGGGGTACAGAGCTAAACAAAGAATTCTCAACTGACAAATATTTAATGGCTGAGAAGCATCTAACACAATGTTCAACATCCTTAGTCATCAGTGAAATACAAATGAAAGCAACCCTAAGATTTTACCTCACACCAGTCAGAATCCATAAGATTAAAAAAAAAAAAAGAAAAAAAGAAGAAAGAAAAAACCCTCAGATGACAGCAGATGCTAGAGTGGATTTGGAAAAGGAGGAACATTGTTGATAAAATTACAAGCTAGCACACCCACTCTGGAAATCAGTCTGGAAGTTCCTCAGAAAATTGGACATAGTACTACCTGAGGGCCCACATATACTACTCCTGAGCATATACCCAAAAGATGCTTCAACATCAAACAAGGACACATGCTCCACTATGTTCATTGTGGCAGAAGCTGGAGACAACCCAGATGTCCTTTAATAGAGGAATGGCTGCAGAAATTGTGGTACATTTACACAATGGAGTACTACCCAGTTATTAAAACCAACGACTTCATGAAAGTTTTAAACAAATGGATGGAATTAGAAAATATCCTCCTGAGTGAGAAACCCAGTCACAAAAAAAAAATAAAAAAATAAAACAAAAAAAATACATGGTATGCACTCACTGATAAGTGATATTAGCCCAAAGCCTTGGAACATCCAATACTTCATAGACCAAATGAAGCTTAAGAAGAAAAAAGACCAAAGTGTGGATGTTTCTGTTCTTCCTGGAAAGGGGAACAAAATACTCACGGGAGAAAATATGGAGACAAAGTGTGGATCAGAGACTGAAGGAAAGGCCATTCAGAGACTGCCCCACCTGGGGATCCATCCTATATACAGATACCAAACCCAGACATTATTGTGGATGTTAAGAAGTGCTTGCTGACAGGAGCCTGATATAGCTGTCTCCTGAGAGGCTCTGCCAGAGCCTGACAAATACAGAGGCAAATGCTCACAGCCAACCATCAGACCAAGCACAGAGACACCAATGGAGGAGTTAGAAAATGAACAGATGGAACTTAAGGGGTTTGCAATCCATAGGAAGAGCAATATCAACAAACAAGATGCCCCCCCCTCCAGAGCTCCGAGAGTCTAAACCACCAACCAAAGAGTACCCATGGGTGGACCAAGGACTCCAACTGCATATATAGCAGAAGATGTTCTTGTCAGACATCAATGGGTGGAGAGGCCCTTGGTCCAGGGAAGGCACAATGCCCTGGTGTAGGGAAATGGCAGGGTGGGGAGGCAGGAGTGGGTCAGTAGTAGAGCACCCTCATAGAAGCAGGGGGAGGGAGAATGGTATATGGGATTTCCAGAGGGGAAACCAGAAAGGGGGATAGCATTTGAAATGTAAATAAATAAAACATCTAATTCAAAAATATGTGTAACCTTGACTAAAACTGTAAGTATAGCTTTTAATTATGGCCAGGTCTCTTTCTGTAGGTCTCCTGCCTGGATCTCAAAATTACATGGCTATATAAATGAGTGTTTTAAGTGTAATTAAGTATTTGTTTTAAAATGAAAACTGTGGTTGTGTGGGCTAAAAATACGGCTAAGAGGTTTACTGTGGCTTTTGCTGAGGACCCAAGATCAGTTCCCAGCACCCACATGAGGCAGCACAAACTTCCTTCTAACTCCAGCTCAAGGGACTCTGACAGGCCCTCTTCTGGCATGGCCTCCACAGTACAGACACAGACATAAATACAATAAAGCATAAAAATAAAATTTTGAAAAAAGACAACCTTTCTAGAAAATATGTGTTTTGTTTTAAAACAAGCTCCCTGAAATGTGTTATACCATAATCATAATCACATGGCAGATATTACTTATTGACTAGCATGGAAAATTCCACACAACATGTATTTTGAGATTTTTTTTTAAATGTCTGTTGTTTTTAGTAGAAAGGATGAGCAGCTATGGTTAGGTGACTGTAGTATAGATTTCATATTGGTATTCAATCTTCATTTTCACATAACAGTCTAGTTGACAAACACATGCATAAGAGCTTGTCATTTTCAATGAGGAAGTGAGTCTATAATTAAATGTTGTTCACACTTGAGTGGCCTAAAGTTCACACTGAAAAGACAATTTGAAATAGTGGGTGAATGATGAGACACTCTTCTGACCAAGTGGCTTCCTGAAAATACACAGTGTAATGTGTCTGTCAATCAAAGTAGCCTCTTTAAGGCATTAGAAAATGGCATGAGATTTTTTTTCTGCCCGTGCTTTGCAGTGAGTGATATTTCAGAATTGTAAGCACAATTTAATATAAAATAGGCATGATAATTCAGAGGTTGTTGAATATAACTGGCCCTCTAGCCAAAGGATATTGAAATATGCTTAAAAGCAATTTTCATTTAATCCAAAATTTGTCAAATGTCAGTCATAAAATTTCATTTCTTTTATCATCTAAGATTTTTTGTACATTCTGTTTATAGAGAAAAAGTAATTTAATGCGTGTGTGGAAGTGTTCAGGTGGGCAAACATTTGATTTAATGGCTGATGGATCAAGTCTACCTCGTCTTACTAATATTAAATAATAATAATAATAATAATAATAATAATAATAATAATAATAATAATACATGAACATCTTCAAACTTTTGTTGTGGATGCTGTGATCCACTCAGCTAAGTGTACTTTGACTGTTGGTTACTGGTCACTGTTCTATCAATGTTGTTGCCACAATTTGAAAGGACTTAATAGAGCCTCACATGAATTTATTTTGCTCAATGTTTCTTTCACATAAGAAAATGTACCCAAAATTTATTTTCATCAGAAAAGTATGAAGTGGCTTAAAATTTGTTTTTAATTAACAGGCTAGATTTTTATGAACCTAAGCGAGACTTTTAAGCTAGCAGCATTCACAAGAACTGCAATGTTGCTCCAAACAACAACAACAAAAATGTGACAGCTACATTAAGGTGAATACACCATGCTAACATTCACACAATTCTAGCATGGCATTAGGTACTTTTTAAACTTCTTGTGAGAATTTCATATATGAGTACTGAATTTACATTATATCTGCCCTCTCCTCCCTCAAATTTCTCTTATATTCTCCCATTCAATTTCAAATTTGTGTCCTCTTTGTCTTTAATTATTACTATTACATATCTATATACATATAAATATATAAATACAACTTGTTGAGTCCATTCAGTTTCGCTCATATTGTAAACAGTTTTAGGACTAACGACTCGGTACATTAGATGAGCAATTATAAGGCTTATCCCTGGAAAAAAAACTGATCATCTCACTCATTCACTAATGTCTGGTAGCTCTTTATCCAGGGGTGGGGCCTTACGAGATTTCTCCCATTCACACTGACATGTCAGCCAATGTCAACTGTATAGGTCTTATATAGGGAACCACATTGTTGATACTTCATGGGTACAGCTTTCCTGTTACACATAAAAGGAAATTTTATGTGTAACACATAAAATTTTTATACACAATTTTTCAGCGGACACCTTGGTCCTTTGGCTCTTAGTAATCTTCCTACACCCTTTCCTGAGATGTTCCCTGAGCCTTAGAAATACAGGCTGTATTATACATACATCCACTGGGGTTGGGCAAGAAATGATCAGTTTTTCCCTGCATTTTTACCAGTTGTGGATTTGTATGATTATGCATTTTAACACTAAGCCCAGCCAGTCTGAAAATGATTTCTCATGTGCCACAGGGGCTGCTTGTTTCTGCAGTCTTTCTTTTTTTATGGAGAAAGTCACACACTCCTTTTCCCTTGCTACCTGTGGCAGGCAGGAGAGATGGCCCCAAAGTAAGGAAAGCAGAAGAGCTGGCACTGTCCCTTAGGCTGTTGTACTCAGCAGAGTAGCACCTATACCTTATCTGAGCAGCACCAGTAGAGATGACCTTGGTGAGGAAGATTCCAATGAAACGAAACTGAAGACATGAGAGCAGGAAAGCTGGCCTCACCCCTTGCTTGCACTTGGGTGTGCTAGCCAGAGTAGTGTTGGAGAGCTAGCTCTGGTTGTTTAGTTAAGGAAGAGCTAGTATATTGACCAACTTAGCTACCATCCTGGCCTAGACTGAGAGCTTTGAATTGACCCACCCCAACATCTACTCCATCTGTGAACTGCTACTGTGCATAAAGGTGCAAGTCCTTCAGATTAAAAGCTGCAGGATTTTCATGACACAGAGCAACAAAAGTATAATTGAGTGTGAGGATGCAGTATTGATAGCGTAGCAGAAGCCAGAAGTCTTAAACCGTATCAGTGACTCATTGCGATGAATGATGGCAAATAAAGTTGCTTGAGCAAAAGGGTGTTTGTGTCATACTGTGACACACAGCTGCTTCCCTGGTGTCATGGGTTTTGTTGTTGTTTCTGTTAGTTTTGATTGTTTGGTTTGGTAGGGGAGGTTACAAGGACAGAAGAGTGTTATGGAGTGATGCGAATATGAGTGGGATTAGGATACATGATGTAAAATTCACAAAGAATCAATAGAAATTAATTTATATTATATATAATATAAAACAATAATTATCTCATCCAATTTTGACAAAGCAAGCCAACAGGAAATGAAAGATCTCCAAGAGGAGGCACAAGAATCAGAGACCCACTCATTCATACACTCAGGACTCCCACCCACTCATTCATACACTCAGGAGTCCCACCCATTCATTCATATACTCAGGAATCCCACCCATTCATTCATACACTCGGAACTCCCACCCACTCATTCATACACTCAGGACTCCCACCCACTCATTCATACACTCAGGAGTCCCACCCACTCATTCATACACTCAGGACTCCCACCCACTCATTCATACACTCAGGAGTCTCACCCATTCATTCATATACTCAGGAATCCCACCCATTCATTCATACACTCGGAACTCCCACCCACTCATTCATACACTCAGGACTCCCACCCATTCATTCATATACTCAGGAATCCCACCCATTCATTCATACACTCGGGACTCCCACCCATTCATTCATACACTCAGGAGTCCCACCCACTCATTCGTACACTCAGGAGTCCCACCCACTCATTCATACACTCAGGAGTCCTACCCACTCACTCATACACTCAGGAGCCCCACAAAAGAACTCAACTGATAGGTACAGAGGACCTGGTAAAGATTGATGTTGTTTCAGTCTCTGAGTTAATATGAGCTTTGCCTAACTGCATCTGTAAGGGTACCTCCAACAATTAACTGAGAATGGGGAAACCCTCCCCCTGAGTGGGTAGCACCTTCCGACAAGTTGCCTAATAGAAAGATGTTTACTACTGACTTTGTTCTCCTCTTACTGGGGAAGTGTGCTTAGCCTTCCTGGTAATGGGGCATATGGGCCCATCTACCACCATCTTTTGCTGCCATCATTGGACTACCAATGCTCCCAGGAATTCTGCAGATTTTTGGTACCAGATAGGGAGTACTAAGGAACCTAGCATTGGAGATAGCTACCTGGTTTTCAATCTCTGAGGCACGCAGGTAGCTATTATTGGACTAGCTATGGCCTATTGTGTGAAGCAATCTCATAAATTCCTTTAAATAAGATGTACATGTTCTATTTTCTCCATTTAGAGAGATATGCCTGCTACACAAAGATAAATAGTACATTCAACCATGATTTCTTGTAGGCAAAACCCATTCTTTCAAAATACTAAAAGTACCCACATATAAGGCAGACTATTTTATGGCCTTTTATATATTCTGTCACTATTGTGTTGTTGCCTAAATACAAACTTTATCACTCATAATTGATTGTAAATTTCTTAATAATTAGTTGGAAATGTCATAACACAATCCTGTTTTTATTCTTGCCACCTTCATAATTTTCCTAATTGGGAAATAAGTGTTACATATAACACATAAGACATTCAGTGCAAGAGAAGACAGACACATAGCATCAACTGAAATGCTATAAAATCAAGCAGTTTGATGTCAGACATCTGTAATCCCAGTACTGTGGAGCCTAAGACAGGAGAGGTGATATAAATTCAAGGTCCTCATGGACAACATGAGTGCCAGACCAGCAAAGGTTACCTAGTGAGACCCTGCCCAAAAATACAAAGAAAAAAATATGCAAAGTTTATATAGCACCCTAATTTATACATTAATGTTACAAAGATCAAAGACACTGTTAACATGGCTTAAATATCATTAATTATTAACTTAGAAAAGTAGGTCTTCAGGCTAAACCTCAGTGTGGATGCTAAATATTTTGTGTGTTTGTTTTGTTTTAAGGTAATGAAGAAGCTCCATCCTTTCCCCCTCTTAGCAGATGTAAGTATTTTTCAAGACAAGTCTGATGGTAAGAACTGGGGGCTTCTTCTGTGCACATGTGCTGGAATGTTCTGTTTCCTACCTTTATATTTAGAAATTATTTCACAGTGATTGTTCAGTACAGACAAAATTTATCTCTCTTAAGATATGACAGCCATCATCTCTTATTTTCATTAAACATGCTCTAGAGCATGTAGTTACAGAAAGCAGATAAGAATTAACATCTAAAAGTTTAAATACAGTTATGAAATATCTTCCTTGGAAAATGATGAGTTTCTAATGGCTTGGTCCTCCAAAATTAAGTCAGCATCAGTCCAAGTGAACTATTTTGCCACCTGATGTGTTATACGAGCCCTTATTTATATCCACAAAAAGGAAGTCTGATTTCAGTTATTAATGAAGAGTTAGAAGTGTCTACATCTTGAGAGTCAGGAACAAATGTTCCAAAGCTCTGTGTTCGCACATAATTTCATTTTCCTCTGTCTAAAATGTTTCTTGTCCTATATAAATTTGTTCCATCACACATATTCTACATGTCAACAGTTTCCCATGGCTGGCAGAGATATTTTACAGTGAAGAAAAAAAGTTACCAAATAAATAATAAACAAACATTTCTCAGTACAGAGCTATAAATCAGACCAAGACATTTCCACTGATGATCATTTCCTGTGCCAACCATGTATCAAGAAAACTGACTAGCTCATGTGGAGTGACTTCTATTTTGAATGTCAGCATTCAGAGACTATGACCATTCTCAATGGAAGCAAGCAAGAATTGGGGAAAGGAAAATATTTTTTCCTGTTTTTTAAATTGAATATTCTCCGTACTTACATTTCAGATGTTACACCCTTCTCTCAATCCCATCCACTATCCCCCTTCCATTGCCTCCATGAGGGTGCTCCCTCTACCAACTACCCTCTCCCACCTCAGCACATTAGCATTCTCCTACACTGAGAAAACAAGCCTTCACTGGACCAAAGGCTTCTCCTCCCATTGATGCTAGACAATGCCGTCCTCTGCTGCACATGCACCTGGGACCATGGGTGTCTTCACACAAACTCATTGGTTGGTGTTTTAGTCCCTGGGAGCTGTGGTGGGTTTGGTTAGTTGATCATTTTGTTCTTCCCATGGGGTCGCAGACCTTTTCAGCTTCTTCAGTTCTTTCTCTAGCTCTTTCATTGGGGTCCTCCTGTTAAGTCTGATATTTAGCTGTGGTTTCTCACTTTTAAAATCTGATATTTTTCCATTACCTCATCTGTAATACTCTGGGCTTTTCCAATGGTCTGCCAGGAATATTTCTAATGCAAATGGCCCTCAAATGTATATTTTCATAAACAGAAATGATAAGACATTTCTCCTGAGTGCCATGACTCCTTCTGTTTCCACTGAAACAGCAAAGGAGTAGCACTATAGACAAGGACATGCATTTCACTGCTCTCCACTAATTTCAGGATAAAGGAGTGATAAGTTGTCCTGTAATGTTTCTTACTATAGAAAATAGCCAAACAATGTTGTTCCTTGATAGTAGTTAAGCCAGTATGAAGGCTTTGTGCTGTCAAGGATAATTTGACACAATTAAGAAGAGAGAGGAAACTGCAGAATGAATCAATAAAAACAAACAAACCAAAAAAAAAAAAAAAAAAAAAAAAAACAAGCAAACAAAAAGAGAGTCAAGAGACAGTTTCCAGGAAAAAAAAAAATGAATATAAACAGAATCCTGCCTTTCTAGTTCCTGCTTCTAGCTGTAAATGAGAATTCTCTGCCTTTCTTGCCATAATAGTCCACTGCCTCCTTGTAATGTATCCTCCCAAGTATTTCTTCAACATTTATTCACCTAGGCGGTATAGTACATTGTGGGGGTGGGTGTTAAGCACAGAGCAGAGTACAGCCATCTTCAAACATCTTTTGTTTTGACAAAATAGAAAATCACTGCACAGGTAATTATACCAAAAATACACTGTAATAAAAGAAGTCATTTGTATCATGGAAGGGTGTAATTTGAATAGGACAGGTTCGAGGGATAAATGGTTACTGGCTAAGGAAGATATCTTAGAGAAAAATAATATATCTACCCAGACTCAAAGGATTAAAAAAAAACTGACTAAGCAAAGACAGAGGGTCAAATGAAAATATCCTAAGAAAAATAATAGCTATATAAGATCTCAAGATTAATAATTGGCACAATTTATAAGATGAGAAAATCCAATACAGACTATAACCAAAAACCTGCATGTTTCTATCTCCTGAGTGTTAGGATTAAAGGCATATTCCATCACACCTGGACCTAAGATGTTCTTTACCTGAAACTTGCTCTATAGCAGGCTGCCATTGAACTCAGAGATCTGCTTGCAACTATCTATTGATATTAAATGCGTATCTGTATTCTAGATCACACTGACCTAGAGGATCTTTGGATTTGATCCCTTGCCAGAGCAGCCATGTTGCTGGATTAAAATTCCTCTACACATTGGTTCTCACTTGGGAGCATGGTTGATTTGCCATAGATATTTGGTCATGTTGGTATCATCAATTGTCATAATCCCAGACAGAAGAAGGAAGTGTTGACATTTCATCATGTGGTTAGAGGACAATGAGGCTCCTGAACATCCTACTGTGGTGGTGAGGTGGAGACACCATGGAGTAGATTGAAAGGGCTGAAAATGAGAAGAGAAAGCATGGAGAAAAGATGCATATGAAAAAAATGAGTAGATAGGGCACACAAAACCAAAAAGTTAAATTCTCAGAGTTCAAAGTTAAGCAGTTGGTGGTCAATCATGCTATACACTTATGTAGGAGCTAAGTTTAAAACAATATCAGAAAAAATAGAATGTGGTAAAAAAAGATAAAGAATACCACATTGAATTATTTTTTGAGATAATTTTAAGAAACTCAAACGATTTCATTATTTGAGAAATAAATTAAGCACTCTATAAAAATGTTTTATACTAAGTATTTTGATCATATTCTTCTGCCTCCTAAACTTCTCCAATAGTATTTATTTAAATAATATATGTGATGTGATGCTCCTCAAGAACTGTTATTTTGGCAAGTGAAGTAAATTTTTAAGTCAAAGAAATACACATAATATTTAGGCATGCGCAAGTAATTCAAGGCAATTTATTCTCTTGAATACCTAACTTAAACTCAAAGGTATGACAGTCAAATTTAATACATAGGATATATATACATATATATATATATATATATATATATATATATATATATATATATATATATATATATATATATATATATTTAAAACTCTACATAGGATATTAAATATATACAACTGTTCTTGTAAATCCTAAAAGAAGGGAAAAACATGCATGAAAATATAGAATGCATTGCTGCTTTGCTTTGAAAGATTTATTTGTCAGTCCTCATCCTCAGACCTTTCGTTCTCAATATTCCTTCAAGAGGAGATGGAAGAGTTAAGAATGAAAATGTACTCCCTAAAATATTTGATCAGAAGAAAATCTGAACCTGGTTGTTTTTGCCACAGCTCAATAGCCACCATTTTTCTCTTATTTATCTTGACATTTCATGCTTTGGAAAAGAAAGACAGGAAAGAAAAACTCAGAAGCAAGAATGGTATCTTTGGGATGCTTTGCCTTTGGAAAAGCACAAACAGTTGAACACATGACACTTCATTTCTGCAAAAACATAGGCAGATTCACTTTTTAGCCTGGGCATCCCATGTCAGAAGGTGGATTACATCATCCCCATGGCTCATCTCTCTTTCAGTGCTAATGACCCAGCTCTTGTTCCTATGAAGGCACTGTGAAGTAATTTCAAAAAAACTTTTAAGCAGCAAAAACCCACCAGCCCTGTTGATGTCTTGTATTGGCAATGTAGTTTATGTCTATGTAGCTGATGCCTGACTCCTGATAGTCTAGAAACTGTTGCTTCTGCAAATCAGGAATCTTAAAAGTGAAGCACTTAGAAAATTACAGAAAAAATACAAAATATGACTGAAAATAAGACTATACAAAATGGAGTTTAAAATTATGAATGAACATTTATTTTTATCAAGCAGTCACTAAAATGTAAAATCTAATAAAACCTATCTTCTTTCCCCAATTCTCCCACCAAATTCACCTGTCACCTAAAAATCTTATTTGAGATGGCATGTGGTCATTAGTAAACCAAAAGTAAAAAACAAATACAACACCATCAAAATAGATGTCCCTGTCATCCCAAAGTTCAGTTCACAAGAGCCCACATTGAGAATTATCAAAAAATTCAAAATTCAGAAAGGCTGAAACCCAGAATGGTTCTATAATATGACAATTCTACAGCTGTTACAGGTGCTGAGTTACAAACACAACACAGGCACATTAGAAACCATTAAATTATGCAAGCTGTGTGCATAAGACCTAGGTCTATAGGAACATAAATTAATTTTTATTGGGAGTTAGTTCATAACCCTAAATTACATTATATATGTGTGTGTGTGTGTGTGTGTTTTGTGTGTGTGTGTGTGTGTGTGTGTGTGTGTGTGTGTAAATATGCCACAATGAAAAACTGAGATATTTTTTCTACCAAACATTTTGGATAAGGGATACTCACATGTAGTTTATTGCTTTAATACAACGTGAATAGAAGCTTCTTAGTACATACATATTGGGCATTGTTTAAATGTGGACTCATAGGCAATAGACTTGGAATGAAGTCAGAGACTCTGATTTCTTACAGCTAACTGAATTCAAGGTCATGTCATCACGCTAAATTCAATGTTTATTTCTAATGATCAATCTCACTATTGCCTAACTACATGAATACTTTGTGACTCTAGATGTAGCCACAGTTTTAATACCAAAATTATCAAAAAAGTAATTTTCACAATACATTATTAATCCATGAGTGTCCAGTCATACATAAATTTTATGTAGCTTTTCTATATACCTAATTTCAAATTGCAAAAAAAACATTATTGAGTTACATTAATATGATATATATAAACTTTTTATTTGATTCTCAGCTTGATTTTTCATAGGTGAATTATCAAATTACAAAGTAAAATTTGGTGCTTTTTATATTACTGAATTAATATTTGTATTGTGAAATGATATAAAAAGGGTCTGAAGTAATAAAATGCCCTTGTATTGGTAATAAAGAACAAAAATAAGCCAGAGGAGACCCATGAGACATTACAACTACAGAAGAGAAATAATTTTAATGAACACTGCTAAAAGCCTCTTTCCTCTGTAAACTGCTGCAGCCACACTCAGCCTCCATTGTGCTTTTTTGACCTTCTGCCACCCCCCAGAAAAGCTTTACTGTAGAAAACCCAACAATCTGTCTTCTAAGTGCCAGCACACAAGCAGCTGCCCTCCTCCTGAGTAAATTACATCAGCAGATTGATTGATGGCGTCCTCTATAATTCCCAGTCTCAACTGAGGTCTTGACATCCCTTAAGATTTTGATGCATTGTTCAATCACCCTGCCCTTCACACCTCTCAGATGACTGGTCCTTACTAGTCTTTATTCTCCTTAGTAAATGGCCTTCACTAAGCAAGGCCATGGATTCTGAAGGTAAATAGTCTGCATGTATTTCTTCCTTAATGGTAAAACAGTATTGCCTGTGAAAAAAATACTAAATGACTTAGAACATGCAAATTTTCTAAAATAATATCACCCATCAATAAGCCATCAGTGAAAAATGACTAGCACTCAACTAATATTTTCATTATAAAATAGAAGCCCTTGAATGAACTCCCCAACTCCATATCAACAATTCTATCTGTATTAATCTTTTAGTCTTTGATTCCAATCTACTGCATTGTTCTAGGGAACAGTATGCCTTTCACAAGTGATCTAGCAAGAGTCAGCAAAATATGATCCACAGGTTTATTCCCATCTGTTTTGTGCACAGTTGAGCTAAGAGCAATTCTATTTTATTTGTTCATCTAATATGTCCAAATTTCAATGCACATAAGTACCATTTTGTGGGAATGCAGTCACATTTATTCCTTTTTGAGATAGTGTTTAAGTCCAAGAGAGTCTCAAACTTTTGATCCTCCTTCCTCATCCTTTAGGGCACTGGAATGATAAATGAGCACCACCATGTGTACGCTGTGTCTCTCGAGTTACACTGGAAGTCACCCAGGAACTACTGAAACTGCTGGTCTGCTAAGCAAAGTCTATGATGATCCCGGTTCAGAGTCCTGTCATTCTAAGCAGGGTTCAAGCACAATCTATTGGATCTTTCTTTTAAATATTCAAATATGCCCAATTTTTTAAAAAGAAAGGAGAGAAGGAAGAAGAAAGGGAATAAAAATAGGGAGATCAAGAGAGGGTGAGAGGGAAGGAGAGAAAAAGACAAAAAAAAAAAAAAAAAAAAAACAGAGAAACAGAGAGAGAAAAGAAACCAAAGAATAAAGCAAGAAAGGGAAGGAAGGAAGGAAGGAAGGAAGGAAGGAAGGAAGGAAGGAAGGAAGAATCAAAGTTTTTATTCATGTCAGTTATAAAGCATGCCTGTAATAACAGATCTGAGAACCCACAGTAGAAGTTTCTCTACAAATGAGACCAATCTGAGATATAATGTGAGCTCCAGGCTAGTCAGAGCTACATAGCAAGACCACCCCTCAAAAAAGAAAAAACAAAAAACAATTTTAAAAAGCTTGCATTCTATTACAGCCTTTTTTTTGTTCCCTTCGGAAACACAACTCGCAAATTAATTCACAAACATGCATACTCAAATTAGCAAAAGAAACATAACCAGAAGAGGAGGAAATGAAGGACAATATATCTATAATTTGTTAAATGTTTTATCTAGTACCTTAAAGCAAAATAATATATGTGAAGATTATTGTTACAATTATTAATTTAGAAAAGCCAACTGAGTCAGAAAAGTTGAAAGTAATTTTATACAACATAATCACTTATGTATAAAATGCAATTGAGTCTATAAAAAATAAAAATGGAATAAATAATTTTAGCAGAGTGGTACTATTCAAGATACATATACACAAAATTTCTAAAGCCCATAAAGATTAATCAAAAATTGAAACTGATAAAATAGAATCACTTATAACAGCACTTAAAATAGTTGGAAGAAAATCTGGTAAAAGAGATGCTAAGATCAAACACTGACATAAGAGACAATTAGAGCGGCTTAAAATTTTACCAAAAGAGTAAATTACTTATTTTAGAAGCATAAGGACATGACTCTGGATACATTGAACCCAAGTAAAAATAAAAGCAAGTTTAAAGTACCTATAATTCCAGCACTAGGGGACAGGGATTGACCTATCTGGAGAAGTTCCTGGAAAACCAGCCTGGTCAAAACAGCAAAAAAAAAAAAAAAAAAAAAAAAGGTTCAGTGTTTCTGTTTCCAGGGAAGGGTGAGAAAGGAAAGGCTGAGGGGAAGGGAAGAAGAAAGCAATAAGGAGAGCTAAGAAAACAGTTGAAAAAGACATCTGACAAGAACCTCTGAGCTCTACACATGCCTAGAGGGCAAATAGATGCACATATGTACACCTGTACACACACTTGTATATGTGTATGAAAAATTAAGAATATATTCCACCCACAGTGAAAAATGTACTGGACTATACTGATTCATAGATTTAATCCCAAGGCATGTGTTTTATTAATTGTTCTAAATTCAGATGAAAATGCAGTAACTAGAAATACTAAAACAATTTTGGAAAAAAACTTGGAGGATTCATGCGATTTCAAACTTGATGGAAAGACACAGTAATCCAAGTGTTAATAAAAGAAGTGCACTAGGATTCATTGGGATAAAATGGAAACCATGGACCTTGACAAGGGAATAGAGGCCATTTACATATACTTTTAAGCAAATCATTCTGGGATTTATTAGTCCCTCTTGTTTCTGGTAATTGTACTACACTTTGTCTTGTCTGTAAAAGTAAAGTGTTAAAGCACAAGGGAAAATTAGGAAAATTTTATAAATAAACACTGTGATTAGTTTATTTGATGGCACCATATCAGTGGTTTATATTAAAATAAAAGCCCAATGCACTTTCAAATTAGAAAAGATAAGATCGGTCTTCGTCTTCACATGTTGCAAGCTTATGCTCTGCCTCTCAAGATGCATTAAAGCTTTACCGCAGAAGAATCCTATTTCGTGTGCCACGTCATTCTTGTTGGTGAGACGGTTGCGTGGGACATCTGGTTCCTGAACCCGGGAATTCGACCACTCCATCGTCAGCACCACCGAAGACCCCCTGTCTCTGGGCAGGGAGGATCCAGAACTGCAGAGAGATAAGTTCGGCAAGGTTTAATCTGTCTCTACATTGTTTCAACACTGCACTTTAATCAATGGCACAAAGTCAGGAAGGACTCAGGAACTCCTACATCTAGATGAAGAGCAGATGGCGACTTCAGGACGCAGAGCGGAGCCTGGCCCATCTGCCACCCGGAACGGCAGCTCATAAAGGCTGAACAACTGGTGAGTGGGAGACCTAAGCTGCTGGGGAGCGGAGGGATCTCTGCGGAGTGCACATGGAAAATGCACCCCCTGCCTTGACCTGCCCTGTCTTGCCCGTTCCAGTGACCTGGAACAGAACTTAGGAACTTCTGTTTCCAGCCGGAGGCCACTTCAGGACAAAGAGTGGAGCCTGGCCCATCTGCCACCCAGAACAACGGCTCATAGAGGCTGAGCAACTGGTGGGTGGGAGACCTGGGCTGCCAGGGAGCAGAGAGATCTCTGCGGAGTGCACACGGAAAGTGCACCCCCTCCCTTGCCCTGCCCTGCCTGCCCTGCCCTGCCCGATAAAGCGACCAGGAACAGAAATTTCGAACTTCTGTTTCCAGCCGGAGGCCACTTCAGGACAAAGAGTGGAGCCTGGCCCATCTGCCACCCAGAACGACAGCTCATAGAGGCTGAGCAACTGGTGGGTGGGAGACCTGGGCTGCCAGGGAGCAGAGAGATCTCTGCGGAGTGCACACAAAAAGTGCAAACCCTGCCTTGCCCAGCCCCGCCCTGTCTGATCCAGCAACCAGGAATAGAACTTTGGAATTTCTGTTCCCACCCAGCGATTCTGAGGCTAGAACAGGGCTCAACCCATCTGCCACCTGGACCAGTGGAGAACCAGGGACACAGATCAGATATAAGGGAAAGGCAAGAACATATCACTGACAACAAAATGGCAAGAGGAAAGCGAAAGAGTATATCCCAAGGAAACCAAGACAGCCTGACAACACCAGAACCAAGCTCTCCTACAACAGAAAACATCGGAATTCCAAACACTCCAGAAAAGGATGACACAGACCTGAAATCATACCTCAAGATGCTGATAGAGATACTTAAACAAGAACGGGAGGAAAAGCAAAAAGATTCAGAAGCTTTTAAAGAGGAAACAAAAAAAAAAAAAAAAAAAAAAAAAAAAAAAAAAAAAAACACTCAAAGAACTCAAAGAACTAGAGGGAAACAGAACCACAGAGATGAAGGAATGGAAGAGGGAATTTAAAACGGAAATTGACACAATAAAAAAAAACACAAAAAGAAATAACCCTTGAGGTAGAACACCTAAAAGAGAAATCAGGAATCACAGAAGCAAGCATTTCCAATAGATTACAAGAGATGGAAGAGAGAATCTCGGGGGCAGAAGACAACATTGTAAACATAGAAAAAACAGCCAGAGAATATGCAAAAAACAAAAAGCTCTTAACCCAAAATGTCCAGGATATCCAGGACACAATGAGAAGACCGAACCTAAGGATAGTAGGAATAGAAGAGGGAGACGAGTATCAACTAAGAGGCACAGTAAATATCTTCAACCAAATCGTAGAAGAAAACTTGCCTACCCTCAAGAATGAGATGACCACGAGCATAAAAGAAGCCTTCAGAACTCCAAATAAGCTATTTAAAGCTATACTAGAGTGTCATTGTAATAGAAACAGCATTGTATTGCTACGAAAATAAATAAATGGATCAGTAAAATCTAGTAGAAGGTGAAGATATAGTTTCACACAACTATAGCTACCCAGTTTTTGACAAAAATAACAAAACATACATTGAAGAAATGACTGCTGGTTCAACAAAAATTGCAAGGGTGGCTATGGGGAGAGAAGAATAGTTCTATATGGCTGGAGGGAATGTACCTGGGAAGCAAATGTAGAGCAGCTCTGAAAAATACCTTGAAATCAAACTTTTGGACCTTTAGCACTTTGCTGTGTATTTTAGCATTAAGCTCCCAACAGCAATCCTCTAAAATGAAAATTATGACTGTATTTTTCTTTAATCCATTAAGAGAATTCATATGATTTAGCTAAGGACACATTGTAGAATTCAGTCACAATTTTAAATATATATGTACATAACACACCAACACACATATATATTTTCCTTACCCACAATGACTTCTCAATTAAAATACACACACACACACACACACACACACACACACACACACACACACACATGATTTATATAACTAAATATAATTAATTGTGTGGTTCTCTATGGTGCTCATGCACCATATGAGGTATTATGTATGGGAAGTGGCTAGATCAAATGGCAAATGTGTTATGGATATAAGGTTTGACCCATGTTTCATAATTTGAAAAGGCAAATTAAAATTTAAATATATTCTTGATAATTTCTCACAGGTCATTTGTTTAAATGATATTTCGAAAGTTATAGCAGAGTTAATACATTAAGGTTGATTTTACCTATTTTATTACATTTTCTAGTATCTACTAGAAAATTTTAAACTGCACATGCACATTATACTCATGACTCATTAGACATTTATTCCACAGTTTAAATGAAGACCACATACAATTTTATTCTTTTATTTTTTTATGTGCTACGCCTGAATCCTCGCCTTCATACACTCAGGATTAGCACATAGCCTCTAAACTGTGAGTTCTCTTAATGTTCTTAGAATATCTCCTAGTGAGATATTTAGTGGCTCAAGTTACAGTTTTTAACTAATTAATTTATCAGAAATTGGTCTCATCACCTAAAAGTACCCCAGATAAATGGGACTAAGACAGAAAAAATATGTCTTATAAAGTAGAATTAATCTTAGTTAGAGATTATGTGGATTTTGAGTTAGTTTAGGGTCTGCTACTGTGACATAATACATTGACTGGCAGGCTGCTGATAATACATGAGGTATAACCAACAATATTAAAAGAACCTACACTATAAAAGATGTATTAACATCACAGAATGGCCATGATAAGTTCTAAACATCAATACTCATGATTTCTGTTTCAGAGAACATATTTTGTTAAGAAAAAAATTTGATCTCTTAGCTCTTGGCATTAGAGTCTGAACACTAGGCCAAATGTCTCCCAGATACGCCACCTTTGTTTTCTGTGTGTGATTGGTAGAACTGTAGCTTTCAAAATCTAGTAGTTGATTATCCAGGCACAAGAAAACTCTGGCCTTCAACATCTAAGCACTGAGAAGGGTAAGAGTACCAGCTAGTGGTAGAACCCTCCATCAAATTTTTCTTTTTGTTGTTTGCTATTAGACACTGGGCCCAGAGGGTGACTGGTGAGTGTCCTTTCACTGAGAAACAAGCTAGGATTTGTTTCCAATGTCATAAAGGTGGAGTGAGAGAGCAGAGCCTGGCCTACCTGCCAGGCAGAACAGCAGCTCATAGAGGCTGAGCAACTGTGCCTGATCGAGCAAACAGAAACAGAACATGGAACTTCTGCTCACACCCGACGACTCTGAGGCATAAAACAGGGCTTGACCCATCTGACACCTCAACCAGTGGAGAAACAGGGACACAGACAAGATACAAGGGAAAGGTAAGAACATATCATGGACAACAAAATGGCAAGAGGAAAGAGAAAGGGTATATCCCAAGGAAACCAAGACAATCTAGCAACACCAGAACCCAGCTCTTCCATAACAGCAAACATCGGAACTCCAAACACTCCAGAAAAAGAAGACACAGACCTGAAATCATGCCTCAAGACGCTGATAGAGTTAATTAAACAAGAAGGAAGGAAAAGCAAAAAGATTCTGAAGCTATTAAAGAAGAAAAAAGAAAAACACTCAAAGAACTCAAAGAACTAGAGGAAAAGAGAACCAAAGAAATAAAGGAATGGAAGAGGGAAATTAAAACAGAGATTGACACAATAAAGAAAACACTAAAAGAGATGACCCTAGAGTCAGAACACCAAAAAAAAAAAAAAAAAAAAAAAAATCAGGAATCACAGAAGCAAGCATTTCCAATAGACTACAAGAGATGGAAGAGAGAATCTCGGGGGCAGAAGACAACATTGCAAACATAGACAAAACAGCCAGAGAAGATGCAAAAAACAAAAAGCTCCTAACCCAAAATGTCCAGGAAATCCAAGACACAATGAGAAGACCGAACCTAAGGATAATAGGAATAGAAGAGGGAGAAGAGTATCAACTAAGGGGCACAGTAAATATCTTCAACAAAATCATAGAAGAAAACTTCCCTACCCTCAAGAATGAGATGACCACGAGCATAAAAGAGCCTTCAAAACTCCAAATAGGTTGGACCAGAAAATAAATACCTCCTGACACATAATAGTAAAAACATCAAGCACCCAAAGTAAAGAAAGAATACTAAAAGCAGTAAGGGAAAAAGGTCAGGTAACATATAAAGGCAGACCAATCAGACTCACACCCGATATCTCAACAAACACTATGAAAGCTAAAAGAGTCTGGACAGACATCATGCACTCCTTAAGAGAGTACAAGTGCCAGCCCAAGCTGCTATACCCAGAAAAACTATCAATCACCATCGATGGAGAGACGAAGATAATTCAAGACAAATCAAAATTCATACAATATCTGACAACAAACCCAGCACTACAACGAATTAAAGGTGGAAAAACCAATACAATGAGGGAAAATACAGCCTAGTAAGAACAAAAAAACTCCTAAACAAGAAAACTAAAAGAAGAAAAAAAAACAAAGAAACAACTCAACCCAAAAAAGCAATAATAGCAGGAAACAGAAACAACTATTCCTTGATATCTATTAACATAAATGGTCTCAACTCCCCAATAAAAAGACATAGACTATCAGACTGGATACATAAACAAAATCCAGCCTTTTGCTGCATACAGGAAACTCATCTCAGAGACAAAGACAGACACTATCTCAGAGTAAAAGAGTGGGAAAAAAAATTCCAAGCAAACATCTCCAAGAAGCAAGCTGGAGTGGCTATTCTAATATCGAATAAAGCAAATTTCCAACCAAAAGTTATCAAAAAAGATAAAAAAGGACACTTTTTACTCATTACCGGGGAAATCGGTCAGGAGGAACTCTCAATCCTTAACATATATGCTCCAAATAAAAAATCACCCACATTCATAAAAGAAACTCTACTAAAGCTCAAAAAATACATTTCACCCCACACAATAATAGTGGGAGACTTTAATACCCCAATCTCACCAATGGACAGATCAGGGAAACAGAAACTGAACAAGGACACTGCAAAACTAGCAGAGATTTGAAGCAATTAGAATTAATAAATATATAGAGAACATACTATCCAAAAGTAAAAGAATACACCTTCTTCTCACCACCCCATGGCACCTTCTCGAAAATTGACCACATAATTGGACACAGAACGAGCCTCCATCCATATAAGAAGATTGAAATACTCCCATGCATCCTCTCAGATCACCATGGTCTACGGCTGGTCTTTAACAACAACAAAGACAACAAAAAGCCCACATACACATGGAAACTAAACAATGCTCTGCTAAAGAATAGCAGGGTCAAAGAAAAAATAAAGAAAGAAATTAAGGATTTTCTAGAATTCAACGAAAATGAAAACACAACATACCCAAACATATGGGATGCAATGAAAGCAGTATTGAGAGGAAAACTATAGCCCTAAGTGGTTCCACAAAGAAACTGGAGAGAGCGCACATCAGCAACCTGACAGCACAGCTAAAAGCCCTAGAACAAAAGGAAGCAGATATACCCAAAAAGAGTAGACGGCAAGAAATAATCAAAATTAGGGTAGAAATAGACCAAATAGAAACAAAAAGAACCATTGAAAAAATCAACAAAACCAAGAGTTGGTTCTTTGAGAAAATCAACAAGATTGATAAACCCCTAGTCAGACTAACTAGAGGGCAAAGAGAGAGTATACAAATTAACAAAATCAGGAAGAAAAGTGGAGACATAACAACTGAAACTGAGGAAATTCAAGAAATCATCAGATCCTACTACAAAAACTTATACTCCACGAAATTTGAAAATCTGGAGGAAATGGATAAATTCCTAGACAGATACAAGGTCCCAAAGTTAAACCAGGACCAAGTAAACCATCTAAATAACCGTATAACACCTAAAAAAATAGAAGAAGTCATCAAAAGCCTGCCAACCAAAAAAAGCCCAGGTCCAGACATTTCAGGGCAGAATTTTATCAGACTTTTAATGAGGATATAACACCAATACTCGCCAAACTATTCCCAAAGATAGAATCAGATGGAATATTACCCAACTGATTTTTTGAGGCTACAATAACCCTCGTACATAAACCACACAAAGACCCTACAGGAAAAGAGAACTTCAGACCAATCTCACTTATGAACATTGATGCAAAAATACTCAACAAAATCCTCGCAAACCAAATCCAAGAACACATCAAAACGATCATTCATCATGACCAAGTAGGCTTCATCCCTGGGATGCAGGGATGGTTTATTATAAGGATATCCATCAATGTAATCCACCATATAAACAAACTCAAAGAACAAAATCACATGGTCATCTCACTAGACTCTGAAAAAGCATTCGACAAAATTCAACACCCCTTCATGTTAAAAGTCCTTGAAAGAACAGGAATCCAAGGCCCATACTTAAACATAACAAAAGCAATATACATCAAACCAACAGCCAACATCAAACTTAATGGCGAGAAACTTGAAGCAATCCCACTAAAATCAGGGACTCGACAAGACTGCCCACTCTCCCCCTACCTATTCAACATAGTACTGGAAGTCCTGGCTGGAGCAATTAGACAGCAAATGGAGATCAAGGGGATACAAATCATAAAGGAAGAGATAAAAACATCACTCTTTGCCGATGACATGATAGTGTACTTAAGTGACCCCAAAAATTCCACCAGAGAACTCCTACAGCTGATAAACAAGTTCAGCAGTGTGGCTGGATACAAAATTAACTCAAACAAATCAGTAGCCTTCCTGTACTCAAAAGACAAACATGTGGAGAAAAAAATTAGGGAAAAGGCACCCTTCACAATCGTTACAAAAACTATGAAATACTTTGGTGTGACTCTAACTAAGCAAGTGAAGAACCTGTATGACAAGAACTTCAAACCTCTAAAGAAAGAAATTGAGGAGGATCTCAGAATATGGAAAGATCTCCCATGCTCATGGATTGGAAAAATCAACATCTTAAAAATGGCCATCCTACCAAAAGCAATCTACAGATTCAATGCAATCCTCATCAAAATTCCAACCCAGTTCTTCATGGAATTGGAAAGATCAATGTGCAATTTCATATGGAGTAACAAAAGACTTAGAATAGCGAAATCCATCCACAACAACAAAAAAATATCTGGGGCACACTATCCCTGACCTCAAGCTATATTACAAGGCAATTGTGCTGAAAACTGCATGGTACTGGTACAGAAATAGGCATGTGGATCAATGGAATAGAATAGAAGATCCAGAAATGAGCCCTCATGTATATGGTCACCTGATTTTTGACAAAGGAGCAGTAAACATTCAATGGAAAAAGGACAGCCTATTCAACAAATGGTGTTGGTCCAATTGGCACTCAGCATGCAAAAGAATGAAAATAGACCCGTTCTTATCTCCTTGTACAAAGCTAAAGTGTAAGTGGATCAAAGATCTCCACATTAAACCAGATACACTGAAACTATTAGATGAGAAAGTAGGGAAAATTTTAGAACACATAGGTACAGGAGAAAATTTCCTGAACAAAACACCAATGGCTCAAGCTCTAAGGTCAAAGATTAACAAATGGGAATTAATGAGATTGCAAAGTTTCTGTAAGGCTAAAGACATCGTCAAGAAAACAAAACGGCAACCAACAGAATGGGAAAAGATCTTTACCAACACCACATCAGATAGAGGCCTAATATCTAAGGTGTACAAGGAACTCAAAAAGCTCGACACCAGAGAATCAAATAACCCTATTAAAAAATGGGGTACAGAGCTAAACAAAAGGTTTTCAGTTGAGGAACACCGAATGGCCAGGAAACACCTGAGGAAGTGCTCGACATCCTTAGCCATCAGGGAAATGCAAATCAAAACAACCCTGAGATTCCACCTCACACCAGTCAGATTGGCCAAGATCCAAAACTCAGATGACAGCAGATGCTGGCGAGGCTGTGGAGAAAGAGGAACACTTCTCCACTGTTGGTGGGGTTGCAAGCTATACAACCACTCTGGAAATCTGTCTGGCGATTCCTCAGAAAATTGAATATAGTACTACCTGAAGACCCAGCTATTCCACTTGTGGGCATATACCCTAAGACACTTTAATACACAACAAAGATATATGCACCACAATGTTCATAGCGGCTCTATTTATAATAGCCAGAAGCTGGAAAGAACCCAGATGTCCTTCAGAAGATGAATGGATACAAAAATTGTGGTACATATACACAATGGAATACTACTCAGCCACCAGAAACAATGACTTAACCAAATTCTTAAGAAAATGGCTGCATCTAGAGAATATCATCCTGAGTGAGATAACCCAGTCACAAAAGAACAGACATAATATGCAGTCACTGATAGTGGGATGCTAACCCCTGAGGCTTGCACTCCCCCTGAAACAACTCACAGACTGTATGAAGTCCAAGAAATAAAGAAAACAAAAAAATATATACATATATTTACAAACAAAAAAAATAAAAAAAATAAAGTTGGAGTGATGTAATTTCAGGAACTAATATAGAAATCACTGGGAGAAATATCTCAGGCCATAGTTGTTCATTTCTTGAGCTTCTATAAGTTCATTGGATTGATTAACACCCTCCATTTTTATTGGATATTCTTTTCATTTACATTTCAGATGTTATCCCATTTCCCCCAATCCCATCCACCTTTCTCCTCCCATTTCATCCATGAAGGTGCTCCCTCTCCAAAACATTTTTTTCAGCCTATTTATTCCTCGAGTAGAGTAAGGCTACTGATTTGTTTGAATTAATTTCATATCCAGCTACTTTGATGAAGTTGTTTATCTGTAGTAGTTCTCTGGTAGAATTTTGAGGGTAAATTAAGTATACTATTATATCATCTGTAAATACTAATATTTTGAGCTCTTCCTTTCTAATTTGTATTCCTTTGTCCTCTTTTTGCTGTCTGGTTGCTCTGGCTAGTACTTCCAGTACTATATGGAAAAGGTAGGGAGAGAGAGGACAGCCTTGTCTAGTCCCTGATTTTCTGTGGGATTGCTTCAAGTTTCTCACCATTTAGTTTGTTGTTGTTTATTGGTCTCCTGTATGTGGCTTTTACTATGTTTAAGTATGAACCTTGAATTTGTGATCTTTCCAGGACTTTTAACATAATGGGTCATTGAATTTTATCAAATGCTTTCTTGGTACCTAATAAGATGAACAGGTGGGTATTTTTTTTTCTTTCAGTTTGTTTATATAGTGGATTATGTTGATGGATTTCCATATATTGAACCATCCTTGCATTCCGAAAATGAAGCCTATTTGATCATGTTGAATGATTATTTTGATGTGTTCTTGGATTCGATTTGCAAGAATTTTATAGAGTATTTTTGCCTCAATGTTCATGAGGGAAATTGTTCTTAAGTTCTCTCTCTCTCTCTCTCTCTCTCTCTCTCTTTCTCTCTCTCTCTCTCTCTCTCTCTCCCTCCATCCCTCCCTCTCCCCCCCACTTGTAGGGACTTTGTGTGGTTTAGAAATAAGCATAATTCTCATTTCAAAGAATGAGTTTGGTAGTGTTTCCTCTGTTTCTATTATGTGGAATAGTATGGAGAGTACTAGTAATAGGTATTGTATAAACATCTGATAGAATTCTGCACTGAAGGGCTGGATATAATATTAACGCAAACAAATCAGTAGCCTTCCTCTACTCAAAGAACAAACATGCTGAGAAAGAAATAAGGGAAAAGATACCATTCACAATAGTCACAAAAAATATGAAATACCTTGGTGTGACTTTAACTAAGCAAGTGTGGACCTGTATGACAAGAACTTCATATCTCTGAAGAAGGAAATTGAAGAAGATCTCAGAAGATGAAAAGATCTCCCATGCACATAGATTGGAAGGATCAACAATGTAAAAATTGCCATATTACCCAAAGCAATGTACAGATTCAATGTAATCCCCATCAAAATTCCAATTCAATTGTTCATAGAGTTGGGAAAAGCAATTTGCAAATTTATCTGGAATAACAAAATAACCTAGAATATCTAAATCCATCCTTAACAACAAGTAAACATCTGAGGGAATCACCATCCCTGATCTCAAGCTATATTACAAGGCAATTGTGTTAAAAACCACACAGTACTGGTACAGAAATAAGCAATGGAACAGAATAGAAAATCTAGAAATAAACCCTCACACATATGGTCACTTGAATTTTGACAAAGGACTATAAACATTCAATATAAAGGACAGTCTCTTCAACAAATGGTGTTGGTAAAACTGACAGTCAAAACTCAGAAGAATGAAAATAGACCCTTTCTTATCTCCTTATACAAAGCTCAAGTGCAAATGAATTAAAGATCTCCACATTAAACCAGGTACACTGAAAATATTAGAAGAGAAAGTAGGGAAAACCTTAGATCACATAGGCACAGGGGAAATTTTCCTGAACAGAACACCAATGGCTTGTGCTCTAAGGTCATAGATAAAGAAATGGGACTTAATGAGATTGCAAGGTTTCTGTAAGGCTAAGGACACTGTCAAGAAAACAAAACGGCAGCCAACAGATTGGGAAAAGATCTTTACCAACCCCACATCTGATAAAGGTCTAATATCTAAAATATACAAAGAACTCAAGAAGTTAGATGCCAGAGAATCAAACAATCCTATTTAAAAGATGGGTACAGAGCTAAACAAGAAATTCTCAATTGAGGAATATCAAATGGCTGAGAAGCATCTAAGGAAGTGCTGGAAATCACTATTCATCAGGGAAATGCAAATCAAAACAACCCTGAGATTCCACCTCATACCAGGCAGAATGGGTAAGATCAAAAACTCAGATGACACAGATGCTGGCGGGGATGCAGAGAAAGAGGAACACTCCCCGTTGTCAGTGGGTATCTGTCAATCAGTCTGTTGGTTACTCAGAAAATTAGACATAGTTCTACCTGAACACTCAATTATTTGATTTTTGGGCATATACCCCAGAGATACTCTAGAATACAATAAAAACACATGCACCACAATGTTCATAGAAGCCCTACTTATAATAACCAGAAACTGGAAAGAACCCAGATATTCTTCAGTAGATGAAGGGATACAAAAATTGTGATATATTTACAAAATGGAGTACTACTCAGCCATTAAAAACAATGACTTTAGGAAAGGAAAATGATGTATCTAGAGATTATCATCCTCAGTGAGGTAACCCAGTCACAAAAGTACAAACATAATATGCAGTCACTGATAATTAGATACTAGCCCCAGAAATCTCTGAATACCCCAGAACCAACTCACAGGCCATATGAAGCTCACAAAAGCAAAGGCCAAAAATTGTAAGCATCAATCCTTCTTAGAAAATAAAATAAGTGTATAGCACCCTCTCAGAGTGTGGTACACCTAGACCTTAAATCATTAATAATCCAAGAGCAAAAATATGGCCGTGTGGTAATTTGTCGTATTCAAAAATCATTATGTTTAATCTATACACACAAAGAAAACACTGACTGCTTCCATGTTATGTTCTGTTCTACATGTACTTTATTCTTATGGTAACTAGTAAGATTTCAACAGATACTATCAATCCTATAAAATGATTAAGTACTGAAAAAAGATATATTCATATAGTGTTATGCCAAAATACTTTTAAAAATATGTACATGTATCATTTTTTCTTTATTTGATTTTTTGAACATCTTTATTTTAAAAACAAAGATAAATGTACAAATTTTAAGCATTTTTGTATAAAAGTATATGAATAAATTTTGTCAGTGCTTCTTTTTTTTTAAGGTTTGATATAGTGTATTAAGATCTCACTAGTTACAATGAGCATAAAGTATATGTAAAATAGGACATAACCTGGAATTAGTCAAAGTTTTCTTGGTGTGTAAGGATTGAGCATAATGTTTTTTGTTTTTCTTTTTTCTTTTTTTTTTTCCTTAAACTTCATATAGTCTGTGAGTTGTTTCTGGGGTGTTGAGAGCTTTCTGGGGTTAGTATCCAACCAACAGTTACTGCATAATATGTCTGTTCTTTTGTGACTGGGTTACCATACTCAGGATGATATTCTCAAGATGCATCCATTTTCTTAAGAATTTCATAAAGTCATTGTTTCTGATAGCTAAGTAGTACTCCATTGTGTAAATGTACCACAATTTTGAGATCCATTCATCAACTGAAGGACATCTAGGTTCCTTCCAGCTACAGGCTATTATAAATAGGGCTGCTATAAAAATTGTTGAGGATGTGTCTTGGTTGTATGTTGGAGCATATCTGGGGAATATGCCAGTGGAAAAACTGGATCTTCAGGTAGGGCTATGTCCAATTTTCTAGGAATCGCCAGACTGATTTCCAGAGTGGTTTGTATCAGTCTACAACCCACCAACAGTGGAGAAGTGTTTATCTTTCTCCACATCCTTGCCAGCATCTGCTGTCATCTGAATACTTGATCTTAGCCATTTTGATTGGTGTGAGGTGGAATCTCAGGGTTGTTTTGATTTGCATTTCCCTGATGGCTAAAGAGGTCGAGCACTTCCTTAGATGCTTCTCAGCCATTCAATATTCCTCAGTTCAGGACTTTTTGTTTAGCTCTCTACCCCATTTATTAATAGGGTTGTTTGATTCTCTGGTGTCAAACTTCTTGAGTTCCTTGTATACCTTGGATATTAGGCCTCTCTCTGATGTGGGTAGATAAAGATCTTTTCCAAATCTGTTGGCTGCCATTTTGATTTCATGACAGTGTCCTTAGCCTTACAGAAACTTTACAATCTCATTAAGTCCTATTTATGGATATTTGACCTTAGAGCACCAGCCATTGGTGGTCTGTCTAGGAAATTTTCTCCTGTGCCTATGTGTTCTAAGGTTTTCCCTACTTTCTCATCTAATAGTTTCAATGTACCTGGTTTATTGTGGAGATCTTTGATCCACTTGTACTTGAACTTTGTACAAGGAGATAAGAAAGGGTCTATTTTCATTCTTATGCATGCTGCATGACAATTGGACCAAAACCATTTGTTGAATAGGCTGTCCTTTTTCCATAGAATGTTTACAACTCCTTTGTCAAAAATCAGGTGACCATATATGTAAGGGCTAATTTCTGATCTTCTACTTTATTCAATTGATATACGTGCCTATCTCTGTATCAGTACCATGCAGTTTTTAGCACAATCGCATTGAAATATAGCTTGAGGTCAGAAATAGTGTTTCCCGCAGATATTTTCTGGTTGTTGAGAATGTATTTTGCTATTTTAGGCCTTTTGTTATTCCAGATGAAGTTATACATTGCTCTTTCCAACTCTTTGAAGAACTTGGATGGAATTTTGATGGGGATTGCATTGAATCTGTAGATTGCTTTTGGTAGGATGGCCAATATTACAGTGGAGGTTTAGATACAGTTTGAAAAGATATTTTTTGAGTATTTTTGCATCAATGTTCATAAGTGAGATTGAGCTGAATTTCTCTTTCCTTGTAGGGTCTTTGTGTGGTTTAGGAATGAGAGATATTGTAGCCTCAAAAGAAATTAGGTAGTGTTCCATTTGATATTATTTTGTGGAATAGTTTGGAGATTATTGGTATTAGGTTGTCAATAAATGTCTGATAAGATTCTGCACTGAACCCATCTGGACCTGAGCTTTGTTTAGTTGGGAGGCTTTTGATGACTGCTTCTATTTCTTTGGGTGTTATGGGATTATTTGGGTGGTTTACCTAGTCCTGGTTTAACTTTATAATCTGCTTTCTGTCTAGGAATTCATCCATTTCTTCTAGATTTCACAGCTTTGTTGAGTATAGGCTTTTATAGTAGAATCTGATGATTGCTTAAATTTGCACAGATTCAGTTATTATGTTTCCACTTTGATTTCTGATTTTGTTAATTTGGATACACTCTCTTTGCCCTTTGGTTAGTCTGGCTAATGGTTTATCCATCTTGTTAATTTTCTCAAATATCCAGCTCTTGGTTTTGTTGAATCTTTGAATGGTTCATTTTGTTTCTATTTGGTCTATTTCTGGCCTCAATTTAATTATTTCTTGCCATCTACTCTACTTGGGTGTATCTGCTTCCTTTTGTTCTAGAGCTTTCAACTGTGCTGTCAAGCTGCTAGTGTATGCTCTCTCCAGTATCTTTTTGGAAACACTCAGAGTTATAAGTTTTCCCCTCAATACTGCATTCATTGCATCCCATAGGTTTTGATATGTTGTGTTTTCATTGTCATTGAATTCTAGAAAATCCTTAATTTCTTTCTTTATTTTTTCTTTGACCCTGCTATCATTTAAAAGAGCATTGTTTAGTTTCCATGTGCATATGGGCTTTTTGTTGTCTTTGTTGTTATTAAAGACCAGCCATAGACCATGGTGATCTGATAGGATGCATGGGAGTATTTCAATCTTCTTATATCTATTGAGGCTCATTTTGTGACAAATTATGTGCTCAATTATTGAGAAGGTGCCATGAGGTGCTGAGAGAAAGGTGTATTCTTTTGTTTTAGGATGATATGTTCTATAGATATCTATTAGTTCCAGTTGGTTGATAACCTCTGCTAGTATTAATGTGTCCTTGTTCAGTTTCTTTTTCCATGATCTGTCCATTGGTGAGAATGAGGTATTGAGGTCTCCTTCTATTATTATATGGGCGCAATGTTTTTTTGAGCTTTAGTAGGGTTTCTTTTATGAATATGGCTGCTTTTGTATTTGGAGCATATCTGTTAAGAATTGAGAGTTCCTCCTGACAAATTTCTTCTGTAATGAGTAAAAAGTGTCATTCCTTATATTTTTTGATAACTTTTGGTTGAAAATCAACTTTATTCGATATTAGAATGGCCACTCCAGCTTGCTTCTAGGGGCCATTTGCTTGGAAATTTTTTCCCAAACTATTAGTCTGAGATAGTGTCTGTCTTTGTCTCTGAGATGAGTTTCCTATGTGCGGCAAAATGCTGGGTTTTGTTTATGTATCCAGTCTGATAGTTTATATCTTTTTTGGGAGGAATTGAGTCCATTTATGTTAACAGATATCAAGGACTAGTGGTTGCTGTTTCCTGCTATTTTTGCTTTTGGAGGTTGAATTGTGCCTGTGTGTCTTTCTTCTTTTTGTTTTTTTGCTTAGGAGTTTTTTCTTGTTTTTACTAGGATGTAGTTCCCCCACTGTATTGGGTTTTCCACCTATAATTCATTGTAGTGCTGGGTTTGTGGTCAGATATTGTGTAAATTTCATTTTGTCTTGGAATATCTTAGTCTCTCCATTTATGGTGATTGAGAGTTTTGCTGGGTATTACAGCTTGGGCTGGCACTTGTGCTCTCTTAGGTTCTGCATGATGTCTGTCCAGAATCTTCTAGCTTTCAAAGTCTCTGTTGAGAAATTGGGTGTGATTCTGATTGGTCTGCCTTTATATGTTACATGACCTTTTTCCCTTACTGCTTTTAGTAGTCTTTCTTTGCTTTGGGCACTTGGCATTTTGACTATTATGTGTTGGGAGGAATTTCTTATCTGGTCCCCTCTATTGGGAGTTCTGTAGGCTTCTTTTAGGCTCATGGTCATCTCATTCTTAAGGGTAGGGAAGTTTACTTCTACGATTTTGTTGAAGGTATTTACTGTGCCTCTTAGTTGATGTTCTTTGCCCTCTTCTATTCCTATTATTTTTAGGTTTGGTCTTCTCATTATGTCCTGGATCTCCTGGATATTTTGGGTTAGGAGTTTTTTTGGTTTTTGCATCTTCTCTGACTGTTTTGTCTATGTTTTCAATGTTGTCTTCAGACCCCGATATTCTCTCTTCCATCTATTGTAGTCAGTTGAAAATACTTGCATCGGTGACTCCTGATTTTTTTTTTTAGGTTTTCTACCTCTAGGATTGTCTCTTTTAGTGTTTCCTTTATTGTGTCCATTTCTGTTTTAAATTCCTTCTTCCATTCCTTCATCTCTTTGATTCTGTTTTCCTCTAGTTTGTTGAGTTCTTTGAGTGTTTTTCTTGTTTCTTCTTTAAAAGCTTCTAATTCTTTATGCTTTTCCTCGAGTTCTTTTTTGGGGATCTCTATCATCAACTTGAGGTATGATTTTGGGTCTGAGTCTTCTTTTTCTGGAGTGTTTGGCATTCTGCTGTTTACTGTGATGGGAGAGTTGGGTTCTGGTGTTGTCAGGTTGTCTTGGTTTCCCTGAGGTACATTATTTCACTTTCCTCTTGCCATATTGTTGTATGTGTTTATATGTGGTCTTGTTGTCAGTGATTGGTCTTGCCTCTCCCTTGTACCTGGCCTGTCCCTGGATCTCCGCGTGTTCCCGGTGGCAGATGGCCTGAGCATCTATTCTGTACGCATGGGCCATCAGCTGATAACAGACAGCCCAAAGCAAGATTCCTGCTTCCCTGAACCAAGCAGGGAGGGGGTGCACTTTCCACATGCTTGGCAGAGATCTCTCTGCTTCCTGGCTACTTGGAATGCCATCTCACCAGGCCTGTGTCCCTGGATGTCTGCTGTTCCTGGTGCATGTATCTTTAAAAAAAAAGTTGTAAGAAAAAAAAAAGAGTTCTGCACTGACCCAACCTTGTCCTGGGCTTCTTCTTTTTCTCCTTCTTCTTTTTCTTCTTCTACTTTTCTTCTTCTTCTTCTTCTTCTTCTTCTTCTTCTTCTTCTTCTTCTTCTTCTTCTTCTTCTTCTTCTTCTTCTTCTTCCTTCTTCTTCTTCTTCTTCTTCTTCTTCTTCTTCTTCTTCTTCTTCTTCTTCTTCTTCTTCTTCTTCTTCTTCTTCTTCTTCTTCTTCTTCTTTTTCTTCTTCTTTTTCTTGGATGAATGCTTCTATTTCTTTAGGAGTTATGAGGCTGTTTAGATGGTTTATCTGATCCTGATTTAAATTTGGTACCTGCTATCTGTCTAGAAAATGGGTCATTTCCTTGAGATATTCTAGTTTTGTTGAATATAGGCTTTTTTAGTGGGATCTTAGCATCTTGAATTTTTTGAGTTTCTGTGCCCTTTTATTTTTTATTGTATTAATTTGGATACACTCTCTGCACCCTCTAGTTAGTCTGGCTTAGGGTTTATCAATCTTCTTGATTTTCTTGAAGAACCATCTCCTACTTTTGTTGATTATTTGTATAATTTTTTGTTTCTATTTCAGCTCTGAGATTGATTATTTCCTGCCAACTCTTCCTCTTGAGTGTATCTGTTTCTTTTTGTTCTTGTGCTTTCGGGTGTGCTGTCAAACTGTTAGTGTATGCTCTCTCCATTTTCTTTTGGAGACACTCAGAGCTATGAGTTTTCCTCTTACACTGCTTTCATTGTATCCCATAAGATTGGGTATGTTGCGCCTTCATTTTTGTTCAATTCTAAAAACTCTTTTATTTCTTCTTGATTTCTTAATATTTTTCCTTGACCCTGCTATCACTGAGTAGAGCATTGTTCAGTTTCCTTGTGTACATTGGATTTTTGTAGTTTTTGTAATTATTGAAGACCAGCCTTAGTCCATGGTGATCTGATAGGATGCATGAGATTATTTCTGGTCTTGTACCTGTTGAGGTCTATTTTGTGACCAATTATATGTTCAATATTGTGCCATGAAGTGCTAGGAAGAAGGTATATTCTTTTGTTATAGGATGAAATATTCTATAGATAACTATTAAATCCATTTTGTTCATAATTTCTGTTAGTTTCACTGTGTCTTTGTACAGTTTCTTTTTCCATGATCTGTCCATTGATGAGAGTGGGGTGTTGAAGTTTCCCACTTTTACTGTGTGTGGTGCAATACATGCTTTGAGCTCTAGTATAGTTTCTTTTATGAATGTGAGTGTCCCTGTATATGGAGCATTAGTGTTCAGGGTTGACAGTTCATCATGATAGATTTTACCTTTGATGTATAAAAAGTGTCCTTCCTTATCTTTTTTGATGACTTTGGGTTGAAAATCTATTTTATTTGATATTAGGAAGGCTACTCCAGCTTTTATCTTGGGACCATTTTCTTAGAAAATTTTTACCTAACATTGTACTCTGTCTTTGTTGCTGAGATGAGTTTTCTCTATCCAGTAAAATTCTGGGTCCTATTTACATATCCAGGCTGATATTCTATGTCTTTTTATAGGGGAATTGAGTCCATTTATGTTAAGAGATATTAAGAAATAATGATTTTTGTTTTCTGGGGATTTTTGTTGTTAGAGGTAGAATTAGGTTGTGTTCCTTTCTTTCTTTCTTTTTTTTTTTTTTTTTTTTTGGTTTTGTTGTAAGAGGATTATTTTCTTGCTTTTCTTAGGGTGTAGTTTTACTCCTTGTGTTGGAGTTTTCCATCTTTTATGCTTTTTATGACTATATTTGTAAACAGATATTCTGTAAATTTGATTTTGCCCTGTAATATCTTGGTTTCTCCATCTATAGTAACTGAGAGTTTTGCTAGATATAGTAACCTAAGCTGGCATTTGTTTTCTCTTGGGGTCTCTATGACCTCTATCCAGGATCTTCTAGCTTTAATAGTCTCTCTTGAGAAGTCTGGTGTAATTCTGATCAGTCTGCCTTATATATTACTTGTTCAAAACCAAGAAAGTATACTAAAAATAGTAAAGAAAAAAGGACAAGTGTTTTGTTTTTTTTTTTTAATGTTGATAGGGCAGTTATCATCGGTGTCTTTTTTTTTCTTTTTTTTAACAACTTTATTTTACAAAACATAGATAAATGTACAGATTTTAAGCATTTTTGCAGAAAATTATACAATACATTATTGTCAATACTTTTTTCAGATTTTAAAATAATTTTTACATAAAACTGTATGAATATATTTTTAGTCAGTACTTGATTTTTTTAAATGTTTGATAGTATGCATTGAAAACTTAATAGTTACAATGAGCATAAAGAACATGTAAAACAAAATGTAACATGGAAATAGTAAAAGTTTTCTTGTTGTATAAAGATTTTTTTGTTTTGTTTATTTCTTCGATTTCATGCAGTCTGTGAGTTGTTTCTGGGGCAGTGCGAGCCTCTGGGGTTAGCATCCCACTATCAGTGACTGCATATTATGTCTGTTCTTTTGTGACTGGGTTATCTTACAGAATGATATTCTCTAGATGCAGCCATATTCTTAAGAATTTGGTCAAGTCATTGTTTCTGGTGGCTGAGTAGTATTCCATTGTGTAAATGTAACACAATTTTAGTATCCATTCATCTTCTGAAAAACATCTGGGTTCTTTCCAACTTCTGGCTATTATAAATAGAGCTGCTATGAACATTGTGGTGCATATATCTTTGTTGTGTACTAAGGTATCTCTGGGGTATATGCCCAGAAGTGGAATAGCTGGGTCTTCAGGTAGTATTATGTCCAATTTTCTGAGGTATCGCCAGACTGATTTCCAGAGTGGTTGTATTAGTTTGCAACCCCACCAACAGTGGAGAAGGGTTCCTCTTTCTCCGCAACCTCGCCAGCAACTGTTGTCATGTGAGTTTTGGATCTTGGCCAATCTGACTGGTGTGAGGTGGAATCTCAGGGTTGTTTTGATTTGCATTTCCCTGATGGCTAAGGATGTCGATTCCTCAGATATTTCACAGCCATTCGATATTCCTCAACTGAGAACGTTTTGTTTAGATCTGTACCCCATTTTTAATAGGGTTATTTGATTCTCTGGTGTCTAGCTTTTTGAGTTCTTTATATACCTTAGATATTAGGCCTCTATATGATGTGGAGTTGGTAAAAATCTTTAGCATTCTGTTGGCTGCCATTTTGTTTTCTTGACAATGTCCTTAGCTTTACAGAAACTTTGCAATCTCATTAAGTCCCATTTGTTAATCTTTGACCTTAGAGCTTGGGTCATTGGTGTTTTGTTCAGAAAATTTTCTCCTGTGCCTATATGTTCTAAAGTTTTCCCTATTTATCATCTAAGAGTTTCAATGTATCGGGTTTAATGTGGAGATCTTTGATCCACTTACACTTGAGCTTTGTACAAGGAGATAAGAAAGGGTCTATTTTCTTTTTTTGCATGCTGAGTGCCTGTCGACCAGCACCATTTGTTGAGTAGGCTGACATTTTTTCATTGAATGTTTACAGCTCCTTTGTCAAAAATCAGGTGACCATATACATGAGGGCTCATTTCTGGATCTTCTATTCTATTCCATTGATCCACATGCCTATTTCTGTACCAATACCATGCAGTTTTCAGCAAAATAGCCTTGTAATATAGCTTGAGGTCAGGGATAGTGATTCCCGCAGATGTTTTTTTGTTGTTGAGGATGGATTTCACTGTTCTAGGTCTTTTGTTGGTCCATATGAAATTGCACATTGATCTTTCCAATTCCATGAAGAATTGTGTTGGAATTTTGAAGGGGATTGTGTTGAAACTGTAGATTGCTTTTTGAAGGATGGCCATTTTTAAAATGTTGATCTTTCCAATTCATGAGCATGGGAGATCTTTCCATTTTCTGAGATCCTCCTCAATTTCTTTAGAGGTTTAAAGTTCTTGTCATACAGGTCCTTCATTTGCTTAGTTAGAGTCACACCAAGGTATTTCATAGTTTTTGTGACAATTGCGAAGGGTGCCTTTTCCCTAATTTCTTTCTCCCCATGTTTTTTGTCTGAATATAGGAAGCCTACTGATTTGTTTGAGTTGATTTTGTATCCAGCCACTTTGCTGAACTTGTTTATCAGCTGTAGGAATTCTCTGGTGGAGTTTTTGGGGTCACTTAAGTACACTATCATGTCATCGGCAAAGAGTGATGTTTTTATCTCTTCCTTTACTATTTGTATCCCCATGATCTCCTTTTGCTGTCTAATTGCTCCAGCCAGGACTTCCAGCACTATGTTGAATAGGTAGGGGAAGAGTGGGCAGCTTTGTCAAGTATCTGATTTTACTGGGATTGCTTCAAGTTTCCCACCATTAGGTTTGATGTTGGCTGTTGGTTTGCTGTATATTGCTTTTATTATGTTTAAGTATGGACGTTGGATTCCTGTTCTTTCCAGGACTTTTAACATGAAGGGTTGTTGAATTTTGTCAAATGCTTTCTCAGCATCTAGTCAGATGACCATATGATTTTGTTCTTTGAGTTTGTTTATATGGTGGATTACGTTGATGGATTTCCTTATATTAAACCATCCCTGCATCACAGGGATGAAGTCTACTTGGTCATGATGAATGATCGTTTTGATGTGTTCTTGGATTCGGTTTGTAAGTATTTGGATGAGTATTTTTGCATCAATGTGCATAAGTGAGATTGGTCTGAAGTTCTCTTTCCTTGTAGAGTCTTTGTGTAGTTTAGGTACTAGGGTTATTATAGCCTCAAAAAATGAGTTAGATAGTATTCCATCTGATTCTATCTTTGGTAATATTTTGGAGAGTATTGGTGTTATATCCGCAAAAAATTTCTGATAAAATTCTGCACTGAACTCGTCTGGACCTGGGCTTTTTTTGGTTGGGAGGCTTTTGATGACTTCTTCTATTTCTTTAGGTGTTATAGGGTTATTTAAATGGTTTGTTTGGTCCTGGTTTAACTTTGGGATCTTGTATCTGTCTAGGAATTTATCCATTTCCTCCAGATTTTCTAATTTTGTGGAGTATAAGTTTTTGAAGTAGGATCTGATGATTTCTTGAATTTCCTCAGTTTCAGTTGTTATGTCTCCACTTTCCTTTCTGATCTTGTTAATTTGTGTACTCTCTCTTTGCCCTCTAGTTAGTCTGGCTAGGGGTTTATCAATCTTGTTGATTTTCTCTCAAAGAACCAACTCTTGGTTTTGTTGATTTTTTCAATGGTTCTTTTTGTTTCTATTTGGTCTATTTCTGCCCTAATTTTGATTATTTCTTCCCATTTATTCTTTTTGGGTATATCTGCTTCCTTTTGTTCTAGGGCTTTTAGCTGTGCTGTCAGGTTGCTTATGTAAGCTCTCTCCAGTTTCTATTTGGAAGCACTTAGGGCTAAGAGTTTTCCTGTCAGTACTGCTTTCATTGTATCCCATATGTTTGGGTATGTTGTGTTTTTGTTTTCGTTAAATTCTAGAAAGTCCTTAATTTCTTTCTTTATTTCTTCTTTGACCATGCTATCATTTAACAGAGTGTTGTTCAGTTTCGATGTGTAATTAGGCTTTTTGTTGTCTTTGTTGTTGTTAAAGACCAGCCGTAGACCATGGTGATCTGAGAGGATGCATGGGAGTATTTCAATCTTCTTATATCGATTGAGGCTCGTTCTGTGTCCAATTATGTGGTCAATTTTCGAGAAGGTGCCATTGGGTGCTGAGAGAAGGTGTATTCTTTTACTTTAGGATGATATGTTCTGTATATATCTATTAATTCTAGTTAGTTCAAAGTCTCTGCTAGTTTTGCAGTGTCCTTGTTCAGTTTCTGTTTCCATGATCTGTCCATTGAAGAGAGTGGAGTATTAAAGTCTCCCACTATTATTGTGTGGGGTGAAATGAATTTTTGAGCTTTAGTAGGGTTTCTTTTATGAATGTGGGTGCTTTTTTATTTGGAGCATATATTTTGAGAATTGAGAGTTCCTCCTGACAGATATCCCCGGTAATGAGTAAAAAGTGTCCTTCCTTATCTTTTTTGATAACTTTTGGTTGGAAATTTACTTTATTCGATATTATAATAGCCACTCCAGCTTTCTTCTTGGGGCTGTTTGCTTGGAAGTTTTTTCCCACCCTTTTACTCTTAGATAGTATCTGTCTTTGTCTCTGAGATGAGTTTCCTGTATGCAGCAAAATGCTGGATTTTGTTTATGTATCCAGTCTGATAGCCTATGTCTTTTTATTGGGGAGTTGAGTGCATTTATGTTAATAGATATCAAGGAATAGTTGTTTCTGTTTCCTGCCATTATTGCTTTTGTGGGTTGAGTTTTGTCTGTGTCTTTTTCTTCTTTTAATTTTCTTGTTTAGGACTTTTCTTGTTTATACTAGGCTGTATTTTCTCTCATTGTATTAGGTTTTCCACCTATAATTCATTGTAGTGCTGGCTTTGTGGTCAGGTATTGTGTAAATTTTGATTTGTCTTGAAATATCTTCATCTCTCCATCGATGGTGATTGATAGTTTTGCTGGGTATAGCAGCTTGGGCTGGCACTTGTGCTCTCTTAGTTTTTGCATGATATTTGTCCAGGCTCTTCTAGGTTTCATAGTCTCTGTTGAGAAATCGGGTGTGATTCTGATTGGCCTGCCTTTATATGTGACCTGACCTTTTTTCCCTTTTGCTTTTAGTATTCTTTCTTTCCTTTGGGCACTTGGTGTTTTTACTATTATGTGTCGGGAGGTTTTTCTTTTCTGGTCCAACCTATTTGGAATTCTGAAGGCTTCTTTTATGCTCATGGTCATCTCATTCTTGAGGGTAGGGAAGTTTTCTTCTACGATTTTGTTGAAGATATTTACTGTGCCTCTTAGTTGATACTCTTCTCCCTCTTCTATTCCTATTATCCTTAGGTTCGGTCTTCTCATTGTGTCTTGAATTTCCTGGACATTTTGGGTTAGGAGCTTTTTGTTTTTTGCATCTTCTCTGGCTGTTTTGTCTATGTTGACAATGTTGTCTTTTGCCCCCGAGATTCTCTCTTCGATCTCTTGTAATCTATTGGAAATGCTTGCTTCTGTGACTCCTGATTTCTTTTTTTGGTGTTCTGCCTCTAGGGTCATCTCTTTTAGTGTTTTCTTTATTGTGTCAATTTCTGTTGTAAATTCTCTCTTCCATTCCTTCATTTCTTTGCTTCTGTTTTCCTCTAGTTCTTTGAGTTCTTTGAGTGTTTTTCTTGTTTACTCTTTAAAAGCATCTGAATCTTTTTGCTTTTCCTCCCATTCTTGTTTAAGTATCTCTATCAGCATCTTGAGGTATGATTTTAGGTCTGTGTCTTCTTTTTCTGGAGCATTTTGCATTCCGATGTTTGCTGTTATGGGAGAGCTGTTTTCTGGTGTTGCCAGGTTGTCTTGGTTTCCTTGTGATATACTCTTTTGCTTTTTTCTTGCCATTTTGTTGTCAGTGATATGTTCTCGCCTTTCTCTTGTATCTGGTCTGTGTCCCTGGATCTCCACTGGTCCAGGTGGCAGAAGGGCCCAGCCCTGTTCTCTGCCTCAGAGCGGTCGGGTGGGAACAGAGGTTCCAAAGTTCTGTTCCTGTTCCCTGGATCAGGCAGGTCAGACGGTGTGCTCCACATGCGCACGCCACAGAGATCTCTCTGCTCCCTGGCTGCCCAGATATCCCACTCACCAGTTTCTCAACCCCTAGGGGTTTGCGGTCTGTGTGGCAGATGGGCCGGGCTCTGCTCTGCGCCCTGAAGTCGCTGCTGGATGGAAACAGAAGTTCCAAAGTTCTGTTCCTGGTCCCTGGATCAGGCAGGTCGGAGGGCACTCTCTGCGTGCGCCCTCTGCAGAGATCTCTCTGCTCCCTGGCCGCCCAGGTCTCCCACTCACCAGTTTCTCCAAGGACAAGTGTTTTGTTTGTGTATGTGTTTGTGTGTGTGTGTGTGTGTGTGTGTGTGTGTGTGTGTTTGTGTTTTGACTATTATCTATTTGGAGTTCTGTGGGCTTTCTATAAGTTTATGGTTATCTCTTTATGTTCAGGAAGTTTTCTTTTATAATTTTGTTGAATACATTTGCTGTGCCTTTTATTTGGTAGTTTTTGCCCTCTTCTACACTTATTATGCTTAGGTTTGGTCTCCTTATTGTGTCCTGAAATTCCTGGATGTTTTGGGTTAGAAGATTTTTTTTACATTTTTTATTAGATATTCTATTTACATTTGAGATGTTTACTCTTCCCCTCCATTTGCCTTCCCAAAGGTACACTCCGTCCTGATCCCCCGTCCACCCCATTGCCTTGGCATTCCCCTACACTGGGAAAGCATGATTAGGAGCTCTTTTCATTTTTACATTTTCTCTGACTGTTGTGTGAATGCTTTCTATGTTGTCTTCTTCTTCTGAGATTCTCTCTTTCATCTCTTGTATTCTGTTGGTGATGGTTGTGTCTATGACTTCTGTTTTCTTTCCTAGATTTTCTTTCTTTGTGTTTTCTTTATTGTTTCCATTTCTGTTTTTAGATCCTGGATGGTTTTGTTCAATTTCTTTATCTGTTTGCTTGCATTTTCCCATGTTTCTCTAAGGGCTTGTACTTGTTTATCTTTGTAATCCTGTATTTCTTTAAGTGAGTTATTCATGTGCTTCTCAAGGACCACTATTATCAACATGAGACATGATTTTAAGTCCAAAGCTTGTTTTGTTGGTGTGTTGGAATATCCACTACTTGCTGTGATGGGAGACCAAGTTTCTGATGTTGAGAAGTTGTCTTGGTTTCTGTTGCTTAGATTCTTCTACTTGCCTCTTGCCATCTTATCTTTGATATTAGTTGATCTTATTGTCTCTAAATGGAGCTTGTCTCTCCTGTGTGTCTGTGTGTTGTGGGTTCCAGGGTAGAGGAGAAGGGGAAATAAGTCCTGGGTGTTCAGCTCTCTAAGGGCGGGCTGTGAGTTTTGATGGTGATAGGCCAGCTGTAACTTGAGTGCAGATGGAAGCCTGGAGAATACAGACCCAAGTGGTACTGTGATACCTGTGCCATGAGAGTTCCCGGAGGTCTCTTTCCAAATAGTCAGTGGAGAGAAAATATGGGCTCACCCATAGAGTCAAGAGGGAGAGTGCTCCTGTGTCTCCTCTGGGTGCTCAGTTCTCTGTGGGCAGACTGTGAGTCCTGATGTCTGTGTAGTTGTCACCCTCCTACAAATTCAGACAATTCAATTTCTAACTTGGTAGTAGATAAAGCAAAGGAAAAGTGATGTATTCCAATGTCACAGCACTGACCTCACTCCATAGCAGACCATATGAGGATCACCTCAGAGTCTTTTACTTCTCAGTAATAGGCATGTCCTTCTTCATTCAGCTTTGTTCTGCACTGGGCATTCTTTCTGCCTCTCTTGACTACACAATAAAAATGAAACCCTAACAACATTGTCTATCTCAGGTGATCTTTAAACTTTTACATCATTTTCATGTTCATCTCATAGAGTGTCCTTCCTTATCGATGCTATCTTTATCACTAACTCCATACAGTAGTCCATCCTCACAAAGTCATCTTACTTCGCACTTGGGTCTGTAACTACAGAGTCTTTCCAAACCTTCGATGCTGGCAGAACCAGATAACGCTGTCACCACATCTAAGACTGTAGAAGTTCTTACTCCTGGAAAGTCGCAGGGTCATCAATTTTACCTCGTTAATCAAGAAGCTCACAAATTGGCAGATCCCTTCAAAAATGGATCCATAGCTGCAGGGGGTAATATGCTTTTCACCCTTGGATATGCTCAAGAAGATGCTATAAGACAAATTTCCATTCAGTGAACAATTACTTAATGAGTCCCAATGTTGTGCCTGGGTAGGGAACTGATGGAAGAAAATGTATAAGGCAGACTTATAAGTCTTTTAGTCACAGTGCAGCCAGCCTAATAGAAAAGACAAGCAGAGAAGCAGATCAAATCTTTCTCTTTTCCTTGCTACTTTTCTTAGCTAAGCATAATAGGTGTCTCGGATAAAGTGCAAATGAACTATTCTCAGAACAAGAAACACACTTACTGGAGACCTGCAAATTTGACTATTTGGGATGCTACTGCAGAAGCACACATTCTCCTGATTTTACACATCCAGTCCAGGAGAGGGCGCACCTTGACACCTCAATGCTGGAAGTATGGGACAATCGAACAGGAAGTACAAAGTTGGTTTTGGGGGGGAGTTGTTTTGTTTAGTCTAATTTACCCATTCATGACTTTTAGAAACCCAGATAAACCATCGCACGAAACAACTGTTGCATGATGCAGAGAAACAAGAGCCTCCAGATATTGAGAGGCCTATTGTGTAATTCTTGGAGAGTAGAGAATTACTTCCTAGAAGATTTGTTGGCACAAATTAGGTAAGTTTATTACAAGACATAAGGAAAGGGCAGGCAAGATGGGCTAGTTAATGTGTCAAGATGTTTGCTAGAAAGAGAGAACTTACCCCACAAATTTTTCTCTGGTTTCCACATACATCATCCCCACAGCAATAATAATGAATAAAGATATTTACGGGAAAAGAAATTAAAGAAGAAACAAAAACTGTCTTGGGGGAATTATGTATTATTGACCTTCCTAAAACAAACTAATACTCCCCCCACCCAAACCACCACTAACTGAGGTATGGAAATGGTGACACAGAGTGACTTAACCTGCTGTGCTCTACGCAACAGGCTTCTCCTTGGTACTACCAATCAAGTCAAATGTGCCTGTGTACAGATGTGGTGAGCACATTCTGTAGGCTACACAGGTGTAGAGAGTGGGTACCATCAGCATTTCCATTTTATAGAGCGCAAATCAGAGGCTAGAAAGGTAAGTCACTCTTCTTCCTTACATAGTTGATGATATTGACACCGGGAATCCAGACCAAAGTCCACCTGTGAGTGGCATCAAAGGGCAGTACTCCTGAGACTGTTTCTACCAGAAGCCTCCAGAGCCAGTGTGAAGGATACAGATGTATTCCTGTTCAGGCTCACAGGGCCAGAGATTATGGCAGTGGATTTTATGAATCACATTTTAGTTGATATCTAATATCACTTATGGATGCTGAAGTGTGCAAGCCACTCCACTCCCCAAAGACATTAATTGGTTGAAGTTACTTCCCAAGCCCTGTAGGAAAAAGTGTGATCTAGAGAAGAAGCATTAGCTTCTGTTCCCTTTGAGTCAGATTGCTCAGCACTTCAAAACTGTCAAACTGTTGGAGTGGAAATCTATCTGCAGTGTGCCCCAGAGCTTTTCTCATTAATGCTGGGCAGCTCCAATTGCTGCCACCCTGAAGCACCCACCCTATACCTAGGACAGCCTTGTTGAGTGTGCATGACTGGTGACATTATATAATGAAGTGCAAGAAGCAGTATCCATGGGAAAATATTCTGATTCTGCCTTGCACTAACTACAAACATGCACAAATCATTTAAAATTCTCTGAGCCTCAGTTTGGGCATTTGTGCTACAGGGCTTGTTCTTAATAAGCCATGTCTTAACAAAAAGTAGATTGGAGTTTATATGAAATTATACACATTAATGTGTTATGCTTTAGAGATGCTCAACAAATGTTGGTGAGGATGTTTACAGAGATACAGAGAGCCCAGCAACCCCCACTGCCTGTCTTGTTTCAGGATGTTAGACAAAAAAAAAAGCAACCTTGGTATGAAGTTTAGTGTTATCTAGAGTGGACCTCCAAGAATGCCTGTGCAGATTATCCAGATTGCATAGACTGATGGGGGAAAACTGTCTTAAATGTAAGTGAGCGTGGATTCCCAGGCTGTATAAAATAGAGAACATGAGAAGATCATAGCTTCACATTCATCTCTTCTGATGGCAGACCCCTGTAGGCAGCTGCTTCAAGTCCCTGTTACCATTATTTCTTTACCATGACAAACTACCCCTCTAACTGTAAGATTAAAATACATTGTTTTTACCTGGGTGTTTTAACACAGCAACATGAAAAAGAAGCAAAGACACTGAGTTTTATAGTTATACAGACCCTGGGTGCATATCCTGGTTATTGTTAACCATATGACTTTAGGGAAGTCACTCAAGTTCCTTAGCATCCTATCTTTCTGTTCCTATAACAGAAAATATATACCATTTCCGTTGAGATGTCTTAAGAAACATCTTAAAATAAAGTTTTCAAAGTCCCCAGTACATGCTTCTATTGCTTTTGCTCTTGTCTTAAAGTTATATCACCTTCCTTTATGCACAGCCTCAGTCATACTAATATCAGTATTAATATTGTCCAATGAATTCTAATGCATCTCACATCAGTGATATGATATTTTAGAATAACTTACTAGCTGGAAGAAGAATATTCACCAGAGACTAGAGTCTAAACATTTCTACATAACTATTTTTCAGTCTTTTCACCCCAAAAGTTACTTGGCCAGAGCCCATTCCCTTAGCGACCATCCAGCTCAAGGTGCTTCTTCACCAGGTAAGATGCTGGCAAGCTAGAAAGGCGGCAGCGGTGACTCCACAGAAAATCCAGCAGGATGGAAAAGAAAGCTGGAAGAGGAGATTTTTGAGCAAAACTATTTTTAAAAATAAGAATTGTTCCTTCTAGAGGGATCTGGGAGCAGCGTTGATGCTGAACCCAGATGTCTCCACTGCCAGCGTAGAAAATACTTCACTACCTTACATTTCCACAACACACAGGGACTCTGAGCCTAATCTCCTTGCAAAGGATTTAGAGTAAGTATAAGAAGGATGATGGCAATAACAGATCTGGCAGATTTCTATGACAGATTCTCTGTTATCTTGTATAGCTCTCCCTGAATCGTGATTCAAGTACTTTGGCTGTGTGTAACGCTCCTCTTGCCTTCATTCATTCACTCAGAGAAAATTTAGGGAGCACTCGACTTTCCCAGTCCGTATGCCTGGCCTAGGACAAATGATAACCAAACTGAAATGGTCTTTACCTTGGAAATCATAGCCCAACAGAAGCTCATAGAACATGCAGGGTCTTTAGAAAAAGGGTTATGGAGGAATGTGATTATTTTCCTATATAAAAACTTTTAAAAAATACTGTGTGTACTAGTGATAATAAATTCAAAGCTCCCAATGTGTTGTTAACTTCTCTCCAAAGATCGTATATTCTTCTCCAGTCTTGACTCTCAACCTTCTCCCAACTACATACAATTCCCTAAATATGACTCTGTCACAAAGAAGTTCCATACCTTGTGTTTGAATGATGTAATTTTATCTATTTGTAATACTCAGCTCCCCAACATTGCTGAGTCTGAACAGGTAGGCTGGGCGCTCCTGTGAATTAAAGGTATATTGTAATTTCAGACACTAGTATGCCTCATAGATTTTGAACTCCAATAAAATGAAAGCATGTAATATTGTGGTTTAGTTGGTTAATAAATACCTACTCATACAGTGTTATATATACTTGAGTTAGCATTATAGGAGAAAAGGGAGAGAAGGGGAGGAGGGAAGGAGAAGAGAAAGGAAGGGATGAGGGAAGGGGAGATAAACTCTGTTAATAGGATGATTTTTAAGCCTTAGCAATATTTCTTTCCCACATGTCTCTACCTAGTCCTAGTACAGTTCACCCACCTCACCTCTACCGTCCACTTGTAACCTGTGACAGAGATAGAAACAAATATAAAATCTGCTTGACTCAGGAAGATTCAGATAAACCAGAGATTGACTTTTTATAATATCGGTTACTAGACAAATGTCCTGGGCTAAGTATATTAGTCAGCTTGAGCTGTCATAAAGAAACACCACAAACAAGGGTAAGAAATCACCAAACTTTACTTTATCATCATTCTAGGCACCCAAAGCTTAAGAATAAATCACTGACTGAGATAGATTCTGATGAGAACCACACTCTCAGACAGCAGCCTACTTTACATCCTGAGATGTCTCAGCAGTTAACATCACTGGGATTAAGTCAAGTGGCAGAAAAGCCATGTTGTCTCTTAGAACAGTGTGAACACCAGTCCTATCAAATCAGGACCCTCCCTTACAATATAATTTAATCTTAATATTACTTTTACAGGACCACCTTCAAATACAGGTATCATGGAGATAAAGATTCAACATATAAATTTGGTTCGTGACCTTAGGGGTAAAAGGGGAAAGAAGGGAAGAAGTAGAAATCACCCAAATGGGAGAGGTTTAGGTAAATGCCCCTAATGTTAATAAGAAGGTACTTGAGAAAGAGACCACCAGAAAAGAGCTCAATTCTAAGCTGTCATTTTCCCTCTCATTTAGAGAGTTCTCACTACCCAGAGTCAGCCTCTTGTAAAAAGAGCATCAGCTCAAAGATAATTAAATGGTGCCATGGAAATACTGTCCTGGCTGCTGCCTACCTTGGGTATCTTGACCTTTGTAGTCATAGGTGGTGAATAATGGACATGACATTGGTGTTGAGAATGTTTTGTGGCTTCACTCCACACTGTCCACTGGGAGGTGGAGAGATGTCTCAGCAGTTAACATTACTGGGATTAAGTCAAATTCGTCCAGTGGACCCAGGTTTGCAGCATCTACCTGATGACTCATCTATTTATGGTTACAGTCCCTGGGGAATCCATGCTCTCTTCTGGTCCCTGCAGTACCAAGAATATAAATGGTCACAGACGTATGTGCAGAAAAAGCACCCATGCACATAGAAACAAAAACCTTGTCTACTCAAGTCAATTCCAAAATGCTCCTTTAGAAGGACACAGTTGCTAAGATTACTTGCTCTGCCAAATGGTTCCGGTAACACTGTCCTGCAGTAGATGATAGGGAAGATGGGAAATGAGGCCCACAGCCACTAAAGCAGGCATCCAAAACTTAACTTGAAAACTTAGTTCTCAACATTATGGAAGTAATTTCCCCAAAATTAGGGGATTTAAAAACCACAAAGATTTACTATCTCAGAATTTTTATCTATCTAAAGAAATAATCTCCCTTCCTGTGAGCTTTGGGTAATTCACAGAAAAACTTGTAGTCTTTGACTCACAGAAACACAAATTAAATCTCTGCTTCTGTTGTTATATCCCTGTAGTGGTGAATTACTTAAACCTTTTTGGCTTCTAGCAGGTGGTACACGGGCTGTACCTGCCCAAGAGTTCTGGCTTTCCTAATGAAAGACATACAAACATGCACACAAGCACACATGCACACAACAGCTAATTTTGTTATGCCTTGACTAGCTCAATGGCTTGGCACTTCTAAACCTCTGCAGCAAGCACACATTCCTTTCTAGTATTCCTGGCCTAACACCTTTTAAATCTATATTTTATCTTCGGTGCCCTGCTACCTTCTGGGCATTCCCTCCATAGGGTCACATACCTCTTCCACCTACACTGTTGGATACTTTCTCTCCTGCAGCTCTTAAATATTATCTCTTTCTCTCTGAGTCACATAAGTTCTTCTCCTCTTTACTCCCTTCCTCTGTTCCTTACCAAAGCAATCTAAAAGCCCCACCTCTATCTCCTTGCCATTGGCTCTACAGAAATTTTTATTACCAATCGATTTTGGATTTGTCTACCCAAGTCAAATCCAAAATACTTCTTTAGAAGAACACATTTGCTGAGATTACTTGCTCTGTCAATTTTATTAGCCACTTGGGGGTAGAGATCCTTGGGTCTGGAAGCAATGCTTTGGGAGATGAATTAAAACAATGAAATAGAACCAGTTCCTAACATATTCCTTTTGTTCGTTTGTCTTTGTCTCTGTATCTATTGGTAAGCACTCAAGATCAACTCTAGGAACCTTCCTCATCCACTGTCATTTCATCATTTACCTTAATTTCATTATTCTATTCTTTCCACCACATCAATTCATCATAGATACCAACATACACAACCTTGTACATACATACATACATTATACCTACATACATACATACTAAATAATATGCATATATACATACATCATTAATATCATACATATATACATCATAAATACATACATACATCATGCATACATACATAGTAAATAATATGCATACATGCATACATACATCATGAATATCATACATACATTATCATAAATACATACCTACACACACATGTACATATACATACATCCCTCATGGATACCAGAGTCTTAACTTGAGCTTATCTTTGGTTGAAAAATGATTTGCACCACAGCAGAATCTATGACAAAAAAAACTTTCTATTACTGGAACAAAACACCTTTTAAAATTATTTTAAAAGGTAAAGTGTTTACTTTAGTTCACAGTTTTGTAAATTTCAGTCCAAAACCAAATTTGCTTTAGGCCCCCAGTAACATATCATATGGCAATGGGTGGGATCACTTGATAGAGCAAACCCAGGCATAATTCAGCAAGAAGGAGGTAGTATCCTACAGTTCCCAGAGAAGAGCATTGTCTGGCATCAATGGAAGAAAAGGTCTTTGGTCCATTGAAGTTGCTTTTTCTTAGTGTAGGGGAATACCAAGAAATCAAGGGGGAGAGGGTGATTTGGAGAAGGAGCACCTTCATGGAAGCAAGTGGAGGTGGGAGAAGGGGAAGGGGGAAGGGGGATAAGATTTGAAATGCAAATACAGAGAATGTCCAATAAAATTATTTAAAAACATAAACCTTAATTACCTAAGAACTTCTCATAAAGGTACATCTATGAAAAGTTTCTCTACTTCCCAATAAAGCTTTTTAATACATAAGCCTTTTGGGACAGTCAAGATTAACCATGCAACAGAACCTAATGTTATTTCCTATTACAAGCCACAGTGCTGTCTTAGTCAAGGTTTCTATTCCTGTACCAAACATCATGACCAAGAAACGAGTTGGGGAGGAAAGGTTTATTCAGCTTACACTTCCACCAAAGGAAGTCAGAACTGGAACTCAAGCAGGTCAGGAAGCTGGAGCTGATGCAGAGGTCATGGAGGGAGGTTACTTCTCAGCTTGCTTCTTTATAGAATCCAGGTCTACCAGCCTAAGGATGGCACCACTCACAATAAGCTGGGCCTTCCCCACTGATCACTAATTGAGAAAATGCCTTACAGCTGGATCTTGTGAAAGCATTTTCTCAAGGGCGGCTTCTTTCTCTGTGATAACTCTAGCTTGTGTCGAGTTGATAGACAAAACCAGCCAGTATAAGTGTCATGGCCAAGTAGATACTACGATATGATGAGTTACTCTGAACAGTTTTTTCTTCAAATGCTGGGAAAAGTGCACAGGAAGTATTATTCTATTGCATTCAAGTTTACTAACCAATGTTCTTCAGAATGGAATTCCTGAGGAGAGTATTTGTGCCACACAGTTCAGGAGCCCTATGTCTGTTAAGGCACCTATCAGAGATGCAGCATCAGCAGGTAACAGATTATCTGTTATATATATGACATAAATCATATTACATGTTTACCATGCATAATATATCACAAGAGATTATACATGTAATTGTAGGGACAATTTAAGCCACCTCTGTAAAGCTGCTTCTCAGAGTTTGTTGTTTGAGTAAGAGGTTCACAAGAATGGAAACTAGGATTAAGTAAAAGTCAGGTTACATGAGCAAAGCTGGAGACTGATGATCTCCATGGCCTCTGACATACTTGACAAGAGGTTTTTATAGGGTAAACTGGTGCCAAAGATAGAGAAGTTATAAGAACACTCTGGGAAAGGTGCCTTACTGTCAGTCCCAGCTACTTGCAAACACCAAGGAGGGGAGCCAGAGGTAAACATTAGTGTACAAGTTACAGATGAATGCAGCTTCATTTCCACCTTTTAAATACTCCACACCAATATTTGTTGTAACCTACACTAACTAAAACCATAGCCTTCACTCCTATGGGATCCTGGGTAATAGCTACAGTTACACATTAAATTCTGCTGATTCCTTGGAAGCCCAACCCTGACAAGAGGCTTGCAAAAGCATCAGTATATCAAAGGGGCAAGAAATACTTTGCATTGGAAAAAATCGGCAAAGGGGGATGGGAGACATAGCTCAGTGATAGAATAGCTACTTAGTAAGTGAGAGGTCTTTGGGAGGGAAGGAAGGGAGGGGAGGAATGAAGACTAGGATGGGAAAGAGGAGAGAGAGGAGGGGGGAGATAAAAATTTGTATGAGAAAATCTTTTAACAGTTAAAGTCCTTGCCCAATATGCATATGCAAGACAGGCAGCTTTCAAATTCCCAAAACGTGTGAATTCCAGGTGAATCTATCAAACTGTCTGTTACCCAGAACAAGCTACCTTGTAAAGTTCTCTGATAGCTTTTAAGAGACCTTCTGTGTCTCAAAAAAAGAAGGCAGATGAGTGGTCAAGAACAATTTCCATTATCATCCTCAGTCCACCACATGCTTGTGAATACATACACATGTACATCTGCACACACAAATACATTCACTAATCTCTCTCTCTCATAAAAAAAGGAGAAAATCTAGCTGTTCAACTTTGAGCTAGAACTACATATATCATTAGAACAACTTATTTTAGGGTTTGTAAATTTAGTTGTAGAAACTCATTGATTATGTATCAGTATGACTTCATAAATCAATCCCAGAGAAACCCTGTTAAGCTGCATTTATATAAGATGTTGACATCAAGCTGACTATTATTGTAGACATTAAGCTGATTATTAATGTAGAGAAGTTTCTTTGGTTTATTGAACAACATAGGCTATCACTTCTTGAGTTGAAGGGACTGTCTGGATATATTCAGACCTGCCCCAAACATGCTTGCAGAAGTTAATTCTAAAGGTTATGACTCTATTTTATTTTCATCAAATGCACAAAAATAGGTATAGTAAAACTTTCCATAGAAGCAATGACATGCAATTTACATTTACTACATCAAAAATATTTTAACTAGGTAATTAGAATAGCACATTAATATATGGCAGTGTGGTAATAAAGAACATGAACTCTGGACCCAGGCATTGGGTGGATATTGCATTCTACCACCTGCTGTCTCTGTGGCACGGTTGCTTCACTGTATTTAACCTCTTTTTTTTCTCAGATTAGTGTTAAAAAGCTAATATTTCTTTCTATGAAAATCAGTATATCTGTAGTTTATTATTTGCAAAATTTTTTAATCAATGCTTGGAATGCAATGAGAAGTATATCTCTCTCCCCTCCCACATGTGTGTGCATGTGTACTCATGTGTTCATGTATGTGTGTGTAGTCTGTGTAGATTTTTCTCTATGATATTTTTTCATCTCATTTAGTCTTCACAGTAATCCCAGCAGGGCCTGTACTATTATTTCAATTTTTATATGATAGAAAAGTCAAATAGAGGTGAAGAATAATCTCTCAGGTGACACAGTCTGAAGCAGTGCCCAGAGAAAACCCTAGATGGCTCTGACTCCAAAGCAGTGTCTCAGTCCACAAGGCCATGGCATCTCCTAAACAGAGTCTGAGGTCTCTCAGAGACCACATCTTGAAGGTCTCAAAAGATAAGATTAATTTGACTCAGTCCAAAAATGGAATTAGTTCTTCTCCCAGGGGTGCTAAAGTTCTTGCTGCCACTCATTCTTGACCTAGACCAGCTATGAATGCAGAACTCAGAATGAAAGACTGAGTTTATTTTGCCTTGAGCTTACACGGTCCCTAGAAACTTCTTTATATAGTTTCAATCAAGGGCTTAGAAAAATTTTTAAAAATAACCTTGCACATACAATTATAAACTGGCATGTGGGGAATTAAATGTGAGATGAAATTGTCTATGATTATTATGGAGGTCTTGAAAAAGGTGCTTTAAAGAAAATACTTTACAGGGGTGTCTGCGATGACTTGCTGATGACAGGATTCATATGCCTCCAAGGACAAAAGACCCTCCACTCCCAGTGGGCTAGAGACAGACAAATAAACCAGACTGGAGAGTCTTGGAAAGTGTTACAATAACTATTGTGTTACAATGATTAAAGTGATTCCTACAAAGATCAAACTTAAAAATATTTTAAAGCAAGTATGAAACAATCCTTTTTATATAAAAGTTTTATATATATATATATTAGAATTATATGTTTTAAATAAACTTAAATAGATATTCACTAAAGAAGATATCCCTCTGTGTAAAAAGAAAAGTGGAGAAGGTATATGTGAAGAATTATTCTCTTTAGTTTGAAAAACACAAGAGAGAACATCTGCAAGTTCCTAAGGGTATGTGGCTATGTATGTATTTTTTATGTCTGCATATTTGTGTTTACATAACAAATACTTGCTGTTGGTTAACTGGGATATAGGATGAAGTATAGTAGAATACACTTTGCCTGTTGTGATGATTAACTTTAACTAACAATTTGACACAACCTGGAATCACCTGGGAAGAGAGAGCCAAAGAGAGACTGGCTGCCTTGGTTGGTTCATGGGCAATTGTAGAGGCTTGTCCTGGTTTCTTTAACTGATGTGAGAAGGCCTGCCCTAAATGTAGGAGGTCCTTGATGTCACAGTCAACACTAAAAGACATGTCAGAGAGAGAGCTTTAGTACTTTGCTCACTGGGACTTCAGAGTTGAAGCTGAGTTCAAATCCTTTCTTTATACTCAATATCTCTGTCCCTGACAAGTGACATCTCACAGGTGATCACAGGTGATCTGCAGTATTCTCAGTTGCTGCGCTCTCAAACTTGTCTCCCAAAATTCTTGTGTATAAATTCTAATTCTTTTGCCAGGCAACAAAGACAAAAAGACAAAGACAACAAAGACAGAAGAAAAGAATTCACATAAGTAAAATTAGTGTCCTTCTATAAGAGATCACAAAGTGTTCGTTCTCCTTCTAATACTGGGTGCAGCCAGAAGATGATGATGAAGAAGGAAGAGGAGGAGGAGGAGGAGGAGGAGGAGACCAAAAAATCCATCTTTAAAGTCCTTTAATAATAGCTCTCACCAGACCAATTCTCCAGATCTTTGGTCTTAGACTATTCAGCCTACAGAACTCTGGAAAATAAATTTCTATTGTTTAGATGATACTTGCTCTGTGATGTTTTGTTTCACCCACCCAAATGGACTATAATATATTAGCAGAATAGTGAATTTGATGAAAATATTTTACCTCCATTTGTTGAATGTCATCTCAGTGTTTGACAGACATTAAAAATAAATTTTCACACATGTCTATTATAGTTCAAGTAATTTGAAAGCTGCTTTCAGGACAAACTTATTCTGTCAAAATGAGGAAACTAATACCAGTGCCTCGGAGCTGTGATGAGTATGAACTTTGGTAATTATAAAAGCAGTTTCAGCCATGTGTGGCAAAATTGCAAGGGCTTGATAAAAGAGATCTCTATACTTCTAACCTTTTCCTTTCATAACCGTGGTATTTGATTTACCTATTGGGAAATATTATAAGATCCAAAAAACTTGGAAATGTCATCAATTTCAATCATAAAATCATTATAATGTCAACAAAATCAAAGAAATGCAAAGCCAGGTATAAAATGAGTCTCAAGAAAGACTCCTGATTTGTGATACTAATTTTATAGATTCAGGAACACATACACAGCTGTGGATCCCATGGAGACTTCATCAGAACTATTTTATAAGTCAACACTAGTAAGTGCATTACTTGCTCCTGTGGCTTTAATGTGTCCACAATCTGGGTGATACCACTGACATGATGCTGAGAAAAAGCGTTAAAGAGGTGACTAGGTCATGAAGCTTCTTTGCTCACTAGTAAAATCAAAGCCTTATGAAAGGTGCTGACACCATAGACACAAATCACTTTGCCTTGCTTTATATCAGGACAGAACTTGAAAACCATCACCACAGGAATGCCATCCCCAGACATCTATGGCTGGGGCCTTCTTTGGCTTCCAGTCTCCAGAAGGTGAAAAATAAATGTGTGCTCTTACTGATTATGCAGTCTATGAAATTATTTTTTAAGTGTGCAAAAGAAAAAAAAAACAACAAAATAGTTGAAACTTTGAAGGAGATTTTATTTTACATAGTAAAAAACCAAAATCTCAAACATTGCTATCAGGACTAGTTCTGTCTTTGTGTTTCTATTGTCTTTCTTTGGGGGAACCCTCATGGTTTGAAAGCTGCTATCAACTCACAGGACCAAGACTAGCATTATTATGATCTGCATGCTAACAAAGGATTTGATTAGCCAGTATGTGATATCTTTCTAGACGAGGGAATATGTTTATTGAATAACTGATAATGTTGAAGGTACATAATGAAACACACTGATACTACACTTATAAAAGCAGTTTCATCCATGTATGGCAAAATAGTAAAGTCTTGATACAAGAGCTTTCCACAATTCTAGCCTTTTCCTCTCATAAACTATGGTACTTGGTTCACCTACTGGGAAATATTACAAGATCAAAAACTTAGAAATATCATCAATTTCAATAAAATCATTATGCCAATTAGGAGCAGTTAACCTTCTAATCAATGCAATGGCCATTTGAATGTCTCTGGTGTAGTCTTGAGATGATGCATTTCAAGGGTATAAGGCCAGGCCCCAGAGAACTTTATATAAACTATATTAACTCCTGTTTTTATTAGTTATCAAGTATCCTATATGAAAGTCAAAGAGTGGTTCTGTTAGACCTTTTTGAGAATCTGTGAATTAGTCCACCACCATCATCAGCTTCTATATGTAGCAAGTATCTATTTTCCAAAATTTATGTATTTTCTATTTCCACTTTAAGCTCTATAGGCCAAAGGTTCTTGTCTCTGGAGCGAATTCTTCTATTAGAAAAAAAAAAAAAAAGAATGAAGTTCCAGTGAATCCTTGAGCTCTGTTTCCACCTGGTTCTTCAAGTATTCTATGCCTGGAGACCTGCGGGCCAGCAAAGGAGTCATTAAGTTAGCAGGCCTGGATGTGAACAACAAAAGCAACATGGTGGCAGAACAGAACACACTGTGTGCACTGGTGGCACAGACAAAAGAACACTATGATCTGAGGTGGGCATGAAAATCATGGAACAATGGAGATGTAATAATCTAGATGAACCTAGAATGTGAGACAGAAAAAGTGTACAAGTGTAAGAGCCCTGACCTTGAGCCCCAGAACCAAAAGAACAAACTAAAGTTTACCATAGATTTCTTATAAGTTTCCAAAGCAAAAGAGACTTCATGGAATCCTAGTGGCCCTGATCCAAGAATTCATAAGCTTTCTCAGCAGAGAAAATAGTACATCTAAGAAACGCCAGGATGGATGCTGTGCTATACTACCTAAATTCCAGTCCACCAGAACTGACACTTGTTTGATGACAGAGACTAGAAGAGAACATTGCTGATTTACTTTTGGGTGAGTCTCTTGGAGAATTATGCTTTTTTTTCTTTTTTTTCTTTGATATTTTATGTATTTACGTTATGTTATTCCCCTTTGCCCCCTCTTCCATCTCCCTACCTCCTCCCTGTTTCTATGAAGATGCTCCTACTGCCACTTCATCACTCTGGCATTCCCCTACACTGAGGAAACAAGTCTTCACAGGAAGAAGGGCTTCTCCTTCTATTGATGCCAGATACATGCAACTGGAGCCATGGGTCCCTCCATGTGTACTCATTGGTTGGTATTCTAGTCCCTGGGAGCTCTGAAGTTTTGGATGGTTGATACTGTTCTTCCTAAAAGGGTTGCAAAGGACTTCAGCTTCTTCAGACCTTTCAATAGCTCCTCCACTGGGGTCCCCATGCTGCAAGCATCCTCATCTGTGTAATTAAGGCTCTAACAGAACCTTTAAGGAGACATTCATATCAGGCTCCTGTCAGCATACACTTCTGGACATCAGCAATATTGTCTGAGTTTAATGACTGTATATATGATAAATCTCCATGTGGGGCAGTCTCTGGGTGGCCTTTCCTTTAGTCTATGCTCTACCCTTTATTTCTGTACTTCCTCCCTTGAGTATTTGTTCTCCCTTCTAAAGGAACCGAAACATCCACATTTTGGTCTTCCTTCTTCTTGAGCTTCATAAGATCTGTGAATTGTTTCTTGGGTATTCAGAGCTTTGAGGGTTATTATCTGCTTTTCAGTGAGTGCATACCATGTATATTCTTTTGTGACTGGGTTACATCACTCAAGATGATAGCTTTTAGTGCTATCCATTTGCCTAGGAATTTCACGAAGTCATTGTTTTTAAGTAATTGTAGCACCTCATTGTGTAAATGTACCACAATTTCTGTATCCATCTGTTAAAGGACATCTGGTTTCTTTCCAGCTTCTGGCTATATTATAAATAAGGCTGTTACAAACATAGTGAAGCATGTGCCCTTGTTATATATTAAAATATCTCTTGGGTACATGCCCAGGAGCGGTATAACCGGGTCCTCCGGTAGTACTATGTCCAGTTTTCTGAGGAACTGTCAGACTAATTTCCAGAGTAGTTGGACCAGCTTACAATCCCACTTACAATCCTCTTTCTCCACATTCTCACTAGTATCTGCTGTCACCTGAGTTTTTGATCTTAGCCATTATGACTGGTGTAAAGTGGATCCTCAGGGTTGTTTTGATTTTCATTTCCCTAATAAATAAGGATGTTGAACATTTCTTTGTGTGCTTCTCAGCCATTCAATATTCCTCAGCTGAGAATTCTTTGTTTGTCTCTGTACCCCATTTTTAATAGGATTATTTAATTCTCTAGAGTCTAACTTCTTGAGTTCTTTCTATATATTGGATACTAGCCTTCTGTCAGATGTAGGATTAGTAGAGATGTTTCCCCAATCTGTTGGTTGCTGTTTTGTCCTATTAACACTGTCCTTTGCCTTACAAAACTTTGCAATTTTATGAAGTCTCATTTGTTAATTCTTGATCTTAGAGCATAAGCCATTGGTGTTCTGTTCAGGAAATTTTTCCCTGTGCCCATGTGTTTGAGGCTCTTCCTCACTTTCTCTCCTATTAATTTCAGTGTATCTGGTTTTATGTGGTCTTTGATCTACTTGGAATTGAGCTTTCTATAAGGAGAGAAGAATGGGTCATTTTGCATTCTTCGACATATTCACTGCCAGTTAAACCAGCACTATTTGTTAAAAATCCTATCATTTTTTCCATTGGATGTTTTTAGCTCCTTTGTCAAAGATCAAGTGACCATAGGTGTATGAATTTATTTCTGCATCTTCAGTTCTGTTCTATTGATCTACCTTCCTGCTTCTGTACCAATACCATACAGTTTTGTGACTATTTCTCTGTAATACAGCTTGAGGTCAGGGATGGTGATTTTCCGCAGAAGTTATTTTATTACTGAGAAAAGTTTTTGACATCCTGGGTTTTTTTGTTATTCCAAATGAATTTGCAAATTGCTCTTTCTAATTCTATGAAGAATTGAGTTGGAATTTTGATGGGGATTGAATTGAATCTGTAGATTGGTTTGGTAAGCTGGCCAGTTTTACTATATTAATCCAGCCAATCCATGAGCATATATTTAGTAGAGGAATCAACTCACTCAAGATTGCCCCTACTTGCTTCAAAAGCAAGAGGACCCTGATTTCACTTCAGTATGACTGTCCATTGCACTGCCAGAGCTCTCTGTGGGCTACTCTAGAAGGTGCACACTGGATCCTTCTCTTTGCCTGGCTATAACTACCTCTATTTCTTAGGGATACTTTTCTGAGATCATTCCCCAAACTCCCCAGCCGCCATGCAATGTTCATCTGGGAATCTGTTTTCTAAGGCTCCTGAATAAGGAATAGCTGGAATATTTAGAATGCCTCTTATGGGCTGTGTACTTGGCACTTGATAGCTCACGAAATTGTGACAAAAACTAGCTATATGTGCTGGATAAGAACCTTTAGCTTTCAAGAAGTTAAATCAGTTTCTGTTAACATTAACCAATAAATAATAGAAAAAGCACTTTACACTTTTGCCTGGTGTAAAAGCAGATGAAGATATAAAACATAAACAAAAGCCAAAATATCACTATAAAATATATGGTATCATCAGGCAATTATTATTTTCCATATATTAAGCCAATTTTTCTAAACTACAACAATTTCTTGCTAAATGATCACGGAATCTGGCATTCATCCCCTAGTGCCAGGATGGTTTATGTTTAATAATTTAGAAATGCAGTAACTTAGCAAAAAGCCATTTAGTCATCTCATTTTTAACAATGAAGCATATAAAGTAACAGTTATCTTAAGAGACTACAACTCATAAATGAGAAACCTAGAATTTAAGTAGATCAAACTACTAAATTATTTCCTGTGCATCTCAACATCTAGATGTCTATGTGAAATGCTTTATAAAAATGTTAAAATGGGGCAAAGTAAAAGTGAAGATGTTTTCTCCATCCATTTTCTTTTGTCTCAATTACCACCTTTACCCTCAGTTATACAAAAGGAGTTCATCTAAAACATTAGTCAAATTTCAGTGCAGACACTGATAACTGAAGGCAAACCTTGACACCCTGTACCTTATGATAATTTATAGAATTTAGTACATAGCTCAATAAAACCTTTCTTTTATGTAACTACTGTACTTCCTAATCTGATCACCAAGGCATAGATATAAAGATAGTAGCTTTATACCTTAGTTTTATTTCCTTCTCTCCTTGAGATGCCAAGGAACCATCAGGTCAATCAATTCCCCTATTGACTGTTTTCTAAAAATCAATGAAGAGAACATCTGCTTGAATGCAGCTTAGGACTTCATTTACTCTGGAATCTGACATAAATTTGAGTGTCCTCTGATAGGCATGGACTGGATTTTGTTTTAGTTTCATGGGAAATACAATTTTGTTTAGACAGTTCACCATTTTAACAGCAGTACAACTTACTGTTAAACTTCGTTGTCAAATAACAAAATTTGGAATAGCTCAGAAGACACAGCTCTGGGTGTGCTTGGGGGAAGCCAGAGATGGAAGAAACATCCCAAAATCCATGTTTCCTGAGTAAATATAAAGGTGGAAAAAAATAAGAATTTGAGTTGAAAAAAATCATTTGTCTCTCTGTACTTCCAGCTTGTAGACACAATGGTGATGCATTTCAAACCACCTGAAAACACCTTTCACACCATGATGGACTTACCCTCTCAAACCATGAACCCAAATATATCTCTCTCTGATAGAGGGCCTTTTATGATATACTTGGCAAGAGCTATGGGAAAGAAAACCTAATACAGTGATTCTTATAACCAACATGTTGATAAATCTCTGCTAACAGAGCATCTCATCCTTTGTAAAATATATTTCTTTCCTACTATTATTCACATACATGTCTTACAATTAAAATAATTGCATGAAGTTTATCAAAATTTCCCCACAGTTTATATCTTTCAGTTACTTAGTCAATAAACTCAAAAGAAGAGTGGCAAGATGTTATTTGGTTAAAATTGAAGTTATAAATAATGACTATCAACTATCTAAATTTCTGCTCTGACTTAGTTCAATTATAATTGTTCTTCCTAGACGCATCTATGCTCTTGGACTGAAAAAAGGTGAGGAGAGGAGAGTGGTGGAGGGGAAGAGAGAGGAGGAGGAAAGGGAGAGGGAAGAGAGAGGGAGGGGAGAGCGGAGAAAGAGGAGGAGGGGAGGGGAAGGAGAGGGGAGGGATGGAGGAGGAGGAGAGTAGAGGAAAGAGGGAGGACAGAGAGACAGATAGAGGAAGAGGGAGGGAGGAGGGAGGGCAGAAAAGAAACAGGAAAGCAGAAAGAAGAGATAGCTGGATAACAAATTAATCCCAGAACAGGAGCAGTCAGGATGGGATATAAGATACTTAGAACTTAATTTTTTTTTCCTTTTCTATGAGAAGATAGACTAAAATAAGCTAAGGGAAAGAGCCAAAGACCCACCCTGAAATCAGGACTCTAATAACACTTAATCAGTTATAATTTTGCTAAAAATTCACTGATGCACTCTAAAGAAGTCACTGAAGGTACAGAATGAGAATGCTCTTTAGACTTCTCGAGATGCTGGAGGAGAATGACAAAAGTTAGCCCTACAATTCTGAACTCACCTGATATCATGATTGGCAGCTCTTTCTGAAACCTAAAAGGCCAAAGAAAGATGGGCAAGAGTCAGCAGACTGTGGAAAATATAAGACTGTCATAAAGAACAAATAAATGCCTGAAAGCTACTGAGAGGTGGCCTGAAAATAAACACTCCAGCTCCTTTGTCTGCTCACCAAAGTGTCACCCACCTACAACTATCATCAGTACAGAGACCATCAAAGGATAGCATTGGCTTTGTTCACAGAAACCAATCAATTACCAGAGCAGAACATAGGTCAGGTGGAGGAAATCACAGGCTATCCAGCAGACAACAGGTGTGGATACATACACAAACAAGTAGGAGTAAGGCCACTGGGACCCAGTGACAACACTATAACTCTTGTCTGTTAGGGTTTGGGACTCCAAAAGGAAATGTAAGCCTATAAATTATAGGAGGCAATCTATTGGCAAAGAGTTTCTTAATTATTACAATTGAAAGCAAATGTTTCTGATAAATTTTTTATTACCTTAAAGTTATATGTCTTCCTACACAATGTTTATGAACTTTACATAATTCATGATATAGCCATGGAAACTGATTTACTTGTGAAAGACATACTATAGAGAACACTTGCCTAGGGTTCATCTATATCTTTGTAAAGGCATATTTCCAGAGAGAAGTTACCTCTAATCTTACAGTAGATGCTGGTGCTGACAGTCAGGGGACCATGAAGGACCTGTAGATTTTCTAATTCAGTCTCAATAGAAGCCACTTTCTTCTCAAAGAACACCAGGTATGTGGGACCTTGGGTTGTGAAAGGTATTCTGGCTCCTACTAGAGAGGAAGTTTGAAACCTTGGTGGCCCTAAAGAGTTTTTCTAAAACTCCCAGGAAACCAAGCCCATCACTAGCCACAGCCTTCCACAGATACCTGACCATCAGTCAGGTAAGGGCAAAGCCCCAGGCCCCTCTACAGCTGAGAATAAGACCACAAGTCATGTAGGCTCAAGACAGATCTTCACTATGAGGAACCTAAAGGCCTGGAGACTTAGTCAATTAGACTTTCTTCCCAGACACTCCTCCCTGCAAAAGATATCTAATCTCAGGATCACCCTGAGAAGTGAGGTACAGTTTTACTCATCCACTTTCCTCCATAACAATGAATGCCTTGGACTGTCTCTTTCATTGAAACCTGCTGCTGGGAGCTGTAGAGAAGACCTTTACCTGCAGAGCCGCCATCTAATCTCGCATAGAAAGCCTCTCTGTACTCCCAGCTGTGGCCACCTCCAAGCACAAGCCTGCAGCCAACTGCCAACAAGAGGAGGATTCCTTCTTCCGGCAGGACCAACAGGAGCCCCTCCCTTTCCCCCTCCAGACCCTATTTAGATTTAACCCTGAGGGGGGTGGCATTCTGTTCTCAGATCTTCTGCATCATACAGCGGCACCTGGATGTCCAACAGCCTGGTACCAGATGACCCCATCCTCATCACAAGCCTGAGGATTCGGCCCTCCCACCCCACGCGAGCTTCAGCTGATGATCCTACACCTCAGACCATGCTTCTCCACCCCAGAGTGGTTCCCTGAGGCTTCCCAGAACCCTACACCCAGATGTGGGGTAAGCATGGTCAAACTTTATCTATCCTGCCTCCCTCAGCAGCCCAAGCCCTCTAGCATAGCAGGTATGGGACCCCCACAAAATTAACCCAACACAGGTACATGTAGAAATACCCCTGATAAGCCTCATATCTGCAGTGTCTTCTCACTAACTCAGAAACTGCTTGGCTTGAAAGCTGACTAATACAGACATTTTGTCACCACATACATTTTTCCTCTTCAAGTAATCTTTTTTTTCCCCCAACACATCTACAGATGAACATTTAACCCAAAAGACTAACAATAAGAGATCTATTGCTTCCGTTGAAATCTTAACAGATGTTAGCCCTGGGAAAGAGTGAAGCAGTGAAACATATTATGCTGCAGTATCACAGAAGTTTCCAGCACAGTAGCTGCTCGGTACTCTTCTGTGCTTCCTGCTCCCTTCTCTAGTTGTTCCTGACAAAACTATTGTGTCATTTGTGATCCTTTGCAAAGGAGCGATGTGGAGTGTATTCTTTCTGGAGTGATGTTCAAGTTGTTCGTCTGGCATTTCTTATTCAGTGACCACCGAAGTTGTTTCCTAAGATGTTGTGTATCTTTTGTTAATTCCTGAAAGGACATTCAATACTGTATAAAGAGATCCATACAAAAATTCGGTCAACTTCAAAGCTCAACCAGAAGTCCTAAATAACTGGCATTCATTCAGGACTCACTGTTGTTTCTACAAAATGCCAAACACAGCTCTGCTCCCAGCATGTAGAGAGGTATGTCACAGATTTAGTCTACCATGAGTGATACACAGGAATAGATAATTGGTGCATGCTATTGTCAAGAGAAATTTGCAAACAATGCTAGTCACCTACCTATTTTCAATGTTCTTTGTCTGTTTCTATTCTAATTACAATAACAATGAATCAGGTGAAAAGAATAATGCTTGATTTCCCAAATTTCTATGCCCATAGGTCTGTGCAATTTATAAACGATATAAAAGCAGAGTTCACAGGATTATCACTGTTCTCTATGTATCTGTCTAGGATACAGACCCAGGCCAGCACATTGCCTCCTTGTCCTTTCCCATGTTTTCTCAAGTTGAGAAGCACACTAGCATGCACACATCTTAATAATGCCACCAAAGAACCCAGTGGAGTGCCCCTTCACAGAAATTTAGCTGTATATGACAAACTGGGATGAATTTTGAACCAATATAGATTATGAGAAAAGAATGTTCCATGTCCTAAAAACAAAAGAGAGGAAACAAAGGAGGTTTTCACAAAGAGTGCCAGCATTTAGAATTTGGGCAACTTGCATGTAGAAGGAAAGAGGCTTCAGTGGAGTCTCTACACTTTAAAAAACTATGCTCAATGAGCTTGTAGCCCACTGAGTTGCTACAGCGATTATGCATCCATTCAGACAAGACAAGTTCATTTCTCTGTGCTTCATTTCCCCCTTCCCTCAGAGAAAATAAAACAAGCTATTGTACCCACTTCATGACATAGTCATGATAGAAAGGTTCCTCACTGGCAATGAGGTTGAAACAGACCTAGGTATGTCCTGAAACAAGTACGTGTGAGAGCAGTGACAGGACAGCTGTCCCAGTAACACACCCCCAAAGGCTTCAGCTAAGCACTGTACATACTAGCTGCCTTTTATCAAGTTTCTACATAGATCTCTATTATCAGTTAATTTGTTCATCCTTAAGTAGATTAGAATATGTCTTTGCTTGAGACTTAATATGTAGGTTGAGAATTTCTGTCTCTGTCAGATATGACCAAAAGTGGGTATCTGAATAGACTGCATGGTCCCATCTTCTGTTACCTGCAGCCTTCTGTCAGGTCACTGGAGTGATCCCTTTCTATTTAGTTGTTTAATTCACACTAGCAAATGGATTGCTAACCCACTCAGATATGTCACTTCCTTCTGAGACCACCCTACTAATATGACCTTATTTGCACAAGTACCTGGGAATTTGTTATTATTCAGAGATGCTAAGGCCAACAAACTAGGAGATAATGGTAATACATACATAATCTGTACAGTTCTAAGAATAGAGTTCGCACATCATGTACAGCAGTCAGTTTTATATGCCAACCTGATTGGACTGAAGTATGCACAGAATGCTGATGTGTGTGGGGTGGAAAACAGCATTTGCAATAGTGGGCTATTGGGGTAAATGGCCCTCCCCATGTGTAGGCTTCATGTAAGCTGATTGAACACCTAAAAGGGGTTTTAAAAGAAAGAGTGAATCTTGAAATTGGTTATATCTGCCTACATGCTTAAAGGGAGGTATTTATCATATTATTCCCCTTTCCCAATCTGAGGTCCTTGAGTCTTTAGAGCCCTGATACAGTCTACACCACTGTCACCTTTGACATTGGTATTTAATCTGCATTGCTGACTTTTTTTGATTTTGTAGTTTGCAGACAATTTGGCTTGTGACTTAGCATTATAATTACACATACCAGTATAAAGCTTTCAAAGACAAACTGATAATTGATAGATAAACGATAGATGATAGATAGATAGATAGACAGATGATTGACAGATGATAGATAGCTTCCAATGTATTCTTCTTCTCTAAATTAATTTGACTGATATGCCACACACACTAATAATTATATCATGCATGGCCACATGAGGAAGCACCAGACCCAGGGGGAGGCAAATGTAGCAAAGAGAAAGCCTAGATATAAGTATTATGTATTTTAATTTAAGGATGATTAAACAGTATGTTATTTAGGTTTAATTTTAATTTGCACAACTTTATAGGCTCTGGTCTGTAGTCCCTAGATCAGTGAGACTCCAAGATGTTAAAGAATCAGAAGACAGAAAACATGACTTACATCATGTGGGATTTTTGTATAGGGTTTTTTTATGTTTATGTACATGTGGAATGCATATGTATATGTGTGCTTGCATGTATGTGGGTGCAGATATATTTGCAAGTATGCACATATATGTGTACATATAGGACATAAAGTTGGCAGATAGCTTCTCCCATTATTCCCTATCTTGCTCATTGAGTCGGGATTTCTCTAGAGATCTTTTGTCTTCACCTTCCAGTCACTGGAATCACAGTTGTGAGGCCACACCTAATGTGCCCATGGTTTCTGGGGACCCCTACTCTGCTTCTTATGCTTGTGTGGCATGTACTTTAATCATTGAGCCATCTTTCCTCTTCTGATTAAGGTATTTCAATTGTGCCTGTTCTTAACTCTCTTCTATGTCATGGTTGTCTATTTCTAATAGGCCACATGCTATTAAAATATATTTTACTAAATATAAAAATTTTCAAGTATTCTAATGGTTTTAACTAGGTTGTTTTGGGGTTCTATTTCCCAGGTAATTGCTGTGATTTTTCCATTTTCCTTGAGTCATGAGGAAGAGTTAGTCAAGTCTTTGAATAGACGCTTTCTGGTTTACACTTGAGCTAAATTAATTATAGTGCCTGCACAGTTACTACAATTAGTGTAACATATATAATTATTTTGTATCATGCCACTACATATTCAAATAGTGATTATCTCATTTCCTACAAATAACAGCATATTTAAGCCATATTTTAGAGGAAAAATGAAAATAATCCTGAGATTCCTTTTTTCCAATAAAACACTGATTTTTTTAATTTCAATTTTATTTTCACTTTTTGAAAACATAAATATATTTTTTAAGTGGGAAATATACCCACCCTATGTATTTATCATTCCAAGAAACTAACTCAAGGCTGGTAAAAGTAGAAGCTCAATAAATACTTTTAAAACAGTAAATAATATTAAAAAGTAATGTAAATTATTGAAATATAAATATTAGTATTTTCCCCATAAGGAAGTAATTTGTGAATAATTCTGCTACTCAGTTTTTACTTAAATTTTTTAATTAAAAAATTAGTGTTTACACCACCATTTTTTATAGTTATAGAAAGATATATTTTTAAAAGCCACATTTACCATATTTCTTATTATAGCATTAGGTTTGGAGGCAGGTGACCAAGGAAACAACTGGCCAGCCATTCTATCGAAAACCATGAGCTCTATGGGAAGACCTTGTCTCAAACCACAAGCTAGAGAAACAAGTCAGGTAAACACCTAGCTTTTGTATCTGGCTTCTATGTGACAACATGGGCAAGCATATTTGTATAAACACAGGCAAAAAAAGAAAAAAGAAAGAAAGAAAAACGTAAAAGGAAGAAACAAAGAAACAAAGATGGAATATGACTCCTCTAAAAGTGTGATGGCTAATTGGAATTTTAAATTTGTCTGACCTTATTTTTTCAAACATTTTTAAGGACAGTTCTTAAGTGGTTTAGCTTCCCTTTTAACCCACCACTGACCAGAGGTAGTGGGAAAGAAATGGACCTGTTTAGAAAGGTTCTCAGGAGCAACTCCCATCTATGTTGTCTGGAAATTAGAAGTTCAGTTCACAAGGTAGCAGGTAAGAGCTTAATCTACTCTCAAACATTTCACGGATACACCAGTAGTCCATTTTCATAACGTCTGGATAGCAAACAAGACTCAGCAGTGCTGGCAGTACCTAGCAGAGACAGCAAGGCCTCAGCTTCAGCACAAGTTAGCAGGAACAGGAAGTTCTTAGTTATGCCTCTTTTAGGGAAGCAATAATTAGCAAAGACCCAAGCATTTCACAGCTAGCTCTTACATAAACAAACTGAGCCCCCTGTCACTTTGTACAGTCCTATTTATACCCTCCACACATCATGTGTCCTCCTTATGAGCTGCCTCAGCTTGAGTCTTGCCTTAGCCCAAGCATCCCATCAGCCTAAATCCAAGGAGCTCAACTATGCAATGTGGACCAATACATGCATGTTATTAGCAACACATCCTTTATCACGTGTTTTTTCACATGCTTGCTTTACCAGAACATCCTCTCTCCTGTGTCTGCTTCACTGAAAGTTTTCTTCAGGAGTTTGCCTTAGTCTTTCACCTGTGTCCACTTCAGGAAAACACTCTTTCACATGTTTGCCCTAGCAAAACACTATCACAATTGACTTTCCAAAGAACCCCTAAAGTTTTGACTTCAGTCAATGTTAATTATCAATAATATAGACTCTAAAAAACTGAGAGCAGGCTTCTGGTCATATCTGTGAGACATTATCTTATTTTTGGAAACTAAAATGTGAAGACCTATCAAGGTAGATTTTACCATCCATTCCCAAGGTAAATTGGGAAGGTGAACATCAGCATGTATTTATCTGCTTCTTCTTCTAGACCATGGATTCAATGGGACCAGCTCCTTCAATCTCCTGCTTCTATGATTTCCCCAGCATGATGAATAGTAACCCAAATGTTGGAGCCAGAACAAACTTCTCCCATAGATTGATTTTGTCAATAACTAAAAAAAAAAAAAAAAAAAAAAAAAAAAAAAAAAAAAAAAAAAAAACTAAGACATGAAATAATTAGGAATTTGAGGTTCATCACTGGGTGACCCATTATGATATCCCACTTGTAAATGTACAGTTTCAAAGATGTAATGAGCAGCTAAAATTATACCACATATTTCACTTATTCTTGCAAACAATATCAAAATAATGGTGAGGTACTGGAAAAGAAGCACTCACCAAATGCTTGAATTTAATCAGTATAAATCAAATGTGTGTTCTGAACCTTCAGACTGTATCCCATAAATGTGAACAATTGATTGTTAACTAAAAATAAAAGTAAATTTTCAACTAAGTAAAAAAAAAATGTAATGATTAATCTTCACTGTCAACATGACCAAAAAAAGACATACCTGTGGGCTTATCTGTGAGAGTATTTCTAGACAGCTTTAACTGAGGAAGAAAGACCCTCTCTGAATGTGGTATGTGCTAAGGCCCTGGAGTGAATAAAATGGTAAAAAAAAAAAAAATTCAGAAAACACACGAACAATAGCATTGGGTTGACTATTCCTTTATACAGCAGGCAGGGTATGAGCGGTGACCATGACTTCCTCTCCAGTGAACCCCATGAACTGTGAGCCAAACTAAACTCATTCTTCCTCAAGCTGCTTTATGTCAGGTATCTGATCACAGCCATAAAGAGAAGCTAATATAAAGAGAAAAATTTTCTCTGTCAATTAAATAACCTCTAAAATGACAGCCAGGGCAGTGATTTACATTCCAGCTGCCTGCTTTACTCAGCCCATTGTTTGAAGGAAACCTGTTGGAATTATCACCACCACAATGGAATTTCTGATTTCAAAATCCTGGAAGTCATTGACATAATTATTTAAGTCTTTTGTGTCTCCACTCTGTCCTTCTCACCTTGAGGGACTCCATTAGCTTCTTTCTACTCTCCAGCTCTTTTGGAGAATAATATAATAAAGGAGATTGCTTCCAGACAGTTATATGATGATAAATGATTTGAAACTGACTTTCCAATAATGACAGTCCTATTCTGTGACACTTGCCAATTTCTGTGATATAAATAGTTCCACCCTGGGCAATTTTGAGGGTAGATGTCTTTAATAAAGGGATAAAATATTTCTGGAAAATACCAATCACTGACTAAATAATGGCCAAATTTTCACTTATTACCCTCTGCAAGGTGTGCGCATTTACAAACGCAGTGGTGTGCAGAGTGGCTACTGCAGAAAGCATTACACCAACCAGAAGATTTAATCTGAAGATTAAATATACCTGTCTGGACAGAGTTTACTGATAATCTCCATGGTGCCCAAATGCAGCACACTAGGAAAACAGCTACACTGGAAATCCAATGCTAATAATGGTGGCTTCTTTCGCCAGCAACACCAGGCACTATGAGATGTTCTGAAGAATTTATCAATGCCTGAAGAATACATATAGCAAATGCAGGAAGGTAGGATGTTCTCTGAGGGTTTGGTGTAGTTGTTTCTATTTGGAGTCACTTAATTCTTAAAGTCTAATTTTGAAATAATAATGCCTCTTAACAAAATTCATTAAAAGTTGCTAGGTACCACTTTGGGGAGTTCTACTCTGAAACAAATCCTCTTTAGGTTTACACATACTGTATTTTCTGCCTCACATTCTGAAATGGATTGATAATGAGACTATATTCTTTTCACATTGTTTCCTCATTTTAAAAGATTTATTTATTTCACTTATGTGTGTCTTTAAAGACCATCAGACCATCAAGCATGTCAAATCCTCTAAAAGTAAAGTTACAGGCAGTTTGTGAGCTGCCTGATGTGAGTGATAAGAACCAAAAACAGTCCAGATACAAGAGCAGCAGTAACTACTGAACCATTTCTCCATAAAAGATATTTATACATCTTAAATGTTTGAATTTTTATATTTGAATTAGTGAGACTATATTGATCTTTTCACAGGTAGGTTTACTGGAAATAAATTTTTATATTATTTATAAAGAAGACATGTATAAAAAGAATTCATGTTGCAATAAACTTAAGGTACAGACAGAAAAATCTCACTTTATGATCTCCAAATTTTTAAGACAGCTTCAAAGGGACAAAAGGCAACATCATAAGTAGAAAATGCCCAGGCAAAACTTATGACACATCTCCTCTGATTAGGACTAATATGCCACATATATTTGATAACTAGATGTGACACATCACATATGTTTGATATAGTCTCCATGGCATATCAACTCCAAACTATTAAAATACACTAGAAAGAATATTTTCCCTTTCTGAGCTTAAGGCACTGTATTTTCTAAACCGGAAAAAAATAGCTTTTAGTCTCTCTAAGAATTCCCCTCACAAGAACAGATCACCGAGGTAGAAGTGATGTTGCTATCCATACAGTTTCATTTTCCTAATTAAATGGGAATTTTTCTCTATGCCCACTCCAAAATGAGCTGTCAAGTTCTCTGCTTGTATGGATCCTAGGAATAATAGCAGTAAGGTACTGACTCCAACTAGAATAAGCAGGAGTCTCCACCTCCATTTTCAGAATCAATGACATCTTTTATTTTACCGAATTAAAAATAAAATCAGACAACCATAGGTCTGTGGTTTCATTTCTGGGTCTCCAATTCTGTTCCATTGATCTACCTGCCTATCTCTGTACCAATACCATGCAGTCTTAAACACGATTGGTCTGTAATTTAGCTTGACGTCAGGGATAGTGATTTTCCTGGAACTTGTTTTATTGTTGAAAATAGTTTTTGCAATCCTAGGGTTTTTGTTATTTCAAATGAATTTTCAAATTGCTCTTTCTAACTCTATGAAGAATTGGGTTGGAATTTTGATAGGGATTGTATTGAATCTGTGGATTGCTTTTGGTAAGATGGCCATTTTTATAAGGTTGATCCTTCCATTCCAAGAGCAGGGGAGATCTTTCTATCTTCTGAGATCTTCTTCAAATTCCTTCTTCAGAAATTTGAAGTTCTTGTCATACAGGTCCTTCACTTGCTTAGTTAGAGTCACACCAAACATATTGTTTGTGATGATTGTGAAGAGTGTCAATTTGCTCATTTCTTTCTCAGCCTGTTGTCCTTTGAGTAGCGGAAGGCTACTGATTTGTTTGAGTTAATTTTATAAGTAACCACTTTGCTGAAGTTGTTTAAGAGCTGTAGGAGTTCTCTGGTGAATTTTGTGGGGTCACTTAAGTATACAATTAAATCATCTGTAAATAGTGATGTTTTGACTTCTTCCTTTCCAACTTGTATCCCTTTGACCTTCCTTTGCTTTCTAATTGCTCTGGCCTGGACTTCCAGAACAATATTGAACCGGTACAGGAAGAATAGTCAGCCTTGTCTAGTTCATGATTTTAGTGGGATTGTTTTATGTTTCTCAAAATTTAGTTTGACATTGGCTACCAGTTTGCTGTAAATTGCTTTTACTAAGTTTAGATATGAACTTTGAATTCCTAATCTTTCTAAGACTTTTAACATGAAGTGGTATTGAACTTTATCAAATGCTTTCTCAGCATCCAGTGAGATGATTAAGTGTATTTTTTTCCCTTTGAGTTTCTTTATATGGTGGATTACATTCATGATCTTCTTATATTGAACCATCCCTGCATCCCTGGGATAAAGCCTATTTGATCATGGTGAATGACCATGTTGATGTGTTCTTTGACTTTGTTTGCAAAAATTTTATTGAGTGATTTTACATCAATCCTCTGTCTGATGCTCTGACTGGAAATCAGTCCAGAAGTTTCTCAGAAAATTAGACATAGTACTACCTGAGGAACCAACTATAACATTGACATTGTGTTGATATTCTTAAGAGAAATTGGTCTGAATTTTCCTTTTTTGTAGAGTCTTTATGTAGTTTATGTATAAATGTAATTGTGACTTCATAGAAGGAATAGGATAGGGTTTCTTCTGTTTACATTTATGGAATAGTTGGAGAGTATTGTTATTATTTATGAAGGTTGATAGATTACTGCACTAAACCCATCTGCTCCTGGGATCATTTTTTTCTTGCTTACAACTTTATTTTTTAAAAAGATATATATACATATATATATATATATATATATATATATATATATATATATATATACAGATTTTAAAGGCAGTTAGGCATAGCACTATATGAATATTGTTTGTTAATACTTAATTCTTTTAGAGGTTTGATAGCATGCATTGAAATCCCACTAGTTACCATAAGCATACATAAAGTACATGTAGGACAGAGCGTAACATGGAAACACTTTTCTTGGTGAGTATAGATTACTCATTCAAGTATTGATCTTTGAATACAAAAAATTGCCAAAAGGCTATACTATTAATTCTTGGAAAATTAATGATTTAAGGTCCAGGTGTACCACACTCTGATGGGGTGCAATACATTTATATTTTTTCCTAAGAATGATTGAGGCTTTCATTTTTGTCCTTTGTTTTTCTTGAGCTTCATATGGCCTGTGAGTTGTTTCTGGGGTGTTCAGAGCTTTCTGAAGTTGGTATTCAATTATCAGTGACTGCATATTATGTCTGTTATTTTGTGACTGGGCTACCTCACTCAGGATCATATTTTCTAGATGCATCCATTTTCCTAGGAATTTTATAAAGTCATTTTTTATAATAGCTGAGTAAATATCCATTGTGTAAATATGCCACAATTTTTGTATCTATGTATCTATTGAAGATCTGGTTTCTTTCCAGCTTCTGGCTATTGTAAATAGGGTTGCTATGAACATTGTACTGCATGTGCCCTCATTGTATGTTGGAGCATCTCTGGGGTATAGGCCCAGAAGTGGAATAAACAGGTCATCAGGTAGAACTAAGTCCAATTTTCTGAGGAACCGCCAGACTAATTACCAGAGTGGTTGTACCAGTTTACAACCTGGCCAACAATGGAAAAGTGTTCCTCTTTCTCTGCATTCTCACCAGTATCTATTGTCATCTGAGTTCTTGATCTTAGCCATTATGACTGGTGTGAGGTGGAATCTGAGGGTTGTTTTGATTTGCATTTCTCTCATGAATAGGGATGTGAGCACTTCCTTAATTCTGTATCCCATTTTTTAATAGGATTTTCAATTTTCTGGCATCTAACTTTTTGAGTTTTTGTATACATTTGATATTAGACCTCTATCAGATGTGGGGTTGGTTAAGATATTTTGGCAATCTGTTGGCTGCCATTTTGATTTCTTGACAGTGTCCTTAGCCTTACAGAAACTTTGCAATTTCAATAAGTCCCATTTCTCAATCCTTCATCTTAGAACCATTGGTGTTCTGTTCAGGAAAATTTCCCTGTGCCTATGTGTTCTAAGGTTTTCCCTACTTTCTCATCTAATAGTTTCAGTGTACCTGGTTTAATGTAGAGATTTTTGATCCGCTTGCACTTGAGCTTTGTTCAAGGAGATAAGAAAGTGTCTATTTTCACTCTTCTGCATGCTAAGTGCCAGTTGAACCAACACCATTTGTTGAAGAAGCTGTTCTTTTTTCACTGAATGTTTACAGCTCCTTTGCCAAAAATTAAGTGACTATATGTGTAAGGGTTCATTTCTGGATCTTCTATTCTATTCCATTGATTCACGTGCCTATCTCTGTACCAGTACAATGCATTTTTTAACACAATTGCTTTGTAATATAGCTTGAGGTCAGGGATGGTGATTAGCTCAGATATTTTCGTGTTGTTAAGGATGGATTTCCATATTCTAGGTTTTTTTGTTATTCCAGATTAATTTGCAAATTGCACTTTCACACTCTATGAAGAATTAAGTTGAAATTATGAGGGGAATTGCATTGAATCTGTAGATTGCTTTTGGTAAGATGGCCATTTTTACAATGTTGATTCTTCCCATCCATGAGCATGAGAACTCTTTGCATTTTCTGAGATCTTCCTCGATTTTCTTTTTAAGAGATTTGAAGTACTTATCAAACAGGTCCTTCACTTTTTTAATTAGAGTCACACCAAGGTATTTCATATTATTTGTAACTATTGTGATGGGTATATTTTACTTAATTTCTTTCTCCACATGTTTGTCTTTTGAGTAGAGGAAGACTACTTATTTGTTTGAGTTAATTTTATATCCAGCCACTTTGCTGAACTTGTTTGTCTGCTGTAAATATTCTCTGGTAAAATTTTGAGGTCACTAAAGTATACTATCATGTCATCTGCAAATGATATTTTTACTTCATTGTTTATGATTTGTAACCCTTTGATTTCCATTTGCTGTCTAATTGCTCCGGCCTGCAATACTAGTAGTTGCTAGTGTATGCTGTCTCCAGGTTTTTTTGGAGGCACTCAGAGCTATGAAGTTTCCTCTTAGGTCTGCTTTCATTGCATCCCATAGGTTTGGGTATGTTGTGTTTATATTTTCATTGAATTCTAGAAAATCCTTAATTTTTTTCTTTATTTCTTCTTTGACTATGCTATCATTTAGTAGAGCATTGTTTAGTTTCCATGTGTATATGGGCCTTTTGTTGTCTTTGTTATTATTAAAGACCAGCCTTAATCCATGGTGATCTGATAAGATGCATGGGAGTATCTCAATCTTCTTATATATTCTGAGGCTTGTTCTGTGACCAACTATGTTGTCAATTTTGAGAAGGTGCCATGAGGTGCTGAGAAGAAGGTGTATTCTTTGGTTTTAGAATGAAATGATCTGTAGATGTCTATTAATTCCAATTGGTTCATAACCTCTGCAGGTTTCATTGTGTCCTTGTTCAGTTTCTGCTTCCATGATTTGTACATTGATGAGAGTGGGGTGTTGAAGTTTCCCAGCATTATTGTGTGTGGTGCACTGTAATTTTTGAGCTTTAGTAGGGTTTCTTTTATGAATAAGGGTGCTCTTGTATTTGGAGCATATATGTTAAGGATTGAGAGTACCTCCTGATAAATTTTCCCTATAATGAGTAAAACGTGTCCTTACTTATCTTTTTTGGTAACTTTTGGTTGAAAATCTACTTTGTTCAATATTAGAATGGCTACTCAAACTTGTTTCTTGGGTCTGTTTGCTTGAAAGGTTTTTTCCCAGCCTTTTACTCTGAGATAGTGTCTGTCTTTTTCTCTGAAATGAGTTTTCTGTATGCAGCAAAAATGCTGGATTCTGTTTATATATCCAGTCTGATAGCCTATGTCTCTATATTGGGGAATTGATTCCATTTATGTTAACATGTTAAGGAATAGTGGTTGCTGTTTCCTGTTACTTTTTTCTTTTAGAGGTAGTATTATATCTGTGTGTCCTTCTTCTTTTGGTTTTCTTGCTTAGTTGTCTTCTTGTTTTTTCTAGGATGTAGTTTCAGTCCTTGTGTTGGGTTTTCCACCTATTATTCTTTGTAGGGCAGGATTTGTTGTCAGATATTGTGTAAATTTAGTTTTGTTGTGGAATGGAATATCTTCGTCTCTCCGTCTATGGTAATTGAGAGTTTTGCTGCATATAGCAGCCTGGGCTGATATTTGTGTTCTCTTACGGTTTGTATGACATCTGTCCAGGATCTTCTAGCTTTCATAATGTCTGTTGAGAAGTTGAGTGTAATTCTGATTGGGCTGCTTTTATGTGTTACATAACCTTTCCCTTACTGCTTTTAATATTTTTCTTTGTTTTGAGCACTTAGCATTTTGACTATTCTGTGTCGGGAAGAATTTCTTTTCTGCTCCACTCTATTTGAAGTTCTGTAGGCTTCTTTTATGCTCATGGTCATCTCATTCTTAAGGGTAGGGAAGTTTTCTTCTACAATTATGTTGAAGATATTTATTGTGCCTCTTAGTTGATATTCTTTGCCATCTTCTATTCCTATTATTTTTAAGTTTGGTCTTCTCATTGTGTCCTATATCTCCTGGACACTTTGGGTTAGGAGTTTTTGGTATTTGTATCTTCTTTAAATGTTTTGTCTATGTTTTCAACGTTGTCTTCAGACTCTGAGATTCTCTCTTCCATCTCTTATAGTCTGTTGGAGATGCTTTCATCTGTGACTCCTGATTTTTTTTTTTTTTTTTTTTTTTTAGGTTTTTCCATCTCCAGGTTTGTCTCTTTTAGTGTTTTCTTTATTGTTTCTATTTCCATTTTCAATTCCTTCATCTCATTGGTTCATTTTTCCTGTAGTTGTTTGATTTCTTTGAGTGTTTTTTGTGTTTCCTCTTTAAAACCTTCTATTTGTTTATGGTTGTCCTCCCGTACTTTTTTAAGGTAGTTATTCATGCTCTTTCAAAGATCTTTATCATTGTCTTGAAGTATGATTTCAGGTCTGAGTCATTTTTTTCTGGAGTGTTTGGCAATCCACTGCTTGCTGTGGTGAGAGAGCTGGTTTCTAATATTACCAGATTGTCTTGGTTTCCATAGCTTAAGTTCTTTCATTTTCATCTTGCCATCTTGTTATCTGTGATTATACATTGTCTTATTTTCAGTGATTGGTGCCCCTCTTTCCCGTGAACCTGAGGACCCATGTGTTCAAGTAGAAAACCACTTCTGAGTGTTTGGCATTTACTTGGCAAGTAGTGAGTTCTGGTAGCAGGGCCTCAGCTCTGTCTTTGTGGGCTCAGATGTGGGAGCTCTTGTGAGTCTGTTCTGGTAGCTCAACCCTGTGCCCACAGGTCCTGAGTACTACTGGCAGGGAACTGGCTTTTTCTCTAGGCCACAAAGGACCCTTTTCCAGATAACACAGTTCTTTCTGCTCTCTGAGGACCCCCGATGTGCTCTCCCTGGGCCTCTGTGTCATACTCTCCTCTGGTCCAAGAGTAAGAGGGTCTGTAAAGTTAAACTTTTGCCTTTCCTGAGCAAACCTGGCTCCCACTGACAAGGGCCTTTGCCTTACTGTGGACCTTTTTGCCTAGACTTTGAGTCAGGGCTTTTCAGGCAGATCCTGATTCCCCATGCCAGAGGTCCATCTCCACAGAACTGGTGGGCCACATTTTTCGCATGTTCTGCCTAGCCCTCTCTGTGCTTTGGTGACTCACAGTGCAGTCTCACCAGCCTGTGTCCCTGGATCTCTGCTGCTCCACGTGCCAAAGGGCCCAAGCATTTGTTCCGTGCCCACAGACTTTCTGGGTGGATCCCACATCCCTATGCCAGAGGTCCAGCTCCACTGATCTGGAGGGCCATGTTTTCCTCGTGCTCTGCCTAGTCCTCTCTGCACTTTCGTTACTCACAGTGCAGTCTCACCTGGCCTGTGTCCCTGGATCTCCACTGATCCAGGTGCCCCCGGATCTTTTTTTATTTTTAATAGGAGACTTTTGATGACTATTTCTACTACTCTAGGGGTTATGGGGCAGTTTAAATGGTATATCTGATCCTAATGTAACTTTGGTACTTGATATCTCTCTAGAAAATTGTCTATTTTATCCTGATTTGCCAGTTTTGTTGAATACAGGATTTTGTAGTAAGATCTGATCTTTTTTTTAATTTCTTCATTTCTGTTGTCATGTCTCCCCTCTCATTTCTGATTTGTTAATTGGAATACTGTTTCTGTGCCCTCTTGTTAATCTAGCTAAAGATTTATCAATCTCGTTGATTTTTTGAAAAAGCCATTTTCTAGTTTTGTTGATCCCTTGTATAGTTCTTTTAGTTTATACTTGGTTGGGTTTAGTCCTGAGTTTAATTATTTCCTGTCATCTGCTTTTCTTGGATGCATTTGGTGCTTTGTGTTCTAGAAATTTTAGGTGTCCTGTCAAGCTGTTAGTATATGCTCTCTCCAGAATCTTTTGGAGGCACTCTGATCTATGAGATTTCCCTTTAGCACCGCTTTCATTGTGAGCCATGTTTTGGGTATGTTGTGCCTTCATTTTTGTTAAATTCTGAAAAGTCCTTAATTTATTTCCATATTTCTTTCTTCACCATGCTATTTTTGAGTAGAGTATTGTTCAACTTCTATGTGTACATGGGCTTTCTGTCATTTTTGTTGTTATAGAATATTTGTTTTAGTCCAAGATGATCTCCTAGGATTCATGGGATTATTTTAATCATCTTCTATCTGTTGAGTCCCATTTTGTGCCCAATTATATGGTCAATTTTGAGAAGGTTCCATGAGGTGCTGAGAAGAAGGTATAGTCTTTTTTGTAGAATGAAATTTTCTATAGATGTTTGTTAAATCTAGTTGGTTTATAATTTCTGTTACTTTTACTGTGTCTCTGTTTAGTTTCTGTTTCTATGATTTGTCCATTGATGAGAGTGGGGTATTGAAGTCTCCCACTATTATTGTGTGAGGTACAATGTGTGCTTTGAGCTTTAGTAAGGTTTCTTTCAGGAATGTAGGTGCCCTTGTATTTGGAGCATAGATATTCATAATTGAGATTTCATCTTAGTGAATTTTGGCTTTGAGGAGTATGAAGTGTTCTTTCTTATCTTTTTTGATAATTTTTGTTTGAAAGTCAATTTGATTTGATATTAGAATGGCTATTCCAGCTTGTTTCTTAGGACTATTTGTTTAGAAAATTTTTCCAGACTTTAACTCTAACATACTATCTGTCTTTATCACTCAGATGTGTTTTTGGTATACAGCTAAATGATGGGTCCTTCTCAGTTTTCCAGTTAGTCAGTGGTTTTTCATTGGGGAATTGAGTTCATTGATGTTGAGAGATATTAGGGACCAATTACTTTTGTTTCTTGGTATTTTTGTTGTTAGTGGTAGAATTATGTTTGTGTGGCTGTTTTATGTGTGGTTAGTTGAAAGAAGATTAGTTTCTTTTTTTGTACTATTTGGCTTCATTCCTTGTTCTGAAGTTTTTCATCTATCATCCTTTGTAGTGCTGGATTTGTAAAAAGATATGGTGGAAATTTGGTTTTATCATGGAATATCTTAGTTTCTCCATCTATGCTAATTGAAAGTTTTGCTGGGTATCGTAGCTGGGCTGGTGCTTGTGGTCTCTTAAAATCTGTAAAACATCTGCCCAGGACCTTCTAGCTTTTATATAGTTTCTGTTGAGAAATCTGGTGTGATTCTGATAGATTTGCCTTTATATGTCACTTGACCTTTTTTTCCTTACTGCTTTTAAGATTCTTACATGGTGTTTTGCATTTGCTGTTTTGACTATTATCTGATGTGAGAAATATCGTTTCTGGTTCAATCTATTTGGAGTTCTATAGGCTTCTCATATATATATCGGCATTCCTTTAGTAAGGTTAGGGAAGTGCTATAATTTTGTTGAAGATATTCACTGCCCCTTTACGTTGGGAATCTTCCCTCTGTTCTATACCTATTATCATCAGGTTTGATCTTCTCATTGTGTCCTGGATTTCCTGGATGTTTTGGGTTAGAAGCTTTTTGCATTTTGCATTTTCATCTGTTGTGTCAATGTTTTCCATTGTATCTTCTGTCCCTAAGATTCTCTCTTCCATCTCTTGTATTTGCTTGGTGATGCTGGCATCTATGACTCCTGATCTCTTTCCTAGGTTTATCTTCAGGGTTTTCTCCCTTTGTTTTTTCTTTGTTATTTCTCTTTCCATTTTAGATTCAGGATGGTTTTATTAAACTTTCACCTATTTTCTCATGTTTTCCTATAATTCTCTAAATAATTTTTCTATTTGTGTGTGTGTGTGTGTGTGTGTGTGTGTGTGTGTGTGCGCGCGTGCGCGCACACGCGCGCGCTTCCTCTTCAAGGGCTTCTACCTGTTTACTGTGTTGTATTGTATTTTTTTTTTTTTTGTCTTCAAAACAAGATTTATTTTTTTTAACATGAAAATACATGGAAAATACATTGGTCTCTTATCTGTTACAAATAAGACTCAAATTATTAATCATAACAAGAAGTATTTCTTGAGATATTTCCATCTACACAAAAGACTAACAGCTTATTATTTTTTTTAAAGATTTTAAACATTTTTTGCTTGAAATTATACATTTTTGTCAGTACTGTTTTTTCAGACATTAAAATAAATTTTACATAAAACCATGTGAATATGTTTTTTAGTCAGTACTTGATTTTTTTCAAGGGCTTGACAGTATGCATTGAAAACGTACTAGTTGCAATAAGCGTAAAGTACATGCAAAACAAAACGCAACATGGAAATAGTCAAAGTCTTCTTGTTTTGTGAATATATGTATAGTTTTTGTTTTCTTTATTTCTTGGACTTCATACAGTCTGTGAGTTGTTTCTGGGGGAGTGCAAGCCTCTGGGGTTAGCATCCCACTATCAGTGACTGCATATTATGTCTGTTCTTTTGTGACTGGGTTATCTCACTCAGGATGATCTTCTCTAGATGCAGCCATTTTCTTAAGAATTTGGTTAAGTCATTGTTTCTGGTGGCTGAGTAGTATTCCATTGTGTATATGTACCACAATTTTTGTATCCATTCGTCTTCTGAAGGACATCTGGGTTCCTTCCAGCTTCTGGCTATTATAAATAGAGCCGCTATGAACATTGTGGTGCATATATCTTTGTTGTGTATTAAAGTGTCTCTGGGGTATATGCCCAGAAGTGGAATAGCTGGGTCTTCAGGTAGTACTATATCCAATTTTTTGAGGTATCGCCAGACAGATTTCCAGAGTGGTTGTATTAGCTTGCAACCCCACCAACAGTGAAGAAGTGTTCCTATTTCTACGCTACCTCACCAGCATCTGCTGTCATCTGAGTTTTGGATCTTGGCCAATCTGACTGGTGTGAGGTGGAATCTTAGGGTTGTTTTGATTTGCATTTCCCTGATGGCTAAGGATGTCGAGCACTTCCTCAGATGTTTCTCGGCCATTCGGTGTTCCTCAACTGAAAATGATTTGTTTAGCTCTGTACCCCATTTTTAATAGGGTTATTTGATTCTCTGGTGTCTAGCTTTTTGAGTTCCTTGTACACCTTGGATATTAGGCCTCTATCTGATGTGGTGTTGGTAAAGATCTTTTCCCATTCTGTTGGTTGCCGTTTTGTTTTCTTGACGATGTCTTTAGCCTTACAGAAACTTTGCCATCCCATTAAGTCCCATTTGTTAATCTTTGACCTTAGAGCTTGAGCCATTGGTGTTTTGTTCAGGAAATTTTCTCCTGTGCCTATGTGTTCTAAGGTTTTCCCTACTTTCTCATCTAATAGTTCCAGTGTATCTCGTTTAATGTGGAGATCTTTAATCCACTTACACTTGAGCTTTGTACAAGGAGATAAAAACGGGTCTATTTTCATTCTTTTGCATGTTGAGTGCCAGTTGGACCAGCACCATTTGTTGAATAGGCTGTCCTTTTTCCATTGAATGTTTACTGCTCCTTTGTCAAAAATCAGGTGACCATATACATGAGGGCTCATTTCTGGATCTCAAACCTATGGGATGCAATGAAAGCAGTATTGAGAGGAAAACTCATTGCCCTAAGTGCTTCCAAGAAGAAACTGGAGAGAGCTCACATCAGCAACCTGACAGCACAGCTAAAAGCACTAGAACAAAAGGAAGCAGATATACCCAAAAAGAGTAGACAGCAAGAAATAATCAAAATTAGGGCAGAAATAGACCAAATAGAAACAAAAAAAACCATTGAAAAAATCAACAAAACAAAGAGTTGGTTCTTTGAGAAAATCAACAAGATTGATAAACCCCTAGCCAGACTAACTAAAGGGCAAAGAGAGAGTATCCAAATTAACAAAATCAGAAAGGAAAGTGGTGACATAACAACTGAAACTAAGGAAATTCAAGAAATCATCAGATCCTACTACAAAACATATACTCCACAAAATTGGCAAATCTGGAGGAAATGGACGAATTCCTAGACAGATACAAGGTCCCAAAGTTTAACCAGGACCAAGTAAACCATCTAAATAACCCTATAACACCTAAAGAAATAGAAGAAGTCATCAAAAGCCTCCCAACCAAAAAAAGCCCAGGTCAAGACGGGTTCAGTGCAGAATTTTATCAGACATTTATTGGGGATATAACACCAATATTCACCAAACTATTCCAAAAGATAGAATCAGATGGAATATTACCCAACTCATTTTTTGAGGCTACAATAACCCTCGTACCTAAGCCACACAAAGACCCTACAAGAAAAGAGAACTTCAGACCAATCTCACTTATGAACATTGATGCAAAAACACTCAACAAAATCCTTTCAAACCGAATCCAAGAACACATCAAAACCATCATTCATCATGACCAAGTAGGCTTCATCCCTGGGATGCAGGGATGGTTTAACATAAGGAAATCCACCAATGTAATCCACCATATAAACAAACTTAAAGACCAAAATCACATGGTCATCTCACTAGACGCTGAGAAAGCATTCGACAAAATCCAACACCCCTTCATGTTAAAAGTCCTGGAAAGAACAGGAATCCAAGGCCCATATTTAAACATAATAAAAGCAATATACAGCAAACCAACAGCCAACATCAAACTTAATGGCGAGAAACTTGAAGCAATCCCACTAAAATCAGGGACTCGACAAGGCTGCCCACTCTCTCCCTACCTATTCAACATAGTACTGGAAGTCCTGGCTGGAGCAATTAGACAGCAAAAGGAGATCAAGGGGATACAAATCAGAAAGGAAGAGATAAAAACATCACTCTTTGCCGATAACATGATAGTGTACTTGAGTGACCCCAAAAATTCCACCAGAGAACTCCTACAGCTGATAAACAAGTTCAGCAAAGTGGCCGGATACAAAATTAACTCAAACAAATCAGTAGCCTTCCTATACTCAAAGGACAAACATGTGGAGAAAGAAATTAGGGAAAAGGTACCCTTCACAATAGTTACAAAAACTATGAAATACCTTGGTGTGACTCTAACTAAGCAAGTGAAGGACCTGTATGGCAAGAACTTCAAACCTCTAAAGAAAGAAATTGAGGAGGATCTCAGAAAATGGAAAGATCTCCCATGCTCATGGATTGGAAAGATCAACATCTTAAAAATGGCCATCCTACCAAAAGCAATCTACAGATTCAATGCAATCCCCATCAAAATTCCAACCCAGTTCTTCATGGAATTGGAAAGATCAACGTGCAATTTCATATGGAATAACAAAAGACCTAGAATAGCGAAATCCATCCTCAACAACAAAAAAACATCTGCGGGAATCACTATCCCTGACCTCAAGCTATATTACAAGGCAATTGTGCTGAAAATTGCATGGTACTGGTACAGAAATAGGCAAGTGGATCAATGGAATAGAATAGAAGATCCAGAAATGAGCCCTCATGTATTGTATTTCTTAAAGGGAGTTATTTAGACTTTCTTAGAGTCCTCTAACATCATCATGAGTTGTGATTTTAAATGAAAGCCTTACTTTTGTAGAGTGTTGGGAATGTCCACAACTCACTATGGTGGGGGAACAGGGTTCTGATTATGCTATGTGGCCTTGGTTACGGTTGCTTATGTTCTTGGACTTGCCTCTCACCATCTGCTTATCTCTGGTGTTAGTTGGTCTTGCTGATTCTGACAGTAGCTTAAACCTCCTGTAATCCCATGTGTCAGCACTTGTGGGGGACCAGTTTTCTCCCAGCAAGGTCTGGATTTAGATAGATGTGTCACAGGATCAGCCAAGGGCACAGACAGAAACCTAAAGGATTCTGTTCCAGACTGCTCCTTTGTTCCTGTGTCCTGAGGGCTCTGGGAAGAACTCACAGGGCAGAAGTGGTGGTCTTACCTGTGCCATCAGGTATTTCAGCACTTCTGGGGAACCAGCTCTCTTCCAGAAGAATTTGGGTATAGAGAGCAGTGGCAGAGGGCCAGCTCTGGCTACAGGACAAAACTGCAAGAATCCTGACCATGACTGTTCCTCAGGTCCTGTGTCCTGAATATTCTGGGCAGGTTCTTCTTGAAACAAGAATTTGAGTTGGGGTGGTGGCCTCCCCTATGCTGTCAGATATGTCAGCACTTCTATGAGACCTGCTCTCTCCCACTGGGTTCTGGGTACAGAGTGTTCTGGCACCAGGTCAGACCCAGGCATAGGCAGAAGCTGGAAAAGACCTAAGCCTTTCAACTGCCTCAAAAACAGTGGTATACAACAAATCATTATGTTGTCATTCCTTTTGTCTAATAAACAGCATGTGCTCTCTTTATAATCTGTATCCCTATGCATTCAGTTATCCACAAGGTAAACCAAAGACTACTCAAGCGCTTCTTCCTCTCTTCTCCCCAAGTACAGTTGCTGATAAACTTCACAATTAATGCCATCAGAATTTACTGTATTATTCTTACATCACCCTCTTATTTCAAGTACCATCTCATCATGAACCATAGCCTTCAAAACACCCTGATCTTCTGTAACCAAAATTCTTATTCTCCAATTTATCCTCTATATTCTACTAAATATTTTACCCTACACCCAAAATCTGATCTTAACTACTTTAAGTCCAACTTCAAATTTCAGGTGTAGTTTGGTTAGTAAGGTGCCGTTAAGACACAAGTTCGATCGCCATTATCCATGTTAAAAAAACAGGCATGGTGGTATACAACTGTAGCACCCATGATTCTATACAACTGTAGGGCAGACACAGGCAAATCCCTGGAGCTTAGTGTCCACCCAGCCTAGCTGAATTTGCCAGCTCAAGGTCCCAATGAAAATTCGATCCCTCCCCTACAGAGGCAAGGACATGTGAACACATATAAATAAAATAACCACAAATCTTATCTTAAAAATGTGTTATTGTTTTATATATATATATATATATATATATATATATATATATATATATATATATATATATATATATATATATATATATAACTTTTCAGTTCTGTCCCATCTCTTAGGGTGTTGTGACTTCATTGTGACAGTTTATGCCTGAGTGTCTTGTTAACCTCCTATTAATTTCACTTTCCCATTTTTACACCTGTCAGCTGCCCCTTACTCTCAGCAATTTTAGCCAAATGGCTGATCCCTACATATTTTTCCATTCTTCAAAGTGTAGCTAGAAGTCATGGTCTTGTCCTCCATTGCTTTACTGTCCATTTGATAAGTGTTAACGAGGTGCAATCATTAATTTGAATGACAGGCTGACAACTATGAATGAACGGTAAGGATTCTACCCTCATAATTTACAACCTGGATGCAAAAATCTTTATACCAAAACATCAAGCCAGTCTAACTATTGTATCAAAACAATAATATGTAAATTTAAATATAAAGATGAGGAATATTTAGTATACAAATAGAGTCTTCCTGTGTTTTGGAGTACAAAAAAAGTCACTTCTGTGAAGAGTTAAACTTAGAAATAAAAGATTTGTGGGTGTTCCTGAGTGGAAAGGTGGGGAGGGAAATCCAAGTGATGGAAGCAGCATGTAAGTTGTACACAAAAGTTCTGAAGCAATAATCATAGTCACAACAGCATTGGTTTAAAGAAACTGAAGTTCATAACTCAGAATATAAAAAGTAGAGGGCCTACAATAAGCTACTGCTATACAAAAGAATCTATGCTGGTTAGTATTATGTCAGCCTGACCCAAAATAGAGTTACTAGAGATAAGGGAACCTCAGTTGAGAAAATTTCTCCATAAGATCAAGTTATAGGCAGATCTGTAAGGTATTTCATTAATTAGTGATTATTGTGGAAGAGTCCAGCACATTGTTGGTAGTACTACTCCTGGGCAGGGGTTTTTTAAAGAAAGCAGAATAGGCAAGTCATGGGAAGCAATCCAGTAAGCAGTAGCCATTCTTGGCCTCTGCATCAACTCCTGCCTATAGATTCATATCATGCTTGAGTTCCTATAGTGACTTCCTTTGATAATGAACAATGACATAGAAGTTTAAGCCAAATAAATCCTTTCCTCACCAAGCTGCTTTGGTTGTGATGTTTTATCTCAGCAGTATTAAACTTAACCGAGAAAAAGAAAAATGATATGGAGGTTTAAGAATTCTTTTTAATAGAAAAACTTTGAATATTCTTTTTCCTCATCATGAACATAATCATTATTATCATTTGATAATAATAGCAAAATATCTGAGGTAGCTGTCTTAGGATTACTATGCTAAAATACCACCATCAAAAAAGAAAGAAAGAAAGAAAGAAAGAAAGAAAAAGAAAAATGAGGATATAGGCCCCTGAGCTAGGGCTCTCCCACAGCCTCCCTTACTCAAATATCTGCTGGAGAGAGCTGTTTTCCCAGGAGTGCTGTCACTCTTAAGCTCACAGGTGAGAGCACCACTTTTGCTCAAATAACTGGCCAAAGAGGGACCCAGATGGAGCACACAGGGCACAGAAACTACAATACAGCCATGGACAGGATTCTTCCAGATTTCAACAACAACCCAGAAATAACCCTGTAACACAGCTCTCCACACCCAAATGCCAGCTGAAGAGAACTGGTCTCTCAGAAGTGCTGATCCATTTAAGATCACAGCTCTCTTCACATTACTGCCCTGAGAGAGCTGGTCTCCCAGGAATGCTGATACACGGAAGATCTCAGGCTCACAGTCCCACAGAAAGGACAAGCTCCAGTTGAAAAATGCAAAACCAACTAACACCAGAGATAGCCAGATTGCAAGAAGCAATCACAAGAACCTAAGAAACAAAAAACAAAGCTACATAACATCATCAGAACTCAGTCCTCCGACTACAGCAAGTCATGAATAACCCAACATACCGGAAAAGCAAGACTAGGATATAAACTCACATCTCATGATAATGATAGAGGACTTTAAGAATGACATAATAACTCCCTTAAAGAAATACAGAAGAACAGAGGTAAACAGGTCTTTAAAGAATAAAGACAAAAATCCCTTAAAGAATTGTAGAAAACACAACCAAATAGGTAAAGAAATTGAACAAAATCACTCAGGATTTAAAATGGAAAGTGAAACAATAAAAAAATCACAAAGGAAGACAACCCTGGAGATAGAAAACCTAGGAAAGAGATCAGGATTCATAGATGCAAACATGACCAACAAATTACAAGATATAAAAAAGAGAATCTTGGGTGCACAAGATAACACAGAAAACATTGACACAACAGTCAAAGAAAATGCAAAATTCAAAAACTCCTAAACCCAAACATCTAGAAAATCCAAGACACAAAGAGAATATCAAGGCTAAAGATAACTGGTTTAGAAGAGAGCAATGATTCCCAACATAAAAAGCAAATAAATATCTTCAACAAAATTGTAGAAGAAAATATTCCTAACCTAAAGAACAAAATGCCCATGAACATGCAAGAAGCCTACAGAACTGCAAATAGATTAGACCAGAAAAGAAATTTCTCCCATCACATAATAGTCAAAACAGTAAATGCACAAAACAAAGAAAGAATATTAAAATGTCAAGTAACATAAAAGCAGACCTATAAGAATTACACCAGATTTCTCAACAGAGACTATGAAAGCCTGGGCAGGTGTCATACAGATCCTAAGAGAACATAAATGCCAGCTAAGCTACTATACCCAGCAAAACTCTCAAAACCTAGATGGAGAAACCAAGAAATTTCATGAGAAATCCAAATTTCCACAACCGAGCAAAAGCAAGCAAGTAATCATTTTTCAATAAATGTAATTCCACCTCAAACAACATAATGCAGGAAGTTTTGATTACTTTTCCTTAATATCTCTTAACATCAATGGACTCCATTCCCCAATAAACTAACATAGACACAGACTAACAGACTGGATACATAAACCAGAACCAGAATCTTGTTTCATACAGGAAATGCACCTCAGTGTATTTTTGTATGTTTTTGTATGTATATACATGAGTTTAAATCCTTGAGTGAGAAGGTTATACTGAAGTTTCACACCCCTCTACAAGGATATTGCCATTGCTGACCTCAAGACCTTCCCTTAGTCTTCACCTACCCATCACTACCCAACAAAGTCACCCTGGGAATGTGGGGCCCTAAGAGACAAACAGCATCTGGTAAGGCAAGCTTGAAATTACCATGAGAAAAAAGGAAGTTGAGCCAGATTCAGATGTGTATCCCCAATGCTAAGAATTTCCTGCCATAAAGAATAGTCAGCACCCCTCCTCTAATGGGTGTTAACCAGGATAGTGATATCACTCCACCAGGGGCCTCCAATTGTGTGAAAGGTCAATATTGACTGTTAATGGGAATTAACCAAATCATGCTGTTATCTAAGTCTACCTCACAAAAATTTATAAAAAGTGTGCATTTTGAGAATTCGGGTTCTTCACAGTCCTGCTTGCAGGACAGCTTCAGTGTACTGGAATCATTAAACCTCTTGCTTATTGCATTGATCTCCATTCCTGTGTCTCTGTGGGTGCGGGCATTTCAGATGTTGAGTCCATTGGGCACAACAGGAACCAAGCCTCTAGTCAAAATGGGCACTTGGAAACAGAATCCATATTCAAATCTGCCACGTGATAAGGATTTGTGTCTAATTCTAAAAACAGCTAGTCTTTAAATAAAGTAGACTCTCTACCCTTAATCATTTTGATCACAGAATAGATAGGATGAATGGAAATGGGGAAATGGAAGAACTGGTAAAAATGAGTAGAGTATTTCAGACAAGGTATGAAGATGAATGTGCACCAAAAAAAGCATTTCTACCAATGACAGAAAAAGGAATTGCCCAGAAGGTAAAACTGGAAGCCTAGATGAGGACTTTAGTAGTGATTCCAGGATATTGCAGGTGAGGCCTCTATGCTTATCTTGTACAATAAGGAGAATAACTGTGTATGTACTATATAAGTTCAGAGCTGATGCTTTATAAATAGATCTGGAGGCTAAATGAGCTATTTTAAAGTGAAAGGCATTGACTTAAAATTTGGTACATGGGAGAAGATGAAATCCATGTATACAATTCCTACAGAACATAAAACATAGAATCAATAACAACAAACATTTGCCAATAACCCAAAATCACACACACACACACACACACACACACACACACACACACACACACACACACACACGAGGGAAATGATTACACATTTGAGCAGTGTTGTTTGTACCTGTGCTGTCGAGTGTGGAGTATGTGCAGAAATAAGAGGTCAACTTGAAGGAGTCAGTTCCCTCTCTTCACCATGGAAGTCCTAAGGAATGAATTAAGAGCAACAGGTTAGACAGAAATCATTCTAACACACCAGCCATCTTCTTGTCCCCTTCTTTGTTTGTTCTAAAATCATAATTTCTGTACACTCTAGTGGGACAAAAAAAGCAAAGTCTTTTCATCTTTTATAGAGTTATTTAGAAGGATAATCCATTATCTGCTAAAGTGCATTTTCTATGAGTTTACCCTCACCTGTAAGAAAAGGCTATATATACACAGGCAATGATCAGTGGGACAGAGCCAGCTTACCTGTGTAACACTGCAGCATTCCTGCTGTTGGCTGCATCTATTGTTCCATAAATAGGGTTACTTGAGATCCATGAAATGCTAATGGCAGAATTTGTTGGCACACTTAATTCAGCTGGAAATCCCCTTATCCTTCTTTTTCCATGCAAATTTATATATTGTCTAGGGTACTTTTCCAACTTTTACTAAAATACGAGGCTTATGGAACATGCTCTAATTTACATTCTACTCAGAAGTTTTGACACGGACTTGCAATTACTTCACACATCGAATCATCATGCAGATATGTCATATGATGTTATATTACATTAGCCTATTTCATGAATTTTCAAATATAACAGTTTAAGATTAGCATTCTCAGAGTAACACTATGATGCTAAAGAAGTGAGTAAAATTAGAATACTGAATCTCAAGCACATTGTTCAGAACTTGGAGTTTTGCATCAGTCCTTTCTTTGTGTTAAAATCAGAGAAGCCAGAGGTGTGGCTTAGTTTGTAGGTCGCTCTTCTAACACGTTCAAGGCCCTCACATCCATCAACAGCACCATATAAGGTTGCCTTGTGGTGCTTACCATTAATCCCAGCACTAAGAAAGACATTGGAGAGCCCAGCTGTTAAGGTCACAGTCTACCATGTGCACATTGCTCTCTGAGTTATCTCTCAATGGCCTTCCTCATCTCCACTTGTCCTTAACTGTAGAGTGTCTCTAAGTAAAGATACCAGACTTTATTTGGAAGATGATCTGTAGAAAGCGTCCTGCAAATGCTGCTCTTTTCTCCAGACTGTCTGATAATTAGGCACTGCCTGATGACCAATCAGTCCTTCCCACCCATATGATTAGGTGCTGTGTTATGACCAATCAACCCGTTCTACCCATAACCCTAAGAGCACTTATTATATTCCTTGCCCCTGGAACAATAAAATGAGCTGTCTCTCAGAAGTTCTTTCTATCATACTCATCGCTATCTGAACCATGTTCCCCACTTCTCCTCCCTTTGTACTTGAGGGATGGAGGCAAAAACCCTACAAGGAAAATGGAGTCCTACAAAAGGGATGCCGGGACAGAGAAAGTTCAATATCATCCTGGACTATATAAGAGTCCAAACCCACACTAATCTAGACATTTTGTCTCAAAAAGAATAAAAATAATATAAATATATTTATATTATATAAAATAAATAATAAAAATATAAAGTACAGAAATCAAAATTCAAGTAAAAATCGTGAGATGAATTTATTCTTGTCATTATTATATGTTGAAATGATTTTGGGAGCTTTTTGGGGATATAAACACCCTTGCCGATTGCTTCTATATCTAGAAGACAGTGTACTTAAAGTTGGTCCTTCTGTGGAGCAAAGCACTGATAAGCAAAGCTGTTTCCTTGGAAACATCTAAGCAACATCTGACATCTTGCTGAACATCTAAAATTTACAGCTGGTCTTTGGTAGCCAGCAACTAAACAAGCTGACTTATGAGAAGCAAGTAGCAAGCTGAGATGAGAAGCCAATTATGAATATTTACTAGATGAAAAATCAATCTCTTTCAGTCTTTTAAAACTGAAATATAATATTTAATGTTTATACCAAGTTCTGATATGATTTGTACATCTGGTTTATAGTTCTTAAAATGCAAATTGGTAGGATGTATTTTCTTTCTATTTCTGGAATTAAGGTCAGGATCAAAATCAGCTTCTGGGGGGAAGAGTTAATTTAGCTTACATGTCCTGATCATAGTCCATCATTAAGGAATACAATAAGGGCAGAAACTGCAGGCAGGAACTAAAGCAAAGATTATGAAGGAATGCTGGCTAATGAGTTATTCTCCATGACTTCCTTACTTTGCTTTCTTATACTCCTATGACCACTTTTCCAGGAGTGGCACTAACAGTAGGCTGGCCCCCATATCAATTATTAATCAAAACAGTGTTCTCACAATGCTGCATATAGGTTTGTCAGATGGATACATGTTCTGACCAAAACCTGCTTCATAAAAACAACAGGTTCCCCATGGCAGGAGTGAGGATTGAAAGAATAAAAGACAATTAGACAAAACTGTAATATGACTCTATTTCATTAGTTTTCAAAATCTGAACATTCCTGAACATGGAACTTGCAGAGATTGAGATCTGAGGTCTTTTTTTTTTTATTTTAGTCTTTTTTTTTAAACTTTAATTACATGCAGAAAGATGACATCTGTTCTGAGTCAAGGAACAAGCAAGCCAATAATCAAAAATCCTGTAAACATCTTTCTGGGGGCTAGGTGGGGAGACCCATACCAAAGGGACTTCCAAGAGACTAATGGACTGCCACACCTACATCCACTGAGCCAGCCCTGACCTACAAATGTAAAAGTTCTTAATCCAGGCCAGTTTCCTGAGCCTAGGGACATAGTCAGATTCCTTCCTTGATCAACTTCTAATTATCCTGGTGATGTCAAAATTCCTCCCACCAACTGTCCAGTGGCACCAAAAAGCTCTCCATAATTTTCTCATCTTAGGTTTTTCTCTTCCCAGATGACCCTGGTTTTTCTGTCAAGTTGAACACAAACTAAGCAGGGCAAGGCCTAATTCCATTAAATGTGGAAGCCAATCAGAATGCAGTCAGAAGAGATTTTGAAAACTATTGAAATGGACATTTATCGCTGTTACTTACTTTACCTTGTGTGGTTAAAAACAAACAAACCCCTTAGGCCAGGGGAAGCAAATAGAATCATAATGTACTCTGAGGCAAGCACTGTGTGTCAGCACAGTGCTGTCATAAGTAAGCAATGATGTGTGCTCATCAGGTGTTTCTCCGGGAACTTATAACCCACTGTTTACCTTGTCATCATATCGCTAACCATGTGATAAAGGCAGTGTATATCTGCTTCTGGGTAGAGCAAAGTCCAGACCAAGTGATGACATCATGTCTGGCCAAATGGTCAGATATTTGGAACAGCAGGAGGAGTACTCGGACACTCAGAAACATATTACAAATCTTGTTCCAGACCGGTAAGTCAGGAACTTAGAGGAACCCTTGACCATCAGGGTTGAACAAGGGCTTTAGAGAAATCTGACACAGATTCAATTCTAAGAGTCCCTGCTATGTAAACAGAAGGCAATTATTAGTCATTCCTGAACATGGAACTTGCAGAGATTGAGATCTGGAGCTATTGAGTACTTATAAGAGAAGTTGCTCTTCAGTTGGTCCTAATCATTGCTGATTCCTCAGCTTTTAGCATCTGGAAAAAGATGCTCCAAAAAGGCAGTTCTCACTATCCTAATAGAGAAGAATGGCAGCTGGTTGAAGGATCTCCAGTGAATTATCACTCCCCAGCTAGACACTTCACAATGAAACTCACCAGGCTGTAAGAACTGGTCATAAATTCATATTAACCCTCTCCCTCAATTATAATGACAAGGAAAATCATAAACAATAAAAATGTAAAACTCTACTTTTCAAAAGGATATCATTCAATTATTTCTTTTTTTGTGACAATTTCTAGATTATAATTTTAGTTGTGAAGAATCATTCACTGAATTACTTTGTCAGAACTTTGCTGATGATTAAGTCCTGTCTATAAATATCTAATGGATCATTTTCCAGGGTATTACTATCTACTTAAACTCATATTTTTAAACATTTCTCATCCTGTGTATTGTTACAACATTAACATTTATGGAATAATAAGACTGCACAAAATGTTAATATTTACCTTAATCCTGCATTGTATAGTCAGTTCATTGTTGTAAACAGTTCCAATTTTTCCAAGTTCCTAGCACAATGGCTGACACAAACTTCAAACAAATACATGAGTAAAATAAATACAATCAATATTCAGATTCATTTGATGTGTTCTATATTCTAATATTTATTTTAAAATGTTGTAACTTTTCATAGCACCCTTAAGAGAGATGAGGTTATTAGAATATGTTTTAAAAATAAGAATGCAGATGCAGAAAGGCAAAATAATCTTTAAAAAGAATGCAGGGAGTCAACAGTGAACTGGGATGTGAATCTGTCTCCAACTGAAATCTGGTATAGTCATGGTAACTCATGATCTGAAATACTGGTGCTAATCTTTAAATAAAGATGCTCCAAAAAGATAGAGATCTTTGAAAAATGAGGTGTTTGAAACTAACAGACACTGTCAAGAAAGCAAAACCACAGCCAACAGATTGGGAAAAGATCTTTACCAACCCCACATCTGATAGAGGCCTAATATCCAAGGTATATAACGAACTCAAGAAGTTAGATGCCAGAGAATCAAACAATCCTATTAAAACATGGGAACAGAGCTAAACAAAAAATTCTCAAATGAGGAATATCAAAAGGCTGAGAAGCATCTAAGGAAGTGCTTGGCATCCCTATTCATCAGGGAAATGCAAATCAAAACTACCCTGAGATTCCACCTCACACCAGTCAGACTAACCAAGATCCAAAACTCAGATGACAGCAGATGCTGGCAAGAATGTGGAGAAAGAGGAACACTCCTCCACTGTTGGTGGGGCTGTAAACTTGTACAACCACTCTGGAAATCAGTCTGGCGGTTCCTCAGAAAATTGGACATAGTACTACCTGAAGACCCAGTTATTCCACTTCTGGGCATATACCCCAGAGATGCTCCAACATACAATAAGGGCACATGCACCACAATGTTCATAGCAACCTTATTTATAATAACCAGAAGCTGGAAAGAACCCAGATATCCTTCATTAGATGAATGGATACAAAAATTGTGGTATATTTACATAATGAAGTACTACTCAGCTATCAGAAGCAAAGACTTTATGAAATTCTTAGGAAAATGTATGCATCTAGAAAATATCATCTTGAGTGAGGTAACCCAGTCACAAAAGAACAGACATAATATGCAGTCACTGATAACTGGATACTAATTCCAGAAAGCTCTGAGGTAGGAAAAAATAAATGTATAGCACCCACTCAGAGTATGGTAGACCTGGACCTAAAATCATTAACATTCCAAGGGCTAAGAATATAGCCTTGTGGCAATTTTTGGTATTCAAAGATCATTATGCTTAATCTATACTCACCAAGAAATCTGTTTCCATGTTACGTTCTGTCCTACATGTACTTTATGCTTGTGGTAACTAGTGGGATTTCAATGCATGCTACCTCTAAAAGAATTAAGTGCTGACAAAGAATATTCATATAGTGTTATGCCAAAATGCCGTTAAAAATCTCTATATGTATCCCTCTTATTTTAAAATAAAGTTGTAAGAGAGTTAAAAAATAAATTTAATTTAAAAAAAAGAAACTAACCGACCGTAAAATGTACCCCTTTTAAACTAAAGTATATAAAGTATAAAATAGGTATTTTACATATTTGTGATGTTCTTTATCTACCATATCTATAAAGTTCCATAATATTTGTTCAAAAATAATAAAAGTTTTATTTACAACACCAACCCCTTCCTGAGCCCTTAGTAATCACTAATCTAATTTTATTTTGTATGGATTTTCCAATGTGAGGTATTTTATATAAATTGTATAGTCCAGTATGTAGTTTTTTCATGCCTGGCTTCTTTCACTTAGCAAACGGATTCTCAGGTTCATCAATGTTATTGCACTATGATAGTTAATCTTCACTACTAAGCTGACAATCTTGAAAAGGGGACAATCTCGAGAAATTGCCTCCATCATATTGGCATGTAGCAAAGTCTATAAGAAAATTTCTTGTTCCTGATTAATGCAGGAAATCTCAGCTCTCTATAGACAGTGCTATCCCTGAGTAGACAGACCTGGGCTGTATAAGAAAGGTAAATGGGGAAGCCAGATAAAGCAAGAGAGTAAGCATCATTCCCCTAAGACCGGTGCTTCATTTTCTAACTACAGGTTTCTACTTTGAGTTAATGTCCTGGCTTCCATGATGGACTATGACATAGAATTATAAGTCAAACAAACTCCTCCCTCCCCAAGTTGGTTTTGATCAGTGTCTGATCATAGCAAAAGAAAGCAAACTAGGACCACATGTATCAATATTTCATTCCTTTTAAAAACTGATATCCAATTGTTTAGATAATTGTATTCTGTTTATATATTTCTGTATATGATTCTCATATTCATGTATAATAAGACTTTATGTGAACCCACATTTTCAGCTCACTTGATCATATACATAGAAGTGAAAGTAGTAGCTTTGTGCTTAACATTGAGGAACTGTCAAACTATTTTGCAAACCAAGAGTGTCATTTTAGAGCCCTATCAGCATGTCCCTGTGTGTCTTTCTTGACAACTAGGATTGCTTCTGTTTATTGTGGTCATCCCCGTGGGTTTTGTTACTTATTTTTAAGTCCTAGTTTTCTCAATTATCATAGAACTATCTGCTTCTTAGATTGGTTGGAACGTATAATACACATCTGTGATCACAATAACTCACAAAATAATGTTTTCAATCTGCCACTATTGCACCTTCCTTCAACCCTGAAAACAGTTTATAACAGTTCTTAGAACAGATTTATGGCATGCATGCTTTATTTCTGCTTAGACATAGCAAAATTGACAAAACAGAAATGACATTCCTGAGTAAGAAAATAACTATTCCAGACAAGTGACTTGAAAGAATGAAGACATGTTTTATCTGGTGTATTGATTACTCTATGCCTAAGCAATCGGATTTAAAAGTTACAGAGACAACAGTAGGCATATATACTCTACCAGTTCCTTAAGCAAATGAGTCACACCACAAAACTACTTGTACTGTTGTCATTATAATAAACATCATGCAAAGCTAGGAACTTATAACCATGAGTTTCATATGATGGAGATCAGGATGTAGCTACCTGGAGATTCAAAGAGAATGGAAACCAAGTTGTCTCAAATGAATGTTTTTCAGTTAATGGTCTGTGCTATCTTTTTTGCTTTCCACTGCTCTGGGTAAAACTGTGCAGGCCAGAGATTTAGTCCCCTTCTAAATTACTTCCCCCTCATGTAAGTGATAAATGACTTTAAGTACTTTTATTGCCCTGTTTCTTCTACAACTTATTTTTGCTTGAAGGTTGCTATATAAGAGATCTCTAATATTCCTACTACATTACCAAGAATATAGTTTCCTAATTGCCAAGAATAGTATTTTCTCCCTCAGACCTTGTTTCTGATCCTTGGCTGTCCTAATTATATGTCTTGTTACAACAAAAGCATTTGACAGAAAGGAGATTGCGCCTCAGAAATCAGCACTCAGGCAATGCTTGCTTTGCCTCTCCATCTAAACAGCATTCTCCACTCTGCAGGAAAAGAATGAGCCCCAGTGCCTCAAGCAGATGCCTTCACACACTCTCACCCAAGGTGATTTCTTTAAACATCTGTTCAAGCAAGCTAGCAGCATCAGCAAGCTATGTAAGGAATTTAACAAGCTGAGTCACTAACAACTATTACCTTCTCTTATCATCTCTCCCTATCATGAGATTCCTTAACTACTAAATTATAAATTTGCACTTTTCTAAAAGCTATCTACTTCAATTTTACATAGACTTTATAAAAACTTGAAAATGTAAAACTTCTAAAGATCAGTTACAGGGGCTAGAGAGATGGCTCAGCAGATTCTCAGCACCTACATGGCAGCTCACAATCACCTGTAACTCTACTTCCAGAGGATTCAACACTGACTTCAAATCTCTATTGGTACCAAGAACTCATTCAGTGTATGTACCTACATTCAGGCAAATCATATATGAACACTTTTTTTTTTTTTAATTTTTAAAGTCTGCCTATTACTCCATTCCAAATGATCAATTATAGGCGTACTTTTAACAGTGTATATTCCTTATAGACATAAAATCCTGTAGTTTTAATAAACAGTTTCCACCTTCAATTGTCCGCTGGCTTGGCATATCGTCTCAAAACTGATGTCTACAAGTGTGGGAAGAAGAGCTTCAAGAATTGAAAATAATTGGACCAGGCTGATGTTAACCTTCTCCCTTGATGCAACTTCCTTCTTCTGCTCTAATGAGTATCAATAAAGAGAAGCAGATTGGCCCATCAGTTACCCACGTCAGTATCATCAATGGGGAGAAACCAAGAGGGAAAATGCCGACAGTGGTGCTGTGCACATTTCTACTGATGTTTCGGGGTGAGCACTTTAGTCAATGGAAACAAACTCCTCGGAAGCAAATGCTCATTAGTAAAAGTAGTACATGATCATTAGAAAAACTTCTTAAACAATAGTAAAAGAGAAAGGGGGCAGGGAAAACGTGCAGAGATTCAAAGAGATAGTCTTTGGGAACAACTGTGTCTAGAAGCTTTTCATTGCATAGAAATGTAACTTACGAATTCTAGTTTTCTTGATAGAGAAACACAAACTGCTTTTCAGATCATATGGCGAGCTAGCTACTGCTCCAGTCAGCATCAGGCTTATCCTTCATAACACTGACTAAAACCAGTTTTATACCTTTGCCAATAAAAATATACCTTGCTTAAATATTTTATATTATAATTATTAGTAAATTGTGTATTTTCCAGTCATGCATTTTAAGCCATTTTAAAGTCTTTTATATACTAGTTATTGATTGGCTAGATGTTTTCATATCAATATCAATAATATACTCATTTATCTCAGCTTATAATTTGTCTCAAATTTAGGTGTTTATGAAATCCAAAATATTAGATAACATTGCATAAATAATCCAGCATGTTGATTTACTTAAATACAATTCTCGAAATTTTACAAATATCATATTTTTGGAGTTCTGTTTTTGTGGGAAATTTGTCAGTGTATGAGTTTCCTGAGTGTTGATTGTTTTTGTTTGTTTAACAGAGACAGAAATAAAGGGGCATAGAGTTGAGTGGATCAAGAGATAGTGAGGATCTGGGAGGAGTTGAAGAAGAAAAAAGGCATGACCAGACTATATTACATGAAAAAAATTTCTTTTAATAAAAGAGAAGGTAGAAATAGTTAATAATTCTTTTATGTACTACTTGTCAGTCTGTTAAAAAAGAATGGCTTGGCTATTTCATAAAATATTAATTTGTCATCTAATAAAGATAATTATTATAATTAGTATAATTAAGTTAATAATTATCATAACTGAAATATGTGCTCTCTTCATTTATTTTTCTTTTTGTGATTTTATGATAAATAGTACTTATTTCTACTCCAACCACTTAAAAGTTGTCATATCAATTTCCCAAATATCTTTTGTTAATTTGGGATAGATTTTATACTTGCTGTTTTGAAACTTTTGTTTCAAGACCATACTTGCATCCAGGTTTGCGCACTGATTGGTAGCCTAGAAACTCACTGAATGATTATAACAAAATATCACACTGATCAGAGGCAGCTTGTAACATTGATTAGATGTTGGTTGTATGTGTCTGCATGTTTCTTTAAGAGCATGTACATGTGTGTGCACATGCATGTGTATATATTTGCATTGTAAACTTGGATCTTGTTCTAGTTTCAGTTTTATTGTGATAAAATATCCTGAAAAAAAGTCAATTAAGCAAGAAAGAGTTCGCTCAGTTTACAATTTGAAGTACAGTCCATCGTTTTCAGGAAGGCAAGGCAAGAACTAAAATGGCTACTCCCATCACATCTTCAGTCACGAGTAAGAATATATGCATTCTCCATTGCTTGTTCTCATCTAGATTTTCCCTTGTTTCCATTGTTCAGGAGTTTGTGCCTAGGGAATAGTGCCACTGACAGTGGACTAGATCTTCCTACATCAATTAACAATCAAGAAAATTGCTCAAAAATATACCTACAGGCCAACCCAATCTAGGTAATTCCTTATTAAAACTCTTCTTGAATGATTCTAGGTTGTTTAGAGTAAACCGTTAAAATTGACCAGCACAGATATCTTTCCCAATTTCTCTCCATCTTGTTTTTTCAAACTAAGTCTCTCACTAAAACTGAAGTTTATAAATTAACCTAGACTTGTTGGTCAACATGTCTTAGGGATCCTCCTGTCTCTATCTCACCAGGGATAAGATTACAGGTGCATACTACCATGCCTGACTTTTATATGGGTTTGGAGAAACAAACTCATGTCCTCATTTTTGTATATCAAACAATCTACTGACTGAGCCATCTCACTAGATTTTGATAGTGATTTATTAAAGTATCACTTATTCCAACTGAATAAATATTCATTTTGTATCATAATATTTCTGTTTCATATTATTGACCTTCCCTTCAATGATTCAGAGCTGGAAAACACATGCTTAACTGGGAGTTATGCTGCTGGTGGGTTGCAATACTGTCTCTGAGACATATGAACCCAAGACACAAAGAAAAGCCCAGACAAGCATGGGAAGGATCTTCATACTGTTTGTATTTCTATTAAGGAATTGACAAAAATCATTTAAAACACCTCAACTTGGACACAGTGGGAAGATAGAGATTATGGAAATCAGCAAATACTTTTAACAGGCAGGGCTTCCTTCTCTCCAGGGTCACTCACACATTACCCGCAACCTGTTCTGAACTATCTCCATACTACAGTAGAATACAAATTTCAATATGTCCAAAATTAAGTTCATCGTCTCTCTTTTCTGAGTTTATATACCATGGATCTATGCAATCTGGCCTTCCTTTCTTTCTTCACTTCATATCTGATCATGTACAAGGTATCATACATTTTATGACAAGGCAAGTAACATACCGTTTCTCAGATTGGTTCCTCCTCTCATTTGCCGCTTCAATCACCAAAAGTCTCTATGATATTTACATGTCTTTCTAGAGTTGAAAAGTAAAACTTTTTTTCAAGTTATTTGTGGCTAAGCTTGACCAATCAGAACAGACACATGTTCAAAATTGGAAACAGTCCAGTCATTATACTCTAGGTCCCTATGGGATACACCGGATGGAAGAAACTGTAAGGATGAAGGTACTCAAGAGCTCCAGACAGAGTTCCTAGATAAGAACTGTATAGTGGCATTTCAATATGTGGCTAAGAAGACTATGTACTATAGCAACCGGATGGTTCTGTGTGTGTAGGAGAGAGGCAATAAGTGGGTGTAGGCTTCTTTATCTATATGACTTTCTCTGGAAGTGGCTTATTTTTCTTATGCCTACTTTATCACTCAGAATATGGTAACACAATCCAGGCACACACACATGAAGCTCTGAAATTTCATCTTTCCTTGCCAGCAATAGGCCCCCAACAAAATCTGGAGTATATTTTTGCCAATGGGAAGAAATATGCATAATAAATTTAAAGTAATAATAATATGCTTCATGTTTGATAAATTGATGCATCAAACAGAAAACACGAATTTCTCTCTTTTGTCTCTGTTCTGTGCACAGAGGCAAAGGAATTATAAATAAATGGTTGTATTATAGGTCACAGAGAGTTTTCTGGTGACTCTTGTATTATGTCCATTTACGTTCCCCTTCATGACAACTATTACTCCATAAATTCAACAAAATCAAGAATATCTGTGATTACAGTATGTCTACCAACATACAAAAAACAACTTCTTATTTTATAGCTTCCCTATACTCCGGATTAGTTTGTACATCCATGGCTTAGAGAGAAAATTAAGTAAACTTTAATTTGATTATTTCCACTCGAGTGTATAAAGCTACTTCCTTGCCAATAAGCCTCTATTCTGAGCAGTTATTACACCCCTTTTCTGAATGTTGTGTATGGCAATAGAGTTCTCTGAAAATTATACCTTCAATTTTTAGGTGCTTCAAAACTTTTGCTGCTTTACTACATTTTTTTTAAATGACATTCTAAGCCTGAACAGGAAAATAGTGCAGTCAAAATGTACATTCAATTTGTAAAACATCAATTATATTTCTCAAACATTGCTCTGCTAGGCAGAATAATAAAGTACCAAACTTTCCATTTGGCCTCGAGTTAATAAACATCCTCCTTCTGCATTAAAGATGACTTAAGTAGTGCTAAGGTTAGGAAAGTGAAATACGATGTGATTATAAACTCTAAGTGTTTGGCTTGAAGCAATCACTCATTTTTGCATGAGAGAAAAAAACTTTTGTTTATTCTGATGGGAGTTTTCCTTTCTGGAATACTGAGTATGAATTACTTCTGTAGACCACATATGTCCCTCAGTAAACATTTGTGCGTGATTGAGGGCTGACTAGGCTGGCCTGCTCACATTAAGATTATTCTCTGGAGCAAAATTAAATTTACACTAATAGCTTTTCATGACTCTCTGGATAATCAGAAAGTGGAGGAGAGCAAGTGAAAATGGCATACTGCTCTCCTGTGTATCTGCAAAGCCTTCCACACCATGAGTGGAGGCAGCTGCTCTGTTCACCATCATCATTTCATTCCAGCTCCTACTGTCAGAGTCAGTGGTCAGTATATACTAAAGTGATAGGACAAATTTTATCAATGTAATAGATTTTTCTCAGTTTCTTCCTTTTGGAGTCTATGTAGACTACTTCACTTTGGGCCTCTTTATCTCTTTGGATTCTATATTATCAGAAAAGTTGCTTTGAGATGCAAGAAAATGGCTAAGAGGAAGATAAGTACATAGAAACTTAGGTCAGAAGCCTTTGAGAGGCTATGCACTGTAGCATATAGGATAAACTGTGTATACAAGGTGGTAGATGACACAGGAAATTGGAAATATAGGACCCAGTGGGGAGTCTAAGAATCATGATTCTTAGAAAATGTGAAAAGGTACATTTAACAAAACATGGGATTTTATTAATTTATTTTTATTAGAATTGTGTTGCTGACTCTGAGATTATTCTGCTATTGAAGAGAGTGAATTTGGCTTATGAGTTTTACACCCATTTTTCTTTAGCATTCTCTGTTTCAAAATAAAAAGAGAGGGCCAATGTTGATGTACTTTTCCAATATTTTCAACCTCTAATCTCAACCCCATCACTTTTTAAAGCACATTTATAAGTGATTCAGAAAACAGCATCTCAGTTGGTTAATATTACACTTGGTGTTAAAAGTCCACAGTCAACCACTATGGTCAGAATAGAATCAAAGAAATCTAAACCTGCTGCTAATGAGCAGAACAGAGATGGCTAGGGGGCAATTTGATCTTATATGACATAGTTACATTTCCATATCTCTGTGTCTCTTAACTGTTCCAACGTCCCGTCGTTAATGTCTGATATTTCTAAAAGCCAACAAGCTCATGTAACCTTACTTGAATAGAGACAGGGTAGCAAGAAAAAAGGTCAATAGGAGTGGGTAGAGAAATGGAATTTGTAACCGTGATGAGCTGAGTTCAAACTGTATTTTGAGCATGTATTAACATGAACAATTTATTAACAGTCACAGAGGATAACTCTGAAGGTTAAAGGAGAAAGCAGAGGAAAAAACTCAAAATGACCCCTGTGTTGGGCAGTTTTCCAATGGTAATAACATAATACCACAGAGAGTAAGACATTTAAAAATGGGAGTTTCTTTTCTCTCACAGTTCTAGTTAGATGTTGTGAGAAACTTTTTAGTGATGGCCTTTTAGAGTCACATAGAAAAAACCAGATGTGTACATAAATGCGTCTTCTGATCTGTGTCTCTCCTCTTTCTTTTGTTCACTATGTGGTGGCATGGATATGGGGGTGTGCTTGCCCTGGGTGCATATGCAGAGGCCAGAGCAGAAGGAAATGTTGACAGATGATTTTCTCTGTTGCTGTACCAACTATTGCTGTCCCTACTATTGCCTTGAGAAAGAGTCTCCCACTGAGTGTGAAGCTCAGTATTTGGGCTAGTGAACTGTGAAATCTACCTGTCTCTGTGTCCCTGATTCTAGGATTATAGACACACACAGCCATGCCCTGCTTTTTACATGGGCACATGGGCACGGAGGAACAAGCTTAACTCAAGATTCTTACACAGAAAATGCCTTTGAACGCTGAGCCATCAACCCAGAACCCTCTCTCTCATTACAAAGCCATAATTATTCAATCCTCAGATTTCCCAGTTACCTCACCTTATCTTAACCTTAGATCCTATTAAAAGCTGCAGCTTTAGCCACTATAGTCAAATTAAGCTTTCATCTTAATAGTTCACAGTGGGGATTAAATTTAACACAAGAAACTTTGGAATATGCATTCACAGAATAAATAAATCATCGCAAACCCAGGTTACTTTACTTTTTAAAATTTTACTTAACAAATTAGCATTAATTAAGTGCTAAATAATTACTAGCCATTGATATAGTCATTACCAGAGCCCAACATATATTGAGATCAATTATTTCTCTAATACACTGTTATTCTCTAACCCTTCCTTATCAGGTACCTTTGCCTTTTGAAAGCTATTGCCTGAACCCAATGTACCAGGGCCCAACATGAGATGCTATATTTGCCTGTGACCTGAACTTATCTAACCACAATTAAAGGCTTCAGGTACCTATTATCCTTAATTGACAGATTTTCCCCCCATATTATCCTGGAACCTCTATCTGAATTAAAATTGCAGCTCTTTTCTGATACTACTGAGCATCTAACAGCAAGAGAAAAACTCCAAAAGCAAATCAAAACATTTTTCCTGCATACTAACCCAAAGAAACATTTTCCAAAAGAGGAGGAAATTAACTCAAATATTGTCCTTTGTCCACCATTTTCTAATGATCCCTATGAAAACAAGATCCAGATTTTTCAATATTGTAATGAAGAATCATTCCATTTAGAATATAATTTTTACAGAATAACTTTAAAAGAACTTTTGTAATCCTGAGGATTGTAGACTACCTTATCTGCAATTATTGTTTTTGTTGAGAATGAAAAAGTTTACAAGCACTGGTTAATCTCAAGTTCCTCATCATTGTCAACATAGCCCGCAATCTTGTGAGATAGGTGCTATCCTCACCTTTGCACAGATGAGAGACAGACTTAAGGAATACCAAGCTAAATACCAAGGTAGAGAAGAAGTATCTGATGTCAGAGATCAATGTGGACTAAAGCATGGCTCTCAGCAGTAGAGTTAACCCAAAGATTTATTTTCCCCATTTCTTACTCATCCTCACTTCCACAGCACACTCCCTGAGTATACATGATCATGCCCATAGAGTGGTATAGATAGAAAACCATTTTTATTGGCTAATGTTTCCACTGTCAGAAGCATTTACCCACTAGCATGCCAACAGCTTCTACACTGAGTTTGTGCAAAAGCCCCAAGAAAACGTTGAGTCGTGGTTCAGCTCAATTCTATTTACCAAGCTCCCCGAGACTTTTTTAAAATTGCTTTACTGGAGTTACAATCATGAGGAAACAAGTTCTGCATTAGGACCTGCTGAGAGGGCAGCTGGAGAGTGTCCTGAGCAATTACAGATCAGCAGCAGTGTTTCCTGTTTCATCTTTAGAATCACAGGAGGTTCAAGTGTGGTAAAGGAAAATCAAAGCTCTCAGAAAGTAACAAGGAAGTCAATGAGCACTGTTCCAAGTTCTACTGTTTTGTCTCCTGTGTACCTATCACTCAGGTATCTGCATAAATTATTAGCAAAGCTCTACTCTGTACCAATATAATATAGAAGTGAGAGGGGCAGTATTAGTCACTATGTAAGAATGGAAGAGGCTGGGCTATATGTACATTTTATTCCATTCTATTATTAATTTTCCCTGGTCATTTCATCCATAACATCTCCCCTTTAGTTGGTAAATGACAGTAATGCTCTTTGGTGTATAAGACAGACATTAGCACTGCTAATCAATGCTCCAAGGCTCTTCTGTTTAGGTATATAGTGATTGTTCTTCTGTGTATCTTGAAGCTAGTTGGTCATGATGATGTCTTGTTCAATAGAATATGTGAAGGTATAAAGTGTGACAGTATTGAATTTCACTTTCCCTACTCTGTGACCTCACTTTCTTCTCCTTTGGTGATCATAGAAACATATGTCAATACAGAATTGTTATAAGAGCTCAGACTGTTAAGTTGTTTTAATTAAAACATATATGTTTCTGTCTAGAAGATGATCTGAAACCCCATCAGGATGAGCATGGACAAGAAGGAGACTCACTTTATGTGTAGCTACTGAGGTTTCTAGGTTATCCATTTATGATAGTGAAAGCAGCCTGCCATCTTGCTGCTTGCTGTAGCATTTGAATTTATGTTTGACCAAAGAAGGAACAGCAAACTTTCATTGCAATGGTTTAAACAAGGGACCTGTATGGCTTATATCCTAAAAGATCACAAAAAAGGCAATCATGGACTGATAGGAAGACTTGATAATGTATTCCAAGATCTAATCTCCTTCCATTATCTTATTCTGCCATCTATGATTGTAGCATTGATTCTCCTGGTATCGCTAGTGACTTTATCAGATGCTGCATTTATATACAAACAGGAAGACAAAACTCCTTGCTTTTGTAACAATGGGATGAGCACATAAAAGAGTTACATGGATGATAAACTGCTTTTTCTCACAGTTGCACAAGTGGAGAAGTCCACAGTGATGACACTGACAAATCAGCTGTCTGGTGAAGGCCTTCCTGGTCTGCAGATGGTTATCTGCTCATCATATCCCCACATGTCAAGTGCAATTATCCCTTTTAGATTTTTTTTCTCACAGAAGCATTATTGTGATTAATGAAAGCTCCACCCTCCTGAACTGATCACCTCGTAAAGATTCACTCTCTACCTGTATCATATCTGTGGGAAGAATTTCTACATATGACTTTGGAGGAATATGTAAACATTAAGTCTTTAAAAAGACCCTCCTTGAAGATTTTTTGCCATTATCTCTTTAGGAGAATCTGGGGAGACATTTCAGTTTTCTATTCTCTCCCTGAAGAGAATAAGATGAAAAAGAATGTTTAAGGGTAGCCAAAATGCTGCTTCTTTAATGATATAATTATAAAGAGAATTGAATCTTTTCAAGTAGTGCTTAAATGCAGATTACTTATAAAAAGCTAATAGCTCACAACAAACTTCAAATATCCTATTAATGAAATCAATTACACTATAAAGATAGTACCTTACACCAAAAATGTGTGCACTTTTGCTTGGCAAAAAAATGTATTCACTGTTCTAGTGTCAAGAATCATATCACAGGAAAAAAAGATTTAACCAAAAGGATTGATAAAAAAAATTATTGCCTCTCTACCAAGCCACTAATTGGATTTGTTAAAGTATGTGACTTGACTTCCTTGAACCTCCAAACATCATCTCATTTCTGTGTTAGTTTCAAAGATTGACATGGCCACTGAAGAATTTTGTTCACTTACCACACAAACAATTGCTGAGACCTGACTCTGGAAAGGCAACTTACTCTGTAGGATTTCTAGGTTTGTGAGAAGTGATGTGCTAAGTATCTTCCAGAAACTTACAACTTGGAAACAAAGTAACATGGTACTTATAAAGTATATTTGTGAATCTGAAGAAATATTCCACAGAGATTGTGCATAAAAAACAGAAAAATTTTGAAGAACATAGTATTAGAACTGCGAGTTTAATGATTGAGCAGAAGGTTCCCCAGCAAGAGTCTAATGAAGAGATGCTTTCAAGTAAAGAAAACAAACACCAGCATATTTTACACTCTCAATTATGTGACACTAAATTACATATGCCTAATGCAACTGCATTTCCTTTCACAATAAATTATACAAAATGTCGAGAAAGGAAAAGCAGAGCCTTTGATTGTAAGATACCTTCAAAGGTCTCTCCTATCAAACATGCAGTCAGGACTTGGAAAGCCAACACATTTCTGCTCTTTTATATGAACCCATAAAAGAAGGGGAAGGAGAAGACTTCTTTACAGGTGTAAAAGACGTTTCTGTACGAGCATGTCATGTAACTGTAAATGTTGATATTTTTAACATACCTCAGTTTATTATTATTATTTTATTGGATATTCTCTGTATTTATATTTCAAATTATAGTCCCTTCCCTCAGACCCACTCTCATTTGCCCTCCCCCTCCACTTGCTTCCACAAAGGTGCTCTTTCTCCCAGTCACCCTCTCCACCTCAGTGCCTTGGCATACTCCTACACTGGGAAAAACAGCCTTCACTGGACCAAAGACCTCTTCTCCCATTGATGCCAGACAATGATATCCTCTGCTACATATGCAACTGGAGCCATGAGTCTCTTCATGTGTACTCACTGGTTGGTGTTTTAAGGAAATGAAAATCAAAACAACCCTGAGAATCCACCTCACACCAGTCATAATAAATAAGATAAAAAACACAGATGACAGCAGATGCTTGTGAGGATGTAGAGAAAGAGGAACACTCCTCCATTGTTGGTGGGATTGCAACCTGGTACAAACACTGAAAATCAGTCTGGTGGTTCCTCAAAAAATTGGACACAGTACTACCTGAGGACCCAGATATACCACCCCTGGGCATATACCAAAAGATGCTCCAAAATATAACAGAGAGACATGCTCTGCCATGTTCATGGCAGTTTTATTTATAATAGCCAGAAGTTGAAAAGAACCCAGATGTCCTTCAGTAGAGGAATGGATACAGAAAATATGGTACATTTACACCATGGAGTACTACTCAGCTATTAGAAACAATGACTTTATGAAATTCCTAGAGAAATGGATGGAACTAGAAACTATCATCCTGAATGAGGTAACCCAGTCACAAGAAAGCACACAAGGTATGCACTCACTGATAAGTGGGTACTAGCCCCCCAAAGCTCTGAAAACACAAGAAACAATTCACTGACCGTATGAAGCCCAAAAAGAAGGAAGCCCAGAATATGGATGCCTCAGTCCTTCTTAGAAGGGAGAACAAAACACTTATGGGAGGAAATACAAAGACAAATAGAGAAACAGGTATTGGCTAAAAGATCATCCAAAGGCTGCCTCACCTGGGGATCCACCACATATGCAGTCATCAAGCCCAAGCACTATTGCTGATGGCAAGAAGTGCTTACTGGCAGAAACCAGATATAGATGCCTCTTCAGAGGCTCTGCCAGAGTCATAAAGATACAGTTGAGGATGCTTGCAACTAACCATCAAACTGAACACAGGGACCCCATTGAATGAGCTACAGAAAGGCTGAAGGAGCTAATAGGGTTTGCAACCTCATGGGAAGAACAACATTATCAGCCAACCAAACTCTCCAAGAGCTTCCAAGGACTAAAACACCAACTATTCTTTAGTTTTAAAAGATCCTAACCCAAATGAGCTCATAGATGAGACCATCCTTTTATTTACTGCTACTGACCTCTGGAATGTGGGAAAAGAGACAGCTACAAAAAAATAAGGCATCATATTTTTTAGTTATAGCAATTAAATCACAAATGATAAAGATGGATAATTTTTTCTGTCTACAGCAAATATGGAGACCTTAACCTGCAGTACACAAAAATCTGAAATAAGACAAACATTGCATCATTGTCATAAGGACTTGCCATGTTCTTTCAGCCTTGAAAAGTTATTATAGTTAAAACCACTTACAGATGGATGTACCATAAAAATTGATGGGTTAGTTGATTGAATTAGCTCATAAATGAGAAGAAAGGGTATGGAATCCATGATAAAATAGCAGTATGCCTTTTATTTAAACTATTTAATTAATATATGATGGTTACTCATAAACAAAGAAAACATAAGCAGTGCAATAATAGCACTATAGTGTTTTTGAGTATCATATCCAAGCCTGAGCCCACGTCTTCTGCCTCCAGCTAATGAGTGCTCACTATAGCCTGCAATCCTCTTCCAAGAACAAAAGGCTATATGGTGAGTCAGTGATTCTGTCACATGGATTCTCATTCATACAATTAATACTCTATTCTACTAATTTTTTATAGTGGGAATAACATTGTTTTTTCCATAGCTGAGAAAACAATAAGACACACAGAGGTGTAATGAAAACCATAAGGTACACACATGAGTATGTTTATTGATGTTACCTTACATACCAGAGAGGTTCAGGAAAGAATCATTTCACTCACTAGAAGATTCTTTTCTGCATGGAACACATTGCAGCTAGTTTACTCTTTGTTAAATATATGTGTGAGTAATGGTGTACCACAATACTATTGGAAGCATAAACATATTCTCTCTCTTTTTTTCATTGTAAATTAGGGTGAAAATATTTATTTGATATAACTACAAGAGCTTAGAAAGTCTTTGAGGAGAAAATTGGCTGTGGTCTTAAATTAAAGAGATCAGAACAGCAGACAGATCACAAGGGATCCCACACAAGGGATTCATCATCGGTTCATATATCAGACTACATCCTGTGTAGGAGGTGAGACACTAAGGGTAATTCAGCTACACATATTTCCTCTCAGCATCAGATGAAGAGCAGCCCTGAGAGTAAGCCTTCATGAGGCTTAGCACCTGCAGGAGAGCTGTCCTAAAATTTAAGAGCAGGAAACAGGCCCTGGACCTCCATCTCTCTCTTCCTAAGAAGTCTCTTTCCATTAAATGTCTATTAAAATTCTTTTTTCTGGTGGAAGCAAGTTCATCAGAACAAGAAAAATGAAGAATTAAATTAACAGCCTGTTAGGTAAGCCTCTCTTCTCTATTAATTTTAGGCTTTGTTCCTTCAACAATTATTTTTCAAGAGTCTAGATGTGGGGGACATTTTCTAGCACATGTTAACAAATCTCTCTCTCTCATACACACACACAAGCACACTCACACACACACAAAACCATAGTCTTTCTAAGATCTGTATTCTTGGGAATTTCATATTCTCATCATATTAGAGAAAAAGAAGCCAGAAGAAAAAAAGTGAACATCTTTACTAAAGTTTTTGAGACGCCAACTCAAATTGTTAAATAGAAGTCTTTAATTTTGAGCTGTCTTAAATAGTTCTCTCCTCCCTCCACAGCCCTGCTTCTCAACACAGCAGACACCAGTACCACAATAGTATTTTGAGAGGTGGAAAATATTCTTTGTGCCAACAGGACTGTAAACATTTCTAAAGATGCTCCTTGGATATCTTTTGATTTTGTTGGGGGAAAAGTTGGGGAGCAGAGGACTCCTCAGTCAATACTAGGCCAATCAAAATATAAATATAAAAATAATTTAGTCTCTAAATCTGACTCAAGATGCTTCAAAAAGAGAAGGATGTGCTCAGAGATCCCCATAAAATTATACCCCCTCCTCCATTGAAGCAAAGTGAACCCCTAACTGTTTAATATAAAACTAACATGATGGATTAAGTATCAAAAACTTTGGGTTCACCATCTGTCAGTGCTCCCTAACAGACCTTGGCTAGACATGGAGAGCTGGTCAACTGTCCAGACCCCAAAAGATCCATGTTCCTAATCTGAGCAGATGCCTCATTATGCATGGTAATTAAACATAATAAAGGAAGGAATTAGCCAAATGACTCAGTCATTTGTAACAAACAGAAAGGCCTTCTCCTGTTACACCTACAAACAGTATCTCAAGTTTGGGCACAGTCACTTAATAACCACATTGCCAATCATTCTTATCAATTGCCAATAATTCTTTAAGAAAATCAAAGGATGAGATCTATTATATGTCTTCAAAATAGCAAAAACATGGTAGTACAATATTTGCTGAGAGGTATCATTCAGATAGAAAAAATAAACAGTAAAATTTAACCAAATTAAAAAAAATGCTCACACCAAAAAAAAAACCATAAAGCAAGAAATAAATCAACATTTAAAAAGTAATTCCTTTTCAGAAACTCTGTATTCAATTCTCTGTATCCAGAATCAAAAATACACTTGAGACTCAGAGTGAAATGAACCTGTGAAATTCACCCTTGGCCACAGTGGGAAAGACAGTGGATCTAAGATAAAATCAAATCTTAGTACTCCATGTCTACATGCACAGAAAACAACTCACTGATGTCAGGGCTATGCCAAAAGGACCACAGCTATAATTCTGTGATTGATTTATTGATGGATCCAGCAAGGAGACAGAAAATTCAGATATACAAGCTATATATTATGGGACTATTCATGGATTTATGCAATTATTGTTTCCAAGATGTACTTACTTACATTGATTTCTCTTGAAATTTTATGTGTGTGCGTGTGTGTGAGTGTGTGCATGTGTGTGTGTGATTTCAGGAAGAAAATAGTTTCATTCTTTGCTTAATATTTGATTTTTGACCAAGATTGACCTTTTGACTTGGCTACAATATATTATACAGTGTAAATTACCAACCTAGAAAATTTGTTCCTAAATACTGATAAAAGTCAGAACACCCTAGATCCACAGACATTTCTTAAAACATTGATCAACAAAAAATAAAATAAAATAACATAATTAAATGGATATCATTTTATAAGAGTATAGACAAGTGATAATAACTAAAGGTTTGAAAAACCCTGAAAAAAAAAAAAAAACTCAGAATGGACCTGCCAAAGGTTTTGATTGACTTTTCTGAAGAGTTAAAGGCTTTCTAAAAAGCAAAGCTATAACTCGTAATGGTTCCATAACCTTTCCTCAAAGAGTGCTATCAATTGTATATCATGTATTCAAATATCCAAGCCTTTATAGTGCATTTTTTTGCATTCAAACCATCACATATAACCTATAAAGACAAGACAAGTACCAGAGTAAAGATTTTCAGGAAAGGCAGAAACCAGTTTTCACAGAGGAAGCTATTGAGGTAGATGGCAATATTCACTATGAGGTTCTGATCTTACTCTGGATGAGGCATTTACCTAAAACTGTTTATTTAGTTTCCAACAATAATCGTATAAGTAGATAGGATTATCAACCCTATAATAGACAGGCAGCCTTCAGCCTTGGGGTAGCAAACCTATTGCTTTAGTCAAAGTATTAGAAGGTTAAAGAGACATCTATTTTTATCCCAAGGATGCAACCCTGATTCATAGAAAAGGGAGAAAGAAAAAGATAAAAGATTAAGAGTCTTGTAAGAGTTCAAATTCCAAGACTAGTAGTCTGTGAAACTGCTAACCAGGAATCTTGGGCTGTAACTCTACAGTGTCCTATTACATTTGAGATCATTTTAAAAGTTTTATCAACTTGATTTCAAAATTTATAAAACTGGGTTACTGCTACTTTCTATTCTGGTTGATTATCTTTGCACCTTCAGGAACAAACAGGAACACTGCCACTAATCATGAACAGAGGCACTTGCTTTGCTTTCAGAGCATGGTTAGATCCCTATCAGCCCTGAAAATATTTTAAGTATTGCCATTTCTTGTAATACTTGAAATTTTTAATTGCTAGAAATCTTGAGCTCTCTAAAAATTGTTACTTGTCTTTAGACAGAAATAGGCTGATCTTCTTCCTTTAGCATCTATAACTACTACAGAATTTCTTTTCATGTGTGTATCATTGTCAAATACATGTTCCAACTTAACAAAAATCAGCTTTGTAGAGTGAAAAACAGCCTTCTACAAGCAAGGACGGGAATGTCAAAAAGAAGGTCTTTCTAATTGGCATCAAGCCAGCCAGTGTGTGGCTTGAATCTAGGTCTTCCCCAGAAATCAAAACAGCCCAAATGAACAAATGGCCTTGCTTCCAAGAACATCAATTTAACACAATTTGTCTCCACAACTTGATGCTTTTAGTTGAAAAAAAAAATCTGTTGAGGCACTTGGCCTTGGTGAGAAAATTAATGTAAAGATGTGGTAATCTTCACTGGTAATCTTCACTTTCTCGGGAAACCATCTTTTAATTAAACTGACACAGAGACACCTACATGGTGTCTCTAACAATCCTTTATCAGCTAGAAACTCTTAAATCCAAATCTGGACCATAAATCACAGGAGACATTGAAATCTTTCAATCTCTGGGTGCGACTACATGCCTTTCTTCTTCCTCTGCTCTGGTGGTCTAAAATTATCCCTTGCTGACGTATTGCTTTTTTTCTAAACTTATTTGCTCGAAGCATTGCAATATATGCTGTGGCTCAGGGGTAACATATCAACTTTGGGGAAGAAGCACATAGTAGACATGTCAATTTTTGCTCTAGTCTTGGAAACCATGGGTAAATCTGTGGAATGCTGATGTGGCCCACACTAATATACTATTAGACTTTTCTTTTTTATGAATTTCTATGTATAAAGAAATTTATAAATTTCAAAAGCAATTTACAAACAGATAATGTCAAAAATCTTTTTAAAAATCATAAAAATAAATTGAATGACAGTTGAAAATTAGGTGTGTTGTATAATGGATCAATAAGAATTATAAAAGCAAAATAAATCTCAGCATTTTGACAAGAAGTTAAAAACATCAGGAGATGGGGCACATAATTTGTCAGCCTAAAAATAATTGCTTAACAGTTCTAAAAGCTAACATCTAACAAACATTAATAAAATTGTTCTGTTTATTATAGGCCAATTTCTATGACATGTCTTTTAAGAGGGTGAAATTTACCTTTGAAAATCTGTTTACCATTACCTATATTCAAAACCATTTAAAACAATCTGTCAAGTATACTTTGTCCCAATGCCAAACTGTTTTGAGACTAATGAAGCCAAAATGTTCCACTTCATTACTTCAGTGGATTGGTTCTGGTTGCGTGTGGGATTGGGCTGTTATGGGAAAAAATGAGAAGGTCAATCTAGAATCAGTGAGTAAGACCACTGCGGTTCATTAGTGACATCTGCCTCAAATACTTTAGTTGGAGGCAAGAATAAAACAAAGGAAACACTTCTTCACCTTAACTTTCAAAAGCATCATGAAGACATAAAGACATGAGTAATGAGAATTCTTGTGCCCATATCTTAGCAATGCCTGGAAAATAATTGGTGGGTTAAAGAAAATACAAATGTTCAAAATTATTTGCTCAGGTTGCAATGTTCTTTTCAAGCTCACTCAAAAAGTGCTGGGCATGCATTTAGACATAGATGTCTATTGAAAATTACTTGAGACATAAAAATAGGTGTTCATCCCAAATGGACTAAGGAAAAGAAACCTACTTAAAAAATGTCATGTAAAACTTGAGTTTAGTAAAGTAAAATGCAAGCAAATTTCTTGACTAAAATAGAAAGTTTATCTCACAGGAAAATTAGGAAGTCCACATTTGAGAAAAAAATTAAACTCTATCCTCATTAAGATTGAATAAATGCAGCTTTAGATAACAAATTATATACCTGATGTACTAATCACCAGTCTCTGCATTTAAGAAAATTGCTTCAAACAAATATATGTATGCTTCAAACCTGTGTGGGTAGATATACATACAAGGGACATTACACGAACTGAACAGGATTTATTTACATGTTTAAAAATAACAACTATTGGGAAAAAGCCTTGGTTTTTAAGAAATCAAGGAAAATATATAAGAAAGTTTGGAGGGAGAGAAAGGAAGAAGAAGGTAATATAATAAAAAAGAAAAAGAAAATATTATACGTTTATTGGAAGTAAAGAGTTCTAAAAGGGGAAAGAAGATTGTATTTATAAAACCCAGCAACAGAGGATACCTCTCATACCTCTCAAATACTGTTTGAGTGCTGAAACCAAGAGGACACCTCTGATGCAGTATCTGGGTAGAGAGTTACCCTCCATCCATGGATAGACTGGGGGGCTTGATTCTGGTGATAGACATGCTAGGTATATAACAGACAAATGAGGCAAGAACACCTGAACTCTTTTTTGCCTGAAATATATAAATATATTAATAGTAAAAGGGAACAGATATAGGGTCAAATGAACTTCCTGTCATTGTTTGGCAAGTTTATAAGTAAATTCTGTTGAGCTGAATTGGAACATTAGAAATATTTTCATGGTCTCCAGATAGCCTCCACTGCCCCAGTTTCTCACTCTTTCTTAGACTTGCCTGTAGTCTCAGAATAGCTATAGAATGTGCTGGAAGTGCATTATCTTGAGTTGGAGACATGCCGCATGAAGCATTTGGAGCCTTATCCCTGTCCTTCTTAAAAACTATTACACCTTAAGTTAAAGAGCTACCCAGGACAGCCCGTACTTTGTTCCCCATCATTTGTGAAAGCAGGCTATTTATCATTTTACCCCATGATCATTTTGTCCCTTGCTCTATATCCCTGAAGCCAGAATTGTAGGCCCTTTCAGGCATTTTAAAAGGGGAGGCACATATAGTCAATACTCCAACATCCTCAGGCAACTATCTTAAGCAGTAGAAGAGCATCCTGAAAAGACTTGAGGCCTCTTGTTCAATCTGCATCTCTATGAGTAATCAGTATCAAGCAAATGGTTGCAGAGGTGTGTATCCACTAGTGTCCAACAACTGGTTAAGCTGCAGTCCTGGACGCAGTGAGTGTAAGTGTGAGGACCCTGCTTCTGGTAGTTGGCATAGAGATGAGCTTTGCTTCTTCACACAGTAGAAATCGGCCTTTAGCATACCTACCCCTTATGCTGTTCAGAAAAATAAAGACTTTTTTTGTCCAAACCACTTACTGCATGTAGCATCTTAGAGATTTTTGTGTGTATGTTGACTTGACTTTCTTTTTTAATATTATAGCATACAACATAAGATATAAAGTAATAAACCTAAAGTGTTTTCCTTTCTCAAATACACTCATGTCTGCGTCTTACACTGGGTTCTGGGTCTTATAATTACATAACCAGAATCTTTGCTTTTATCAACCATAAGGGGGCTTTTCAAAATCAATTACCTATTAGACTTATTAAATTTCATTTTTCACTCTTAATGTAATTTAATTTCATGTTAGAATTTTATTTTATGAAGTATTGTGGAATTCATGGTCTCTTGCAAAATCTCTGTTTTTAATTATCTATTATAAATAGGATGATGACCTTAAAAATTAGTAAACACAGCATGAAATGTTTTGGCTTAAAGAAGCAAAACTTATCTAAAATTTTCTGCTTAAAAGTTGCCATCTCTTAAATGCCTGTTTCTAGAAAAATTCTAAGTAATTCTACTTTTGTGCTGTCACAAACCCCTGAGCATCTGCAAGCAACATGTTTTGTCTTGTGTTGCAATTTCAATTTCTGTGAATGGTATCATTTGATTTGACCTGGCTATGGTCCAGCATTAATTTTACAGCCATCTCTACAACTGCCCCCTATGTCCTTGATATTAACAAGTGGAGATGTATGTGTTTGAGCATATATTTGTGGCTGTAAGCCATTTTTCATGTGTCAGCTTAATATATAACACAGTATCATCATCCACATATCCAAAAAGCTAACAAGACCCAAAGCTTGGAAACAGAGCTACAAGCAAGCTGTGCTAAAGTAGGTGTTTCATCTCAAGCCAACCAAAGCCCATCTCTCCATCTCCATTCATAACGATGCAGCCTCTTCTCATACTGCCTTTGCCCTGACCCATCTGACTCCTACTCCTTTAAGTCTAAAGTTCAATCTGTTGTTAGTTTCAAATAATCTCATCCACAGGCTCTATAGGGCACTTTACTTAGTGTTTTTTCTCATATACCCTTCACCACTACCCTAACTCCACTAACCTCACAGTTTCTCCTGATCTGTTATTAATAGGGAGAGACATTAATCCCAATCAAACCCAAAGTACAGAACCATTTAATAGGTTTGATCTTGAAGCAAACTACTTCCCACTCTAAAACCAATGATAGATAGCATGGGTTATCCGACAGGGATGTGGCTATTTATCATCCATTAGTAAGCCTCTATTGTAAGTGTTTACATGAAAAGTTTCAATAATGAGGAGAAGAAGCAATTCTTCTCAGCCTCTCTCTATATACTCTGCTGTGATTCTGAGCTACAAGGGGCTACTTACCAATTAGCAAAACAAATCGTGATCTGAAATATGTGAGTGATCCATAAACTGGGATGAATGCCCAGGAATGAAGCTTCTCTAACCCGTTATAACTAATGTTACCCCTATTACCTCTTTCTTTCAATTATTTAGGCTTCCCTGATGCACAAACATGATTCCTGCCAACAGTGATGAGAAGCTCACTCATTAATTATTTTCCTGTCATTGTTCTCTGGAGGCTGTGGGGGAGGGAATGCTCACTACCAAGAATAGACTGCTCCCTCCATCTCTGATAAATAGGAGAAAACTGTTATGAACATGTTAGCTTGTCATGGGCAGTTCCTGTGATTTTTGAGACGTAGTACTAATATTGGTGATGTACCACTATACCTCATAGGCTGAAGAATTAAATAAATGCTAAATCAAAACGTGTGTTTTAAATATAATTACCTAAACCAAAATTCTTAGTTATGTGAATTATTCAGAGTCACAAAGCACTTAATTATGTAGGCAATAAGTGGAAATCATTTTATGCAAAGACTGACAGTTGAGAATCATCTATATACATGAAAATAACTAACAGGCAAATAACACCATTCACATGTGAGTATACATATAGGAAAAATGTATTTCCTTACATGTGATTGCAAATGGTTTCCCTGTTGGATTTCAGCTCTTATAGATTTGTCTAAGACTGACACTGGGCACAAATTTAAAATGGTAATAATGTCATGAAACATCACTAAAGGCTATTCAGTTTCTTCTCTTAATTATATAAATGTGTTTGATGCTCAAAAATATTATCGATGGGGCCAGATTCCTTTCTGATCCATGCTGTAATGTGAATTGTGTCTATCTCCCTGACCTTTGTGAGAGTCTACTCATATTCCTATCCTACTTTGTTGCATGTATTCTGAACTATGGGATAAAGTGAGACTAGTACAGGTGGCCATGCTTTTAATTTCTGTTTTACTGTCCTAAGGCTTAGTGAAGAAGTGGTGTGTATGGGGAAGAAATTAGAGAAGCCCAGTTGGCCTTTGAGATCACAAGCTAATGTTTAGAGACAGTGGAGTTGTCTGAAGGGCATCTGACATCCAGAAGGAAAAAGCATTGCCTCTCCTAAATGTCAAATTTAATTCCATTTCTCTTCTCTCACATCAACCAAATGTGCTTTTGAGTTTTTTTTTCAATATAAAGATGATAGTGTTTGCCTGCATACAGACATCAAATTGGGCTGAAATGAAGAAGAGAACCAGGATTCTGAGTATTGATCACACCATTTAAAATACCATCCCAGATGTCCTGAAGCGTCTCTCTGAAGGTCCCAGAGAAGCATTCTGGAGTTCTAAGCATAGTGAGTGGACAATTCCATAAGCATTCACTTTTTCACTTCACTAATTGCTAACTCTAATCTCCACAAAATAATTCAAGAAAAAGTCAGCTCTTGTGATTTCCAGCATATCTATCTACGGATCAAAGGCATTCATCTTTCAGTCATTTTGTGCACGCAAAGTCAAAAATGGCTGCAGGGATGCAGCCCCTGGACCAGTATTACACAAGAAAGTTATGATGGAAATGTCAGAAAAATACTTAGTACAACCTCATCTGCGTGTTGGTTTCCTGCTGTGTTCCTACTTTGGTCCATCCTTCCTCTCATAGTCTGTTAGTACTTTTTTTCTGGCATCCAGTGTTCAGTATAAGAAAACCAAATGCTAATTGTTTCAATGAGTCTAAAGAGATGGCTCAGCAGTTAAGAATACATGCTGCTCTTGCCAAGGATCCAGGTTCTAACTCAGGCTTCCATGGAAGGCAGCTCACAAACAGGGCCTAGAAACTCACAGCCCTCTTCTGGACATTCACAGGCAATTGTAATCACACACACACACACACACACACACACACACACACACACACACACACACACACACCACATGCATAATTTCAAAATAAATCTTTAAAACCTAATTATTTTTTAATTTCCCTTTTACATTGCCTAAATGAATAATCACCCAATAGATCCACAGAGCTGTGTCTAATATGTGGCTCTGCACAAAATAAAAATGCTGTAGGCTACTGTATTAGTCAGGGTTCTCTAGAGAAACAGAACTGACAGAATGAATATATACTGAAGAGGATTTTTTAAATTGGCTTACAAGATAGTGCCCCAGTAGTTCAGCAAAGGCCATCCGACCTCAAAGTGGTCAAGAACCCTGTAGTTACTCAGTCCACAGGGTTTGCACTCAGAATGTCTCTGAAGGCCTGGTGGATTTCTCAAGTGCCACCAGTCTTTATTCTACATCATAAATACAAGGAAGCCAGTTCTAATATCAAAGAAGGAATCAGAAAAAGCAGGAAGAGTGAAAGCCAGGTGAGTCAAATAGTGAAGATTTTTCTTGTCTGTGTCCGTTTATCTAGGTTACTATCAAAGGAGGCTGCCAACATTTACGGTGTGTCTTTCTACATCAGTTAAGACAATCAAAACAATTCCCCCAAAGACATAACCACAGACCAACCCAATGCAAATTATGTTCCATTAATACTTTCTTCTTAAGTATTTTAGGTTCTGTAAAATCAACAGTTAAAGCTAAGCATCACAGATATACAGATTAGCCAGTTCTCTGAGCCTATTTCTTCATCTTTAAAACAGTCAGCATTATTGTGAGGCACAAATAGGGAAGATCTTACTAAACTAGAAAGTTCCTTACAAATGCAATTCTTTTCAACATTACAAGGTTTTAATTTATTCCAACAATTATGTCAATGTTCCACATGACAAGATACACAGTCAATGGCCATGGTTCTGTCCTGCAACTTTATGACTTGGATATTCAAATGTTGTCCTTTAATGTAACCCTATATAGAAAATTTTTATCAACATAAGTAAAAAAAAATTGACAAATTTGACACGAGGACCAAAAAAATGTTAATAAAGCAAATCACTTCCATGTGTAACTCAATTGACATCTCAACTGATCAGTATGAAAAGATAATCTGCTTGCAGAATGGAAGTAGAGATTAAGGAGAAAATAGACTCAAGTGTAAAATGTGTCTAGAAAGTTTATCTGCCATCACAGCCTATCTAAACTTCAAGTAAAATTCTTAGCCCTCCAGGTTTTACCTGCCCATCAATATACCATACCACATTGGACATACTTATCTCTGTGTCTTATCTGATTGACTGTGGAACAGAGTGAGAAATTATGTTCTACTTCCTTCTGTCCTATCTGGCTGAGCTCAGAGTATCTAGCCCTGGGCTGTCACCAGCAATGAGTTCACTCATTTGTCAAGATCAGAGCACATTCACTGGATAGAGTTTCTATGAGGAGTTTCTGTTGGCATCATCTTCAAGTTTACAATTTTTTGATTAAAAAATACTTTAGAATAGGAGCATATCAACAAAATCCAAAGATGGCACATCTTTCAGAGAGAAAAACATGTGCGAGGTGAAACATCAGAAGATACAGACTGAATTCAGAGAGTAAGACAGTATTTGAAACGAGAAGGGTAAGAATCATGAAGACAAAGACAAGTACTCCAAAAATGACTTTCATGATATATTTGGGGAAATGTCTGTTTTTCAATGACATCTTTTTATTCTCACAAAAATGTTCAAATCCCTACATAAAGTAAATCCCTAGGAAAAAGACAAGGAACAAACACTTTCTATATTTAGTTTTTTTATCCAGGTCTCTACACAAACCCACCAATCTAAAAGTATACCATACTCTTCCTGCTATGTTGCCTTGTTCAGCCAGGAATGGCTTTCTCCATCCTTTGAAACCTACTCCAGTGCTTCTCACAAAGTCACTTTGTGATCTTGGAAACCAACCTCCAAGGATGTTTGACTAATTTCTTATGACCATGTAGTTGACAATTAATGTGTCAAGGAATTCATTGGGTAGTATCCCATAAATGGAAGTAAAGTGTGCTCTGATGACATACCCAATACCAAAGAATAAATTGTTTTATGCTTTCTGTTATAGTTTGCATCTTAAATGTACCCCCAAAAGCATACACTGAGACTTAGTCACTAAGCAGTTCTACTAATGAGGATAAAGAAAATTTTAGAGGTTAAAGCTCCTAAAGAAAAATCAAATCATCAGGGGACTATTTATTTAAGAGGATAATAGGATATTTCTCTCTAGCTTTCTAAATACTATGAGGTGAACAACTATACATCCACACACTCCTGCATCATCAAAGCTTAGAAGAACGTCTGCCAACCAATGTTCTAATGAAAATTTCAAAACTACCATCCACAAACTATCATTTCCTTTTGTAGCTTTAACTTAAGAAAATGTTAGAATAACACAAAGTTTAGTTATACTCTCTCCTCTTTTGCCTAGGGTGCCTGTGTTACAGATTTGTCCCAAGGGAGAGTTGAGTTGCAAAGCCAGTGCCTATAATGTTACAAACAATGAAAGTAGGGAAGAAATCACTGAGCTGAACACAAACTGATAAAGATTATGGTGTATTCCCAATCTGCTAGTGAATCTAAATGTAAAATTAATGCTTATTACTAATCAATGAATTGCTGAAAGTCTTCACACAGACAGAATTTTTTCTAAGACACATCATTCATTAGGCACAACCATGAGAGGGAGACATAGGTCAGTGCTAATATTGGAACACATATTTCTTTCTTTTTGTGGCCTGAGGGAATCTGCTTCGGAAACTCCAAAGACACCCATTAGAGACATTATCTACATTTAGGATTCCTATTTATTAGACTTTTTCAATTTGATCTTGAGAGACATCTATTTAAAGCAATGAATAATTAAAATTAATATTCGAAAGCATATTCTTCAATCATGTTGGAGGACTGCCTCAATTTTTTACTCTAATGTTTCCTTATAATTTACAGCATGTAGATATTCTGAACAGTAGAAATTGGAATCCAATAGTACATTAAGTTTCCATTAATTACTAAACTTCCTAATTGGAGATAATTGGTAATGGATTTTTCTGATTCCTGTGTGTGTGTGTGTGTGTGTGTGTGTGTGTGTTTGTGCTCGCATGTGATTTTTAGTTGTAGTAGGGAAAGTACCTATAAATATTACCAATGAGTCAGAAACTGCAAAACACAACTGAGGAGCCAAAAACTTGCTATCATTACCATTTTCTTTTTTTTTTTTTTTTTTTTTTTTTTACTTTTAGTTTATTTATTTATTTTTTTAAACATTTTTTGCTTAAAATTATACATTTTTGTCAGTACTGTTTTTTCAGACATTAAAATAAATTTTACATAAAACCATGTGAATATATTTTTTAGTCAGTACTTGATTTTTTTCAAGGGCTTGACAGTATGCATTGAAAACCTACTAGTTGCAATAAGCGTAAAGTACATGCAAAACAAAATGCAACATGGAAATAGTCAAAGTCTTCTTGTTTTGTGAATATATGTATATTTTTTGTTTTCTTTATTTCTTGGACTTCATACAGTCTGTGAGTTGTTTCTGGGGGAGTGCAAGCCTCTGGGGTTAGCATCCCACTATCAGTGACTGCATATTATGTCTGTTCTTTTGTGACTGGGTTATCTCACTCAGGATGATCTTCTCTAGATGCAGCCATTTTCTTAAGAATTTGGTTAAGTCATTGTTTCTGGTGGCTGAGTAGTATTCCATTGTGTATATGTACCACAATTTTTGTATCCATTCGTCTTCTGAAGGACATCTGGGTTCCTTCCAGCTTCTGGCTATTATAAATAGAGCCGCTATGAACATTGTGGTGCATATATCTTTGTTGTGTATTAAAGTGTCTCTGGGGTATATGCCCAGAAGTGGAATAGCTGGGTCTTCAGGTAGTACTATGTCCAATTTTCTGAGGTATCGCCAGACAGATTTCCAGAGTGGTTGTATTAGCTTGCAACCCCACCAACAACCATTTTCAAAATGAGTCCAAACTATGGTTCCTGGTTTTCATTCTGACTTGATCATTGGACCAAAACCTACTCAAACTCACTCACAAATTTCACTTGAATTTTTCCAGAAAAATTATATTAAACATGTGATTTTGGTCTCATATTCTGTTTTATAATTTGATGTCTATAGACAAGCCTTACATAGAAATATTTAAGCTACAACCCTTGACCTTGATGAAGGGTCTTTTTTCCCTTATATTATCAACCTTACAATAGCATTTTATTGAAGAAGGGGGTGATTGGAGTGTATGGGTAGGTGACAAAAAGACCTAGTTTTTTGGAAATGGCATCTGTGTAACTATGACATACTGGATTAAAAGTTGTATAATAGCTAATTATCCAGAAACATAACCCACAAGAGACCTTGTGCTGTATCTGGCATTAGTCCCTCTGAACCCTGGCTGTACTTTTGAAGCGATGCCTGCTGGCTCTAGAAACCACATGTATCTGAGACTGTCCTCATAGCAATGGGTTATTCTTGACATCTGCTATGTTCTATTACTGCCTTCCAATTCTACAACTTATATGTGACTATGTGATTGACAGTAGTTACAGCACATATTTATGTCATAAGTGGAAAAAAAGGAACTTTTAATAATTTCCATTGGAATATTCACAAACTTAAGGTAAGGAACTCCCTGAAAGTGCTAGACTTCCAGAGATGATAGCAAATATGTACCTACTAGATCCTTGGCAGGGCTGGGCTGCTCAAATGCTGACTGGTTTCCAGTGCCAGCTGATATCCTAGTTCAGAAAACAGAAGGGAGTCACGGAAATATGTGAGTGATATCTTGCTCTTTGTTCTTGATTTAGAAGCTGGGTGTCCTGGATCTGATTACTCAGTCTCTCCAGTTAAAACCATCAATCTGCCTGGAGTCCCCAATTCCCTTCCTGCTTGCCAATAACTCATTTCCACAGATCAGCCAGCCTCTGCTTTTTATAACATAAATGTGATGATGTAATTAGAACTTTGAATCCTTCTAATAATTGACAAAGCTGGTTACTACAGCCAGCATCAACCTGTAGGATTTACTCCCTGCCTAGATGCTTTTCACAGGCACCTTTAAGCCTGCCGCCCTGCTCCCCATTGACTCTTCTTCATTTCTGCAGGCACTCTAGCACAGTGAGGATTGGCTTGGGAGTTGTCTGGAGTGATCTTCCTCCAACCACAGCAACTCTGAGTTTGTCAACAGTTCAGTTTCTGAACAGCAGTGGCTTTCCCATATCTTCCCAGACCTCCCTATCTAGATTGAACACTATTGAAAAACTTTTCACAATTATCCTCATTTTAAAAGATATCAGATCTCATCCATATCTAAATTACCTCATTGGCAGACTGTTGTTTTCTGTCTGCTCCACTGAAAAATGTGGGTGCATGCTGACCTTTACACCCATGCAAAATTTAGAGCTGCTCCCAGACCACTAATCTGCTTTATAAGCTGTGAGCCAAATGCCTGAACTTCTGGCTCAATTCATTCTATCTTCTGCCTAATTTCAGGCTTCCATTTGCCCCACTTCCTTGCAATTTGAGTTCCTTGTTCATGTGTTTGAGCAGATGGGACCTCCCACTTCCTTAAAACAGATGGCATCCTGCATGTCTAGTGTAGGCAGAGTACGGCTAGCCTGTGAATTGAGCACATGGTCAGAGTCTCCAGGGCTGTGAAATTCAGGAGAAACTGAGTGGGAGAATGGACAGAGGAAGGATCAGACACATCCAGTATGCAAGAAGTCAAGTGAAGAAAGATACAACAAAGGTGACTGCGGGTAAAAACAAGCCACTTAGTCAACCTGCTCTCATGGACAGCTCACCCCAGCTGCCACTTTGAGAGCATCACAGAAAAGGCTCAGTTACAATTGAGATTCATTTTGACCTAGCTAAAATGACTTTATTCAGTTAAAGTAAAGATACCCTCCAGTCCCTCAGTATAGCCCTTAAACTGAGTGTGCTTATAGGGCAGGTAGAGGCCTTCAGTCTACTTTGCCTTTAATCATATAAACTATCTAGATAATCCTTTGCATTTCATTCTACTAATGGAGACACAGTCATGTCCTGTGAACTATAGTCTGGAATAGATTCAACCCTTTACCCTAAAAGTATCTGTCACCATGGGTTCTCTATTGACCATGCAAGAAAATTAACCCTCCTGACCTTGTTCATTTCCATCCTAATGTAGAGAAAAATCTCTTTTTCCTGATTCAGTAAAGAGGCATAGGTGTCCATCTTATCAAAGGGCTCTGTAGGTTCCAGGACTAATGAAGATGTCAGTGAGTGGGGAGTTGGTATTGAACTCCATATTCTTTCCACTCTGCTTTTAAGTCCCTGTAATTGATTACCTGTTCTCTTGTTTCTCCAAATCACCTCTCTCTCTCTCTCTCTCTCTCTCTCTCTCTCTCTCTCTCTCTCTCTCTCTCTCTCTCACACACACACACACACACACACACACACACTTGGGATAGTAGTATATAATCTCTCCATCATATAGATAGGAAAAGTGGAGTTCTTTATTCACGTAGGTAGAAGATTCAATTATTGCTCTGGTTTAAGATGAGGTGTTCAGATGCTGGTAAGGATTCAGAGAAAGAAGAACACTTCTTCACTGTTGGTGCGTTGCAAGCTGGTACAGCCACTCTGCAAATTTGTCTGGAGGTTCATCAGAAAATTGGACATAGTACTAGGTATACCACTCCTGGATATATACCCAATAATAACTCCAACATGTAACAAGGACACATGCTCCACTATGTTCATAGAAGACTTATTTATAATATCCAGAAGCTGGAAAGAACCCAGATGTCTTTCAACAGAGGAATGGATACAGAAAATGTGCTGCATCTATATAGTGGAGTACTACTCAGTCAGAAACAATGACTTTATGAAATTCCTAGGCAAATGGATGGAACTTGAAGCTATCATCCTGAGTGAGGTAACCCAGTCACAAAATAACACACATGGTATGCACTCACTGATAAGGGAATATTAGCCCAAAAGCTAAGACTACCCAAGAAACATTTCACAGACCATATGAAGCTCAAAAAGAAGGAAGGACAGAAAGTGGATGTCTAGACCCTTCTTAGAAAGGAGAACAAAATACTCACGGGAGAAAATACAGGGGCAAATAGAGGAGCAGGGACTGAAGAAAATATCATCCAGAGACTGCTTCACCTGGGGATCTATTCCATATGCAGCACCAAACCCAACATACTATTGTTGAAGACAAGAAGTGCTTATTGATAGGAGCCTGATATGGATGCCTCCTCAGAGGCTCTGCCAGAGCCATACTGATACAGAGGAGGATGCTTGCAGCTAACCATCGGACTGAGAATGGGGATCCCAATGGGGGAGCTAGAGAAACGACTGAAAGAGCTGAAAGGGTTTACAACCCCATGAGAAGTACATTATCAACCAACCAAATCCCTCAGAGCTCTCAGGGACTAAAACACCAACCAGTTAGTACACATGGCAAGACCCATGGTTTCAGTTGCATAAGTAGCAGAGCATGACATTGTCTGGCATCAATGGGAAGAGAGGCCTCTGGTCCAGGGAAGCTTCAGTTTCCCAGTGTAGGGGAACATCAAGGCACTGAGGTAGAAGTAAGAGCATCTTCATGGAAGCAAGAAGAGAGAGGAGGGGGAGAGTAGAGGGAAAAGCTGATAATATTTGAAAAGTAAATACAAAGAATATCCAATAAAAATTATAATAATAAAAAGATGTACTGCTGGAGAGGGGCAACCCCCTACACACATGGATCAAATAAGAGATAATACCCAGAAATGACCAGATTACTTCTTAGAGATATGGCACTAAATTGCAAATAATAAAAATGTTTTGAGCTGCTTAGCCAAGTAAAGGAAGGTTTATTAGACAGAAAAAAATGCTTCTTTTTATAAAGCCAATGAGCATAAGAAGGAACCTATGACGCTGGGTAGACAGCAGTATCTGGACCTGACTCCTGACTGCTCCTGTTTCTTATCTTGAATTAACAGTATCTAGATTACCCTCAGTCTCAGTGGCCATTTGAGACTAGCTCTTTGTCTACTTCTTAACCCAACTCAAACCTTCTTGGTAGACCAGCTTCCTCTGCTTGTCGTGTCCATTTGGAAGAAACATGGCCAATAACAGCCCAACTATTCAGTATACCAGAGCAAAGATTTGACAATTCCTCCTTTGAACTAACTGATCAGTGGAGGACAGATAGTCTGAAATGTAAATAACCAGCCCTGCAATGATATTCTGTTATAGTTTCAGAAAGGAGCCTAGCATAACTGCCCTCTGAAAGACTCCACCTGGCAGCTGACTGAAACAGATGCAAAGACTGGTGTACTGCCAAACACTGGAAGGAGCTCGAGGACTCTCATGAAAGAGTTAAGGGAAGTATTGAGGGCCCCAAAAGGGACAAAAACCTTACAGAAAGACTAATATAATCAACTCACCTGGACCCTTGGGAGCTCCCAGAAACTGAAACCCAAACCAAAGAGCATACATGGACCTGGGCCTCCTGCATGAATGTAGCAGATGTGCTGCTCAGTCTTCATATGGGTCCTGAACAACTGGAGCTGGAGATATCCCAAAAGCTATTGCCTGTCTATGAAATACATTTCCCTAACTGGGCTGCCTTGTCTGGGAGAAGATGTGCCCATCCCTGCAGAGACTTGATTTGCCAGGATCAGGAAATACCCAAAGGGGGCCTCTACCCTCTGAGAGGAGAAGAGGAAGAGGAGATGGAAGGAGGGACAGTGTGAGGAGGGATCGGGATGGGGAGACAAAGATCAGGATGTAAAGTGAATAAAGAAATAGAGTAGCTGTCGTGAGGTGACTGAGCAAGATACAAAAGATAGGTATCACTTGCAATCTTGAGCTACTGAATCATTTACTTATAAGTCAGAGCAAAATGTCTTCCTAATTTATGAGTAAATTTGTGTAAAACATACCAGTTGCCTAGTGGGTTTCATCTCTTTTGAGAACAGAGAATAACATTAGTACCACAGAAATACTTGAAACCCTTTCTGTCTATATAATAGAGGCTTGAGACATTGCTGTGAACTCTACTTAACTAAATACAGAAAATTGCTTGTACCATTTTACTTATGTGAAATGTCTTGGTACTCAGTGTGCTTACCCACAAGATTAAATGTTTTGTTCTTCATTTTTAGCAGATAGGGAGTCTTTTTCATATACTAGAACTCTGATGTCAGTAAGCCAGATGGAAATAAGGAAATTAGAATAACAATGCATAAAGTAAATATCAATTGCTAGTTAGCTAAATGCTTTCTAAGGCTATTTTTAGGATAAAAATCAGTGTTTTCTTCCTTACTCCCCATCCCCACTTCCTCAGGTATTATTTGTTTTAATATTTCCCATCCTGTATCAATATGAATGATGTCCACAATACAAATGGTAGACTGCTGAAGGTGTTCACACTAAAAGGTAGCATCCACCTAAGAAGTAAAGACTCATCTTGCCATTTGTGTGTGGTTCCCTTAAAAAAAAAAAAGCACTAAAAACTCTGTTCCATATATGACAATCCCCCCCCTCTCTCTCTCTGTGTGTGTGTGTGTGTGTGTGTGTGGTGTAAATACCACAAAAGCATGAAGACTATTCAGAACTTGTTCCAGAGATGTTTGAAAGGAAGTTGATATTTTCTTTCTACAAGTATCTTTAAGTGTCTCTTCAGGGTCAACCTCTACACAATTGTATTAAATAATAACCTAAATTAAATGTTTATGAAAAGGAATTTTCCCTTTCCATTATTAGTAGACACACTATATATTTTTCAAATAGTAATTATAATGTAAATTTGAATTTCTGGTCTTTTGGCTGTTCCTGTTTCTGTTTCCTCTTTCTACATTGTTCATATTCTTCTATTTCTTCTGCAAGCTTGACAGCAGTTTTGAAAACTCCATGTCTTTGGAGCTTCTCCATAATAAATTTTCATGTATTTGGGGATATGTGTCTAATTTTGCTTTTTCTTTGCTGACGTTTCCATTTAAATCAAACTTGCTGTTCTCTTTGGGTGATAGAAATAAATGACTGAAATTGACTGAAATTCTTAATGGCTTTCTTTTAATGATGTGCTTTTATGCTAATTGGCTGACTGTTCTGTGTTTGCCATTGTCTGTAAAGCAGTTGTGACGGGCTGTGCAGTTAATCTGATCACTCTCATGACCACTACTGGGAATGGAAACACTAAAAGGTTTATTGAGGGAAAGTACTTTTCTGAAGAACTGAAATTGGTAATGACATAGGTCAAAGAATATGACAGAAATTGAGGTTTGGATTTCTGCTAGCTCACACAGTGGGAAACTCTTGCTTTAAAGTCCACAAAGAATGAATGAATTAGCTGAGCTTTGAAACCAGTCTTAGATCTCTTTTTAATGTAAGAACCTTTCATGACATAATATAACTCTGTGTGTATAACCATTCCATCTAATGAGCTGCTGGAGAGAAGGGGGTCTCTATTAAATCACATCAATCAAACTCTGAATTCAGACAGAAGAACATGGGATTTATCTCCAGATTGCCTCTTACAGCCTTATGTTCAGCAACTCCACATTATGGGGAACCTTTTTAACTGCCTAAAAGATTCTGAATACAAAGCGAATAATGTCTCTCATCCTAGTTACACAGTTACATTTTATATTCTGGATTTACAAAGTGAAATTAAGCACATTTAGATGATTCCAGGTTTTATTCTTTTCTGCCCTCATTAAGCTTGCAGAGTTCTGCCCAAGCCATATCTGGAAGGAAAACAAACCGTGACACAGATAACACCATCCATCTGGGTCACTGCAGCAGTTCTCTGGGATCCATCTGTGCTGATACGAAACATCGGGGCTGGAGATCCTGCTACCTTGCTGTTGATACTTGGGTTCACCTTGATCTCTTCTCTGAGCTCCCTGGATGCTTAGCTTGAATTCCATACCAGGCTCTCCATCATTTACAGCTCCGTGCTGTTGTTTTTTGTTCTTGTCCTTATTGTTGTTGTTGTTCACTTGTTCAACTAGCTCACAATTCCAAGACATTTTCTATGGAGCAAACACTAGTCTAGACCAGTGTAGGCATCTCTTCTCTTCTAAATCTTGTATTAACTTTTCCACTTACTTAAAATAGAAAAGAATAAGAACCTTAAGGCCCATCCAGTAGGATGGTATTTTTGCCTGTAGCTGTACTCCTAGTCAACTACTCATGGTGGTGTGGTCATGCACCCGAATGAAAAACCTACTACCACCACCTAAACCTGCATAATTCCTAAGTGCATTATAAATAGCCATTCCTACACTCAAAACTCAAAGTATAACTCTCAATTTCTGACAAAGAACCATCTGTTTGCAGCAAAGGGAAGCCACAACTGGTCACCTGAACACAACAGGAACAATTAATATATCTACAGGACAACCCTCTACCTAAGGCTTAAGAAACATTGTAGAAGTCAAGTTAAAAAAGCTGTAAAATCCTGAGGACCAGGATGTTATCATCAGTGAGATAGTGTCTTCTGCATGTAGCAGAGAAAATTGCACCCATGAAATTTTGGTAATATGAATGGCCTGCACGATGACAACACCTTTTGACATGCGAAAATAGATGAGAAATTTGACAAAAGCCCATGCCTAGATGAAGCACTGCAAGAAATTAATGACTGATGAGAGAAAGAACCAGACTTCATGAATGCCTTAGTGGATTATATATTAAGTGGTGTTTCCTAAGTGTGTGTGAGTGTGTGTGTGTGTGTGTGTGTGTGTGTGTGTGTGTGTGTGTGTGTGTGTGTGTGTGTGGAGAGAGGGGGGGGAGGGAGGGAGAGATTTAGAGGGGCTCATGGGATGACCTAGAGGAATTAAAAATGAGAAAATGATATAAGTATATAATGCATCTTATGGATGAAATTCAAAATGATCAAGGATGGATGAATGAAAAAACTTGGTTTTCTGTTGCAGGAAGGAAATATGAAATTTCAACTCTGCATAAGTACAACTTTAAAAAAGGAAGTAAATTGTGATATTTTAGAAGAGGTAAAGCCTGAGAGGCTTCAGTCCTACACAAAGAACTATAGGCTATTGAGCAGATCTGGGAGAAGGGGTAGAAGAGGGCACCAATTGCCTGTGCAGTGCTAAGTGACCAGCCCTAAAACATACATAGATATACATTACATGGATTCAACAGATTTCATTTAGGAATATATGTATATATAAAAACATATATGCATGCAATAACAATGCATGAACAAAAAAGAAATAAATTTGAAAGAGAGCAGGGAGAGAATATTTGGGAGGCTTTTGAGAGAAGGAAGGGAAAGGAGAAACACCTTAGTTAAATTTCAATTTCAAAAGTTAAAGAAAATCAAAGTATAGTATTTATTAGGACTCCACAACTACTCCGGTTCTTCTCCAGATAAATGCAGATTTTGAATTGTCCACATTCTCTGAACTTGAATGTGACAAGACCGTCTTTTGGCCAGTGAATACAAATTAACACTGGGTGTACTGCTTTTATTGGGGGAGTTTTAAGAGTCCCCCAATATTTTCCCCATATACCTTTTGCCCTAGTCTAGCGATCATACATATGTAGCTAACATAGATATGATACCACCTGGGACCACCGAGAACCTGCTAGAAGCAGGGACCCTCTCCTAACATTCACTGACTATGAAGCATGAGAAACACACCTACTTACCACTGTGATTTTAAAATCCTTACTTTACTTTATATAAACCAATTCTCAATAAAGAATAAATGAATAACATAACTTGTTCAGCGAGCACATTTTGATGGATGCAGGACTTAACAAAGTTTTGTAACAACCACCACAACCAAGTTGTCAAACATCTTCTCCAGGATAGCATCATTTAGTAGATTTTCATCAAAGAGAAATCTGTAGCCATCAGCAGTCTCTCTCTGTCCCACTCTCATGCCCCTGGCCTCCAGCAATCACTGATGTTCTTTCTGTCTGTATTAATTTCTCCAGGCCAGAAATCTCACACAGAATAACTCACTCAATATGTGGTCTTTTGCAGCTGCCTCCTGTCACCAAACATAATGCTTGTGGAGTTACTCTCGTTATAACATCCCACACTGTATTCATTCTTGTCTGAGAAATACATCATGATATGGGCACTGTACACATATTAATGGCATATCTAGTATCACTTTGGGATACCTATAAATACTGCTGATACAAATATTTGTGCAGTGTTATTATGGGAGTGAAATTTTTCATTCTCCTTGGAATGGCTCTAGGAAAAGAACTGCTAGATATTTTGTTAACTGATTTAACAGTTTGGGGAGCTGGCAAACTATTTCCCAAAGTGACTAAATCATCTTGCATTCCCAATGTGTGAATGTAGCAGTGTTAGGAGGTTTTAGTCCTTTTACATTCTCACTAACAATTTTCAAGAATTTTTTTTATTCTGTGGCTCATTTTTTCAAATGCATATAAAATAGTGTCTCACTGCAGTTTTAATTTGTGTTTCTCTAATGGATTACGAGTTATTCTTTCATGTAGTTATTTTTCATTTGTAAATATCTTACACAAATATATACTAAAATTATCTGATCACTTTATGACTTATTTGTATTATTATTGAATCAAAAAGTTCATTATATATAAATTATAGAAGTATTTTCCCATTCTGTATATTATTTTTTCACACTGCTAATATGATGAAAACTATTGCTCTAATTTTTTCATGTATATGTGTGCATCTTGTGTGCATGGGTAAAGGTATGTATACATATCTGTGGGCACTTGAACACATACGTGCATGTGCCGGTGAGTGTGGAGGCCCGAATTTGATTATGGGAATCTTCAATATTCACTGCCTAATTCTTTGAAGTACAGCCTCTAGATTGAGCCCAGAGCTTTCTTCTACAGCTGTCACCCCTCACCAGCTTACTCTGTGGATCCCAGTCTCTGCCTTCTGGGAACTGGAATCACAAGCAGACTACAACACCCACTCAGCTTTTCTCCTGGTTTGGGCATCTGAATGGCAAACCCTTTCACCACTGCCCACTCTCCTAGCCTTACCCACCAGCTTTGGTTTATAGTTGTACTTTTAGTGCTAGAGTTAAGAAAGAATAGACTACAGCATGACCCAAACAATCTACCTCTATGGCTTCCTCCAAGATTTTTCAGATTTTGCTTACATTTTGGTCTCTCACTGCTTCTCAGTCCTTTCTGCTGTGTGCACTAGCATTTTGTTTTAAGCTCTGCCCCACAGTTACATGAGAACAGCCAAGTATGCCTAACTCGCTATAAAAGGGGCTGTTTGTCCCCTCCACTCTCTCTTGCATTTGCTCTTACCCTCCTGTTCTCACTCTGTCCCCTCATACATTACCCCCTCCCCATTCCATTACCCCCTCTCTCCACATGCTCATGACCAGCCTCTGCTTCTTTGTGCTCTCTCTCTCTCTCTCTCTCTCTCTCTCTCTCTCTCTCTCTCTCTCTCTCTCTCTCTCTCTCTGCCTTTCTTTGCCTCTACTACCCTCTTGACTCCCACCCCATGCTTTACTTCCTAAGTAAACTCTGTTCTATATTATTACCATTGCATAGCTGGCCCCTCAGTAAGAAGGGATGCCTCAGCATGAGCCCACTGAGGCACCCCCTTCCCCTATACCTGACTACACCTCCATAGAAATATTCCCCTTCTCTTTATCTTTTTATAAACATATCAGTATGATGTTGTAGTTATCACAATATATTTTAACTGGGCTGCTCTTAAATCCAATTGGCCAGTCATTAGGGCCACATTTTTATGGCTTACCAAACCCATAATGGATTCTCCTTCTCGTCCTGCCTTCTTCTCGTGGTCCCTTTCTGACTCCAAGCCTGGAAAACCTAAATCCAACATATGTGTCTTCTGCCCGGCCTATTGGCTCTTGGCATTTTTATCTACCAATTAGAAAAAACTTAGGGCCAAGGTGTACTTGTGGACTCTGAGACAACCAGGTTTTGGGGACCCACATTTAGCAGTACAACAGATTACAAAACACCAAATCTCAATTACATTGTATGGGCACAGCTCCCAAATCAATTCTTGTTGATTATTCCAGAATAACTTGCTGAGACTATTTCTGTTTCATCCTTTGAATTATGTTGGTGCCTCTATACAAAATAAATGTATCATAAACATAAGTCTATTTCTGGAATATTTTTTCTTTGACAATTATTTTATTTTTTATTAGATACTCTGCATTTACATTTGCAATGTCATCCCTATGTCATCTCTATCCCCCAACCCTCTCCTATCCCCCCTCTACCCCCCCACCTGCCTTAATGAAGGTACACTCACTCCTAATCACCCTTTCCACCTCAGTTCCTTACCATTTCCCTACTTTGAAAAAGGTTCCCTCACTGGACCAAAGGACTCTTCTGATACTGATACCAGACACTGCAATTTTCAGCTACATATGCAACTGGAGCCATAGGTCTCTCAATGTGTGCACAATGGTTTGTGATTTAGGTCATAGGAGTTGTGGAGAGGTTGATTGGTTGTTAATGTTGTTCTTCCCATGAGTTTGCAAACCTTTCCAGCTCCTTCAGTCCTTTCATTAGCACCTTCTTTGGGGTCGCTATATTCAGTCTAATATTCAGCTACAATCATGCTCAGCTGTATCTGTATGACTCTGGCAGAGCCCCTGAGGAGGCATCCATATCTGTTCCTGCCAATAAGTACTTCTTGGCATCAGCAATAGTGCTTGGGTTTGGTGGCTGCATGTGGGGTGGATCCCATGGTATGTCAGTCTTTGAATGATCTTTTCTTCAATCCCTGCTCCTCTATTTAACCTTGTATTTCCTCCCATGAGTGTTTTGCTCTCTCTCCTAAGAAGGACTGAGGAGCCACATTTTGGAATTTCTTCTTTTTGAGCCTGTGAATAGTTTCTTGGATATTCAGAGCTTTCTGGGGCTAGTATCTGCTTATCAGTGAGTGCATACCATGTGTGTTCTTTTGTGACAGGGTTACCTCACCCAGGATGATAGTCTCTAGCTCCATCCATTTGCCTAGGAATTTCATGAAGTCATCATTTCTAATAGCTGAGTAGAATATCATTGTGTAAATGTACCACAATTTCTGTATCCATTCCTCTGTTGAAAGACATCTGGGTTGTTTCCAGCTTCTGGCTATTATAAATAAGGCTGCTATGAACATGGTAGAGCATGTGTCCTTGTTATATGTTGGAGTGTCATTGGGGTATATGCTCAGGAGTAGAAAAACTGGGACTTCAGATAGTACTATGTCCAATTTTCTGAGGAACTGACAGACTGATTTCCAGAGTGGCTGTACCAGCTTACAACCCCACCAACAATGGAAAAGGGTTTTTCTTTCTCCACATCCTCTCCAACATCTGCTGTCATCTGAGTTTTTGATCTTAGTCATTCTGAGGAGTGTGAGGTGAAATCTCAGGGTTGTTTGGATTTGTATTTCCCTGATGATTAGGGATGTTGAGCATTTTTTGAAGTGCTTCTTGACCATTCAGTATTCCTCAGTTGAGAATTAGTTGTTTAGCTCTGTACCCCATTTTAATAGGATTGTTTGAATCTTTGTAGTCTAATTTTTTTGAGTTCTTCATATATATTGAATATTAGCCCTCTCTCAGATGGATTGGTAAAGATCCTTTCACAATCTGTTGGTAGCAGTTTTGTCTTCTTAACAGTGTCCTCAACCTTACAGAAACTGCAATTTCATGAGGTCCCAGTTGTCAATTCTTGATCTCAGAGCTTAAGTCATTGGTGATCTGTTCAGGATATTTTCCTTTGTGCCTATGTGTTCTAAGCTCTTCCACACTTTCTCTTCTAATAGTTCCAATGAACCTGGTTTTATGTAGAGGTCTTTGATCCACTTGGACTTGAGCCTTGTACAAGGAGATAAGAATGGAACTATTTTCACTCTTCTACATGAGAACTGCCAGTTGAACCAACACCATTTGTTGAAGAGACTGTCCTTTATCCATTGAATGTTTTTAGCTCCTTTGTCAACAATCAAGTGACCACCTGTATGTGGGTTCTTTTCTGGGACTTCAATTCAGTTCCACTGATCTACCTTCCTATCTCTGTATCAATACCATGCAGTTTTCATCACAATTGATTTATAATATAGCTTGAGGTCAGGAATGGTGATTCCCCCAGAAGTTTTTTTATAGTTGAGAATGGTTTTAGCTATCCTAGCTTTTGTTATTCCAGATGAATTTCCAAATTATTCTTTCCAACTCTTTAAAGAATTGAGATGGGAATGTGATGGGAATTGCTTTGAATCTGTAGATTGCTTTTTGGCAAAATGGCCATTTTTACAACATTGGTCCTTTCAATCTATGACAATGGGAAATCTTTCGATCTTCTGAGATCTTCTTTAGTGTCCTTCTTCAGAGATTTGAAGTTCTTATCATACAGATCTTTACTTGCTTAGTTAGGGTCACCCCAAGGTATTTCATATTGTTTGTGACTATTTAAAGGGTGTTTTTGTTGTTATTGAAGACCATCCTTAGTCCATTGTGATCTGATAGTATGCATGGGATTATTTTGATGTTCTTGTATCTGTGGAGGCCTGTTTTGTGACCAATTATATGATCAGTTTTGGAAAAGGTGCCATGAGGTGCTGAGAAGAAGGTACATTCTTTTGTTTTAGGAAGAATTATTTTATAGATGTTTGTTAAATCCATTTGGTTCATAAGTTCTTTTAGTTTCCCTGTGTCTCTGTTTGATATCTGCTTCCATGATCTATCCATTAATGAGAGTGGGATGTTAAAGTCTCCCACTATGTTTGTATACTTTTCTTTTTTTTGGTTTTCTTGCATAATTATTTTCTTATTTTTCCTAGGGTATAGTTTCCCTCCTTGTGTTGGAGTTTTCCCTCTATTATCCTTTGTAGGACTGGATTTGTGGACAGACTTTGTATAAATTTGGTTTTATCCTTGAATGTCTTGGTTTTTCTATCTGTGGTAATTGAGAGTTTTGCTGGATATAATAACCTGAGCTGGCATTTATGTTCTCCTAGGGTCTGTATGATGTCTGTCCAGAAACTTCTAGCTTTAATAGTCTCTACTAAGAATTCTGGTGAAATTCTGAATGGTCTGCATTTATATGTTACTTGTCTTTTTTACCTTACTGTTTTTAGTATTTTTCTATGTTTTGAATATTCATTGTTTTGACTATATGTTGGGAGGGGTTCTCTTCTGGTCCAATCTATTTGGAGTTCTGTTGGCTTCTTGTATGTTTATGGTTATCTCGTTCCTAAGGTTAGTTTTATTCTATGATTTTGCTGAAGATATTTAGTGGGTCCTTTAGTTGGGAGTCTTCACCCTCTCCTACACCTATTATGCTTAGGTTTGACCTTCTCACTGTGTCCTGGATATCCTGGATGTTTTGAATTAGGAGCTGTTTGATTTTTGCATTTTCTTTGACTGTTGTGTCAATGTTTTCTATGTTATCTTCTACTCCTGAGATTCTCTCTTCCATATTCTGTAGTCGGTTGTTGATGCTTGCATCTGTGACTTCTGATTTACTTCCTAGGTTTTTCTGTCTCCAGGGTTGTCTCTTTTTGTGATTTCTTTATTGTTTCTATTTACATTTTCAATCCCTTCACTTGTTTGGTTGTGTTTACCTGTAGCTCTTTGTGTGATTGTGTTTCCTCTTTAAGGGCTTCTACTTGTTTACCTGTGTTCTCCTGGTTCCCCTGTAATTGTTTAAGGGAGTTATTTGTGTGCTTCTTGAAGACCTTCATTATCATCATCATGAAGTATGATTTTAAGTCTAAATTCTGTTTTTCTGCTGTGTTAAGAAATACACTACTTGTTGTGGTGGGAGAACTGGGTTCAGATGTTGTGCAGTTGTCTTGGTTTCCATTGCTTAGGTTCTTGTGCTTGCCTCTTGCCATCTTGTTATCTGTGATTCCAAGTGAACTTGTCTCTGACTGGATCTTGTCTCTTCTCTGGTTTTGACAGCCTGTGAACTCAGGAGGGAGATTGCCCCTAAGTGTTCAGCTGTTTTGGGGCAGGCAGTGAGTTCTGATGGCAGTGACTCAGTTCTGTCTCAGTGGGCTGGGGTGGGAGAGCGCTTGGGAAGCTCTTTTGTGTGGTCAGTCATCTTTGGGCAGGTCCTAAGTCTTGATGGTGTTGACTTGTCTCTCTGTCTGCACCAGAAAGAACCCATTCCCAGAGAGAACCAAGCTACCTGTGTACCAAGAATTCCCAGCATTCCCTCCCCAGATAGCCAGTTTGTATGTGAGGCAGGCTCATCATGTGCTCATGTTGAAAAGTGCTTGTGAGGCTCTTCTGGGTGCTCAGCCATCTATGGGCAGGTCTGGAGTCCTGATGGTGGTGACCTGGCTTTCTTATTTCTGGGATTTTAATTCCATACTCTCTATTATTTTTTACACATATCTACCCATGTGCCAAAGACAGATTCTATTAATTATTGTAGCTTTGTTGGAGGTTTGTAAGCTGATAGTACTAGTATCCACATTGTCATTCTTCTTGCATTTTATTTAACCCATTAGTGCTTTTATGATTCCAACTGAAATGTATGGCCAGTTGGTTAATTATTTTAATATCAGTATGCTATTTCAATAATAATGGCACGACCTCTTCTGTTCAGTTTGAGGAATGTAAGGAGTATCACACAACACATATAGGTTTCTGACCCTCTGGAATAAAAAGATTTTTCTTTACTTAATTCTTTTCAACTGTCTTCTACTTTGGGGTGTATGATACTTGTGCCTTTCTATTAATGTTTATCACTAAGCCTAGTATTTTTGATATTACTGTGAATAAAATTTTCATCTTAATTTCTTTTCTGTTTTTCTCACTGTTCAGATATGAAAGTACAATTGTAAGTACAATTTAATATAAAATTGCATCTCTGAAACTTACATGCTATGACACTGCTTAGATCTTTTATTATGTCTGGTAATTTTTAATATACTCATTGAAAATTTCTACATGGAACCTCATGCTGTTTCCAAATAAAGAGAGTTACCAATCTAGTGGCTTTTTTCAATCTGAGGCCTTTATTTCTTTCCCTGTTCCCACTCCCATTTCCCTAGGTAGAAACTAAAGTGTAATAACTGATAGATGAACTCCTGTGGCTCAAGTTGATATTACCTTCCCTGTATTTCAATCATTCAAATATTAAGAAGATGAAATGAATGCGGCTCCTATTCCTCTCACTGACAAAGTCTACAAAGACTTTTGGGAGTGTAATAAAAACAGATTAGGTATGAAAAAAAAGAAATGGGTATCTGAATGAACCCAGAGCTGACCCTGTGTTATAGTTCTCTATACACAGATTCTGCTGAAAGACAGATGGTCCCATAGAAGTGCTGAAACACTTGAAAGAAAAGGTATGACCACCATGCCTGCTCTGTTGGTCCTACCTGGAGCCCTCAGGATACAGGAAAAAATGAGCAGTCTGGTACAGGATACTTCTACTTTCTGCCTGCACATGGAATTGACCTGGTACAGAGCACTGTATCCACACTCTGCTAAAGAGAGCCAATCTTACAGGAGTGCTGACACATCTTACAGCACAGGAGAGACCACCACCCCTGATCAAATTCCTGTCTCAAGAGGAACCTGCCTGGAGTAAGGGCACTGGACCCAAGGAAGAATCTGGGACAGGATCCTTCCAGTTTCCACCTGCACCCGAAGCTGGCCCTGAGCTACATCTCTCTATTCCCAGATCCTGCTGAGAAAGAGTTGGACCCCAAAAGTGCTGAAACACTTGAAATCACAGATAAGTCCACCACTTCTGTCTGTGAGTCCAGCCCAGAGCCCTCAGTACACAGGAACAAAGGAGCCATCTGGGACAGGATCCTTCCATTTGTGCCCTGTGCTTGTCCTATGGCACATCTTTCTCTACCCAGACCCTGCTGAAAGAAAACTGGTCCCTAATAGTGCTGACACATAGGCTTACAGGAGGGTCAAGCTACTGTCAAAATCAGCAAGACCAGATAACACCAGAGATAAGCAGATGGTGAGAGGCAAGTACAAGAACCTAAGCAAAAGAAACCAAGGACACATGGCATAATCAGAACCCTGTTCCCCAACCACAGTGAGCCTTGATACCACCAACTCATTACAAAATCAAGACTCTGATTTAAAATTCCAACTCATAATTATGTTAGAGGACTTTAAGAGGGTCAAAAATAACACATTTAAAGAAATACAGGACAACACAGGTAAACAGGTAGAAGCCCTTAAAGAGGAAACACAAAGAACAGAAAGATTATTTTAAAAACTACAAGAAAATATGAGAAAACAGGTTAAGTAATTGACAAAAACCATACAGAATCTAAAAAAGGAAATAAAAACAACAAAGAAACCACAAAGAGAGACAACCATGGACATAGAAAACCTAGAAAAAGATCAGGAGTCATAGATGCAAGCATCACCAACAGACTACAAGAGATGAAAAAGAGGATATCACGGACAGAAGACAACATAGAAAACATTGACACAACAGTCAAAGAAAATTCAAAATGCAAAAAAGTCCTAAACAAAAACATCCATGAAATCCAGGAAGCAAAGAGAAGATCAAACCTGAGCATAATAGGTATAGAAGAGAAAGATTATTCCCAAATAAAGGGCCAGTAAATATCTTCAACAAAATTATAGAAGAAAAGTTTCCTAACCTAACAAAAGAGATTCTGATAAATGTAAAAGAAGCCTACAGAACTCCAAATAGATTAAGCCAGGAAAGATATTTCTCACATCACACAATAGTCAAAAGAGAAAATGAACAAAACAAAGAAGGAATATTAAAATCAGTAAGGGAAAAAGGTCAAGTGACATATGAAGGCAGATCTATCAGAATCACACCAGATTTCTCAATAGAGACTATGAAAAATAGAAGATTCTGGGCAGACGTCATACAGATTTTAAGAGACCAAAAATGCCAGCTCAGCTAATATATCCAGCAAAACTTTCAATTAACATATATAGAAAAACCAAGATATTCCATGACAAAACCAGATTTCCACAATATCTTTCCACAAATCCAAAGTTATGAACCAAATGGATTTGACAAATCCATAGAACATTTTATACTAACATAAAAAAAAATACCTCTTCTATGCTATTCATGAAACCTTCTCCAAAATTGAACATATAATTTGTCACAAAACTAGCCTCAACACATACAAGAAGATTGAAATAATCCCATGCATCCTACCAGATCACCATAGACTAAGGGTAGACCTTATTAACAAAAAAAAAAAAAAAAAAAAAAAAAAAACCAGAGAGCCCACATACACATAGCAGCTGAACTACGTTTTACTCAATGACTTGGGAAAGGAAGAAATAAAGAAAAAATGAAGACTTTTTATAATTTAACAAAAATGAAGGCACAACATACCCAAATTTATGGGACACAGTGAAAGCACTGTGAAGAGGAAAACTCATAGCTGTGAGTGCCTCCAAATAGAAACTGGAGAGAACATACATTAGCAGATTGATAGCACACCTAAATGCTCTAGAACATAAAGAATCAAACATACCATAAAGTAGTAAATGGCAGAAAATAATCAAACTGAGGGCTGAAATCAACCAAGTAAAATCTAAAAGAACTATACAAAGAATAAACAAAACCAGGAGCTGTTTTTTTTTTTTTTTTTTTTTTTTTTTTTTTTTTTTTTTTTTTGAGAAAATCAACAAGATAAAAAAAAAAAAAAAAAAAAAAAAAAAAAAAAAAAAAAAAAACCTTAGCCAGACTAACCAAAGGGCACAGAGCCAGTATTCAAACTAGCAAGGTCAGAAATGAGAAGGGAGACATAACAACAGAAACTGAAAAAATTTTAAAAATCATCATATTCTACTACAAAGACCTATACTCAACAAAACTAACAATTCTGGATGAAATGGACAATTTTCTAGACAGACACCAGGCACTGAAGTTAACTAAGAATCAGATAAGCCATCTAAACAGTCCCATAACCCCTAAAGAAATAGAAGCAGTCTTCAAAAGTCTCCCAACCAAAGAAAAGATTAGGACTAGGTGAGTTTAGTACAGAATTCTATTAGCCCTTCATACCAATACTCTTCAAATTATTGGGTAGAGAAGGAACACTACCTAATTCCTTCAATAAAACCACAATTATGCTCATAGCTAAACCACACAAAGACCCAATAAAGAAAGAGAACTGTAGATCAACTTAACTTATGAATATGGAAGCAAAAATACTCAATAAAATTCTTGCAAACCAAATCCAAGAACCCATCAAAAGGATCATCCACCACGATCAAGTAGGCTTCATCCCAAGGGATACAGGGATATTTCAATATATGGAACTCCATCAATTTAATTCACTACAAAATCAAACTGAAAGAAAAAAAAAACATGATCATATCATTAGGTCCTGAGAAAGCATTTTACAAAATTCAGTTATGCTTCATGGTAATAATCTTGGAAGAATTAGAAAATTAAGATCAATACTTAAACATAGTAAAAGCAATATATAGCAAACCAGTAGCCAACATCAAACTAAATAGTGAGAAATTGAAGCAATCCCACTAAAATCAAGGACTACACAAGGATGCCCACTCTTCCCCTACCTATTCAATATAGTACTCAAATTCCTAGCCAGAGCAGTTAGACAACCAAAGGATATCAACAAGATACAAATTGGAAAGAAAGAAGTCAAAATATCACTGTTTGCAGATGATATGATAATATACCTAGGTGACCCAAAAATTCCACCAGAGAACTCCTACAGCAGAAAAACACCCTCAGTAAAGTGGCTGGATATAAAATTAACTCAAACTAATCAGTAGCCTTTTCCTACACAGTGAAAAAACATGCTGAGAAAACAGTTAGGAAAAAAATACCCTTCATTATAGTCTCAAATTATATAAAATACCTTGGTGTGACTTTAATCAAACAAGTGAAAGATCTATATGACAAGAATTTCAAGTCTCTGAAGAAAGAAATTGAAGAAGATCTAAAAAGATGGAATGATCTTCCATGCTCATGGTTTAGGAGGATTAATATAGTAAAAATGACCATCTTGCCAAAAGTAATCTACATATTCAATGTAATCCCATCAAAATTCCAACTCAATTCTTCATAGAGTTAGGAAAAGCAATTTGAAGATTCAGTTGGAATCACAAAAACCTCAGGATAGTGAAAACTATTCTCAACAATAAAAGAAATTCTGGGGGAATAACCATCCCTGATATCAAATTATATTACAGAGCTATGTATGGTACTGGTACAGGGACAGGAAAGTAGATTAACAGAATAAAATTGAAGATCCAGAAATGAACCCGAACACCTATGGTCACTTGATCTTTGACAAAGAGGGTGATCCTTTCCAGTAGTAAATAAAAATAGCATTTTCAACAAATGGTTCTCGTTCAACTGGTGGTCAGCAGGTAGAAGAATGTAAATCGATCCATTCTCATTGCCCTGTAGGAAACTCAAGTCCAAGTAGATTAAGAACTTCCACATAAAACCAGATACACTCAAAACTAATAGGAGGGAATGTAGGGAAGACCTTTGAACACATGAGCACTGGAGAAAATTTCTTAAACGGAACACCAATGGCATATGCTACAAGATCAAGAATTGATAAATGAAACCTCATAAAATTGCAATGCTTTTGTAAGGCAAAGGACACTGTCATTAGTTTAAAATAAAATAGCAACCAACATAATGGATAAAGATCTTTGCCAATCCTACATCTGATAGAGGGATAGTATCTGATATATACAAAGAACTAGAGAATTTGGACTACAGAAAATCAAGTAACTGTTTAAAAAATGGGGTACAGAGATAAACAAAGAATTATCAACTGAGGAATATCAAATGGTTGAGAAGCACCTAAAGAAATGTTCAACATCCTTAATAATCAGGGAAATGCAAGTCAAAACAGCCCTGAGATTCCACTTCATACCAGTCAGAATGGCTAAGATCAAAAAGTCAAGTGACAGCAGATGCTGGTGATGATGTGGAGAAAGAGTAATACTCCTCCATTGTTGATGGGATTGAAAGCTCATACAGCTTCTCTGTCTGATGATCTTACTAGAAATTAATCTGGCAGTTCCTCAGAAGATTGGACATAGTACGGCCTGAGGACCCAACTATACCACTCCTGGGCATATACCCAAAAGATGCTTTAACATACAATGACATATGCTTTACTATGTTTATAGCAGCCTTATTTATAATAACCAAAAGCTGGAAAGATCCCAGATGTCTTTTGATAAAGGAATGGATACAGAAAATGTGGTACATTTACACAATGGAGTACTACTCAGCTATTAAAAGCAATGACTACATAAAATTCTTAGGCAAATGGATGAATCTAGAAAATATTATTCTGAGTGAGTTAACCCAATCAGAAAATAACACCCATGATATGCAATCACTTATAATTGGATATTAGCTCCAAAGCTCAGAATACCCAAGATACAATTCACAGACCACATGAAGCTCAAGAAGAAGAATGCCCAAAGTGCAGATGCTTCAGTCCTTCTCAGAAGGGGGGCAAAAATATTCTCAGGAGGAAATATAAAGACAAAGCTTGGAGCAGAGACTTATAAAAGGGCATCCAGAGATTGCCCCACCTGGAGATCCAGCTAATATATAGCCACCAAACCCAGAAAATATTGCTGATGCCAAGAACTGCATGCTGTCAGGAGCCTAATATAGCTGTCCCCTGGGAGGCTTTTCCAGAGCATGACAAATATAGAGTTAGATGCTTTTATCCAACCATAGAACTGATAACAGGGTACTTAATGGAGGAGTTAGAGAAAGAATTGAAGAAGTCAAAGGGGTTTGCAGCCCCATAAGAACAACAATATCAACCAACCAGATCTCCCAGGGAATAAACCACTATCCAAACAGTACACATGGACAGATCAATGGATCCAGCTGCATATGTATGGCCTTGTTGGGCATCAATGACAGGACAAGCCCTTGGTCCTGCCAAAGCTTAATGCTGCAGCATGGGGTAATGTCAAGACAGGGAGGCTGGAGGGGGGTGGTGGGTGGGTAAGCACCCTCATAGAAGCAGGAGGAGAGACGATGGAATAGGGAATATGGAGGGAGAACTGGGAAAGGTGACAACATTTGAAATGTAAATAAAATATATCCTTAAAATCAGTAAAAAAAAAAAAGGGGGGGGGAGGAAGAGGAAGAAGAAGAAAAAGAAGAAGAGGAGGAGGAGGAGGAGGAGGAGGAAAAAGAAGAAGAAGAAGAAGAAGAAGAAGAAGAAGAAGAAGAAGAAGAAGAAGAAGAAGAAGAAGAAGAAGAAGAAGAAGAAGAAGAAGAGGGAGGAGGAGGGGGGGGAGGAAGGAAAAATGAGAGAGAGAGAGAGAGAGAGAAAGAAAAGAAAAGAAGAAAAGAAAAGAAAAGAAAAGAAAACTATACATCCAAATAAAATGTTTAAGATTACCAAACATTGTGAAATTATTTTAGAATACATGAAATAAATCCAGTTCTTTTTGTATTTAAAAGAGAAAGAAAAGATAGAAATGAAGCCATATAAAATAAAAACTCACTGTGTTTAATTATATAGATTTCATCAGAGTAACTTTTAAGGAAGAGTAGAAGAGGAGATAGAAGTGTGGCTCAATGGTAAATTACTTGCCTAGCATGGGCAAACAATAAACAAACCAGAATAGAAAACAGAGTTCCAATTGGCCATCTCTAGTCACTAAAAGAAACTTCCATTATTGGGACCAGGTTACACCGAATCCACTGGTTGACCAAAGTGGCATCATGGAAATCTTCAAACAATTCACTTGCCAGGACAATAGGTTCCTCTCCCAAGACCACATTGCTGAAGACAACATTTACACAACTCAATGCTCGTGGAAAGATTGGCTGGTGCCTAGAGAGAACCCTCATCCCAAAGTTCTAGTATCTTTGGGATGGGCAGGTAATCTGCAGTCCACAAAGAAAGAAACATGAACACCAACCTAGCCACAGAACGTTTGATCTACAACACTGTCCTGCCTGAAAAATATTCTAGGATAAAGCTGATAAGAGTAACCAACTGATGTCTGATTTGCCTGAAGGCCCAGTCCATGAGGTGAAACCCATACCTGATGCTGCTTGAGTAACCAAGAACCAAAGATTAGGTAGCCCAGAGACCTAGGGTAAAACCAAATACCCACAGCCAGACATTATACAGAAAGAGAGGGACCTTGGAAGACACATCTCTAAATGGAATGTTTCCATTAAATCCTTCCCCTCAGAGCTCAGGGAACCCCAAGGTAAAAAAAAAAAAAAAAAAAAAAAAAAAAAAAAAAAAAAAAAAAAAAAAACAGTGTTAGACCCATGGAAGACAGGGAGAAGAAGGCTCTCTAAATCAACTAAGCAAAGCTCATATGAATTCACAGAGACTGAATCAACGAGCACAGAGCCTGTAGAGGTCTGCATCAGGTCTTCTGAGTATGCATTATAGCTTTCTTGTTAGTATTTTCATTGGATTCCTGAGTGTATGAGCTAGTGGGTCTCTGAATTCTTGTAACTTCTCTAGCTCTTTTCCTTATTTAGTTTGCCTTATCCAACACCAATGTAATGCTTTTCACTTTATCTTATTATATTGTATTTTATGAAGTTTTGTGGCTATCACTTAGAAGCGTGTTCTTTTTTTAATGAGAGACAAAAGGGACCTGGATCTGAATTGGAGATGAGGTAAGAAGAAACTGAAATGAATAGAGGAAAGAGTAACAATAATCAAGATAAAATGTAAGAGAAAATAATCTCTTTTCAGTAAGAGATAAAAAAGGAAAATAGAAGCTAGAAACAAACATTTGTAGAAGGCACATTGGGAACTTGGAAGGAAATTAGATCATTAAGAGGGTCTTGAAAGCACCTAGAAAAGAAAGAGTAAGTGCCAAAACCTAGAAGAAACTATTGTTGCTTGTACCTAGCTCCCTCCACTACTCACATTTAGAATCTCAAAAATATGTATGCTCTAGTAACCAAGACTTCCAAAGCCTGGGCTCCAAGCCAGAAAGTATTTCCTAGCTGCTGAACACAAAGCTGTGAGCCTTCCTCATAGCGTCACTTTGATCTTGGACAGTGTGCCTCCCTGCTTTCCCTTTTAAGATTGCCTTCAGTACTCTTCCAACTTTTCCTCTTTGCCATAACTCCAAGAGACTCAATTTGCTTCTCCTACCGTTTCTGAACAGCTCTCAATTATTTAGTACTTATTGCTTGCCCGTTTCCCATCTTGGCTAAAAGGTCTACAAAATAAACACCAGCGTCCTCATCACCTACCAGCAGTCTATGACCACTGCTGTCCTCAAATAAGCAGTCCTAGAACACTGAGTGAAACAGTGTGAGGGTGAATGTATGTGTGTGTGTGTGTGTGTGTGTGTGTGTGTGTGTGTTTTCTGTCTGTGTGTCTGTCTATGTGTTTGTTTGTGTGAGTGTTTGAGTGCATGCCTGCATGCCTGGGTGTGTGTGTGTGTGTGTGTGTGTGTGTGTGTGTGTGTATGTGTGTGTGTGTTTGGGTGTCTTTGTGTGTACATGTCTAAGTGTGTGTATTTATGTGTGTGTCTCTGTGTATGTGTCTATGTATGTGTATGTGGCTATGTGTGTGTCTATTGTATGACTGTGTGTGTATGTGCCTATGTGTCTGTGTGTGAGTATGTGTGTGTGTGTGTATGTGTGCATATGTGTGTGTGGTATGTTTATGAGTGTCTATGTGTATGTGTGTGTGTAGTTCTGCTATCATTTTTGAGTGATTTCTGTAAGCAATTGTTTCTTATTTCTAGAAGCATAGTACTTAATAATATAGCCTTTTACCCACTTTTAAATCAGTTTTCCTAATCGGTTGTCAACCAGAAAAAGACAGGTTGTTTAAATTGTGTGCTCACACAAAGAAGAATTGAGTATTTCTTGCCACCTGAGTCTGGAAGACACACAGGTTCATTGTTCTAACTTAGAATGCAAAAAATAATTTAATTCACCCCCTTTTATGGTATCAAATATTCTGGGTGGCATGAGTGAAAGGACAATTTCTTGGGGGGTTATGTGCATCTTGACAGTTTAACACTAGGAATTGCTTGAGGATCCTCTTGAGAAGATTCGTGAACAGTCTAACACTTGATGCATTATCCCAGGTTTCCTGAGCCTGGAAACTACATTGAAGGACTTAATGAGGCAACAGCACTGGCCTTATTCTGAGAGTGCCCATGGCAGTGGTGCTCAGGTGAGTTTACCAAATGAGGTGGTTTCTGGGCACATTGTGGTGATTTATCAGTAGGTACAGGAAGGCTTCTCTGATCTCTGTTTCCATTAGGTTATTTTGGCTGAGTTCACTCGCTGACTACTTTTGGTTCACTCCCATTTTTCTAACCTCAGGTCTTCAGATCTCCCAATAATCCTGTTATAAGGTGATAATTTCCATTACATTTTTCATCAACTTCAGTAACCAATAAAGATGTGCCAAATCTCTAAGTAGAGCAAGCTCATAGTTGCTCATTTTCCTATCACAATCATACTTTGTTTCAGAGTCTTTACTCATGCATTGAATGATTTTCATCTTCTCATCCGAATTAACACAATTATTCAGAGAAAGGGAAAACCTGTGTTAACTTAGTATTTCCTGTGTACGGCCACTACCAGTATTAGTTACTTTTCTGTTGCTGTGATAAAACATCATGACCAAAAGCAATTCATGGAAGAAAGTTTATGTGAACTTATGGTTCCTGAGAGATTCGAGGCCATTATGACCAAGAGGCATAGCAGTAAGTGGCAGACAACATGGTGGGAAAAGGAAGCTGGGAGATTACATTCTCAACAACAAACCTTAAGCAGAATGGTAGAGAGAACTGGGAATGAAGTAAGACTACAAACTCTCAGTCCCTACACTCATTGCCACATTCCCTTCAGCAAGGCTCAACCTCCTTAATTTCCGCAAACAGCACCACTATCTGGGGGACTCAGCGTTCAAATACAATGAGCCTATAAGAGTATTTTTCCCACTTAAACTACCACACTATCTAAGCATTTTAAAACCTAGAAAAGCATTTAAATTGTTTTGAAATAATCACTCAGTACTAGTTACTTTTCTTATTCTTCAAGCATAATACAAAACCAACTAAAGGGGAAAAGGGCTTCTTTATGCTTAGAGTTTCTGTGATTTTGATCCACCATAGCTGAGAATGCACGGTGCAGTTCATGGCCACAGCAGCATGTCTGGAGTCTTGTCCTCTGACACACGGCAGTAGACAGAATACAGACAGCAGGCCATTACATGAAATGAGTACCACCTTCAAAGGCCTGCCCTTAGTGACCTTTGTACCACTAAGTCCCAATTTTTAAGATTTTTGTGGACATCAGAATAATGCCAACTAAGTGCTAACATTAAGTAGACTTTAAAACTTGATCACAAAGTTGGAACCAGGCATTCAAAACACAAGCATATTGAGGGATTCTGAACTCAGATTGTGATAGGTTTGATAATGAAAGGTTTAAAGGAGTATTCCTAAGGCACAGCCAGCTCAGAGGAAGAAGCCTTAGTGATAGCAAGTTCATAGCAAGTATGTTTACTTAAAGGGGGTAATATTTGATAATTTTGTGCTGATTCCTAAAAAAAGGGCTATTGTAAATTTGACTTAAGTGTTTGTATTCCTGGGAAGGAACTTTTGGGGAGTTTGAAAGGATATAAACATCTCTGCAATACTAACACAAAATGTAATTATTCAATTACTTTATTGTGTACTACAGCTGCTCAGTCTTTCTTTGTGGCCCGAACTGTTGAGTGGGTCTACTCTATCATGAGTATTAAATACCAGAGACTAGAGAAAGATGGATCTTCAAGATGCTGAGACAGATCCTGAAATGTGAAACACAAAAATAAGCCCAACCCTTTTCTGGAGGACATTCCCAGTTCTAGTCTCCAGCTTTTTTAAACTCTCAGTTCCATTTTATATACTTGGGTTTATATACTCCTGAACTCTGTTTTGGTTTTAGTGTGCTATGAATTAAAAATTTGGAGTTATGCAGAAGCAGGTTAATATTTAATGTGTTTAATAGTCTTATAGATGGTATAGCAAGATGGCTCAGCAGGAAAAAATGTTTAACCTCAAGGCTGACCACTAGAGTTAAATCTTTGTGTCCCACTTAATAGAAGGAAATATCTGACTCAGTAAGCTGCCTTCTGCTTTCCACACACACATGCCAGACATGCATAGACAACCTTCAAATAAATAAATAAATAAATAAATAAATAAATAAATAAATACAGTAATACTAATATACAAAATTATGTTGTATATTAAATCATAAAGAAATAGTTCTTTTCATATATGCTTTTTATAATAAAAAGCTGTGCTGTTTCTAAATTTTAGTTTGTTTCATGGGATAGTAGAATGCCTTTTCCTATGTTTATCAAATGACAAGAATTGAAAATTTAAAAACTGATTTTGAATCATGTCATTATATCCCTCAACACTCCAAAGTAATTATAACTGGCTGCCTATTCCCTTTCTCAAAGAATAAAGGTCCTAATAATTTTTGCAGATCCAGGAGCATAGACAGTGCCTCTCCGTCACTAATTCAAACTAAAGACATATGATGAGCCAGTTATTCTGAGAAGTCAATGTTATTAAATAATAAACATAAAGCAGGATAAAAATATGGGAGGAAAATAAGATGGTCAACAGGTTTCTGTTTCTTTTCAGAAAATACAGCCAACGGAATTATTGTGAGATTTGTAAAATGGTCACCAATCTTCATCCTATTGAATAGACAAATGGTCTAGGTTATTTTACACAGGTTTCAATCCTCAGTTGTGCCTCTGGCTTTGTAACTTACAGTGAGGCAGCACATCATGGCAAGTGTCCTATTCAGAAGCATACACTGGAGCAAGCAGCCCAGTAGTGGACATTGATGGTGTTCCTGCTTTTCATCCATATCCTGCTGCTTAGGTTAACTGCTCATTCCATACTTTAAAAGTGTTGTGACTTTTACATTTTTGGAGAGATAATAGTGCACTAAGCAGAAAAGAGGGAAGAGAAAAAAGCAGACTGTATTGATGAACAGCCAAGAAAAACACCTGTCCCATCACAGTATTTTTGTACATAAAAGTAACTTCAATGTGTAGTCAAAGTGAACAGGATTCTACTTATATATGCACAAGTATTTATACAATGAGAAAAAAGAATATGCATAGGTGACCTGAGAAACATATTTCAAACACATGAGACATGCCAGTATGAAGCTGCTTAAAGGGAAAAATTTCATACATTCTCTTGTGGACTTGGCATTGCATAATGAGAAGATAATTTCTGGAATGATGAGTCTAATCTGAACCACATTCTTGCTTTGAACATATTAGCTATCTGCACTTAGACAAACCTCATTCCCTCAATCACTTGTACTCACTGCTCCCACTTGGGTTTGAAGAATCTCACAAAGAGTTATGTGATAAAAGCTTGGCCCCCACTTTCTTCAATGTGGTAAACACTTTAAGAGGTGGAGCCTGAAAGAACCCTGGGCAGGGAGCTGGCTGAAGGACTGGAGGTGTGGAGAAGGATTTCAGTCCCATAGGAAGAACAATGTTGGCTGGCCAGACTACCCACTTTTCCCAGGGACTAGATTATCAACCAAGGGTATAGAGGAAATAATCAGGGCTACAATGTCATAGGTAGCAGAGGATGGCTTTGTCTGACATCATTGGGAAGAAAGAGCCTTGTTCCGGTGAAGGTTTGATGCCCCAGCATAGGGGGATGCTGGAGATATGGATTGGAGGGATACACATAGAGGCAAGGGGAGATGGTGAATTTGGGGAGGAGGGTTATGGAGGGGTAATCTACAAGGGGATATCATTTGAGATTTAAATGAATGGAATGATTAAAAATAATATTTAAAAAGAGGTAGACACTGGGGAGGCTCTATTTCATTGGGATGCTGCCCAGGCAAAGGATCAGTTGCTTCTTTCTTCCACATCAGATCATAAAGTGAGGAATTTGACTTGCTATACATTCCCCATGCCCCAAGATCTTGTGTTACCCCTCATGAGGACAAAACCCCAAAACTCTGAGCCAGACAAACTTTGCCATTCACTTCAGGTGTTTGCCATACTAAAGGAAAGCTAAAACACTCTCCTAACAGAGCAAGTTCTTAGTAGGATCCAAGGATGTAGAACCATAGAAGCTTTATTTCATCATCTGACATCCATGGGCATGAATTTCATATTGCCAACAAATGATCTTATCAACATAGCCAAATGGATCTTACCAGTTGGTGTCTAGGCAATACATTATCATTGATACCTGGCTTGTGTCCAGGAATCTGCCTTTAAAATTTGGTGATGATACTGTTTCCAGAGCTGCTTTTCCATGCAAAAACTGAGGTATGGAATAGGTATTGCAGGACTTACCTCAAGGTATTAGAAATAAAGTGAATTGGTGTTTATAAAAGCACTCCATAGGAAGAACAAAAGAAGGAAAAAAGAATAAAGACACACAGGCACAATTCTACCTCTAAAAGCAAAAATAGCAGGAAAAAGGAACCACTATTCCTTAATATCTGTTAATATAAATGGACTCAATTCCTCAATAAAAAGACATAGGCTATCAGACTGGTTACATAAACATAATCCAGCATTTTGCTGCATACAGGAAACTCATCTCAGAGACAAAGATAGACACTATCTCAGAGTAAAAGGTTGGGAACAAACCTTCCAAGCAAACGGCCCCAAGAAGGAAGCTGAAGTAGCCATTCTAATACTGAATAAAGTAGATTTTCAAACAAAAATTGTCAAAAAGAGATAAGGAAAGACACTTTTTACTCATTACAAAGAAAATTTGTCAGGAGGAACTCTCAGTCCTTAACATATATGCTCCAAATACAAAAGCACCCATATTAATAAAAAAAAAAGCTACTAAAGCTCAAAAACTACATTGCACCCCACACAATAATAGTGGGAGAACTCAACACCCCACTCTCATCAATGGACAGATCATAGAAACAGAAACTGAACAAGAACGCAGTGAAACTAGCAAAGGTTAAGAACCAATTGGAATTAAGAGACCTCTACATAACATTACACCGTAAAACAAAAGAATACACCTTCTTCTCAGCATCTCACCGCACCTTCTCCAAAATTGACCATATACTCAGTAATAAAACAAGACTCAATAGATATAAGAAGATGGAATTACTCCCATGCATCCTATCAGATCACCATGGTCTAAGGCCGGTCTTTAATAACAACAAAGAAAACAAAAAGCCCATATACACATGGAAACAAAACAGTGCTCTATTAAACAATAGCATGGCCAAAGAAGAAATAAAGAAAGAAATTAAGGATTTTCTAGAATTTAATGAAAATGAAAACACAACATACCCAAACCTATGAAATGCAATGAAAGCAGCACTGAGAGGAAAACTCGTAGCTCTGAGTACTTCCAAAAAGAAACGGGAGAGAGCATACACTAGCTACTTGACAACACAGTTGAAAGCTCTAGAACAAAAGGAAGCAGATACACCCAAGAAGAGTAGATGGCAAGAAATAAACTCAGAACAGAAATTGACCAAATAGAAAGAGAACCATTCAAAGAATCAACAAAGCCAAGAGCTGGTTCTTTGAGAAAAATAACAAGATTGATAAACGCTTAGCCATAATAACTAGAGGGCAAAGAGAGCATATCTAAATTAAGAAAATCAGAAATGAAAGTGGAGACATAACAACTGAAACTAAGGAAATTCAAGAAATCATCAGATCCTACTACAAAAGCCTATACTCAACAAAGCTGGAAAATCTCTAAGAAATGGATGAATTCCTAGGCAGATACCAGATATTAAAATTAAACAAGGACCAAGTAAACCATTTAAATAATCCCATAACACCTAAAGAAATAGAAGCAGTCATCAAAAGTCTCCCAATCAAAAAGAACCGAGGTCCAGATGGGTTCAGTGCAGAATTCTATCAGAAATTTATTGATGACCTAATACCAATACTCTCCAAACTATTCCACAGAATAGAGTCAGATGAAACACTACCTAACTTATTTTTCGAGGCCACAATAACCCATGTTCGTTAACCACACAAAGCCCCTACAGGGAAAGAAAACTTCAAACTAATCTCCCTTATGAACACTGATGCAAAAATACTCAACAAAATCCTTGCAAACTGAATCCAAGAGCACATCAAAACGATCATTCACCATGATCAAGTAGGCTTCATCCCTCGGATGCAGGGATGGTTTAATATATAGACATCTGTCAACATAATCCACCATATAAAGAAACTCAAAAAAAAAAAAAGAAAGAAAATGATCATCTCACTAGATGCTGAGAAAGCATTTGACAAAATTCAACACCCCTTCATGTTAAAAGTCTTGGAAAGAACAGGAATCCAAGGTCCATACCTAAACATAATAGAAGCAATATACAGCAAATGGTGGGAAACTTGAAGCAATCCCACTAAAATCAAGGACTAGACAAGACCGCCCACTCTCCTTCTACCTATTCAACATGGTATTGGAAGTCCTGACCCAAACAATGAGACAGCAAAAGGAGATCAAGGGGATACAAATTAGAAAGGAAGAAGTAAAAACATCACCGTTTGGAGATGACATGATAGTGTATATAAGAAACCCCAAAAATTCCACCAGAGAACTTCTACAGCTGATAAACAAGTTCAGCAAAGTGGCTAGATATAAAATTAACTCAAACAAATCAATAGCCTTCCTCTACTAAAAGGACAAATATGCAAAGAAAGAAATTAGGGAAAAGATACCCTTCACAATAATTACAAACAATATGAAGCACCTTGGTGTGACTCTAACTAAGCAAATGAAGGACCTGTATGACAAGAACTTCAAATTTCTGAAGAAGGAAATCGAGGAAGATCTCAGAAAATGGAAAGATCTCCCATGCTCATAGATTGGAAGGAACAACATTATAAAAATGGCTATCTTACAAAAAGCAATCTACAGATTCAATAAAATCCCCATCAAAATTCCAACCCAATTCTTCATAGAGTTGGAAAGAGCAATGTACAATTTCATCTGGATTAGTAAAAGACCTAGAATAGTGAAATCCATCCTCAAAATAAGAAAACATCTGCAAGAATCACCATCCCTGACCTCAAGCTATATTACAAGGCAATTGTGTAAAAAACTTCATGGTACTGGTAGAGAGATAGGCACATGGACAAATGGAATAGTATAGAATATCCAGAAATGAGCCCTCACATATATGGTCACTTGATTTTTGAAAAAGGAGTTGTAAACATTCAATAGAAAAAGGACAGCCTCTTCAACAAATGGTGTTGGTTCAACTGGTACTCAGCATGAAAAAAGTGTAAATAGACCCTTTCTTATCTCCTTGTACAAAGCTCAAGTGCAAATGGATCAAAGATCTCCACACTAAACCAGGTACACTGAAACTATTAGAAGAGAAAGTAGGGCAAACTTTAGAGCACATAGGCACAGGAGAATATTTCCTGAGTAGAACAACAATGGCTTGAGCTCTAAGGTCAAATATGGAATTGGCACTTAATGAGATTGCTAAGTATGTAAGGTTAAGGACACTGTCAATAAAACAAAACGGCAGCTGACAGAATGGGAAAAGATCTTTACCAACCCCACATCTGATAGAGGCCTAATGTCCAAGGTATACAAAGAACTCAAGAAGTTAGACACCAGAAAATCAAACAACCCTATTAAAAATAAGGTACAAAGCTAAACACAAAGTTCTCAATTGATGAATATCAAATGGCAGAGAAGCATCTAAGGAAATGCTTAACATCCTTAATCATCAGGGTAATGCAAATCAAAACAACCCTGAGATTCTACCTCACACTAACCAGAATGGCTAAGATCAAAAATTCAGATGACAGCTGGTGAGGATTCAGAGAAAGGGAAACACTTCTCCACTCTTGATGCTGTTGTAAACTGGTACAACCACTCTGGAAATCAGTCTGGCATTTCCTGAGAAAATTGGACATAGTACTACCTGAAGACCCAGTTATTCCACTTCTGGGCATATACCCCAGAGAAGCTCCAACATACAACAGAGACACAAGCACCACAATGTTCATAGCAGCTCTATTATAATAGCCAGAAGCTGGAAAGAACCCAGATGTCCTTCAGTAGATGAATGGATACAAAAATTGTGGTATATTTACACAATGGAGTACTACTCAGCTATCAGAAACAGTGACTTTATGAAATTCTTAAGAAAATATATGCATCTAGAGAATATCATCCTGAGTGAGGTAACCCAATCACAAAAGAACAGACATAATATGCTGTCACTGGATATTGAATACTAACCCCAGAAAGCTCTGAACACCCCAGAAACAACTCACAGACTATATGAAGTTCAAGACTAACAAAGGCCAAAAAAAGAGATGAAAAATTATTATGCTTACACACCAAGAAAACTTTGATTATTTTCAGGTTACATCTTGTTTTACATGTTATTTATGTTCATTGTAACTAATAAGATTTTAAGGCATACTATCAAACCTTTAAAAAAATCAAGTACTGACAAAAATGTATTCATATACTTTTATGCAAAAATGCTTTTAAATTCTGAGCATTTATCTTTGTTTTTTAAAATAAAGTTGTTCAATTAAAAAAAAGAGAGAACAAGTGTAAGTGGATTAAAGATCTCCACATTAAACCAGATACACTGAAACTATTAGATGAGAAAGTAGGGAAAACCTTAGAACACATAGGCACAGGAGAAAATTTCCTGAACAAAACACCAATGGCTCAAGCTCTAAGGTCAAAGATTAACAAATGGGACTTAATGAGATTGCAAAGTTTCTGTAAGGCTAAGGACATCGTCAAGAAAACCAAACGGCAACCAACAGAATGGGAAAAGATCTTTACCAACACCACATCAGATAGAGGCCTAATATCCAAGGTGTACAAGGAACTCAAAAAGCTAGACACCAGAGAATCAAATAACCCTATTAAAAAATGGGGTACAGAGCTAAACAAATCATTTTTAGTTGAGGAACACCGAATGGCCGAAAAACATCTGAGGAAGTGCTCCACATCCTTAGCCATCAGGGAAATGCAAATCAAAACAAACCTAAGATTCCACCTCACACCAGTCAGATTGGCCAAGATCCAAAACTCAGATGACAGCAGATGCTGGCGAGGCTGCGGAGAAAGAGGAACACTTCTCCACTGTTGGTGGGGTTGCAAGCTAATACAACCACTCTGGAAATCTGTCTGGCGATACCTCAGAAAATTGGATATAGTACTACCTGAAGACCCAGCTATTCCACTTCTGGGCATATACCCCAGAGACACTTTAATACACAACAAAGATATATGTACCACAATGTCCATAGCGGCTCTATTTATAATAGCCAGAAGCTGGAAGGAACCCAGATGTCCTTCAGAAGACGAATGGATACAAAAATTGTGGTACATATACACAATGGAATACTACTCAGCCACCAGAAACAATGACTTAACCAAATTCTTAAGAAAATGGCTGCATCTAGAGAAGATCATCCTGAGTGAGATAACCCAGTCACAAAAGAACAGACATAATATGCAGTCACTGATAGTGGGATGCTAACCCCAGAGGCTTGCACTCCCCCAGAAACAACTCACAGACTGTATGAAGTCCAAGAAATAAAGAAAACAAAAAATATACATATATTCACAAAACAAGAAGACTTTGACTATTCCCATGTTGCGTTTTGTTTGGCATGTACTTTACGCTTATTGCAACTAGTAGGTTTTCAATGCATACTGTCAAGCCCTTGAAAAAAATCAAGTACTGACTAAAAAACATATTCACATGGTTTTATGTAAAATTTATTTTAATGTCTGAAAAAACAGTACTGACAAAAATGTATAATTTTAAGCAAAAAATGTTTAAAATCTTTACATTTATCTTTGTTTTGCAAAATAAAGTCGTTTAAAAAAAAAAAGAGAGAGAGAGAAGGAAAAAATGTTCTCCAAATAGTAGTCAGGTAATGAAATAAATTTTCTAAGGTTCGTATTTGAAATTTTCATAGAAGAGAAAACGTGGCAGTTATAAGGTGAAAATAAAACTTCTAATTTAGAAATATGAAATAATGGGTGTATTTTTATCTCAAAACTTACTTTCTTCCACTTTGGGTAGTGTGTGTACTGCTCTCATTGCAACGTGTTTAGAGGTTGTAAGGAGACAGATCAAAAAATACATTAAACAGATTTGGAAGGGGTGGGTATAAAGTTAGAATTTCTGAGTCATGAAAACATCAGCTAGCGCTTCCTGAAAGGTGTAACTTTATTTAAAACTCAGCTGCTGCATTTTCTCTCATGTTGCAGACACCTCTGAATCAACCATCTATGTTGACAAATTGTTATGCTAACGAATTCTCACATCTACTGAAATTTTCCATTTTGTAAACAAGCAAGTGGGTTCTTGATGGTCTAGCTCATATTCCAAGCTGGAACTCTGGGACTGAAGTCTTGGCTTGAGTGAGCACTTATTATTCATTTTTTTTTTACATTAGCAAAGACAATCAAATATTTATCACCAAATCGGAAAACCACTGAGAGCATGAATGTAATATTGTACCTGAGATCTTGCCTCAGGCTTGGGAAACACAAACAGTGTGTGTCTGGCTCCTATGGTTTGATTCCCTGAGAGGGGCTGAAAAATACGTGTTTGTCTGGCTTTCTTCATCACACTGTTGGCATTAAAACTACTTCCACCCATTATCGGCACAAACATACAACAGCAAATGAGTTTTATGGTCATAATATTTGATGTACACAGGTATGAGTGTACATTTAAACACACATGTTGGGGTCAGAGCCAGTCATGTAAGCTCTGACTCTAGAATTTCCATGGTAGACTCTACCACAAATGTAAAAGAAATGTGCATGTAGCAAAGCCTGAAACTAGATGGAAACCACCAGCCATCATCATATCAAAGGATGTAGGGGAGATATGTTTGTATGTTATGGACTAAAACAGATAAAGCATGTATATGATATTATATATACATTATACACATGTTTTATATATACATGTGTATGTGTACATATATGTTATGTGTATATGTGTATATATTTATATGTATTTATATTTATATCATCTAGGAAAATATACTATTTGGGTTCTCCATAAGAACCATAAACAAAAAAAAAGAAAAGAAAAGAAAAGAAAAACTAGTTCAATCAAAAAAAGAAAATACCTTTTTTTTGGTCAGGATAGTTCACGTGACTCCCATAATATCGACTATTATTGTTGCTTTTGGTTGCTTCTCAGATATTGAGGATAAACCCATATTGTAGAAGACTCCTCCACACATTAACAGTACAGGACTTGTATTATTTAAGATGGATCTAGCCTGAAAGCTTTTCTACCCCCACCCCTGCCTGCAGTCTAACTTCCTTGGAACCAAAAAATACTACACAAGCTGCCCATGGAGGGAGCCAATCAACCATCCTACACAGCTGCAACACCTAATAACTACAATGATGTCCAGCATGTCAATCTACCACCCCTCCATGTAGAGTAAGTGTCCCTCACCTGTTGATGGTAAAAAAAAAAAAAAAAAAAAAAAAAAAAAAAAAAAAAAAAAAAAAAAAAAAAAAAAAAACTGTGTAATTGGTCCATTCAACAGGAGGAAAATCTTGTATGAGAAACCTACCCAGTTCCTCAGAGCTATTGAGGTCATGTATTTTAGAATAGAATAATACTACTACCACATGATCCCTAAGACATTCTAAATCTTATGATTTATACCCTAAGATAAGTGTAGCTACCACCCCGATCAAAGAAGCTTATCTTTACAGCAAATGGAAACCAAAACACATTTCTACAAGTAGATGCAGAGTAGAGATAACAGATTATAGGGAGCCCAGCCCCGGTGAATAGATCTTTATCATAAGTCTTGTATTTATGGCTCAGGGAACATTAGGCAGAAGGGTGGAAAGATTGTTAGAGCCCAGATACCAGAGTCAAAAAGTCTCCTGTGAGACAGTTTCTCCTGGAAATGGCTGCCTAAGCAAGATCAGAGCAAATGGTAACATCAAGGACAGTGTAACAGGACATGAAATGTGAGAAATTTTATGGAGTCCCACTGACACAAAGAATGGCAGGCAACAAATGTCTGCAGAGCCTATCCCAGGGGTGAGGCTGATACAAAGTGTTCATCTCTGAAACTACATACACAAAGACAGAAAAATGGACTCAGTCAGCTATACTTAAATATTTATGTATAATTAAACATACATTTACATGTAACAGTGAGAAAGGAGCTATCAGTTTGAGAGGAAGGGCGTGGAAGAAGTTGAACAGGGTGCTTGAAAGAAGCTGAAGGAAGGAAATGGAAAAAGGAAAAGGGAAAAGCAATGGAATCATATTTTAATTTTGAATTTATTAAAATAAAAATAACAATTTTAAAGAGGGTATACAGGGAAAATGGTGTCTAAGACAGGACATTAAACTGAAGATAGGGCATGCTAGGCCAAGACCCTTAATGCAATATAATTAAGTAAGATACTAATTAAAGCTCAAAACAGTGTGTATCATACAGGGAGTGCTCAGTATAGCAATATCACTAGATAGTGGTTTAATGGAATTACGATTTATTTCAGGATCATTAACTTCTCTATCAAGAAGAATGGAATCTATGAGCAAATGACTCCTTCCAGCCCAGTGAATAGATGGAGCCTATGTGATTTCACCTTCCTACATGTCAGTATTCAAGGGCTGGCATTGTATTCTAAGAACTTCTAGCCTGCTAGCTAGGGTAGGTGAGACAAGAGAAGGAAACAGCTCAGCAACATGACTCCTTTCTCTTCCCACTTCCAGGTGCTTTAAATTCTCCTGCCTGTTTCTGGAATGGCATTGATTTCCCTATGGGATCGTAATGAAAAATTAAGGCATAAAGACTAGAGAAAGGAGTAGAGACCTATGTGATCTTTCTTGGAAGCAGAAGGAACAACCAGCCCTCCCTGTCTGTACACAAATCCAGAGCAGTCACAGTATTGGTTGTTAAAAATCTCAACGAAGACCAGGCATAGATTTATTATGTTGCAAAAATATCTTTGACAAGGGCATTAATACCTGGATCGTGTCTCTACTGTAGATTAGCTTTATGGCCTTGTATTAATAATTTCTGGTAAGTTTTTTTTTTTCAACTTTGTTCTCTTATATGCGATAATGCAATAAAACTTCTATGTAATTAAAACTTCAGAAAAACATTGAAAAAAACAAAACTTTGAAACAAAGATAAAAATTAAGTAGCCTACAATATCTGGATTTTTTTTTTTTTATCTACCTAATGAGCACCCCGTGATCTAACTCATTATTAAGCTGTGAAACCATAGGAATCGACATTAAAATCTTACTGGGATGGGTGGCCTCTCTGTGCTGTCTTCATGCTGAGAAATCAATCTTTGTTTTCAGACTGTTAAAAAGAGATAGACTGGGAGAGTGGAAAGGAGGAGGTAGAGGTGGGAGTGATGTAGGCAGTTCTGTATCTTTAAGCACATGCCTCCCCACTACTCAAAAGATGCTAGCTTCACCTGCAGCAAAGGTGGTGTTGCAGAGACTATGCTATGAATAGTGACAAATCTCTCCTCTGCAGACTTGGTCTGCAGTGGCACAGGCAGATGCTAAACATCAGCCTGTCTAGAAGTTAATTAGGTTACAAAGGCTGCCAAAAACCCCAAAGTCATTCAAAGAAAATTCAACACCAAAGTGAGATCTGAAGGAAAAGGTCGCAAGACACAAACACTAATCTTGATTCTAAGAACAGAAACATATATAAGAGGGGAAGGGGGAGCCAGGCAGGTGACAACCTGTAAACTTATTATCCATATTTTATAACAGCTGTGAGGTGAGGCATAATGTAGTCCTGGCTCTTTTCCTGTGGTAGATATTGTACCCTCAGAAAGGCTGGAGCTGTAGCCAACACTGTATTCATTACCTGTTACAGAATTCTCTGTACATAACCCAGTGACTTGGAGGGCAAGAATCTCTGGATTCCATTCCTGATTGTCTTCCCACTTGGAAATGGTGACTGGAAAGCTGTTTTGCTAGAGTGGATTAACTGACTAGATGGCTGGGTTACACACAGGATTTCTTTGTGGGTTCTGTGAAATCATCACACAGTAACAAGTGCTGTCTGCTTCGGGCTCTCAGGAGTAGCTGGAGCCTTAAAAACCTAGAGACCCAGTTCTTCCAAAGAGGTTAACCCAGAATGTGTGTTGGGTGTGGGGTGCTCTAAGACTGTAAACAGCACTACGCAGGACTCGACTGCCACCCACAGGACCCAGGGGAAGTGCAGGTGATGGGGAAGATAAACATGCCATGCAAACAACATCCATCCATCATTGTTTCAATTCCTCTGAGACAGGGCCTCACTCCCTAATCCAGGCTGGCCTGGCCTGGCGCTAGCAATGATCCTACTTCCTCTTTTTCTAAGAATTGGTCCTTAGAAACATAAGCCGCCAATGAAACCCTCCCCAGTCTCGAAGGCCGGGTGGCTGGGTTTGGTTGTGTTTTTTCTTGAAAGATGTGTGATTCTGTCCTGCCCCAGCCTCAGAATGAGAGAGAGGTCTTCGGGCTCCAAATATTCCTTTTTCCCCACTTCCCCAACCAAGAATCCCACTTATTTCCTTTCCTGGACTTTGGAGGGTTTCAGAGGATGACAACAACTTTACTACTGGACTTCTTTACACCTCATGCCACTTGGGATCCCGCGAAATTCAGACCGTGGCCCGAGGAGTATGCACAGTCTGTGGCCAGCTGGATGCCCATCAAAGAGATTCAGGCTCCTGCTCTGACTTGGTTAAACAGCTTAAGTGCAAACTACCAACCTTGAGCCAACTTTTCCATCCAGACATCCAAACTAAGACCTCATGCACTTTGCCACAAGTGGGGCGCGGCAGGCGGTCTCCTCTGGGGTTGCAACCCTCTCTTAGTGCCAGAGCTCACACCCACCACTGTGTGGGGCTCCCAATACCCTGGAAAGCCGCCTGGTTCCTGAACCAGCAGGAGGGTGAACAGCCAGGAAAGGCATCTCTGCGGGAGCAGGGAGTTCCCTAGGGTGCTTTAAAGGTCTAGAGAGAACTGCCCCGCATAGATTCGCTCCCCGAAAGGTCCACGACCACGCGGGGAGGGCCACGTGAGCATCGTGGCTTAGCTATAAAAATTCCCCAATCTCACGAGCGTGGGGGAGAGAGCGCTGTGGCGACTCGGCCTCCCACGCCACGAGAGACAGAGAGAACCTGATACTCCTTGCTTAATGCCCGGAGCTCTGATGCTCCATCCCCTCGGCGTGGGGTGTGGAGGAGCGTTGAACTTTGGGGGACTTGGCAAAGGCTTTCAGACGCCCGCGCTACTGGATTCCCGCAAATGCACAGAGCTGGTTTGACCTTTAGGAGAGTTGGAGGAAGGATAGCTAGAATCTCAGGCAGATCGATCTGCTGTCCTTCACTGAGGGAGCAGCCTGGGGTTCTGGAGGGTGTCCTCTTAGGAAACCAAGAGGTTCCCGAGCTACCCCCAGCCGGCGCATCTACACTGCAGCCGCCCTGTGAGCCGCTCTATTTCTGAGAGTCCAGACTGTCTCCCGCCTCCTTCTCCTAAACTTTGACCTGCTCTGGTCGCCCGCCTGGTCCCCGACGCCGGGCTGCCCCCTCCTCCCAGGGTGGACTCAGGTGGGGACATGGCTCCAGGCTCCAGGAGCGGAGCAGGCTCTTCTCGGCGCAACCTGGCACCGCCCGCGTAGCATCCTCCACGCTGACCTCCCGCGCTGCAGCGCCCAGCCTCGGGCCGTAGCCAAGGCAGTCCTCTGAGGTGTAGGAGGCGAAGACAACTGGGGACCCCAAGGTCCCTATGGCCGCTGCTCGCGGGTGGCTGCTGAGTGCTGCGGAGCTCGCCGGCTGCGCTCAGGGCTCCGAGCGACTCTGAGCTGTTGCTCCGGCGGACATCGCCCTCGCGGGACCGCGGAGGGTCAAGGACCCGAGGAACAGAGACGGTGGTGGCGGCTGATTCTCTCTTCAACAAGGCGATGTGGCCGGCCGGTGCGGGCACCAAGCTGCCCTTTCCCCGGGACTCCGCGCTCCGGCGGGCAGCATTCTCCGGAAATCTCACCGCCCTACCTTCTCACCTGGTACCAGCCGGCCGCAGCGTCCGGGTCTTCATTAGTGCCAACCCTGAAGGTAAGTCCCTTGGTCCTATTTAGTGGGTCTGCCGGTGCTTCCTTCCATTGGCACGGGTCTGAAAGTGTATAGGGCCCGCACAATCGAGTACACCCTGCATCCCTTGCGCTCCCTGCCTCCCGCCGCAGACCTGAGCGCATGGGAATTTTATTCCAATCACTTAATTTTCTTACACTCATCCGCTCTCCTGCTGACTTCTAGGACATAGTTGTCTTCCCAAGACATAGCCAAGGCATTATTATTAGGCGCTTTCTAGAAGATCCATTCTGCCTCTACCACTCCATCCCCTTTGCCTTTCATAGGTTTCTTCTGCCTCATATGCAAACACTAGCTATCCTCTGGTGGCCTGTCTTTGAAAGGTTTCCCTGATATCACTTGTTTTCACCTAAGTATGTTCCCTGAAACACAGGTCCTGCGGGTAGGAAAGGCTGGTGGAGGTCCAGAAAGCACAGGCTCTAGAAGGACCCAGGACAGAGCAGTACCCCAACCCAGAGAGGAATTAGTGCTGGACCACTCAGATGAGCTCATTTCAGTTGGGTACTGGGACTTGGTCTCTCCCCAAGGGTCAAGCTTGGGTTAAGCACAGGATAGGTGCTCCATGGAGGAATTCTGGGTGACCAAACCCCGGCAGTTCTCAGTTCCTAAGGTTAACTTTTCTTTCCGGTGAATGGTGGAAAACTAAAGGATGCATAAGGTAAAGTGGGTAAGAATTCAGAAGAGGAAAAACAAATAATTTAGGAGCAAGGGTGTGTGTGTGTGTGTGAGAGAGAGAGAGAGAGAGAAAGAGAGAGAGAGAGAGAGAGAGAGAGAGAGAGAGAGAGAGAGAGAGACTTAAGAAGGGTGTATAAGTTTATAAGTTTATACAAGCTTGGTGTGAAGTGTTCTTTTTCTGTACCCTAGCAAACCCCTGGACAAATAAAAAAAAACAATAAGTTTACATTCAAATAATCAGTGAAGAGCTTGATCCATTAAACACCCAAGGCTGTTTTGTTGCTATAATTTACATTCTGAGAGGACTGAAACGGTAACTTTCTGGAAACAATCACTTCCAAAGGGGAGGGATGCGATGCTGGAAGTTTCTGGTAAAGTGTTTGTGATCACAATGGAATGGGGAAATAACCAAATAAGTAACACACAGCAATTAAAGAAAGATCTATACTTGGAGGGAGGAGGGCCTGACTGTTCTTTCCTGAGCTCACTTTCCCAGAACCTAATAAAGTGTGCCTTTAAGAATGTCTGGCAACATTAAGAATCATTCAGTATCAAGTATGCCATCCAGGATTTGGACATGGAATGTGTGTGAATAACCATAAAAATGGGTAATCTTGTTAAAGTTGGGGTTTAGAAATTCTACAAACCTCAGCACAATGAAAGAATTACCTTAATGTTTAGTCTTGCAGTATTCAATTATCCAAGGTTTGCTTAAATGCCACGCAAATTGTTCGCCCTGCTGTGAAGCCAACTGAGACTCCTATCTTGTCCTTTAAGAAAACGGCTTCTAAAATAGTGTGAGTGTTCTGCTAATGTTAGCGGTGGTTACTTTGTTTCTTGTTTTCAATGTGCCTGTTATGAGATTGCATGATAAGCAGTTGGTGTTGCTAGCTTATGTGGAAAACCAGGCACAGTTATTATACCTAGACCTGCACAGTATTCTCCAAACCCTCAACTTAGTTACACTAAAAACTTAAACACACACTAAGCACAAGAAAGCAAACACAAGCCACCCCTATTGGTCAACTGATTTTGCTGGACAGCTTCCAGGTTGGTCTTAAAGGACCAGAAATGTGATACTTACTTGAGAAGTTTTAATAGAAGCAGGACTTTGAATTTTATCCAGATTGAAGAGCCAAGGGCAGATTCAAAATAGGCAGAGATGGTCATTTTTAATGGTCTCAACCTGAAGCCTTAAAACTCCGGGAAATACTCCATTTGAGGTAGCACTTTACCATGGCATCTTTATGGATGCAATTTAGAAAGTGAATGCTTGTGTTTCAGTAGCATAGAATATTATATTCTTGGACAGTACTAAAGATGAAGAGCCTTTCCACTGTCAAAGTAAGACAAAGGACATTATCTTATGTTTCCTTTAGAAGCAGAAACTGAGTTTGCATTCTGAATAAATGCTGTTTTGTGTTGAAGGCATAGTAGTTTTGGTTTTTGTTTTGTCTTGTTTGTTTTGTTTTGGGAAACTCAACAAGACTCCTGCTGAGAGAACTGTTTTCTTAATAAGTATCGCTTTACAAAACTAGTGTGGAATTGGAATTCCCCTGTCCATGACAATAGCAATATGTGTCTTCAGAATGGATAATTAGTTTCCCATACATTAGCTCATTCAATTTTTATTTCACACTCAAACAGCCCTTCTAAAAGTGGTGGATAAAGAAATTCTTCCTATTCTGCGAGGGAGACAAGTAAGGCTTTATGCAGTGAAGCTACTTCTCTGGGTTTATAAAGAAGAGTGAAATAAGCAGATCCCATAGAAACTTAAAATACTCATGTTGCTGTTCTTTGCCAGTCTAGGCAGCAGCCAGATTCCTGTAAATGTCTCACATCTACATGGCCAAATATGGTGGGTTCTTGCTGCTCAGAATTTCTAGCTCCAAGAATATGAACAACTAAAAGGGAACATAACTGGCCCAACCCACCTCTTCCCACTGAGAAGGAGTCATGGGACATGCAAGAGAATTTCAGATTGTAAAGGACTTCTACTTCTCCAAAAGTATACCTGCATCTGACCTGTCTTACTACAGGGATGATGCTGGATGCTTCCCAGGAGGAGACAATCACATTATCCAGACTTGATTGATTGAATGGGCTTCACCTAGTCTCTCATTCACTCATGGCATATTTCTTGATCCTTGGAAGTTTTCTTGTCACATAACCACTGCATCTCTGCCTGAACAATGCTTATCTTTCTGTGAAAAAAGAAATGTTTTCAAAACACATACAAAATTGCCTATTGTGATTAACTTAACCAGCCCAATCATATAGGGGAAAAAAATCCTGAGTGAGTCTCCCCAGATATTAGAATATAAGGGCTCTTGTATCCAATGCATCTATTCTGAACCATTCTAGGGTAAATTAAATAAAATGTTCATTCAAAAGAAAGGTAAGACATTGCCTTTATTATTGACAAAGGATGAAAGCCCATGGTCCTTTATCGATCTCCTGGATTAAATGTGAGTTGGTAATCTCTGTTGTCTCTCCTGAGAAAATGAGTATTTTCTATTCAATATGTGGGCTCTGGACTATCAGACATGCCACATATGTGACTATGAGAACTCTTCACTTTAGTAAATGCTGTGAGGATGGTAGAGTATGACTAAGAATCTGAATTTTACTAATTTTAATATGTTTAATGATATAAACATTACGTCATTTAATGAACTTGATTGCATATGCATGTGGCTACTGACTCCAAACTTTAAGTGGTTCTCAAACTGTGGGTGGCAATCCCTTTAGAGGTAACATATCTGATATCTTCTGCATATCAGATGTTTATATTACAATTCATAACAATAGCAAAATTATAGTTATGAAGTAGCAACAAAATAATTTATTGGTTAGGGGCCATTACAACATAAGAAACTGTATTAAAGGCCCATAGCATTAGGAAGGTTGAAAACCACTGCTCTAAGTGGACAAAGACAATAAGCAGTTTCATGCCAAATAAAGTTTCCTTAACAACTGGTTATTTTGAGCTATGCCATCACCCATCACTCAAACTGAGGTCAGTCTGTTGTTCACTAAGGTTTGGGAATTTTGATACTGCAGCAAAGAGATATGAACTTTATTGTAGAATGTGATTTAGACTATGTAAATTCAGTTTCCCAGAATTAAATCCACAACTACACAGAGTTCCCAACTCCCAGCCATGGAGCAGATAATTTTGTCTATTCCCTGGGACAGAGTCGACCCTTTTCAAATCTAAAACATGGGTGAGAAGAGAGATTGCAGCTTTCCTGGAAATACTAAAAAGTTTCCCAGTTTCTGTGCTTAGATTTTCCTTCCGAATGAAGCCATCCAGTGAGGACAGAGTAAATCATAGCGTTGTGTGGTCAGGCCTACTATGCTAGTATGATTTGCAATACATGTGGGGAAAAAATCAGGAATAAAGGAAAAGTCCCCAGAATTCATCATTGTACACTCCCACTTAGATTTTTTTTAACTTGTCATATTTGACCATTCCCACTTACTTTTCTTTGGTCATGTGACTTTATATCTTCCCAGACTCAAAGTCATGCCTTAAGACCTTCAGTAGGAAATTGTATTCTCCATTTTAATGGGGACCACAGAAAAGATGACATCCTGTCTTGTGGCCACACAGGTTCAGTGTCCACAACCTCTGGCCACTTTCGTTAATTTGAATTTCTACGCAAAACAAAGAAAGATTTGCATCAAGATTCACAAGAGACCTACAAAAATTACTTGCCATTTTTATTCTATCTATAGCATTCTATCACACTAAGCACTCATGGCTCCCTTTACTTTTCCTTTATGTATTATGAAGAAAAAACTAGCCAATGCAAATGTGCCCGTGAACATACATACACATACAGATATATTAATGCCCCAAAAATACCTTTAAAAATAATCAAAACTCTTAAAGGAGGACATGGCAACTTTGCCACTTCCTGATGAACATACACAGGGCATTCCTAAGACAGATATTCAAAGTCCACTGGTTGTGTCTCCTCAGTGTTCGAAAGACATTATGGGAGAAAGTGGGCATATTAGTTACTAATAAGCTTAATAAACTTTTGAGCCAAGCTTTCTGGGCTTGAATTTTCTATCTGCTATTTAATACTACTGAGGAAGTCCGGTCCCTTTGTTCGCAGTTTCCTAATGCATGAAGGAAGATAACACTGGTAGCTGCGTGCGTTAGAGAGTTAAATAAGCCAAAGCACACAAAGCGCTTGTGCAAGTACTATCCACATAGAAAACAAGAATTGTTTGGGCTTTTTTTAAATCACTGTATTATTTTCTAGTGATATCCAGGCACTGTGTAGGTGTGTCTATAACAGGAATGCTGTATGTATCAGTCATTAGTTAGAACTTGGCTACGGAAGAGAAACCTTCTACACTAGATGTTTCATGGAATTGGATGCTTTCAAAAATCACTGCAAAGCTTTCAGAACTAAATCAGGATACCACTAAGCATTTAGGTCCCATTGCAAAAGCATTTACCCAGAGGACAGAAAGCTGTAGAAGTGATCACGGATACCAAATAGCCAGCAGCCTCTTCAAAAATGACATGTTTGCTGAAAATCACATGTCAGGTGCCATAAGCAATGGGAGAATTTCTTCATTACCTTCCATTCAGTTGTCATGCATCTCTAGGGAGTGATAACATACTACTCCAGGGCTACAATTATCCGCACAGTGTTCTCCATATGTAGAGAGACTTATAGATGGAGAAAGTGACATCCGGATTTCCCACTGTGTATATTCACTTACATGTCTGCACTCATCATCTTCAAGAGTTAGATTCTCATGTCAGGCTTTGATAGGCCAGAATGTATGCGGGCCCTTGTAACTGACAAGTCTTAGAGTTTCCATGCTTCTAGCTCACATTCTGAAATGGAGAGGATGGAACAAAGGTATCCTCAACACCAAGAAACAATGTGGAGTTCAGGAAGAGGCAGACACATGCATTTGTTCAACCGAGGATGTTCCTGATGCCATCTGGTACTTAAACACAGCAGTCACTGTACAGACCAGGTCTCTGCTCTTATGTAGTTTACCCAAATCCCATAATGGGTGTGATGCATGTCATACTAAAAGTACAAGAGCAAAGATAAAGGCTGAGGGTAAAGATTAAAGATAGAGAGCAGAGGAGCAGTCAAGAAGCACCAAGGAAAGTTGTATAATCCAGCCTCCAGCCAGGGATGGTGGTCAGAGTGAGGAGATTGGAATCTCCCCACATGAATGAATAGAGTCAAAATATGGAACGTGTTGCATATGATAATCAAATATGAAACAAAGTGATGAGATCCCCACAGGGGGCAGAAAGAAACAGTCCAAGTTACTCAGCAAAGAGCTTCCGGCTCTTTGAATAGGAACAAAACTGTTATCTTGGAAAAATACTTAAAAGCATGGCTTGGACCATAGATGATTTAGAGACACCTATCTCCATTTACAGACACCTATCTCTTCTGGCCTCATGACTTAACTTCCTAGCTACAAATCTTTAAACATTCTTCTGTACCATGGTATTACCTCTCATTTTCTATTTTTAAAGATGTCTGCAGATTTAAGGCCTCTGTTTCAGATGCCTGTTGCTATTAATCAATCCACTTCAAGAGATAAATACTTACCACTTTTCTTGCTTCTGTGATTGGGAACACAGACAAGACCCATTATTCCATGCATGTTGACATGTGATTTGGCCCATAAAATATTAGTTTGAAGAAGAAAATTATATATGCTCCTGGGGCACACTGGTCAGCTTCCAAAGGGCAAGAGTGTGCTGGTGGCCGAGCTGCCTGCTTTACTCTTACCAGGGTTTGCATTTGTGGAGAAGAGAAGTGAAGGGAGACAGAGAACTGGGGAGACTTCCACTCCAGAGGAGACCTCCCTTGGGTCAGAGAACAGCCTTCAGTATCCAAAGTCTTTATTTGTTTCCTTTTGAACTTTCATATACATTAAAATCTATCCATTACCCAAGATAAGCTCTTATTCAGATTTGCTACCATTTAAAATGATACAAATCTACTACTGTGCTAAGATGCTAACAGAAGAGATGTGTAGAGCTCAGTGGTATGGTGCTTGCTTTGCAAAACAAGCCCTAGAATTCACACCCCAACAGTGGAAAGCTAATATAAAAAAGACAATGAGCCATTACAAATGTAAGATAATAACACCAGGAACCACAAACAAATATCAGAAGATGACTATAAACTGGGAGCTGGGCATGGCCTTGGGAAAAGTCACTCCATCTCTTTAAGTAACTGAAAAATAAAATTTGTAAAAATTTTTGAACTTCTTTTTAATGCCAAATGTGAGAAACTCTACAGAAAAAATATGTTAGTTGAATTTAGTAAAGTAACCCTGAGGGCTCATTTGTTTTAAATCAGGATGAGAATATTAGTATTTATTGAAATGTTGTAAAATGCACTTTGTTCAGAAATTTTTAGCACCATCTCACACTATAACATAAATTTCACTGACTCAATGAGAAAATGTTCTTGCTGTGTCTAAACCTTGCATGAACTCAAATTCAAGGCGTCCCAGAAGATCTGTTATGTAGGCATTTGGACATCAAAGATTATCTATTGTCAATCATAAACCAAGAATAAGAAGTGATCCAGCTTTCTGATGAAATTCTTTTTTAAATTTCTCTCTGTGTGATCATGTGACTTAAATAGATGCAAAACCTGTACGTTTACTCCACAATCATGGAAGTGCTTCATTGTAAAATATGTCTACAAAAAAGGAGGGTGATACTGGCATAGAGACATCTTGTATCAATTCTTCAGAGCTTCACCTGTCCTCACAATTTCTGTTGAAGACAAAGAAGATTAATTCCTCAAATTAAACTGTGTTGTACACTGCATAATTAACCAAAGGAGTTTTGTGATAGAAACATAATAAAAAGATCAGAAACCACAAGACAGAATGATACCCACTTCTAATTAAATGCTCCCTTAAAACCTCATTTTAAATCAAAACTATTTCAAAGACACTGAGGTGGGCCCACTGGTCAGGGTACAGCCAGGGTGACAGGATCTCACTCCTCTAGAGGTTGCAGAAACAAAACTGTAAAATAGAAAGAGTACCTACCCTTCACAATGCTGCCATTACCACAGTGTCTCTCAGGGAGATTTTTGCCACAAAATCCATTTCTTTATAATGTTCTTCCAAGTATCTAGATGCAATGTTTTCTAGGTTCCCACTGTGTCCCTTGAACTCCTAGTTAGTTTTCACGGACAGGCACCAAAGCGGGAGGAGATACTGCTGTCTTTATTACTTTTAGAATCATACATCTAAGACATACAGCAAGTACAAAGGTCTAATAATATAAACATTGCCATTTATAAAAACACATGCTTCCATGAAGAGGCTGATTAAACTGGCTGGAGTTAAGCGGCATCATCCATGTCCTCACCAAGCATGAGCCACTCATATTTAGCCAAAAGGACAGACTCAGATGAACTGGATGAACTCTAAATGACACACAGTGGGACAGTGTTATGAGAAAGTGGCTGCAGGTTATGAGAACAAATCTACTTCAAGAAAGGTTAGTTTTGGAGACAAAGTACCTGGTACCCGAAAGTCCAATAAATCTGAAGGACATCGGCAAGTGAGCAAAGAACATGATAAAAATTGCTCAATTTTCCTAAGTGTGAGAAAATTTACTATGGTTGCTAGGACTAGAAACTAGCTATCAGGGTTTCAGGTCAATGAGAATAACTTGAATAACATCTTCACTGTTGTTGTTGTTGCTGCTGCTGCTGCTGCTGCATACAGTGAGTTTGGGGCACTAATGAATTGTAAAGGTCTTGGCTTGTGCTCAACTCCCATGATAAAGTGAGGATGTTAGAAAGGAGCAAAAACAGTAGGATCCCAGACTGCAGGATCCTATTAACAAGAGACAGGGGGGCTGCCAGGATTGACATCCACATGCAAGACCCTAACTACTCCTTAGAAATGTGACCTGTGAGTCACAGAGAGCTGGGAATGAAACTGCTAAGAAATTCCTAGCTAACATTATGATTGAAACAATGTGTTGGAGCAGCCCCCATTATACACAGGAGGTTGGTTTCCAGGTATGTCAGGGTGGACTCAGGAGTTGTTCCTTTCAAGAAGTTGTTCAATAAAAATAAGGGATTAATGTGAAAAGATATGAAAGGGGCCTAATTAATATCTAACTATGAAAAGTGGGGATTATATACCTCACAAGTGAGGTTTGCTTCATTTCTGAGTCACCAGAGATGTGGGGCCATATTAAAGCTGAATGAAAAACAAAGCAATGGTTTATTAGTAATGTCTGCTGTGGGATGAAGATTTGCATTTATCACTAGACTATGTGTTTTTTTAATAGAAACACAGTGGGGTCTGGGGAAGGCAATACGAGCAGCAGCAACAGAGAGAGAGTGAGAGGGAGGGAGAGAGGGAGAAGGAGAGATTAATTCTATGTCCTTTGGCCAAAGCAGAGAAAGCAAGCAGACAGCAGGAGAAATTATACTGGTGAAAATAACTGGGAAGGCATTCTTGCTCATACGACAGATCTGATAGAATCACAGCTTCCCAAAGGGAAAGAGATGTGTTAAAACTGTTAAATATACTGAAAATATACTTGCGTCAAGCAGAACCGGCATGCCAGTCTGTTGCTAGGCAGAGTGGCTCTAGCAAAAGAAAATACTTAGTGGATGGCACTGTAAAAAACGCTAACTAGAATAAGATCTGGAAGGTATTGAGACCACTGTGTGATAAGAAGAAAAAGCTTCAAATGATGCAAAATTCTTTTGTGAGAAAAATCTAAGATGACCACAAAGACATGAAAATATGGAGCTAATTTTTAAGACCACATGCCCTACTCACAAACCTGAATAATCCATTATTTTAGTCCATTTACTATTGCAACAACAAACTACCCCAGGCTAGGGTGTGTGAATCCATGGTTCAGAAGATCAGGAAACATCTTCCTCACAGTCGTTTGGCTCTGGTGAGGGTCTTCTGCCTTCATTGCCCAGGGCCAGTCTACCCATGACAGAAGATTATGCAAGAGGGAGAAATCCACAGCAGAATAAGAAAGTAGTGACTCAGCAGCCTGGTTTGCTCATTTTATAGTGACCTGTTCTCTCGCAACCCAGTGATAACTGCATGAATTTCTTCTGAGGGTGACACCCTAGAACCTAACTGCCTGCTGTGAGCTCCCACCTCTGTAGGGTACTGAAATCTCTCCACTTTGTACAAAAGCAATTTCAATAATAATATTGGTGTTATATATAAAAAAGAAAAATGATCCAGGCCCATTTCCCCTAAGAAAATAGTTCCTAGTTTTCTTTTTTAGTGCTATAAGAAGCACCATGCCCAAACGCATCTTGAAGAAAAACGGATGTTTCTGCTTTGGGGTTATAGTTCATTACCAAAAGAAGTCATATCAGGAACATGAGCAAGAACGTGGAACAGAAACCACTAAAGAATGTTGTTTCCTTTTGGTTTTCTTGCTCACATCCGTCTACCTTTCGTATATTAGACCCACCCAACTAGGAATTGTGTTATCCACAGTGGCTGATTCCTGTTCTGTCTAGCAAGAACATGTCCCATAAACATGCCCTCAGGCTGGTCTCATGGAGGCAGTTCTTCAATTGAGGTATTCAGTCTTCCCACATGTGTTGACAGTCAAAATTAGCTCTCAGAAGTCTACCCTTGTCAAAGTAACACTCAAACACATTTCTGTTAATCCATACATACCTTTGTTTTAAGGTCTCCTGCTCACTTTAAATGTTCCATGTCTTTTTTTTAAAGTTTGACACTTTGTAACTCTAAGGCCTCCTTAAAAGCTCAAGCCTTTCACATGTGACCACCTGTAATAGACAAAGCAGTTCATGTAATTGCTTGTTCCAAGAGGGAATGGTTGCAATGAAATCAAAGTAAAACCAAAATTCAGCAGTACATATCAATGTCCAACATCTGGCTCTGGTTCCAAAGTACTTAGGCTGTGCTTCTTCACCTTCTCTGCCACCTAAAACACATACCGCTTGTCTTAAGGCTCAGGCTTTACTTCACACCTGCAATGTTCTGGGTGGATACCCCACACTCCTGGTACCTTCAGGATCTTGAGTCTCCAGCAACTGAGACTGCATCTTCACTCGTGGCCTCCCTTCAGGGACTCTGATCCCGCCATATGGTGCCAGGCCTCAACTATTCCCCCGAGATCCTTCAATCTTGTATCTCTCGTACCTTTAAAACCAGATAGGTAACTCTTATACTTTTCCTAAGTTCTGCTAGTAGCTTGATACTTAGCTTTGGTCTCTGTCAGCCCCCCATGTGCTGGTGGACTTTATGGAAACTCTTCCCTAAAAGATTTCACCTCCGTGATGCTGATCTTCTATCAGTTATGTCTTGATAGTTCCGCTGCAGAGGAAGAGCATGCATTGTCCCCAGTAAAACTGGAAGGTTTCCCTTTCACAGTGTCTTAGTCAAAATTATATGACAAATAGAGGCTTTACTTCCCACATGAAACTTTACAAGCCAGGCCTGCAATGTTTGAATATCTCTCCACACTGTTATTCACCAAACTCCCATAGGAGAACCCACTAAGCTCTGATGGCTTTTTCCATCACAAGTTCTACATGCTTCTATGAGATAATAGATGAATGAATGAATGAATGAATGAATGAATGAATGAATGAGTAAATAAATAAATAAATAAATAAATAAATAAATAAATAAATAATGACCATGGTCAGATTCACAACAACCTACTCCACTTTCTGTTGTTGCTGTTTTGTTTGTTTGTTTGTTTGAATAGTCATTTTTCAGTTGTTTTATTTTGTTTTGTTTTCCTGCTATATTTTTAAAGCAACTTAGGGAAGAAAGGATTTAATTCAGCTTATAGGTAACAGTCAAAATAATTATGGGAAATGACGAGTGTCTAATAGCCTAGCCCCAGATACTGGTTCTTTGCCTTTTCTATGTTTTATTTGATGACACAGTCAACAGAATCTAGATTCAAAAGGATTGAAGCAAAAGAGTCATAGACTTTATCTCTTTTATATTTCAAGAGAAATCTGGGTAGGATCCTGTGGTAGAAACAATGGAGGGGGATTGCCTCCTGAAATGCTCTCTGGTTCACACTCATCTGTCTTTCCTATTCAGCCCAGACCCCCCTTCAACATCAATTAAGAGTCAAGAAAGTGCCCTCATAAAAATGTTAACAGGTCAATCCAATGGAGACAGTTCTTCACTTAATGTTATTCTCTCCTCAGATGTGAAAAGTTGACAACCATGACTAATCATCAAAGCCGATATTTTCAGCCATCATCTTCAAGGTCATAAGAGAAAGAGTAGTCTTAAATTAGGCAGATTTATGACTTAAGGAAAACAAGACATTTTACAATGTGTCAACAGTATTTCAATCATGGCACATAAAGAGGTGAAGTTTGTGAATCTTTTGATTCCGTTCTTTTGAATTCAGATTCCATTGACTGTTCCATCAGATAGGACATAGATTGGCATAAAGCTAGTATCTGACCATTTCCACAATTTTTCTGAAACAACCACTCTTGGAATCCTACTACCCAGTGCAGAAGCCTCCCTCAATAGAGTATCACTAACAACCAACGCCACCTTACTCACAAAGAGTAGTGGCTCTAAACCCCAAAGCACAACACCTGATAACATGGTGTGGGGGGGGGACTAGCCTTCCATCTCAACACTTGGAAAACTGCAGATTCAGAAAGAGAATAGCAGTCGTTGTTCTAGGCCACTGATGGTAAGTTGTTATACTGCAATATATAAATGAGAGTAATAAAAATAAAGCAAACGCATGCACCCGCAAATAATAAAGAACTGGTGGAGAGGCAAGGTCCTGGTTTAAAACTCAAGATGTTTTACAAACTTGGGTATGGTGTGTGGTCTTCCTCTTTCACTTTTCTTCTGAAAACTGGGGACAATAATAATTAACCTTTAAAGGCTGTTGTAAGAAAGAAATGAATATCATATGCAGCATCTAAAGGAGTTTCTGAAACATAGCAAGGACTCAGAAATTATATAGCAGAGTTTGTTAAAAGCCCTAGAAGGTAGCTAAGTGGACTACAAGTGAATGGGATTTATTTGAATAAATTATTTTCCTAACTTCTCTTAAATTGCAGCACGGAAAAAGCTATTAACTCCAAGTTCTCTTGCCTCTGAAATCATGAATGTTTTTAGCTGGAAGAGACCACTTAAAGACATCATACTTTTAAAATATTGGTTTGAAACAAAAACATGACTTCAGCCCAATACTATTAAGTTAATATGTTACTTCTCTCCTAGAGCAGAAATTGCCAACTCCTTTAAAAAAATGGCTCCTTTAAAAAGAAAAAGATGAGTCTTTGAAATGATAGCAGACAGAGATCAATAGAATTGAATTCAAAGAGAATAAAAAGTTAGCACTTCCACTTTTTAGAGGAAGATGTGCTATTCTCTTATTCTAAAAGTTATTATTTCTTTTACATGTAAAATAAGTTCCCTTTAATGAGGCTTTAAGCCTACATAAAGACTTTTCTGACTTCTGCTAATCTTTTAAACCTTACTGCACAGTTTGATTACCACAGATGTTTTAAAGCTACATTTCATGTGGGAAAGGCTATGTTAGAGAGAGAGAGAGAGAGAGAGAGAGAGAGAGAGAGAGAGAGAGAGAGAGAGAGAGAGAAGGAATGAAAAAAGGAAAAAGAATAAGGCAGCCACCATTGTCTGAGAAAGTTCTATTCAAATCCAATGCAATATTGAAAAGCTATAGCACAGTGTTGCTCTGAGAGACTCTACCTAGCAGTGAGCTGAGACAAATGGAGATACAGCCAAGCATTGGCTTGAGATCGGGGTCTCCTATCAAAGAGTTAGAAGAAGGACTGAAGGAGCTGAAAGAGATTGCAACCCCACAGGAAGACCACTAATGTCAACTAACCCGGACCTAGAAGACTGAACCATCAACCCAAATCCATCATCCCAAAGACTGAACCATCCCAAAGAGCATACATGGGTGGACCCAAGGCACCCCCCTCAAGAACATATGTACCAGAGGGCTGCCTCAGTGGGAGAGGATGTACCTAAGCCTATGAGGTTCGATGCCCCTCAGAGGGGTGATACCCAGGGGCCAGCCTATCTGAAGAGGAGGAGAAGAAGAGAACTCTGCAAGGGGGAATGAGGGCAGCATTATAAATAAAATAAATTAATTTTTAAAAGTGATGAAAGTAAAGAAGAGCTATGTTAATTCCAAGTGTTTACTATTTTAAACATAACTGTCTGTTTTTAATGCAAATGGTATCCTATACCTCTGATGGCTGGTATAAATCCTTGTTCTTGTAAAAGGACATCACTTTTGCTACAGATGTGTATGTTTAGGGGTACATGAGCAGGAAGGGAATGGGGTGACAGTTGAGAGTTGAATCTGACAATGGTCTGCTCAAGCACCTGACCACAATTCTGTCTTGCAAAACACGGAGCAAGTGGAATGGGGGAGACACAGGCATTCAGGCATTCTGAGGCTTGGAGCACTCTGGTTTCAGCTTTGGAGCTTGGTCTACTTTCAAACACTCGAAATTGACATCATCCAGCTGTTCTAATAGGCAGCCATCATGCCACATCAATGGTCATGAGCTCAGTGTATATCCTGTGTATATCTGGAAAATCCAAGGAAAAGGAAATTTAGACCTTAGCCAGGTATGTTAACTTTTACTGAGTTTTGAAAAGATATTAGAAACTCATTAATTGGATATTTATCCTGTATTATTATTGTGTAATCTCCTTATTTTTCTTCACTGTTTTTTTCTGGAACATGAATGAGTCTAACTCAATTGAGAAGAACTTGGTTTTTACTGATAACTTGAGTGGGGTGGAACAGACCCCTTCTCAGGAGGCAGCTGCAATGTTACAGTCATAGGTAACCCAGTGAATAAAATATATGAGTTTCCCTCTCTGCTGATGCCTGTATGTAAAGAATAGCAGGGCATGGAGTTCATCTGATATCAGAGTATTTTACACCTCAGCCCCTGGAGTCTAGATCCATCAGCTACATGACCTGAAGCACATGCTATAGTATTCCTCAACAGCACAACTCAAGCCAAGGACATCATCTTGGTGTCTTTTCTGTTGCTGTATTAAAATGCCCTGACAAGAGAAGCTTACTAGAGACTGTGCACTTATTCTGACCTCACAGTCATGTGAAGTTCTTTGTGGTGGAAAAGGTAAGTCTGCAGGAATTTGGAGCAGCTAATCACATTGCGTTCACAGTCGAGAAGAAGACAGCAATAAATTCATGAGATGAGCTCACTTTTCCTTATTTAAAAATAATGTTAAATACCTTTCAAGATATTAGATGTCATTACAACATCTTCAAGAAAAACATGTTTTAGGATATTCCACTTACCCCATGTTTTCTTTTTATATGGTCCTGAGTCCAAACCCCAGAAATTGGACCACACATTAGTAATCATATCTCCCTGTTAATTAATTAATCAAGATAAAACCCCAAAGACACACCCAGAAGCTAACCTAACCCAGATAATTCTTTACAATTGTTTTCATGGTAGTTTAGATTCCTTCAGGTTGACAGTTACCACTAACCATAATGTTTATACTGGCTATCTGACAGAATTTCTGAAATTAAATCTCAATTTAATAGCTCTAAATATTAACTGTTTATATAATATAAAATAGGAGCTTTTGCTTAATATTCTTCCAAATTTATAGTACTTAAACCCTTAAAAATAACCTTAACTAATGAGATTATCTTGAAACTAATGAACTAGTATCTATCTATACATGAAATAAAAGCATAGAAATGCTCATTGGGTACTGAGATCTTTAGAGTAAGAAGAAGAAAGGGAATGAGAAAAGCTTCCTTGTGACCTTATTCTCAGGCATTCCTGCAGGTCTAGTACATCAGGACCAACTCTAGAATATCATCTCCCAACCATATTCATGCCTGAGAGATTCTCCTGTCACTTTGCCTCAGGATGTTAGGTGTTAATGTTTGAAAAGTTCCTGTAAATGTCATTTTTGAAAGCAAAAAGTTCCTGTAAATGTCATTTTTGAAAACCTATCCCTTAACCCATGTTCTTAGAAATGTTAGGTGCCTATGCCTTATTAGAGGAAGTTGGTATTTTTGAAGGGTTTTTATTTTGAAGGGTTTTATGTGACTGTGACAAAACACCATAACCAAGAAAACTTATTTTTTTTTAAAAACAGCATTTAGCTGAACTTATGGTTTCAGTGGGTCAGAGTCCAGAATGGCTAATGGATAGTGTCAGAAACAGCTGAGAGTTCACATCCTGATCCTCATGAAGGAGGCATATGAGAGCACGTTGAGAATGAGAGGCATCTTCTCAAACCTTAAATCTCACCTCCAGCAATAAAACTCCTCCCACAAGACCACACCTCTTTGTCCTTCCCAAGGAGTTCTACCAGCCCAGCACCAACAATTCAAATGTGAGCAAATGAGGGCCATTCTCATTCAAACAAAGTGTCCCTTGTTCCAATCCCCTTGCTTCTTCTCTTTGTATCCTAATTGTATTAAAATAGGTTGCTTCTCTCTACCACACACTTTCAGAGCTAGAAGGTTTTGCCCCCACCCCAAGCTGATGACTAAGCTTCTGAAACTGAGTAAAAGTTGTGTGTGTGTGTGTGTGTGTGTGTGTGTGTCCCATGGATTTGTCCTCAGGTGTTTTTCACAGAGATTTTTTTAAAATTTTTTTTATTAACTAGGTTCCTAAGAAACAACCAGAGATACTTAACCTGAGAATCTCGAGTCTCTAAGACACAGAGATCATTATTCCCAGCCAAATACATTCCATGAATGTAGCTCTCTAGTGCTCTGACATGGCCACAAGAGGAAGGGGACAATGGATAGCAAGAAATGTTTTTGTGCCACCCAAGGGAGCATAAAGTGAGAAATGAAGTGCTTATAAAATTATGCAATCATGGTGAATATTAAATCCTATCCTCACCAAGAGAGGAAGAGAGAGTTCAAGAGCTTCCACTAAGCAGCGTGATGACTCTAGCAACCAGTGGAGAACTTTGCTGCTCTCTGTAGCATTATTAAAGGACACATCATTCTGCTTCAGGTACACTTGGGAAGAAGTTGGAGAGACAACAGCAATTTTTTCTAAGGAGCATTTTCCATGTTTCCTCATAGCACCTGTGCATGTTTTAACATATTTGAATCATGAAGTGGAAAGGGCATGAAACAAATGACTTATGCTTCTGATTTAAACATTAGCTCTAAACCTTTGGGCATCTCTCTGCAATGTTTTTCTACATTTGCAGAATAGAGGAGTTGAAAAGTAGAGTCTCTTGGTGGCATCATTCTACTGCAATGTTATGTGACTGCTTCTGTGACAGCAGGGATTTCAGTTTTCTTTTATGTACAGGAGAGGAAAAACCCACCTAACTCTACCTTATCCGAAGTTAGTAGTGACATCATCTTCCCCTCCTGCCTCAAATGTTCTGCCTGGTTATAAATGAGAAGATACTACAGAGACTGTCCAAATATGAGAATTAAGACTGAGTTAGTGGGAAACATAGTGGAAAAGCTTCCTGAAACTTCCTGAGAAACTTAAAATTAAGAGTAGGGAACATAACCACAGATAATTTTTTTCAGCCCAATAGCTGAGACTTTCACTGAGACTTGGAGTAAGTCAGTTCAACTTCTGGATAGAAGGGATTGTGAGATGTAATTCATTATGAAAGAGCATACAATACTCAAGTCATAAAGACTAGAGTATATAGGGGCTAGGGGCCAGAAATGAAGTAGAAATGGTGTTGTAGATTTTGTTCTGTGCCATTTCTGATACGGGAGCCTAACTATAATCCTTTATCTCCTTGAGTTCCCATCATCTTCAAAACTGAAAACATCATAAGTTTCCTATGAATGACTTGAAGCTTGTGACACAGGGTGATCACAATAAACTTTCCCTAAGCATTAACTAGATACTTAAGCATTAACAAATACAATGCTGTTGTGGGTTCCTTTCTTAGGATATTCTAAACTACAAGTTCAGGTAGAAAAAGACATCAAGCCTTAACCAACCAGCCGGCTTGAGATAGCCAGGCATTGTCTAGGAGTATTCTTTTTGCCGTGATCTTTTAGAAAGAGAAAGACCTGTGGTATGACAATTCTAAGGAGCATTTCTGTTTTGTAAATGTGTAACACAACAGAATGTTTATTGTCAACTTTCTGTCAAGCATGTCATCTTTAACAGTCTTGCTTTATTTCTTTAGTTTTATGTCTAACATGCCTTTGAAACATCATTATAAGAAGTATGTTATAAACCACTAGTGTAAGTTATAAACCATGTTTTCCTCCTCCACATTAAGAACCAAGTTTTCACAAAACATTCTCGAGAGTCATTCAACAAGTATTTATTGGAGGCTTTCTACACACAAATGACTACTCCACACAGCTGGGGACTACCATTCATAACAGTTCTTGTGTATTTAAAAATAACTAGAAAACTTTAATGGTTCACAGAGAGAATAAATGCTTAAGTATATGGAAATGATTTTAGCATTATCATCACGGCCTTGAGTTCAATATAGGCGTAGAACCATCATGCGCTACCCTATAAGTGCAAGTCACTATGTGTCAGTATTTAAACTGTCCACCATTAAAACACCTGGTGGTGTAGAATGTGTGAAAATGGCACTGTTACTAACTCCATCCATTGTCTACCCTCACTGTGCTTACTGTCTGCTGAGAGGTTAGTTTTTAATGTGATCTAGAAGTGTAATGAATTGCGCAGCACTTGTAATGCTTTTGGAAGCAGTGGTAAGCAGGATAAAGAGAACTGGGATAAAGATAAGGGCAAGTGGTGAAGGGCAGCTGCTCTCTCCTCCTGTTAGAAAGCCAGGGAAGGTCGGTCTGATGAGTCGAAATTTTAACAGAGAGGTTAGCAGTGAGGAAGAGACCAAGGCAGATAAGCAAAACACAAACTACCAAGAGGACTAACTAGTCCAAAGCCAGGTTCAGGAACCATGTTTCAGAGTGTAGCCAGGGATGTTCATTGAACAGCCAGATCAAACAGAGTAGGTGGTAAGTGGAGAGGTGGGTGGTTTTTTAAAAATTTAATATCCTCTAAGGGCAGCCAGCAGTCAGCCAGAAGAGATGCTATCTATGAGCATCCAGGAAGCTCTATCTGTATGTGTCAACAGGTACCAGCTGAGATAGAAAATGAGATCAAGGTACGAGAGGAGGGCAGATCATGTGAAGCCACAGCGATATATCACCACAATTATTAAACAGAGAAGTCTAACAGCAACTTTACTCACAAAACATACAGAGTTTCTTTCCTTTTCTATAGAAAATACATTCACTAATTCAACTCAATTTTTAAAGTGTTTTTAAAGTGATCCTAAGACAAGGTTCTAAGACAATGGCCAAACCAATTCTCACTCCAACCAACACAATAAGGAGGTCTTTTCTCTGTTCTTTCCAATACTTACTTTCTCTGATAATGAAGCCATCCTAACAGACGTTTGGTGATACCCTACTGTGGTTTTTATTTACTTATGACAAACCCCAACAGATTGTGATGTGCATGCACAGACCCACCTCCACATACACACACCAAAGCCAGAAATCTAACACTTCACTTCACTGGGTGACCTCATTAGCAGTTGATATTTATCTCTTCTTGCAGATGCCAAACCTTATGAGTTCAATCGAAGCTGCATAAATTACATATAGCATTATTTTTCAAGGAAGCAACAAGAAAGCTTCCCAAAACCTCTAGACCTGGGTAAGAGTGATTTCTCAGTGGTTAAGAACTTCTAGTTCTGTTGAATAGGATGCTGGTTTGATTCCCAATAATCGTGTTGGGTGGCTCACCATAATGTGTTTCCTATGGTGATTAGTGAGATGTAAAAAAAAAATGTCTTGCACTATCCTGGTACATAGTTAATTATTGTCATCTCAAAATATTATTGAGGTTAGGGGAAAGAATAGAGTGATAGGGGAATTATCCTATTCTTTATAATCTTTAAAGATGGAGAACTAATTTATAGTCAAGAGAGCCGTAGACTGATATTGTCCTTGAATTATGGAAGGAAGGGAAAGGATTGAATGCCATTTACACCAGAACTTGAGAGAAGCAACTGATTATTGACTTCTTTCTTGAGCACAGACATAGCATCTGTGAGGCTGATGCAGTGCTGGTAAGCAAGTAAGGTAAGTAATACTCCCTGGGCATCTCTGATTCAAGGTAGCAATTAGCGAAAGCACTAAGATGTATGTGATAGTGTGAATCAGATGCAGCTTCCAGTACTTGCAGTAAATAGCTGTCCCATTCATTCCATATTAGACCAGAAACCCACAGGAGCCAATGAAGTCTTAGAACATAGAGTCTGTTAATTATCTGTCCACTCCCACTTAAAAAATTAAATGTTAGTACCCGAGTAAATCCAAATGGATGGGGGAAGTTTTAAAATCAGATCCTCCCTACATATTAGGAAGGTGTGAGGGAATTGAATGGATTTATAAAGGCTTAATAATGAGAATAAACTGTTTTAAAAGAGCTACTACCAATGGACATGTTCTTTCCATCCTGCCATTCCCTGGTGAAAGGATATCTTTCTATCTCCTTCCATTTGAAATTGTTCTGTTTATTATTTGGGTTTTTATAACCAGCTGACCTTTTCCCTAAATAGGTCATTTTATTGCATAGCCAGTAAACTGGGTGTTCTGGAGATTTTTGGCCTGAGGAAGTTAGATGTATTTATATCTGGATGTGTCCATATGTCAAACAAATATCTCAATCTGTATTTGAAACCCGTTGAGGGTATAGAACACTGTGAAATTCCCTGCCTCACAAAATCAAATAAAAAACAATGGTCTTGACATGCCACTGGATATTTTCAAAAGATCAAAACTGAAATGTTAAAAGCTGAGGCTTTGTCTTATAAAATAAAAATCAGAAATAAAACATCAGCTGGACTTTTTAATCAACTTGTTTATATTTCATCAATTTATTCATATTTCACATACATATATAAATATTTTTCACTTAAGCTCTGTAAAGAAATTGTTATATTTGTAGGTAAGTTGTATTTTTTTAAAAATAGCTCAACACAATATCATTTTCTCGTCAAAATGGCAACTATAAGCTAGATAAACAAAATATAAAATTTTGCCTTTGCAAACTTTTGCAATACACAATTACATTATCCAACTATTCTGGAAAGGCTTAGTTCTGATAAGGAGGGTCACTACCATAAATGCATAATAAATTCATATTGAAAATAGATCATAAGAAATTATTATTTAATATGAAGCCCATCTCCAAACTAGTGCTGTGATTTGATTGAGGACATGATCATATTGTGAGACAGGAATCATAATACAACTAATTCTTGCAAGAATGTCACAATTGTAGGTGGAAAGAGATAATACTTTGTGATAAAAATGATAGCTGCACGTAATTATTTTAATAAAATCCACCTGGAGATATAAATGTGATGACATGCAGCCTTGTCACTTAACAAGGATATGTTCTGACAGGATTAATGAGACAATTTTGTCATTGTATGAAAATTAGTGTGTGTGATTAATACAAGCTAAGATGGCTGAGTGTTACTAAGCCATGCATTCTTATGGGACCAGCATCATCTATGCATTTTGTCACTGGCTGAAGCAGCCTTCCATTTAAGTATTTACAGTTAGTGTGATAAATAGCTCTAGACAAAGAAAAGTAGGTCATTTCACTCATAAGTTTGGAAACTGAAAGCTAGAATATATTGTGCTGGCCCATTTACACCACTACACCATATTGAGGAGAAATTAGTTGAGCACATAATCATATTATGAGACAGGAATTATTCTGGCCAAAGCTATCTCAGAGTCTTTCAATAACTACCTTCCAAGGGCTATAACCCCTTCAAGGCCAGATGATCTCCCACAACACTGCACCTTAGAAAGATCTGGCCATCTTTTGACGAGGTCACACTAAAACCCAAACTTCCAATACATGAACCATTGGTAGAAAAATCTTACCAAACCATAACAGGTATTACGTGACACCTGAGAGTAGCTCTAATATGATAACAATAAATGAGCCAAAAAGCTGGTAAGATTTAGTAGGTTTGTGCTACACAATCTCGCTATAAAGACACCCAGAAATATAAAAAATGAGATTTGTGCCCAGGAGCTACTGACTATGACTGGTTGCTAAAAGTTCAGTGATTTACATTACAAAGGTATTGCCTTGGGGAGGCCAGAAGTCTGGTCTGAACTGCATTTTGTTAGGCTGGTGCAAACTCAATGACTGAGCTGCTTTATCTCTAGGAGATATGAACAGGTCCATGCTGCTGCTCTGACTTCTAGACTCTGTCTGCATTGCTTAGCTCATGGCTGCTTCCTCTGTCTTCAAAGCCAGCAGCCACCTCTCTTCCCATGACTTCTGCCCATGCTGGCATCCTTCTCTGGTTCTGCCTTCATGATTATGTCTCCTGCTCTCTCTCTCTCTCTCTCTCTCTCTCTCTCTCTCTCTCTCTCTCTCTCTCTCTCTCTCTCTCTCTCTCACCATTTTACATCCACCAAATAATTCAGAATAGCTTTTCTTTCATATACAGATCAAGTCTTAGTCAAGTTCAGGAATTTCAGGAATGAGGTTCTGGCCAATAGTTAGGTTGCTTAAACGTTGGAGCCTTTAAGATAAAGGGAAATAACTTTTTCCACTTCACATTCAAGAATTTCCAAAGATGGCTCAGACTTCATCTTCACCTTCATTCCCTACCCTTCTGTGTCCATCCTTTATGGCAACAGTGCCCCGCTTTCCCTCTTCTGATCAAGAAACTTCACTTTTCAGAATACTATCTTTCTTTTAGGACCAATCTCAAAGAATGTGGTCTCAAGTCAGTGAATTTCATAAATGTCTAGATTGCTTAGCTTCTCTGTTACTATAACTTAAAAAAAAAAAGCAAAAGTGGGCTTCATCCCTGGGATGCCGGGATGGTTTAACATAAGGAAATCCATCAACGTAATCAAACAAACTCAAAGAACAAAATAACATGGTCATCTCACTAGATGCTGAGAAAGCATTTGACAAAATTCAACACCACTTCATGTTAAAAGTCCTGGAAAGAACAGGAATCCAAGGTCCATACTTAAACATAATATACAGCAAACCAACAGCCAACATCAAACTTAACCGTGGGAAACTTGAAGCAATCCCACTAAAATCAGGGACTCGACAAGGCTGCCCACTCTCCCCCTACCTATTCAACATAGTACTGGACATCCTGGCTGGAGCAATTAGAGAGCAAAAGGAGATCAAGGGGATACAAATCAGAAAGGAAGAGATAAAAACATCACTCTTTGCCGATGACATGATAGTGAACTTAAGTGACCCCAAAAACTCCACCAGAGAACTCCTACAGCTGATAAACAAGTTCAGCAAAGTGACTGGATACAAAATCAACTCAAACAAATCAGTAGCCTTCCTATACTCAAAGGACAAACATGTGGAGAAAGAAATTAGAAAAAAGATACCCTTCACAATTGCCACAAAAACTATGAAATACCTTGGTGTGACTCTAACTAAGCAAGTGAAGGGTGTACAACAAGAACTTCAAACCTCTAAAGAAGGAAATTGAGGAGGATCTCAGAAAATGGAAAGATCTCCCATGCTCATGGATTAGAAAGATCAACATTTTAAAAATGGCCATCCTACCAAAAGCAATCTACAGATTCAATGCAATCCCCATCAAAATTCCAACACAGTTCTTTATGGAATTGGAAAGATCAATGTGCAATGTCATATGGAACAACAGAAGACCTAGAATAGCAAAATCCATCCTCAACAACAAGAAAACATCTACGGGAATCACTTTCCCTGACCTCAAGCTATATTACAAGGCAATTGTGCTGAAAACTGCATGGTACTGTTACAGAAATAGGCATGTGGATCAATGGAATAGAATAGAAGATCCAGAAATGAGCCCTCACATATATGGTCACCTGATTTTTGACAAAGGAGCTGTAAACATTCAATGGAAAAAGGACAGCCTATTCAACAAATGGTGCTGGTCCAACATACAAAAGATTGAAAATAGACCCTTTCTTATATCCTTGTACAAAGCTCAAGTGTAAGTGGATCAAAGATCTCCACATTAAACCAGATACACTGAAACTATTAGATGAGAAAGTAGGGAAAACTTTAGAACATATAGGCACAGGAGAAAATTTTCTGAACAAAACACCAATGGCCCAAGCTCTAAGGTCAAAGATTAACAAATGGGACTTAATGAGATTGCAAAATTTCTGTAATGCTAAGGACATTGTCAAGAAAACAAAACGGCAGCCAACAGAATGGAAAAAGATTTTTACCAACTCCACATAAGATAGAGGCCTAATATCTAAGGTATACAAAGAACTCAAAAAGCTAGATTCCAGAGAATCAAATAACCCTATTAAAAAATGGGGTACAGAGCTAAACAAAACGTTCTCAGTTGAGGAATATCGAATGGCTGAGAAATATCTGAGAAAGTGCTCGACATCCTTAGCCATCAGGGAAATGCAAATCAAAACAGCCCTGAGATTCCACCTCACACCAGTCAGATTGGCCAAGATCCAAAAATCAGATGACAGCAGATGCTGGTGAGGCTGCGGAGAAAGAGGAACCCTTCTCCACTGTTGGTGGGGTTGCAAACTAATACAACCACTCTGGAAATCAGTCTGGCGATACCTCAGAAAATTGAACATAATACTACCTGAAGACCCAGCTATTCCACTTCTGGGCATATACCCCAGAGACACCTTAGTACACAACAAAGATATATGCACTACAATGTTCATAGCAGCTCTATTTATAATAGCCAGAAGCTGGAAAGAACCCAGATATCCTTCAGAAAATGAATGGATACAAAAATTGTGGTACATTTACACAATGGAATACTACTCAGCCACCAGAAACAATGACTCGACCAAATTCTTAAGAAAATGGCTGCATCTAGAGAATATCATTCTGAGTGAGATAACCCAGTCACAAAAGAACAGACATAATATGCAGTCACTGATAGTGGGATGCTAACCTCAGAGGCTTGCACTGCCCCAGAAACAACTCACAGACTGTATGAAGTCCAAGAAATAAAGAAAACAAAACAAAACAAAACAAAAAAATCTCTATACAACAAGAAAACTTTGACTATTTCCATGTTACATTTTGTTTTACATGTCCTTTATGCTCATTGTAACTATTAAGTTTTCAATGCATACTATCAAACCTTTAAAAAACTCAAGTACTGACTAAAAAATATATTCATACAGTTTTATGTAAAAAAAGTACTGACAAAAATATATTGTATAATTTTATGCAAACAATGCTTAAAATCTGTACATTTATCTTTGTTTTGTAAAATAAAGTTGTTAACAAAAGAGCATACCTGAGCAAGTGTTCTTGTGGGACGGTGGAACATCTTTTGGGTACATGCTCAGTAGTATAGTGATTATAGGTATATAGTTGGTTCTTCTGGTAGAACTATTCCCAGATTCCTGAGAAACTTTCAAATTGATTTCCAAAGTGACTGCACAAGTTTTCACTTCTAACAGGTATGTAGGAGTATTCCCTTGCTTCATATCCTCACTGACATGTACTGTCCCTTGAGTTTTGGACCCTAGGCATTATAATGGGTGTAAGGTGGAATCTCAGAGTCATCTTGATTCACATTTCCCTGATAACTAAAGAGGTTGAACAATTCTTTAACAACCCAAATAACCCAATTTTTAAAATGTGGTACAGAGCTAATCATCTACCTTCTTATACAGTTTTGGTTAAACTGCCAGGTATGGTTCCATACACAGTAAGATGGACGTTTCTACTTTAATCATCAATCAAGACAATTCCTTACAAACACAGCTGCAGGTCAATATCATGTTAGCAATCTCTCCATTGAGGCAGAAGATTCTAGATTGTCTTAGGTTGATCAATGAAACTAATAAGGTGATTGTCCAACTTCTAACATTGCAATAATATTGTTATCTACAAATGTGTTATGTCATGTTCATCCCTAACCAGGGACCCATGTGGCCTTCAAGCCTAATGTTATGAATCTCCAATCTCACACCGTTAGACAAAGAATTTGAAACATTGTTAACTCAGGAGGTTCGATAGTAAAAGACAAAGCAAGACAGTCACAGCATCTGAAGCAGCTTCAGTCAGAAACTTGAAGGGTCTCACTATTGTTTTTACTTTCTTGAGAAAGATCTCTCAGACAGGCTCTTTAGAAGAAGTATATGTAGCCAGATATTTTATAGATTTTAATGAAATAAAAAGCTAGAAGTTGAAGAAAATTCAGAAGAAAACACTTTGAACTAGACATCTCCAGTGGGACTCTCATCAATCCACTGATCTCTACATTGTGTCTAGCTGTGATTTTAGGTGATGACTTCAATTTTCTATAAAGAGAAGCATCTTTGATGAGGGATGGTGGTGATATTTAACTATGGGTTAAGCTTTATAATGTAATAAGGAATTGTGCCAATTTAACAAATTGGTAGTAGTAAATTATTTTCTGAAATCCATGACCTCACTAGCTTCAGGAAGTTGGCTGGGGTTCTAGTAAAAGTCACATTTTTCTTCCTTCTGAATGTCCCTTGCATTCAGTTAGACAGCATTTGGTCATGACCAACCTCTGAGTGGCACTTTTTCTACCTTTATGCATTACAGCCCTTTTATCTGTGGCTCGAAATCAACGTGGAAGAGTGGACAGAAAGATGATAAGAGCCAGAATACCAGAAAGTCTGCTGTAAAATTGTCTCTTTTAGAAATGCATGTGTAAACAAAACCAGACCAATAGGAATATTTATGAGATGATAACATGAAAGGTAAAATTTGGGGAGGTCCAACCCTTGACAAAGAAACCATAAACAACTATTGACTAGTGGAAGAAAGAGAATTTAACCTCTTTTCGGTGTGAGACTCTAATTCTTTGTCCAATGCAGAATACTCAACCTTGAAACCACAGCCACATAAATAACAAAGACAGCTTCAGCATGTTATATTTTGTATATACACAAGTGTGTGTGGATGTGTGTACAACAAATATTATCAATGAAAAATAGGTTATCAATAACAATCTGACAGCAGGGTAATTGGAAGGGTTTGAGGGAGGATAAATGAAAGGGATTAGAGGGAGGAAAGAAAAGGGTGAAATAATAAAAACCTGTTTCAATTAAGATTATTAAAAATCAAAATAACTTTGGCCTAGCTGACTTCATATGTCCAAACCTTAGATTAGTCATCATGGTCAGATAATGATGTATGGAAGCGAAAGATGCGAAGTAACATTTATTAGGAAGATAGAAACTACATGACATTAAATATATATATGTATATATTTATTTAAATATTTATTTAAATATTTAAATTAATTAAATAAATATTAAATATTTATTTAAATATTTATTAAATATATATACAGATATATATATATATATATATATATATATATATATCTGTAGCTACCAACTGGTGTGAGTTTTCAGAGGATCATCAAATATATGGTGGTCTTAATTTGCATTATTTGTATTGTATCATATATATTTAATGTTTTCTCTTTTTCTTTGATGATATCAATCATATTTTGCTTTGTTTCATTTGACTGACATACTGAGTCCCTAAAGGATCTGCTTATATCTATTTTTACCCCACCTTTCTTATCCAGTACCTTCTACTGTGCTACAAACATAGTAAAAATACAGCAAATGTGTTAAATTAGATAGAAAAGAATATTTTAGCCCAAGAGATATCTCAAGGCAGCTCAAGGTTAATTAAAATAAGTGTTAAAAAATCAGAGGAATTAGGTGCATTATAAAGTTTAATGAGTTGAGAAGACTTTATAGCTTAAGCTGGCACTTGAAAGATGAGTAGAATTTAGGTAGAAAAAAAGAAAGCACAGGTAATAGTGTGTTATAAAACTCATGAGGCAATAAAGGAAACAGGACGAAGAGAAAACCGTAGTCTTGGTTGAAGCAGGTTCCATTCTGGGATCTCTTCTATGACTCTATTACTAGAAGTCATAAATATTTCATGTTCACATTAATTAAAGACTGTCATAGCAGAATAGCCAATTTCCCATATTTCTCAGTGATTCATTCAGTCATTCATTCACTTATTGGGAGCTTAGTGTGATTGTTTATGCAAATTAAGTTATATGACTCATATTGAATAATTTGCTGATTTAAAGAGGAAAAGGCAAAGAGATAAGGAGACAGAAAGCTTAGGCAGAAGTAGCAGAAAGCAAAACTATCTTAGCCATACATTTCCAGCAGAACCAGCAGCTTTTATAAGAGCCTGTCTTTCAAGATACAAGAGGCAGCTTCCACCTCTGGTGTGGACCTTTATGAGCTATACACATTATCTGAACTACCCTTTTCCTGGACAAAAGAGCATGTGTATTATAAAGCAGTGGTCCTTCAGTTAAGGACTTAAGAATGAAACTTGCTACATTTTATATATTATTGAAATTAGTGGCCGAAACTTTGAAATAATCAAAGTTCTATGATCAGGTTGGGTCCTGCAGTGTTGCTTGTCGGGTGCGAGAAATTGATGTTCATACTGTGACAACATAATTTAAACATGTAACAAATACCAGCATAACAATATAAAGGAGACTCTATGTCCTGGGACCTCTTGTCTGGTTGGGTAGACAAACACAGAAACAGAACATTTCAACCAAATGTGACTAGTATTGTGAAGGCCATCTGGTTCTGGTTACATGGAAGTCCTGGTACCACCTCCAGGCCTCATTCTTTAAACCCACCTGCTGCTCTCCCCCCACTCTTCTTACCTGTTCCTGTCATCTATTGACTGGCCATGGGCATTGCTCAGTAGGAAAGACTGATTTGTATTTTTTAAAGTTCTTATTCTCCTTCTCAGCACAGAATATCTCAGTACCTTCACCACCTGTGGAAAAAATTCTGAACTCAAGAGTCTGATGTGCCAAACATTTCATAATGTGGCATTATCCATCCAGATAGATGAGTTCTTTGTACTTGCCTCCAAATATTCATCAAGTTAAGCCTTTATGTTTTTATTCTCTCCTAAAGTGTTCTCTTTACACACTACTCATCAAAAGCCATAGTTTATATTTTTTACATTTCTAAAATCTACTTCCTGCCAGAAGCCATCCTCATTTAGCTATGAAAGAAATCACTGCATAAGCACTGATTCTTAAACACTAGCCTTTCACTCTATTTTCCCCTCTATATGTAATGTGTATGCCTTGTTTCCAAATTCAGTAACTAATGAAGAGCCACATTCATTTATAGATGATCAGCACCATGGATAGAGCCCTGCCAGCAAGACTCCATAAATATGCAGCGCTGTTGGAAGCCAAGCTTGAATGTTGATGAGACAATTACACATACAGATTCAAATATGGCACCTTTGTGCAATAATATCATTTGTTGGCCGGGGGGGGGGGGATGTTCCCTGTGATTACTGAGAACCTTAAAAGCCTGTTTGTCCAGTATTTATGAGGGTGGGAGGAGCAAATAGTTTTAATGAAGAAATTGATACATTAAGAAAATTACTCTGGCACCCATGTATAGAGTGAGATGAAACCACGAGTGAGAGAGAATGAGACAAAAGGCTGTTAGAGTGAATCAGACAAGACAGGTAGGTCACTGAGTCAAGGTCCTCTTGGATACCTAGGTAGTCTATTGTTATCAAAAATATTTAAGTATTGCTAAAGCTTATTTGTCAAGTGGAAATAAATCATTGGGCTGTGTTTTCAGTAACCGATCACAGTCCAGTGCAATTAAGGAAGATTTGGGGGTTTTTTTGTTTTTTTTTTTTTTTGTTTTTTTGTTTTTTTTTTTTTTTGTTTTGTTTTTTTTTTTTTTTTTTTTTTTTCCTTAAACCAGAAGACATGGACGGGGTGGGTGGTATTTCCATTAGATCTTGTCTCTCACATGAGCACATAGGGCTGTTTGGTAATTTGACTTTTATGGAGGAGTCCTGGTTCTTCAAATTGCTAGCATGGCTTAAGGAAGATTTGTAATGAGGAATTTTAGATCTCCCCCAGCCCTTAAGGAATCCCCTTTTTATTGTGAGTTTGTTTTCATTTGTATTATGTAGATATGGTTGAGAATTAAATATCATTCAAAATTAAATGTGATCGCCTATATCCTTTCTGTAATAAAGAGAATATAATTGCACTCCAGTCACCAGAAAGTTTCTGAGGTAAAAACCAAACATATTAAAAATGGCACCAGTCACAACTGGTCTGATTCAGGACATCCACATTTGTCTCTGCCCATACTGCTTTCCATAGTTGCTTGTAATTTATTTCAGGAGCGATGCGAAACTTATGTCTACATTAAGAAATAATAGAACGCTAGCCCATAGTCTCATAACTAACAATCCTTTTATAAAAATAGAATATGAAAATGTAAGATTTTGTAAATTTTAAGAATATTCAGTTGAGTAATCAAATTCCATTAAAGGTGTCGACCACCTCCATCACCCATTCACTGCCCAAGAGACCTACACTTGTCTGGTCACCCCACATAAACCCCACTCTTCTCATTTCTATGCACATTGACTAGTTGTGGTTTTACATGTCATTCAAACAGAATGTTGCAATCAATATTCCTGTCTTGATTCTGTCATAAAATTTTCAAGATTTGTTTTTCATTGCAATATGTTTCAGGGATTCAATCTTTTCAACACTGTATTGTGTCTTATAAATACAGTGAAAACTGTTTACACATGATCCTTTTAATTGAATTTTAGGTTATTTCCACTTTGAGTTATATGAACCTTTACAAAAAGGTCAAGTTTTTGTTTTTGTTGATTAAATGACTGTTAGTGAAATTGTTGACTCAGAAGGCATATTTAACCTTGAACCTGTCATTTTCCAAAACTCGTTTTCATCTGACAGTTCCCTCAAGATATATAAGGAATTCACAAGCTTTATATCACAAGGTGACAGCCAATCTTCGAGTAGGAAAATCCCTTAATTACCCACTACAATATTTAAAATTATACAGATGTTCTATATCTTGTCAGGTGATTATCAGTTAATCATCTGTGCTTTCCGTGGGGTTATAATCAATGATTTTAACTCATTTTGATTTAGATCAATGGTAAATTTACTATGTTATTAAAGGGTGGAATGTTTTCTATAATCTCATAACTGACTATCTTTTATAAAACAATAAAGAATCATAAACATGTGATTTTGTGAGTTTTGAGAATATGCTGTAGGTATAAGTCCTGTGTCATACATTCATGTCAATTTGTTTATGTCCCTTTCATTTTCTAAGTGGTAACTTTTGAGAAAAAGATTTTTTTTCACCTTTGAAGTGTGACTTTGACTCTCAGTGCATCTTGTTCCAGTGTGGCCCCCTTTCATTTTGACATAGCGTTCTGCTCTTCTACAGTTACCTGGCTTCACATTTAGGTCTATAATTCAGGTTAAATTGGTTAAGGTCTAAGGCAGAGATGAAGATTAACTTTTTTCATGTTGACCCATCTGTCTCTGTGCCACTCTTTGGAAAGACAACCTCTCCATCCCCAAAACTATTTTGATATCTCTGTTGGAAGTCACTTCACTGTGAAACTGCATCCTTTCTCTGGCTCTCACCCTGTTTCTTTGATAACCTTCCCTTTACTCATGCTACACTGCCTTTATTACTGTTGAACTTGTTCATATTGACCTGAAAGATTTTTTGTATTTTCTAGGAAGATAGTTTTAATGGGTATAGACTTTTTGATTTACAAGAGGTTTTTACAATTGCTTTATTTTGCTAATAATATTCCACTGCCTTCTGTCCTCCATTGTCTCTAAAGAGAAGTCAGTAATGGCTTTGCTTTCTCTAGAGGATCACCAGTTTTTGTTTCTCTAGTCAGTGCTTTCTTTCTTTGTTTTCAGACTTTTGCTATGATTAGTCAAATTGATAATCTGTTTGCATTTATCTTGCATCTTCCTAAATTTCATAAATCCATATTTAGTATTTTAACAGCTTTGGAAAGTGTTGTCTTACTTGTTGAAGAAAAAATTTCCTGTTCGTGTCTTCTTTCCCCTCTTCAGGACTCACATTTGCTGCTGTATTTCATGTAATTTTCAGGCTCTGTTGATCTGCTCTTATTCTCAAGTCTTCAGTCTGGATAATATCTACTAATACGTCTTTCATGGATTGTTCTAATATCTAAACTTTGCCATTAGGCTTTCTACCAAGTTTCATCTATTATTGTAATTTTCAACTCTAGATTTTTAGATAACTTTGTCTTCTAGATATTTGGTAGTTGTCACTCACTCTTTGCATACTGTATTACTTCTTCAAATATCCTTCCTTTATTTACCTTTATGCATGATAACTTCTTTAAAGTTTTTTCTATGGCATTGGAGATACTACAGGCAATCGTATTTTCTCTGTAAAGTATATTTCACAACAGCTCTCAAAATTTTTGTTGAAAACAGGATATTCTAGATAACATATTGCAGCAATGACATGATTTGATGTTTCCTTGCAGTTCATTGTTTTGAGCTTTTTGTTTTTTCCTAATTGCTTTGTGAATTATCTGAGTTAATTCTATGAAACCTGTCTTCCACGCAGTGTGATTATGAATATGTAAATATGCATATGTACATAGAGAGATGTAGATATTCTCCTGTTTAAATATTAAATATTAAGCTTAATTTTCTAAGGGTCTCCATTGCTTAGTGTTAATACATTAGTCACCCTCCCAGTATGTTCTTTGTCAGTGTCAATACACCATGTAATCCATTTAAAGTGCAAGATATTTTAAACTTTTGTCCACCTTTCACCTCAAAAATGCCAACCTTGAATATGGATCTTTTAAAGTCTTGCTGAGTATAGCCACCCACACTAATACCCACTACATTCAGCTCTTTTGAACAATATAAAAAATAATGACTACATGTAATTTAAAGAAATATGAAGTTGGTAACTAGCCATATCTTAAACAGAGAAAACGTTTTGCTTATTTGGGGTTTAAGTCTACTCATGACTAGAAGATTTATCATTTATTTTGCTTTATGGTTTTCTGGTTCCTTATTCCTCTTCTGTTTCCTTTCTCTTTAGAAGCCAAATTAAACAGATGTAGGGCACAGCTTTGATTGTAAAATACTTTCTCACCAAATGTAAAGGTTGTTTTATGAACAATACAGTTCTGCCCTGGTAAACAGATGTGAAGAAAGAAAACAAAACCAACATGATAACTGGCTACTTGCTGCTGTAAGTCACAATAGCCTCTCAAAACATCAGAGTGGAATTGTGGATTTTTTAGTGTAAGATCAGCAGTACATTGTAGGAAATACACAGTGTTCAGTGCTCAAATGTCAAAACATCTCTATTTTACTGGCATCATCCAGAAAATAGCATTTACTTCATATTTTTTGTCAATTAGATGCTAGCAAGCCTAAGTTTTTTATTTATACACAGGGAAAAAAAGTGAATAGTTCCAAAGCAAATCTTTTTCTGAAATAAGTATAGGTTTATATGCAGAAAATTTTTACCTCTAAAGTATAATATAACTTGTTAAAACAATGCCTCAAAAACTCACACAAGTAAATCTGAATTTTTTAAAAAAAAAGGACAAATGAACGACATATTTTAGGCTCATGTCTAAAACTCTATATTTAGGAAGTAAAGGCAGGAAGATTTCTGTAAGTAAAAGACACACCTGGGTTAATAGGAAGTGCCAAGCCAGTCAGAACTATTCATAGTGAGACCCTGTTTCCAACAAAGCAAAACAGCAAGAAATAGGGGGAAAGTGTGCTTATGTTAAGTCAGAACAAATTTCTCTTAAAAGAATTAATTTCTTGGAGAGCAAGAAGGATGGCTAAAATGCTTGCTGTGAAAATATGAGGATGAGGGGAAGATGTACAGAGGGTCAGGAATTTGAACAGAGGTGTGTAGCAGGGGGGGGGGATGGGTAACTTGGGGTAGCCACCAGCAAGTCCCATATGCCAGAAAAGCAAGAGGCTCCTAGGACCCAACAGGGAGGACATTAGCTGAAATTCACAACAAAGAGGAGCGAGAACCTCTATATCCAGAGGTTAGGCACAGTCCTCGGTTGAGGAATGGAGCCACCCATGCATCTTAAAAATATTAATGCAGAGTTTCTCCCATCAAAAGGAAATACAGAGACAAAGAGTGAAGCAAAGACTGAAGGAAAGGCCATCCAGAGATGGCCTCACCTGGGGATCCATGCCATATGCAACCACCAAACCCAGACACTATTGCTGATGCAAAGACGTGCTTGCTGACAGGAGCCTGATAGAGTTGTCTCCTGAGAGGCTCTGCTAGAGCCTGACAAATACAGATTCGGACGCTTGCAGCCAGCCATCAGACTGAGCATGGGGACCCCAAAGGAGATATTAGGGGAAGGACTAAAGGAGCTAAATGGGTTTCCAACCCAATAGGAAGAACAATATTAATCAACCAGACACACACACCCCAACCCTACTCAGAGCTCTAAAAAGACTAAACCACCCACCTACCTACAAATACACATGGAGGGAACCATGGCGCCAATAACATGTAGCAGAGGGTGGCCTTATCTGGCATCAGTAGGAGGAGAGGTCTTTAGTCCTGTGAAGGCTCAATACCCCAGCATAGGGGAATGCTAGGGCAGTGAGGTGGAGTAGGTGGGAGGGTGGGGAAGCACCCTCATAGTGGCAGAAGGAAGGGAAGGGGATAGGAGTTTTCATAGGGGAAATCAGAAAGAGGATAACATTTGAAATGTAAATAAATAAACCAATAAAAAATAATACAAGGATCCCAGTTCAGATCCCCATCACCCTCTTGAAGTTGAGTGCAGACTTCGGTGTCTGCAATCCTAGTGTTCCCAAAGCAAGACAGAAAGCAGAGGCAGGAGTTTGCAGACCAGCTAAACTGGTTTATACAGTGCGAAACAACAAACGCTGTTTCAAACAAAATGGAAGGTAAAGACAGACACCCAAGTTTATCTGGTGACCTCAATAGCATTTCTTAGTAGTGTATCTATCTGCAAACAAACCACACACACACAAACAAACACACACAAACAAACACACACAAACAAACACACACACACACACACACACACACACACACAAACAAACTCACACAAACATACATTGTAAACATATGAAATCCTGAAGAAGAAGAAGAAGAAGAAATAAAGAAGTCATTATCATTTTAAAATGTATAGGATTTTTAAGATCTTAGGGGAAAGTGTGTGGGGACTAAGTGGGGTAAAGGGCAGGGGAAAATGTTCTGCTTTCTCCCATTTTATTTTCATGAACATTGGAAGGTAGAGACCCTCTGTCATCACACATGATATACAGTGAGGCTCAGCATTGTTGAAAACTAGAAGCAATGTAATTAAATAGACACAAAAGACATAAATTTAAAAGCATTTGCATTTCCTTATACAATTGTATTTCATCATATAACGTTTACTTGTCATGATTATTATGAAAACATTTAAGTTAATGAATTTGTAGGCATAAAATTTTTAATTAATTTAAACACCATTTTACACAAATACATTTTCATTCTTGTATCTAAAGCAAGGTAGGGCTGAGGAGATAACCCATGGACAAAGTGCTTGCTGTAGAAGTGGAGGACTAGAGTCATATCCCCAGAGACCACTCAAAACCCTGATAGACATGGTGGCCCACCTGTACTCCTAGTGCTAGGAAGCAGAGACAGTGGGGCCCAAGATTAAGATGGCTGGATATATGAGACCAAGAGCACCAGGCTCAAGAGGAAGCCCTGCCTTCATCAATAGACAGCACTCAAAGTAGATGCAACTGCTGCCTTGTATACACAAATGCACATACATGCTAGCATACATGTGAAAGCACATAAACACATGTACATTTACACATACACACACACACTCACTCACTCACAAACACTCCACAAAAAGAATAAAAACAAGTAAGTAAAGGAAGGTGTCCTAACTGAACTAAACTTCATAGAACCTCCAAGACCATTTTGACTCCCAGAGAAGAAAGAACAGAGTGTGCCTTCTTCAAATGGACCCCATCTTTCTTTACAATGCATACAGTTTTGTTGATCTCAAACAATAAATTTTAAAAATTGTGCATTAACTCTCAATATTCGACAGTATTGCTAACCTCATAGTTTAAAATTACACTGTCCTTTCCTAAAAACAATTGTTCGTTCACTGGAAAAATTATTGAAAGTAAAAATCAAAACACAAACTGACAATCTCTTAAGCATAGGGTATATGTTCTGCTCCAATTAAAGAAAAACTCTTGTCAGAATGATTACATTATAGTTGAATCTTATTTTTGATATAAAAATGTGGTATAGAACAATCTGTTGTTCTCTTCTGAGTCTGTTTCACTTCCCAGCCGTGAAGAAATGCAGCTGCTTGGAAAACATTTGGAACTCTTAACCTTCCACAGTGAATGTAGCTTATAGCTGTAAAAAAAGGAAAATGGCTCCAAATAAACACCATTTATTTATCCAAGTAAGTTGATAAGTCCAACCTTTTACCTTCTGATAGATCACAATCTGTAGAGAGCTATTTTTTTTTAAGGCTCTTTGGCTGATAGATTAGTACCTGGGACCTCTGGGGGGTCTGGTTGGTTGATATTTTTGTTCTTCCTATGAGATTAAAAAACCCTCTCAGCTCCTTCAGTCCTTTCTCTAACTCCTCAATTTGGGTCCCTGTGATCAGTCTGATGGTTAGCTGCAAGCATCTTGATCTCCCACTGCATATATAGCAGAGGATGGCATTGTCTGACATCAATAGGAGAAGTCCTTGGTCCTGTGAAGGCTTGTTTCCCCAGTGTAGCGAATGCCAGGGTTTTGAGGTAGGTGTCAATAGGTGGGGGGGGCACCGTCATAGAAACAGGGGTGGGGGGAGTTTGGAGAGGTGGAAACCAGGGGGATAACATTTGAAAGGTAAATACAAAAACTATCCAATTTTTTAAAAAAAAACAAATAAAATGCCATTCTGCATGTAATAGAGACTAAATTAAAATTTAAAAAGCTCGAGTTCAGCTTCCTTGTTGCTCACTATTGGTTTGGCAATGGGAACTGACTGTTATACTAGACATGTTTGTATAGCCTGTCAATGGTTTTGAGTCATTAGATCCTCCTTCTCTGAGTTCCACTCTACAAGATAATGAGGATATCCCCAATGAGTGTCTTGGAGAGTTTAGTTCACCCCTCTATATCCCCCTTTTCACAAATGTCAAAGTTACATCATAGCTCTTCCCTCTAGAGTCATTGTGAGAGATGAATTAAAGCCATCTGTCACTTAGATACAGGATGTATTCTGAGAAATGAAAAATAAGGTAGTTCTGTCACAGTAAGCCAATGAAGTAAGCACAGTTACAAATAATGGCATTAAATCACACACCAGAAAACAATGCAATCAAGAAAGCAGTTGACATAAAGATGTCTGAGACTGTACCACACGACAGGACACACTGCTTTTTAGCAAACTCCACTGTGTTTGTAAAGATGAGGAATACCACTAAAGTAAAGATGAAACATAAATATATAATTCATAAACCTGAGCACTAGTGGCCCTTATCAAATGTTGTGCAAATAATTGTGTACTGGGCTTCTAAAGGAATATCTGTACCGTTAGAACATACCAGCGTCACCACAAACATGTGAGGAATATGCCACCACAATGGCCGTATTGCCACATGAATTCTTCAGCTTCAGTAGAATCCAGGGGACCACAGAACAAAGCGGCATGTGTGGATGGCTGTAATTTATAGATGTAAATAACCAGTATTATTTAATATGCACTCAGGACCTTGTCTAATTATTGCTGTTCATAGATTAGTCAGAAGGCATAATTAATAGCCTTGTTTTGCTGATGTGAATACTGAAGCCTTTGAGTGTGGTGGTGCTGGGACTCATGTTCTATGTTTCCTGACATCCTGACACTGGAGCATTCACCAGCTGTACTAACTCAAAATTACTGTAGCATTATCTTCTATCATCAGTGAAAAGCTTCCTCCCACCCAAACTGGAAATGATCAGCATTCATATCGGTAATATTTTATTGTATTTTACCTAATTGTACCTAGGGGAACAGTAAGCTCAATACATGATGGGTACAAAAGAAATTAAACTTTTTGACATGCAAATAATATTATTCTATTCACTATGAAAATTAGCTGGGAGTCAAAAAATTAAAGTACCCACAAATTTGATGTCTGGTGATAGCCCAGTCTTACTTCCCTCATGGCTAGCTTTTTATTATATCTTCATATGGTAGAAGGACAAGTAATCTCCTGAGGTCTTTAATAAAAGGACAGTCCTGCACAGAAGAACTCTATATTTATGCCCTAATTATCTCTTAAAGGTTCTGACTCCTAATACCATCACCTTCAGAGTTAGAATTTCTGCATATTAATTTCAGAAGAACATGAACATTCAGACTGGCATATCTGGTCTGAAGCCATTAGTGTTCCACTACCCTCTGGACTGCATATATCTGATTGTTCTGTCTACAGCCATGTGAAAGAAACTTCTTTAGTATTGATTATATAAAACTGGGGAGTAAAGGAAAATAGCTCAGTTTGGGTGAGTCAAGCAAAGGTAGGGAACACCTACCTCCATGTTGATCTATGTGATTCTAACAGTGTGGTGGTTTGAATAAGAATGGCCCCCACATTCTCACAGATTTGAATTTTGAATTTGAATTTGAATTTGAATACATTAGGAATTGGTGCTACTTGACAGGGGTAATTAGAATGTGTGGCCTTGTTGGAGAAAGTGTATCACTTTGCAGGTGGGTTTTAGGGTTTCAAATGCTCAAGCTAGGTGCAGTGTCTCTCTCTTCCTGCTGCAAATGTAGATGCAGATGTAGATGCAAATGTAGAACTCTCAGTCACCTCTTCAGCACCATGTCTGTCTGTGGACCACCATATTCTCCTCCATGGTGATAATGGACCAAGCCTAAGAAACTCTAGCTCAGCCGCAAATAAATGCTTCCCTTTATGAGAATTCCCAAATGTGGTTATGTTGTCTCTTCTCCATAATAGGTCATTGACTAACACAGAGTATTGTCATAGCCATTTTGGATAACTGTCCCCCAAATCCAGGGCGACACACCCACACTCTTGCAGCTACATACTTCCCTGCAACCCATCAGTGGAAGCTGGAAGCAATATCAGAGACAGAATTTTGAAAAATGCTAAGACAAGACAAAAGGATTCATCACACATTTTGTCTTTGGAGAGGATAATATCAGTATTACTTCACTAGTGAACTATCCCTCTCAGCCCATCGCCACAGTAGAAGAATAGGTAGGACTGATAAAAATCTCAAAACTGCACACAACCTTGAGTATTGGACAATTTTAGCCCTCCATTTTCAACTCTACCTGCCCTAATTTTGCAGTGAGGGACCAAAGCCAACTAGACACAGTAGCTACTGTCAGAGTTGAAACTTTGTTCACACTGACCTTACCCAGATGAACATTGTAGCTTAGTATGTGATATGTGTAGCCTCAAAAAATGAGTTAGGTAGCTTTCAATCTGATTCTATTTTGTGATATAGTTTGGATAATATTGGTATTAAGTCATCAATAAATGTCCGATAAAATTCTTCACTGAACCCATCTGGACCTGGGATTTTTTTGGTTAGGAGGCTTTTGATGACTGTAACTATTTTTTTTTTAGGTATTATGGTTTTATTTAGATGGTTTACCTGGTCCTGGTTTAACTTTAGTATCTGGTATCCGTCTAGGAATTCATCCATTTCTTAGAGATTTTCCAGCTTTGTTGAGGATAGGCTTTTATAGTACAATCTGATGATTTCTTGAATTTCCTCAGTTTCAGTTATTATGTCTCCACTTTCATTTCTGATTTGTTAATTTGGATATTCTCTATTTGCCCTCTAGTTAGTCTGGGTAAGGGTTTCTCAATCTTGTTAATTTGCTCAAGGAACCAGGTCTTGGTTTTGTTGATTCTTTGAATGGTTCTTTTTTTTCTATTTGGTCTATTTCTGCCATATTTTGATTATTTCTTACAGTCTACTCCTCTTGGGTGCATCTGCTTCCTTTTGTTCTAGAGCTTTCAACTGTGCTCTCCAGTTTCTTTCTGGAAACACTCAGAGCTATGTGTTTTCCTCTGAGTGCTGCTTTTGTTGCATCCCATTGGTTTGAGTATGTTGTGTTCTTATTTTCATTAAAACCTAGAAAATCCTTCATTTCTTTCTTTATTTCTTCTTTGACCCTGCTATCGTTTAATAGAGCATTGTTTAGTTTCCATGTGTATATGGGCTTTTTGTTGTCTTTGTTGTTATTAAAGACCAGCTTTAGACCATGGTGATCTGAAAGGATGTATGGGATTATTTCAAAGGATGTATGGGATTATCTATTGAGGCTCGTTTTGTGACCAATTATGTGCTCAATTTTTGAGAAGGTGCCGTGAGCTGCTGAGAAAAAGGTGTATTCTTTTGTTTTAGGATAATATGTTCTGTAGATATCTATTAATTCCAGTTGGTTCATAACCTCTGCTAGTTTTACAGTGTCCTTGTTCAGTTTCTGTTTCCATGATCTGGCCATTGGTGACAGTGGGGTATTGAGGTCTCCAACTATTATTGTGTGGGGCGCAATGTATTTTTTGAGCTTTAGTAGGGTTTCTTTTATGAATATGGGTGCTTTTGTATTTGGAGCATATATGTTAAGGATTGAGAGTTTCTCCTGACAACTTTCTCCTGTAATGAATAAAAAGTGTCCTTCCTTATCTTTTTTTGATAGCTTTTGGTTGAAAATCTACTTTATTCAATACTAGAATGGCCACTCCAGCTTGCTTCTTGGGGCCATTTTCTTGGAAGTTTTTTTCCCAACCTTTTACTCTGAGATAGTGTCTGTCTTTGTCCCTGAGATGAGTTTCCTGTATGCAGCAAAATGCTGGGTGTTGTTTATGTATTCAGTCTGATAGCCTGTATCTTTTTATTGAGAAATTGAGTCCATTTATGTTAACAGATATCAAGGACTAGTGGTTGCTATTTCCTGCTATTTTTGCTTTTGGAGGTTGAGTTGTGTCTGTGTCTTTTTCTTCTTTTGGTTTTCTTGCTTAGGAGTTTTCTTGTTTTTACTAGGATGTAGTTCCCCTCCTTATATTGGGTTTTCCACCTATAATTCCTTGTAGTGCTGGGTTTGTGGTCAGATATTGTGTAAATTTAGATTTGTCTTGAAATATCTTCACCTCTCCATCTATGGTGATTGATAGTTTTGCTGGATATAGCAGCTTGGGCTGGCACTTGTGCTCTCTTAGGGTGTGCATGATGTCTGTCCAGGCTCTTCTAGCTTTCATAGTCTCTGTTGATAAATCGGGTGTGAGTCTGATTGGTCTGCCTTTATATGTTACATTACCTTTTTTCCTTACTGCTTTTAGTAGTCTTTCTTTGCTTTGGGCACTTGGCTTTTTGACTATTATGTGTTGGGAGGAATTTCTTTTCTGGTCCAACCTATTTGGAGTTCTGTAGGCTTGCTTTATGCTCATGGTCATCTCATTCTTAAGGGTAGGAAATTTTTTTTCTACAATTTTGTTGAAGATATTTACTGTGCCTCTTAGTTGGTATTTTTTGCCCTCTTCTATTCCTGTTATTTTCAACTTTGGTCTTCTCATTGTGTTCTGGATCTCCTGCATATTTTGGGTTAGGAGCTTTTTGGTTTTTTCATCTTCTCTGACTGTTTTGTCTATGTTTTCAATGTTGTCTTCAGTCCCCGAGATTCTCTCTTCCATCTCTTATAGTCTGTTTGAAATGCTTGCATCTGTGACTCCTGATTTCTTTTTTAGGTTTTCTACCTCCAGGGTTGTCTCTTTTAGTGTTTTCTTTATTGTGTCCATTTCTGTTTTAAATTTCTTCTTCATTCCTTCATCTCTTTGGTTCTGTTTTCCTCTTTTCCTCTTTAAAAGCTTCTAATTCTTTATGTTTTTCCTCCCGTTCTTGTTTAAGGATCTCTATCATCATCTTGAGATATGATTTTGGGTGTGAGTCTTCTTTTTCTGGAGTGTTTGGCATTCCGCTCTTTGCTGTGATGGGAGAGCTGGGTTCTAGTGTTGCCAGGTTGTCTTGGTTTCCCTGGGGTACATTCTTTCGCTTTTCTCTTGCCATCTTGTTGTCAGTGGTTGGTTCTCGCCTTTCCCTTGTACTTGGCCTGTGTCCCTGGATCTCCACTGTTCCTGGTGGCGGATGATCTGAGTGCCTGTTCTGCACCCAAAGGTTACCGGCTGGGAACAGACAGCCCAATGCTGGGTTCCTGGATCCCTGAACCAACGGGGGTGGGGGACGCACTTTCTGTGTGCTCGGCAGAGATCTCTCTGTTCCCCAGTGACTCGGAGTGCCTTCTCACCAGGCCTGTGTCCCTGGATTTCTGCTGTTCCTCATAACATTTTCATATTGGTATATTATGTGGCTTTGGTTGTATTCACCATTAATGCCTTCTCTTTCTACTTTTCCCATAAATCAATGCCTCTCATCCCAAATAATCTCTCTCCCACCCACATCTCTTATATATAGGTATTTTATACCAATTGCATTCACAAATATTTTTAAATTTAGATTTCTTTATGTATAAGAAAATCAGATATTTGTGTTTCTGAATTGGGCTTACTTCATTTCATAGGATAATGTTTAGTTTGATGTTTTCTTGAAAATAATAAGTTTCAATTTTTTGTGGCTGAATAAAACTCATACACCACATTTTCTTCATTCATACACCTGTTAATGGACATCTAAACTGAATTTGTGACAGGACATAATCTTTTATATAAAAAAACATTTAGATACTATGTAAATTTGACTTTCCATTGCTGTGACAAAGTATGTGAGGAGCCAGCAGCTTGATGGGAAGGACACACACTGACCTATCATCTCAGATAAGTCATCCCACAGCCCTAAGTTCCACTGACTGCAGGCCTTATAAGGTGCACATCACAACAGGAAGAGCATATACCCCAGAGGTTATGATAAGATGATATCATGATATGATCATAATAGACAGTAAACAAAGGAAGAGCTCTGCCTGAGACAAGACATAGAAATGCATATGTTCTGAGTGACTGCCTTCCTTCGTTCAACCCCACTACTTAAAGTGTCCAGGATCTCCCACAGTAACACCTCCACCAAGGGTTAAAGCCTTTAAAACACAAGTCATTCAGTCTCAGAAAGCTCTGAATACCCAAGAAACAACTCAAAGACCATATGAAGCTCAAGAAAAAAAAAAAGAAAGACCAAAAAGTGGAAGCATAATAATAATAATAATAATAATAATAATAATAATGATGATGATGATGATGATGATGATGATGATAATGATAATGATGATGATAATGATGATGATAATGATGATGATGATGATAAGTGTATAGCACCCTCTCAGAGTGAGATCCACCTAGACCTTAAATCATTAATAACTCAAGAGCTAAGAAGATAGCCTTGTGACAATTTTTGGTAGTTAAAAATCATTGTTTAATCTTTACACACCAAGAAAGCTTTGACTATTTCCATGTTACATTTTGTTTTACATACACTTCATGATCTTTGTAACTAGTAATATTTCAATGCATACTATCAAACCTTTAAAAAAATCAAGTACTGACAAAAATATATTCATATATATTTACGCTAAAATGCTTTTAATGATCTGTACATATATCTCTGTTTTTTAAAATAAAGGTGTAAGAAAAAAAAGAATCCACATATATTAATTATACAATGTTTTTTTCCCTTTTCTCTGTTTATTATCATAAGGCTCCAAATGATATTAAGGAAAATAAAACTGTGTAACATAAAAAAAAAGTAATCCATGGGGCAGCTTCCCAAACTGTAACATAACATAAAATGGTTTCCCTTTGATTTTTCATCTGGGAACCCTGTTTAGCACAGTAAGAGTTCATGCCATTCAGACACTTGACTTTTAAGCTGCTATAGTGTTATACCTAGATATAAGAGAATAATTTTACCCTGATTTTTTTTCAAGACTCATCAGAAATGTGATGGTTTGGAGGGAGCTGGGGAGGAAGCATCTTGGTGTCGAAATGATGGCAGGAAGTAACTTTTAACTGTATGGATGTGAGTACCTTGAAAGTTCTGACAAGAGGAATCTGCACAATTCTCTTCTTGTGGTTAATGGATGGCACAAAATATTTTAACATTACAGAGTATGGCCTTAATATGTGTAATGGCTATTTTCAAATAAATTTCCATGGCCAATTGTAAAAGAAAAAAAATCTTGAATCCTACAATGTGACTAGGCAGATGAGTCATTTTCATGTGGCATCACATGTCTGCCATCAGCCTGAGACACCTATCTGGTAATCTCCAGGTCAGCTCACTGCAGCCCAAGACCTTTTTCTCAGCACAAAGGAGATTTACTCGCCCCAGAGGAACAGAGAGTGGGGAGAAGGGACAAAGGCATTAGGGAAGACAGGGACAAACAAGACAGAGAAGATAAAAGAGAGGAGGAAGGGGTAATTGTCCTGGGGAAAGCAAAGGACTGCCTCTAGACAGACAGGAGACATGGGGCAGAGGCCATGGTAGTGTATAGAGGTAAATGGGGAAAGCCCTAGTTAAGATGAAGTATTTCATTTTAATTAGGCATGTTAATTAGGTGAGCCAAAGAGGGCTTTTGATTATTGAACTTCAATACTTTGATAGCTGGATCGTGGTAGTTAGGCTCAGAAGGAGAAAGTGGCCAAATAAGGAAAGAAGTCTTGGTGGCTAGCTTTAAGAGTGTAATCCAATAGTTTTCAGCAAGGCAGGGGATTGGTAGAGAAGGGAAAGGCCTGCCAGAGCCACGCCCACCACTCTCCAGATGGCCAGAGTCCCAGCAGTCATCTCTATTTATCAGGCTTATTACTGTTAATAGTGGTTATGGTGAGACATCCACGACAGTATAGAAAGGAAATGCCATCCAAATAACCCTTGTATTATTGGGTCAGGATTCCTGTAGTGCCTGAATTGACTTGGAGAAGAACAAACACTGCTTCACATTACTGCATTACAATGAACAGGGCCATGCAGTCCTAAAAACAAGAATGCCTTCACAAGACACTGACTCTAGATGTTGTCAGACAAAGAGGTCCAGTTTTCACTGGAGTACTCAGGAACAAGGATAAATTTCAAGTGGCAATAAAAGGGTAAAGAATTAAGATTACTGCAGGGAATGGTAAAAAGAACATGGACGTTGGATTATACCTCCCAGATTAAATCAAGAACCAAGTACCAGCAACATTTGTAAGCCTGGACAAGCTACTGAATAATCACGATTCCTCGTGGGTAAAATGGCAAACACTGGATCGCTTTTACATCGTTGTAAGATGAAGTGAGCCAATCGATGTATGTGAAGATGCTTAAAATAGCACCACACAAGGTTTTAAACATTAACTATGAATTTCTATACACAGACAAATATTGAATATGATTGTTATTCTCACAAACCTTAACTTAGTGACCTTAAAAGAAAAAAAATCAATATGATAAAGATAGGCAGTGTTCTAGTGAGAAATGTTTTATGTGGAGCCTTTATGTCAACAGGAATAAAGCCAAAGCAAGGAAAATGAATTTCACACTTTGGCCTTCTGCAAATGCCTCTTGTTCCAGGCGTACTTTAACCAGTATCACTTAACCCCAAGGTGAAAATGAATATGGCAAGAGAGGGAGAAACACTTGTTAAATTTATAACAGTAACCAAGCTATCAAATTAAACTTGTTATTTATAGTGTTTCTAATTGTCAGCCTAATTTATGTATTAATATTTCAGGACACTGTGTGCAGAAATTTAATCAGCAGACCATTATTTCCGTGGAGGTTTAGTGGTTACATTTTAGGATCTCTGCTGCCTGGTCTCTCAGGGGTCACATGCACAAGGGGAACTGTAAAGGGGGTGATGTAACCTCAGCTTACCGTTTGCCTCCATTGTACTTCGTGAGCAATGACTTCATGCCCAACACCATGACAGAACACAAAGCTGAACTTTAAGCAAAAAAAAAAAAAAAAAAACCGGAACCTTAAAATCTGTGTCAGATGACTTCTCCTTACTTGTCTTTGTTAATTCCACAGATGGTTTGCACTAAGTATTTTAACCTTAACTTAGTTTCTTTCTGAGCCCTGGGGTATCTATGATTTCACACCATGACTTTTTGCAGCTTAAATCTTGGAGTTTGGGACAAGTCTCCCCCTTAGTGATAGCATTCAAAGTTTACTACCCCTGGTATTCATGTAGTCTAGAATGTTGTAGGTGGGGAACTTCCACATAACATCTGCATTTTCCCACAAGTCAACAACAGCAACAGCGGCTCTTTTGGGATGTACAAAATCAACCAGTTTGCCCAGAGGCATTGTTTTGTCAAAAGTAAGCAATTTTATTACTTAATAAGCTAATTACACCAAAATGTTAGTATGTGCTAGCATCAGTACCATGGATGGACATTCTTTCCAAATTTTCTCAGAGTATTGTTTAGCATAAAGTAGCAGGTCAGTTTCTCAGGTATATTTTCATTTTGATAACTCCTATCCCATTTCATTGCCTGCCCTTGGGTGTATGCTAGAAAACTCTGTATTGTCTGTTATGACTTAATCCCATTGGGACTCTCAAATTAATTTATTGGCTTTTTCCTTAGTTATGAGAATTTTAAATTTGTAACTGTTTTGAAAGTACATAGGAAAGATCTACCACCTAAATTTGATAACTGCTTTACCATTAATGCTTTAGACTTCTGATTGTCACTGTTGCCTCCTAGAGGGTGCAGGCATTGTGTGCAAGGCACTCAGTTGCAGCACAGAACTGTCCTTACTTCTTGCAGTGATGTATTTTGCCAGGACAAACTCAACTAAGAGATAAGAAACCCAAAAGATGCCGATTCTGCTTCAGAATTCATGTTAATATGAGATCACAAACTAAAAGCCGTCTCAGCTAAAGATGTTGTACCAGAAATGTATCATTCTTCATCCTAGTCTCCAGTGCCCCAGTCCACTTAAAGCTGACATAGGATATTATTTCCTCATAAGAAAAGTCTTGGACCTTGAAACAAATAAAACTTACGACCTTGTCTGCTATTAGTTTTTCTCACTTCTGCTTCTGAGCCTGCTCACCACCACTTTTTCTCCTCTTGAAATAATGATGAAAATCTACATTCCTAAAGAATTAGATTTCTTGCAATGGTTTTTTGCTTCTGTTACTTTTTAAAGATTCTCTCTCTCTCTCTCTCTCTCTCTCTCTCTCTCTCTCTCTCTCTCTCTCTGTCTCTGTCTCTCTCTGTCTCTCTGTCTCTCTCTCTTTCTCCCTCCCTCCCTCACTCTCCCCTCTGTCTCTCTCTGTCTCTGTCTCTCTCTGCCTCTCTCCCTCCCTCCCTCCCTCTCTCTGTCTCCCTCTGTCTCTCTCTCCCTCCTTCCCTCCCTCCCTCTCTCTCTCTTTCTCTCTCTGTCTCTCTCTCTTTCTCCCTCCCTCCCTCTCTCTGTCTCCCTCTGTCTCTCTCTCCCTCCTTCCCTCCCTCCCTCCCTCCCTTCCTCCCTCTCTCTCTGTCTCTCTCTGTGTGTCTGTCTGTCTCTCTCTCTCTCCCTCCCTCCCTCCCTCTCTCTGTCTCTCTCTCTCTCTTTCTCCCTCCTTCCCCCCTCTCTGTCTCACTCTGTCTCTCTCTCCCTTCCTCCCTCTCTCTCTTTGTCTCTCTCTTTCTCCCTCCCTCCCTCCCCCCTCTCTCTCTGTCTCACTCTGTCTCTTTCTCTCCTTCCCTCCCTCTCTCTCTCTCTGTCTCTCTCTCTCTTTCTCCCTCCCTCCCTCCCTTCCTCTCTCTCTCTCTCTCTCTCTCTCTCTCTCTCTCTCTCTCTCTCTCTCTCTCTCTCTCTCTCTCTGTGTGTGTCTCACTCTGTCTCTCTCTCCCTCCCTCCCTCCCTCCCTCTCTCTGTCTGTCTCTCTCTCTGTCTGTCTCTCTCTCTTTCTCTCTCCCTCCCTCTCTCTCTCTCTTTGTCTCTCTCTCCCTCCCTCCCTCCCTATCTCTCTCTGTCTCTCTCTGTCTCTCTCTCTTTCTCCCTCCCTCCCTCCCTCTCTCTCTGTTTCTCTCTGTCTGTCTCTCTGTGTGTGTGTCTCTCTGTCTCTGTCTCTCTCTCTCTCTCTCTGTGTGTGTGTGTGTGTGTGTGTGTGTGTGTGTGTAATCACATGTGTTCACACATGGGTGATGGTGCCTTTGAAGGGCAGAAGAGACAGCTACTAACACCGAATATATATGTGGTTGTGAACTGCCCAGTGTGGGTTTGAGAACTGAATTTGAGACCTTGTAAAATCAATACATGTTCTTAACCACATAGCCATCTCTCCAGGAACTCATGTTTTTGAAACATGATTTTACTATGCAAATGTAAATGGAATCCTGAGCTGTCTTTGACTGATCTTCAGCTTCCTGAGCTCTGAGGCTGGAGTCCTGAAACACCAGACATGACTCTTGGCTAATGTGTTGAAAGCAGTTTCTATGCATTCTAGTAATTCTATAAGTGTTTACTGAATTAATGAATTAACCCATCAATAATAGGTAATAGGACTTGCTGTATTATTCTGACATTTATAGAAACATTTATTCCTACCCTTTCATGCATAATTGAAACTCTGAATATAGCTGATGAAGAACTCAGCTCTTAGCTTTTGGGTGCTAATATACCTTCATCTAAATAAGACCAGACAATCATTTTTAATCATATTTTGTATTGGAGATTTTTCAACATCCTTTAATGTTAAAATAAATGTCCAGCAAATACTTATATAAGCTACTAACCAATTTACATATTTGTTTTATCATAAGCCTTTCTCTCCATCCAATTTTTTTATCAGTACATTTCCAAGTAAATTGCAATTATCACTACCCACGTTTAACCTTTCTCTATGCTTATCAGTAGAACTCTAAGTGCATCCCTGAGTCTTTTTATTTGGTAGGCCAAATATGCCTACAATAAAATATGCAGTTCCTAAATATAAAACGTTTTGCCAAATGCTTGCATCAGCATAACCCAAAAGAGAATAGCCCAAAGCTAAGCATAAAACATTCTAATTGACCCCAAATTCCTTTTAGTTCATTGCCTGTGAGCCCTGTCCTCACTCTGAGGGACAATTGCAGCTCTGATTTTTACCAGTGTTCATTATTTTCAAATACTAGCTTTCAATTAGTGATTTTTCATATAATTGTTGATTCTATTGGTGCATACTAAGAGTATCTTGCCTAAAGACAGCAAATAACCCATTTACTTTTTTTAGTTTAAACGTTTTTAATTGTTTCATACATGAGCACTATATTTATAACATTTGTACTTCTTCCTCTTCCCCTTGCAACTTCTCTCCCAGAGTTCCCACCACCTTCCTAACTTAGTCTTTGGTTATTAATGCTACATACATCTAAAGTGTTCGTCTGTTTATCTGTCTGTGTGTGTGAAATCAACTCAGACACTTAGTGTTGCTCTCAGATAAGCATGTCTAAGGAGAACCACTTGGAATTAAATAACCTATCAGAGGTCTTGGCCCTAGAGAAAACTAATTCTCCCTGTCCCTGTCTGTATTCCTGTCCCTGTCCCTGTCCCTCTCCCTCTCTGTCTGCCTCTCCACCCTTCTCTCTGCGTCTCACAGTCATTAATTTCCTGTAGCTCTTCAATTTAAGAATTCAGTCTTGTGATATTTCTGCTAATCATGTTGGAGTGTTGACTGGGTTATTTCATTATTATTATTATTATTATTATTATTATTATTATATTGGATATTCTCTGTATTTACATGTCAAATGTTATTCCCCCCCACTCTCATCCCCCCTCGGCCTCTACTTGTTTCCATGAAGGTACACCCTCTCTCAATCACCCTCTTCACCTCAGTGCCCTGGCCTTCTCCTACACTGGGAAAACGCCCTTTCACTGGACCAAAGAACTCTTTTCCTATTGATGCAAGAAAATGCTATCCTCTGATATAGAAGCAACTGGAGGCATGGGTCTCTCCATGTGTTTTCAGTGGTGTTGGTGTTTTAGTCCCTGGGAGTCGTGGAGGGTCTGGTTGGTTGATAATATTGTTCTTCCCATGAGGTTGCAGACCCTTTCAGCTCCTTCTGTCCTTTCTTTAACACCTTCATTGGGGTCCCCGTGTTCAGTCCAATGCTTAGCTGCAAGGATCCTTAGAAGTATCTGTATGACTCTGGCAGAGCCTCTAAGGAAATATCCCTATCTGGTTCCTGCCAGTAAGCACATTTTAGCATCAGCAATAGTGCTTGGGTTTGGTGGCTGCATATGGGGTGGTCCCCAGGTGACACAGTCTCTGATCTTTTCTTTAATACTTTCTCCTCTATTTGACCTTGTACTTCCTCCTGTGAGTGTTTTGTTCTACCTTCTAAGAAGGACTGAGGCCTCCACATTCTGGCCTTTCCTTTTTTTTTTTTTTTTTTTTTTTTTGAGCTTCATAATATCTGTGAATTGTTTCTTGGGAATTCAGAGCTTTCTGGGGCTAGTATCCACTTATCAGTGAGTGCATACCATGTATGTTCTTTTCTGACTGGGTTACCTCACTCAGGATAATAGTTTCTGGTTTCATCCATTTGCCTAGGAATTTCATAAAGTCATTGTTTCTGACAGCTGACTAGTACTCCATTGTGTAAATGTACCACAATATCTGGATCCATTCCTCTCTTGAAGAACATCTAGGTTCTTTCCAGCTTCTACCTAATATAAATAAAGCTGCTATGAACATGGTGGTGTATGTGTCCTTGTTATATGTTGGAGCAACTTTTGGATATATGCCCCGGAGTGAATAGCTGGGTTTTCAGGTACAACCACTCTGGAAATCAGTCTGGCAGTTCCTCAGAAAACTGGGTTTTTCATTATGACTGTCCTGTTAACTAACCCTATTGATGAGATTTTATGGGTGTGGCTACCCTGTTATGTCTAAAAGACACTGTAGCATCAGACCTGTATCCTGAACCTTTTCTACAATGTTCTAATTGCTTTTTCCTCAGAGTTGTCTAAACCTTCAATGTAGAGGTGACATTGTAAATGTATAGATTGGAGATGGGTGCCCCTATGATCATTTATTATCTATATTTTTGACAGTCGTGTTATCTATAATAATCTCACTCTGTTGTAGAAAATAAGTGTTTTTGATTATGACTGAAAGCTACTATTACCTGTGGGTGTAATGATACGTATTTACAAATACAGTTAGAACTCATACTGGCTTAGGAAAATATCAGGACTCTCTTCAAGAGTCTGTGACATCTCTAGCCATGGATAGTTAGTTAGGTCTACCATGCCAAGCATTAATTCCCTATCATGTGTGTTTTAAATAAAATTAGGCAGCTGTCAGTTAAACCCAAGATATGAATGTCACTACTGTACCATCAGGGATATCTTGTCACGTTCATCATGGTTCACAGACTTTACAGCAGGTTAGGACTATTGATTGCTTCTTTCCCCTTAGCAGCTTGCAGAGCACCTTCAGACACTATGAGAGCTAGTCCTCAGGTAGGATGCTTACAGGTCAATTCCATCTCAGTTCCCCCACATTCTGTATTAGAAGTGTGTGGTATACTCAGCAGTAGGGTCTTACCTTCATTTACTGGAAAAGTGATGGGAATCATTTACACTTTTGGGAAGTGTCTTAAACTGTTCTGGACCAACAACTCAAAAGTAGGTGTAAATGTCACTTTTATTCTCTCAGAGAAAGGATGAAATGAGAGCTAAGCCCAATGCACTTCACCCTCTGTTGTAACTTTCCCTAGGCCTAAACCTAGAACCTTCAAGCCTCTATCTACCACCTAATCTTCCAAGCTGACTTTCAAGCTGGCTTCTCTTGGCTTCTGACTGAATTTCTCTGCTTGGCTTTATATTTAAACAATGTGTTCTAATCTTCTGGCTCCTTCTCATTCTCTAGCTCATTGATTCTTCTTCCATGTCTAGCTTGTTACCTCTGTAACCTGTCTCTGTAAAACTGTCCCAGTAAAATTAGATAAACACATACCACTACCTTACCTTTCTCTTCTACTTCTCTTAAGTAGCCTCTCTTTCTCTAATGTTCTCATGTAAATTAGGTTTATCTTATATTTGACTCATTCTGTCAAATCTTTCTCTGATTCATCACTTTATCTGCCCCTCAATTAGAGCTCACTTTCTCAAACATGACTGCTTCCATTTACAACTAACCATACCTTCATTGTTAGGGATTATTTAGGTATGTGCTAAAGGTGTGCCTGCATTCTGGCTAGATCATATCTTTGGGTGTGATCTCTTGCCAGAACAACCATGTTGCTAGATAAAAATTCCTGGACAAATAGGTTTTCCATACCTATCCCTGAGATTTGGGACATACAGTATATGGCTCTTTCAGGAAACATTTTCACCTTCTGTGTGGTAACTCCATTTAAACTTCACACACACACACACACACACACACACACACACACACACACGTGTGTGTATGTATACATTTTTGATTTCACATTAATATAACTTTCTAAGCCTGTTTCTGGAGCTATTATAACAAGTTGTTTGCCCTTCTCCTTCTTAGGCCAGCTACATTCTAAAACCTATCTCTTTAAGGTGAAAATGGCAAAAAGCAAAAGATTCCCTAGACTGTCTTTATGCACACATGTTCTTGGGAAGCTAGATATATGCAACATTTGAGAAATAAATTCATCCAACATTTATTAAATGCTTATGGTATGCCAGGTTCTAGACTAAGTACAGTATATAGCCTTATGCAATAGATTTTGGCTAGGTATACTACTCCAAGCAAGACAAGAATGAGTCTTATTTTTAAAAAATAATAGTCCAAAAATGATGGAAATTCTAGGTAGTATTGAGTGCTCTGAATCGTGCTTAACAGAAAACATAGCAATTGAGTTCATCTGGGCATTATAATGCAGGACACAGGAATACCTACATGTCTATGTTTATTGCAATGATATTGTAATAACCAAGATATGGAATTATCCTAGGTGCCTACTCATACCGTTGATGACTAAATAAAGAAAAATGAAATTTTACACACACACACACACACACACACACACGCACACACACACACACACGGAGGGGGAGAATCATGCACAGAATGGGGGTATGGTGAATTCTTGCCATAAAAGAAGAGTGAAATCATGAATAATGAAATTAATGGAAGAGTAGATCATCACATGAAGTGATGTAAACCAGACTCAGATGTGTATCACATATTTTAACTCTTTTGTAGGATTAAAAAAGACAGAAAAATATAAGAAGGTGCTATAGATATTAATGAATGTGAAGGGATCAAGGTAACAGGTAAGTGTAGATAACAGACATAAGCATGACCCAAGCACCTTATACACATGAAAATGCCACAATAAAATGTACTAGTGTATCTGATTAATATGTGCTGATACAAATAGAGCATATTAGAACAATGGAAAAGAGGAGACAGGTGAATCTGCAGAGGGAACTGGCTCACAAGGAGGTTCTACCACAGTCCATCCACAGGGTCAGTAGTTGAGCATCATCATTTCCATGACTCAGAAGTCGCTGTCTTGGGATTAGCTTCTCATTGTGACCCAGTGTTGGTTGTATTGTTGTCCCAACAAGAAGTGACTCTAGAATTAACAAGGCTTAGTTGATTTCTTCTCAACCTTCCTAATGTTGCAACCCTTTAATATCTTTGTGGTATATTATTTAATATAGTGGTGGGTCATGTTGCGGTGACCCTCAGCTACAAAATAATTTTCTTTCTTTTTTCAGTTTTGCTAATTTCTATTTATTGTGTCAAATATTGGTCAAGAAAAGACTATATAACTCAAACCTGTCCTTTAAGTTTATGGTATATTTAAAGGTGATATTTAGTGAGTTTTTTTTCTAATTTTAGTCAGCATAATTATCATACATAGATGAAAACTTTAATTTATATTGGTGTACATAGATATAAATTTTGTTAATTTTTATTGGATATTTTATTTACATTTAAAATATTATCCCCTTTCCCAGTTTCCTCTCCAGAATTTCCCTATCACATCCCACCTCCCCCTGCCTCTACAAGAGTGCTACCCTACCCACCCACCCACTTCCTCCCACCTCCCCACCTTGGCATTCCCCTACACTGTGGCATTGAGCCTTCACAGAACCAAGGTTATCTCCTTTCGATGCTCAATAAGGTAATCCTCTGCTACATCATATGTGGCTGGAGCTATGGGTTTCTCCATGTGTACTCTTTGGTTGGTGGTTTAGTCTCTGGGAGCTGGATACACAATTAACTCAAACAAGGCATTCCTCTACTCAAAGAAAAAATAGGCTGGGAAAAAATTCAGGGAAATGACACCCTTCATCATAGTCACAAACAATATAAAATACCTTGGTGTTACTCTTACCAAGGAAGTGAAAGTTCTGTATGACAAGAACTTTGAGTCTCTGAAGAAAGAAATTGAATATCTCAGAAAATGGAAAGATCTCCCATATTCATAGATTGGCAGGATTAATATAGTTAAAATGGCCATCTTGCCAAAAGCAATCTACAAATTCAATGCGATCCCCATAAAAATTCCAACTCAATTCTTCATAGAGTTGGAAAGAGCAATTTCCAAATTCATTTGAAATAGCAAAAATACTCAGGATAGTGAAAACTGTTCTCAACAATAAAAGAACTTCCAGAGGAATCATAAAATTATATTCATTACTACTTTATAACTGCAACTTTGCTATCATTATAAATCATAATATAAATACCATACGCGTAAAATATCTGATATGCAACCCCTGCAAAAAGGTTGTTTGAAACCCAAAGAGGTCATGACCAACAAGTTGAGAAAAATTACCTTAAGCATCTGTCATACATGGCTCTGACGTAATAGAAAGTAATCCAATAGCACCACTGGACACACTGTAACCCTGAGGACAAGCCTAAAAGGTACCATGGGAAAACTGGGAACAAGTCCAGAAATCAGAACATATAGTGGGGAACAGCATACTAATGAGCAGGCCACCCACCCTGGAGGAATTCAGTGATTCAAATAAATGTGGTAACTCGGGATTTAGTCTGGGGTAAAGTGCTTGCAGCACAACAAGATGCCCAGTACCTGTGTAAAAGCCAGGTGTGTTGGTAAGTGTCTATAACTCCAGTGCTGATAGAGTGGAGGGTACAGAGAGACAAGCAGATCCCAAGGGCTGACCCAACAACTTAGCCAGAGAAGTCGTGTGCTCAACATTCCACAGAAAGCACTGTCTGAAAGAACAAGGTGGAAAGCAATCAGAACAGGGGTATAGAGCTCTTGCCTATACCGATGCACACAGCTTGACCAATATACAAACGTTCTCTCTTTCTCTCTCTCTCTCTCTCTCTCTCTCTCTCTCTCTCTCTCTCTCTCTCTCTCTCTCTCTCTCTCTCTCTCTCTCTCTCTCTCTCCTCTCACACACACTCACACACAAACACATACACAGAGAAGGCAGAGTAATCACACACACACACACACACACACACACACACACCCAGAGAGAACAACCACACACACACACACACACACACACACACACACACACACACATACACAGAGAGAACAACCACACACACATACACATACACAGAGAGAGCAGAGTAACCACACACACACACACACACACACAGAGAGAGAGAGAGAGAGAGAGAGAGAACAACCACACACAAACACATACACATACACAGAGAGAGCAGAGTAACCACACACACACACACACACACACATCACACATACACAGAGAGAACAACCATACACACACACACACACACACACACACAGAGAGAGAGAGAGAGAGAGAGAGAGAGAGAGAGAGAGAGAGAGATAAAGAGAACATACACATTCATATGCACACACATACTAAAATCAAAGAAATACAAAATAAAGGTGGTCAAACTTATTCTTACCTTGAATCTCTTACATTTTTTAAAAAGTCTATGATAAAATTATTAAGTAGCCCAAACAAAATTAATAGCCCTAATAACTACTGTGGGATTTAAAAACTGAAAACTTAATAGTAATTTTTTGTTTATTCCAGGTAATATTATATGAGGAAAATCCACAGTGATCCAGACACCATGCCCGTTGCTGACATAAGTGCCATTACTGTTCTGTAAATGTACATTTTAATTACATCAGTCTAGTGGTCTCTATGTAGATATTTACTTTTAGCATAATGGATTTTTAAGGAAAATGCTCCATGAAAGCATTGAGTGTTGAATATTTTATTTGAAAGCAAATGCTAAAAGTATTTTTATATCATTCAATATTGATACATTGGGGACGGTGAGGTGAAAGTATCCTGTGATGGATTAAAAGGAGACCTTTGCAACCCTTAGCTGTGAGTAGAATTTAGAAGTTGAGACTGATAATAATAATGCATTATTCATAAATGCATTAGAGCAGAGAGCTTTACCAAAAGTTTAGTTTGCTTTTGCTGTTTCCTTTTGTGCAGAACTGGACCAGTGTGCTTACATGGTATGTGATATGTATCAGGTGATTCCCTCTTTCTGGGTTGAAAACATTCATATGCATGAAAAAATATTTAAGCTTATCCTGAACATTAAAATTAAGGTACCATCGCTATATCTAATGCCTTCTTGCTGATTTAAAAAATAAAAAGTTAATAAATTAAGACATTGTTCTCATGTAGCAGTGGTGCAGGACACTCCTGGAGTTCTGCTGCAGTTTATGTCGTTTTGTGAAGAGATGAGGAAGACTGAAAGTGAGCAGGCCCCTCAGACCCTAACATTTCTCTGAGAGAAAAGAATTTGATTGACTAATTGTCTGAATTATATGGATTTCAGGATTTGTTTTTAATGGTGCTAAAGCTAAACTTAATGATCCTTAAACATGATTGGATCACCTTAGACTTTAATGAAGCCCCACATAATTCCACCTGCAAGCATCTTCTTTTGTAGATACACTGCCAGGAACTGCCAACTCTCAAGTTCCATGCAGGTATTAATTCCAGTGACTCTGGTGTAATTTCTGTGAATGCCCCCAAATCCACACATTGAGACTTAAATTGCTGCTGTGACAGTAATAAATGGTAGGATGTGAATAAGTCATATAGCTACTAGTAACCTTATAAAAAAATTAAAGCCCTTGGCCTCACCCACCTCTTCTTCTATGTGATCATGTAGACAACTTTAGTGTGAAAATAGAGAACAGGTCTTTACTGGTCCCTAAATCTATTGTCACCTTGATGATGGACTTCCTAGCCTTGAAACTATGATAAATAACTTTCTAAAACTGGGGATATGGTCTTGTGTACAAAATCACTTGCCATTCAAGCATGAGGCCCTGAGTTCTCATTCTCAGCATCTGCATGAAAGCTAGGTGTATAGCATGTGCCAGTAATCCCAGTTCTCTTAGGGGAGGCAGAAGGCAGAAAAAGGAAGATACCTATATGCATGCAGGCTATCTGTCCTGGCATAAACAAAGAGACCCTGTCCCAAACAAGGTGGGAGACAAGAATTGATACCTTAGGTTGTCCTATGACTGTCACATGGGTGTAATAACACACATACATCTACACTCACACACATAAACCTGTCTGTACATTAACATGTGTGCATACACACACACACACACAATAACAGTGTGCACATATATGTGCACACATGCAAGTGTGGTGTAGTGTGGTGTGTATGGTATATGCCCGTATGCATGCAGACGTAAGAGTGGTGTATGTCCATGCAAAGGCTAAGCAGGACACTGAGTAATTTTTTTATCACTATCCACCTTATTCCCTTGAGACATGATCCTCCACTGAACCTGAAACTCACAGTTTCCATTTTACCAAGATGCCCCTGGCTTCTTTTTTACTCCTGTGCTGGGCCTACAGATACCTGTAGCTATGCTTGGATTTTTAGTGGATGTCGTGGATTTGAACTCAGATCCTTCTGCTTGTTGCATGTCCTCATTCGTGGATCACCCTCCCTGTCCTACAGTTCAAATTTTACTGAAGGGATCTTTTTCCATTAAATTTTTCCATTGAGTCGGTTTCAACCTGTCTCTTTCCATTAAAAAAACAAAACTAAACTACACTTTTGACACGGTATGCTTGCTGGCATTACACCCACATGTACTAAATGTTTCCTGTGCACTAGATGTTTCCCAGACTAACGCTAAGGGTGAGGCAGATCTCTTGCACCTCAGCTCTGCTATTCGGGACTCTGAATGTGCCAAGCTTGCAAACCACAATGCTAATAATATTATCTGACAAATTAAAGCCATAGTTGTTCCCCAGAGCAGTTGTTATAGAAACTAGTACAATGTCTATTTGTATCAGAACTAATTTTTTTCAGAACAGGAATGCCAAGTTTCATATAATCTCATTTGCCAATTTGTTAAAAAGCATTAACTATGACATATGGACATTTACTATGTCAGAATTCATATTGCCAAAATGATTTAATTTCCTTTCTTCTAACTAGTGCAATGCTGCAAGTAAATTTCTTTAAAGTACATCTCAAAGTGATCTACACGTTCAGATTTCTTTGTCACTGATGGTAGATGATTGTTTAATTGGATGATTGTATTGCCAGTGTGTAATGAAATGAAGTTATATAGAAAATGAATATTTTTGCCTTCAATAATGTTAACATTTTAAAGTGCTTTCTTATTTAGTGTGGAAAAGTCATCCAACTAGTACTATTCTTACAAGCTACTGTAAACCATTTAGTATTCTAATAACTAAGAAATGTTAATAAGCTCAAGATATTCTATATGTTATGCAAAATTGGGCCTCAGCTCAATCCTTCCTATTTTTTGAACATTTATTGAGCATTCTTTCCTGTTCTGAACTCAGAAAAAAAGCAACTTTTTAAGAGAAATGATAGAAAACAGGCAAAAACTATTGCACAAATTGTGTAGGTTACCCAGCCCCACCCACACACTTAAGAAGAGTGTAATTTCTATGTTGTTCAATAAGGGAGAGTCTGGAAGACACACAGAGTCCTTGCAGTATGACAGATGTTAGCATTTCCTATGTAGGAGTATGTTAGCTGTCTCTATGGTCACTTGGGCTTCCACCCACCACCAGGACAGTATTTATGCAATGGCTTGAAAATTGACATTTGTTCCCTTCACAGTGGTATCTTCTGGTATGCTACTAGTTACCAGTTTAAAAAAAATTAGAAGAAGGCCAAGAAACAGGGCTCAGCACTTTCTGTACAAGCCTGGAAACTGGGTTTGATTCCTCAGAGACTACATAAAGGTAGAAGGAAGAATTGTCTCATCAGAGTTGTTCTCTGGTCTGGCCACATGCCCTGTCACATGTATACATGTCCACAGGCATACATACACACACAACAACAACAGTAATACTAATAATGATAAATAGCAATAATTTACTTTAGTTCTTAGAACAAAGGACTCAATCCTGTAGAGAGTTTCAGAACTTTGTCTTTCAAAAATTCCATCCTTAAGCTCCAGTTGCTTATTGTCTGGCCTTATAAGACTGGCTAGAACTCCCACTGAAGTCACTGAGGAGGGGGCACCACCTCCCACATCTTTGCCCACCAATGGAATAATAGGAGGGGAAGGCTGGAGTACATTACTGCTCTTGTCTTCTTTGGATTCAGATATTGTAGGAGAATTAATTTTGCTTTTGTCTAAACTTTATAAAGAAACTAAAAGATTATAATAATCTTAAGTATTGTTTTACTGTTTATTTTGTGTGTGTGTGTGTGTTTTGCATGTGGTGACTATGGAGTGTAGAAGAGGGCACTGAATCTCTGGGGACTGGTGTTAACCAACAGGTATGAGCTGCCATGTAGGTGCTAGGAATAAATCCCAGGCTCTCTGGAAGCTCTCTAGTACTATCTGGAAGCTCTCTGATAAGCCAGCTCTCTAGTACTAGTCTTAACTTTCTGAGGACATATAAACTACTTCTGGAGCGATGAAGTATATCAGAAGAATTGTGAAGACATCCAAGATGGAGTCATTAAAAATTAAACAAAAAAAATGTTGGAAGGATTATTTAGATAAATATTCCTAAAATGCTTTGATTCCAGTAAACAAGCTTATACTCCACATCTTAATGCCTCTGCAGGCAGCAGTGATGCCTCGCAAAGGAACCCAACCATCCGCAAAGCTTTTACTGTGGTACATTTTCCTCCCTCTTCAGTTAAGGCTGTCTCATCTGATACTGCTCCTCATCTCCACACATGTGCTTAGGACTCCACACCAAGATGGAGGAAAGCCATACCATGGTCTGTGCCCAGTTTATTAGCTTTGGCTCCGCCCTTCTTGCTTCTACTGACTTAATCTTTGTTTATATTATGGGTTGGACAAAAAGTTCAGCTTTCCCTGAACCCTGCTTGTGAATCAGTGAGCTGTAGCATTACCAGTAAACCCAGCAACTTCTATTACACTGGCTTGGTCTTCCTCAACTTCAGAACTTTCAGATATCTCCAAGGCCTTTCTGGGGCAAACTTTAAAATCTATAACTTGATTTCAATAGTGTTTTTCCTCCCAGGAAAACTCCTGTACTCGGAGATTAAATTTTACTTCATTATGCTATTAAGTTCCTAATTTTCCAAGTTGAGAGAATGTGTTCTTACACTTTTAAATATAAAATTCATGGGTTTCTATACTTGTGAACTTGTGTCTGTAAAAAAGAAAAAAAAAATGTAACAGAGAATTGGGAAGATGGCTCAGTGAGTAAGAGGGTTTGTTGCTCTTATGAGAGAGAATCCGAAGTTTAATTTCTAGTACCCCTGTCAGGCAGCTGACAAAAACGGAGACTGTCAACTCTTGAAGTCCAAGATGTCCACACATGCATGCACTTACTGATATAAAATGAATATTTCTGTGTGTATTTGTAACACCAAAATCAATACAAATCAAATACTTTAATATAAATTCTTATGCTTTCAGAGTTATTCCCAAGCGTTCTATAGAGCACTGAAGGATGTTAGCCTCCAGGCATGTACAATCCCAGCTGTGGTGGGGACATGGCTCTGCCTCTCTTGCTGTTCTTTGTGCCATTTTTCATATGTTTATGCTGGCAAGTCTGTGGCTTGCACAGTGTTCTACAGGCTTGTGTAGTCTCTCTAAATGAGGGAAGACTTCAGGATTCCTTTAGGAAGAAGCCAATGTATTAAATAAATTTCATTTAGACATGAACTACAGTAACAATGCTATGTTACCCAGCATCCCTCCATGGCTTCTGCATCAGCTTCTGCTTCCAGGTTTCTTCCCTGTTTGAATTTCTGTCCTGACTTCCTTGGATAATGACCTATAATGTGGCAGCATAAGCCAGATAAGCCCTTTTCTCCCCACTAGATTTAATGAGCATATTTTATCACAGTTATAGGAAACCTGGCTAAGAGTTTATCTTACAAACCACATCACATCATCTCTTTCTCATGTCTCTGATCTATTACTCTTTCGGCTTTGAACTCAGTTTGCTTTCTTTTTTTATACTTCCTAAACTACACTACTGATTATAAATTTTACATTTCTGGTGTAGTTCAAAGTTTCAATTTTTATTTTCTGACCATTATTTTCTCTGTCTTTCATAACCTTTGATATATACTTCTATGTCACTAAGTTCAAAATGTGGAGCTTATCTTGTGCTTCCTTCTTCGATGTGTGAGTAATAATATCAAGTATTTTAAATGTTTGTTGGCATATAAGGAATGTTTTTGTTTAATTTCCAATTTCCCAGAGTCTGAACTTTTAGTTTCTAATTTAATAATGCTTGGAGGATGTACTTTCTGTGATTCCAATACTGTTAAATTTATGAGGCTTGTTTGTGATGTAGCATATGGACACCATGGGAAATGAGCTGTGCGTACCAGACAAGAATATGCTGTCCTTGAGTATCTTCTGGGTTATATGAGTGCCAGTTGCTTCAGAGGCATCTACAAATGTCAGGTCACATTTCTGGATAGAATGACATTAATCTTCTCTATCCATATTAATTCTTAATTCAGTTTTTTTTCACCAACTATTAAGAGTCATCCATTGTAGTTACCAAGCTACCAGGCTGTTATCAGAACATTTGTTTCTTCCCTTAATTCTTCAAAGTTTTGCTTTGTAGTTTTAATATTTTTTAAATCATATTTAGTTCACACACATATGCATCTGCTCCTGCCATAGCATGTGTGTGTGTGTGTGCGTGTGTGGAGGTCAGAGGTCAACTCTACAGAGTCAGTTTTTCTTCCTATATGTTGGTATTGGGGTATCAACTTCAGATCAGCTGACTTGGCCTCTTTACCTACTGACCCTAGTTTTTACAGTGTAGATATTTTAAAATTCTCTCTTTGAATGTGTATATGCTGTGATCACTATGCCACAGAACCTTTTATTTCTAGTACTATTTATCAAAGCCTGTTTTAATAGTTCAAGTAGGCTTAGATGTTTCAAAACCTACTTTATTTTGGGGTGCTTTGGGGGATTATTTTATTTATTTGCATTTCAAATGTTATCCCCCTTCCTGGTTTTTCCTCTACAAACCCCTATCCCATCCCCTCTCTCATTCCTTCTATGAGGGTGCTTCTCCACCCACCCACTTCTATCTCACTGCACCAGCATTCTCCTACATGGGGGCATCAAACTTCCAGAGGACCAAGGGCCTCCAGTCCCATTGATGCCAGACAGGGCAATCTTCTGCAACCTACTTTAATAGGGTTTCTTAAATGCTTCAATTTCCTTTCTAGCCCTCTGACCAAAGGTAGGTGAGAAGGGTGGTTAATAGGATAAGCGGATGTGGATCTGTTTAGAAGTAGTTCTTTGGGGCAATTACAAACTTCATTATCAGAATATCAACAGTCATTACAAAACATCAAACACAAATGAGTAATGACAGTCCAGTCCAACTGGCAAACACAAAATGAATCAGTAGCAGCAACTCGAGCCAGAAGAAACCATGAGGCTCCACCAAATTGGCACAAGTCCATAGAAGCAGCAAAAAAACAGCCAAAATACCTCAAGAAGTTCTCTGGAGCACTTCTCTAACAAAGTCATAACAACTGAAGATCAGTGAGGACCAGAAAAATGTTACAGCGTAAACCAGTGCAAGAGCATTGTCAGCAAAGACCAGCAAAACACTGCAAGGTGAATCGATGTGTCGTTCACTGTTGAGTTCTACTTGTGCTCTTTCCAAACATCACAAACCCTCTCAGCAAACCATCCTCTCACAAGACAGCTTCCATACAAATACCACGTGAAACAACTGAGTCTCTAAGGAAACCAGAAATTTCCACTTCAGGTTCAGATAATCCAATGTGCTTTCAGATGCTGACAATTGTAACTTTCCATTTAGTTTTATTTTCAATTTGTGTTTTTGAACCTGAAGTATATTTCTTATAGATGGCAAGCAGTTGTATGTTATATTAATAAGTTTTTAATTGGGAGCCAAACCTTTCACACACGAGTCTGTGTGAAAGCACTGTCTAAAACACGGCAATTCTATACTCCTTAAAACATATAGATGCTTACTTCATCTGAGTTCTGTGTACATATTAATGTTTGTGTCTAATGTTGCTTTCTTTCAGCTTGTAGGAGTTTCTTTTGTTGAATTACTAAATTTTGAATTGGTTTTGATAACTCTGTCAAGTGTGATTATTAATTAGAAAGAGGACCCCCCCTCTTCATGGAGTCATATTATTACCATCTACTTTGTCATTCCAGTCTAGATTCACAAATAATTAATGATACCATCAACATAACATGCTATATTATTAAAAATAACATGGGATTTTTGAGCTGTGCTAAAATTTCAAAAAAATTAATTTGCTTTAATATTTTTATTATAATAAAATTTAGTTGTGTAGTTATTTATCAAATATTTATTATCTTTTAAATCTGCCATAATTTTCAAAATGTGAGCATGCATGACAAATCCCTGCCTTTGAATTCAGTTTAATGGAGAAATTAACTAAAAATATTAATTACAAGAGATCAGTACATAATGTCATACAGGAGTAAGCAGAGTAGGTGTCCTGGAAAAGGTCTGCCTGACTCTTACAAAGAGTAAGAGTGTTGTCTTCAATGGGTATTCATAAGAACCAGCCACAAAGAACGTGGGTACAGTATATCCTCACTTCTGAGTGGAGAAAATCACTTATAGGAGGACAGAACTCTGGGTCAAGTAGCATGAAAATGTGTCTAGAAGACACATGGTAAATTGTAATAGAAGAAAAGCTTCTGTAAAGCAAAGAACACTGTCAATAGGACAAAACAGCAACCAAAAAATTGGGAAAAGATCTTTGCTAATTCTACATCTGATAGAGGGCTAATATCCAATATATACAAAGAACTCAAGAAGTTAGAGAACAGAGAACCAAATACTCCTATTAAAAAATGGGGTATAGATCTAAACAAAAATTCTCAACTTAGAAATTCTAAATGCCTGAAAATCACCAACAGAAATGTTCAACATTTTTAGTCATCAAGGAAATGCAAATCAAAACAACCCTGAGATTCTACCTCACACCAGTCAGAATGGCTAAGATCAAAAACTCAGATGACAGCAGATTCTGATGAGAATGTAGAGAAAGGAAATTCATTGTTGGTGGGATTGCTGGTTACAACCACTGTGGAAATCAGTCTATCGGTTCCTCAGAAAACTGGACATAGTGCTACTTGAGGGCCCAGCTATACCACTCCTGGGCATACAGCCTAAAGATGTTCCAACATATAACAAGGACACATGCTCCACTATGTTCATAGCAGCCTTATTTATGATATCCAGAAGCTGGAAAGAACATAGATGTTCTTCAACAGAGGAATGAATACAGAAAATGTGGTTTATTTACACAATGAAGTACTACTCGGCTATTAAAAACAATGATTTTTACTAAACTCTTATGCAAATGGATAGAACTAGAGAATGTCAGGAGTGAGATAACTGAGTCACAAAATAACACACATGGTATGCACTCACTGATAAGTGGATATTAGCCCAAACGCTCAAAACACTCAAGATATAATTCACAGACTACATGAAGCTCAAGAAGAAGGAAGACCAAAGTACAGATGCTTCAGTCCCTTTAGGAAGAACAAAGTACTCAGGGAGGAAGTACAGAGATGAAGTGTAGAGCAGAGACTAAAGGAAAGGCCATCCAGAGACTGACCCACCTGAGGATTCATCATATATACAGTCATTAAACAGAGAAACTAATGCTGATGCCAAGAAGTGCATGCTGACAGGGGCCTGATATATCTGTCTCCTAAAAGGTTCTTCCAGAACCTAACAAATACATAGATGGATGCCCACAACCAACTATTGGACTGATCAGGAGTCCCCAATGGAGAAGTTAGAGAAAGGACTGAAGAAGCTGAAGGGCTTTGCAACCCCAAAGGAAAAACAACAATATCAACCAACCAGAACCCCTACTCCCTGAGCTTCCAGGGACTAATCCACCAATGAAAGAGTTCACCAAAGTCCTTGATGATAAAAATTATTGTTTGTTTGTTTTTTTCTCTTGAATGTTAACTCTGGTTGCTTTACACTGTGTCAAAACATGGTGCATGAAAGGCACATGACAGTTTAGACAAACAGGAGGCTTTGGACTCTTCAGGTTGAAAGAGAGAGAAATTGATCAAATTCAGAAAACACATAGGGCACAAAACTGACCTGATGTGTTAACAGTGCGAGAAGAAAGGTTGAGTGACTGGTAGGGTACAGAGAATTTATCAGAAGGCCATTGAGGAGAAACAGTACCTGAGAAAGCTAATGCATAAGATATTAAATAACAGTTCCAACATCTATGTAAAATTATACAAAGAGCTAAGGAGCTAGGATATAGTAGACATTCAAGTGACAACCTGTTGTGGTAAAAGGAGATTGGGAGAGAAATCAAGATGGATCCAGATCATCCTTCTCAAGCTCCATCTTGACTTTTTTCTCCTAATCTCCTTCTACCTCCTGCCTCTATTTCTGCTTTTCAGCTTATCTCCACACATCTCTCTAATGTCCAATCATATATCAACTTCAAATAAATCTACATATCACATTTTTTGTTTACTTTTAAGAAAACAAAAAATTCTACCTTTATGTGTAAACTATTACCACCTGAAAATATTCTAAATGACTATTTTTTTCTCAAAGTTAATTGTCTTGGATAGGCTATAAAACTAAATTAGGCTTCAGCTTCATCAGAAATTTGAGAATGGCTGAATATATAAAAAACATGGGAAGTTTAACATGGTTTCCAGAGCTAAGAGAGGCTGTAGAAACAAATCTCCACTATCAGTCCCCTGTTAGCAACATGTGACAGTAAGTATTCAGTCTTATGACTCAGGATGACTGACAGATTTGAAATGCAAAAATCTTGTAGGGCTGATAATTTTGGCTCAGCAAAGATTATCAGTCGACTACTGTGCATAATAGACTAATACTGGACAGTATTAGTCTGCAGATGAAATCGGCAGTTTCTGCAATGTGGCTGCCTAGCCACAAAGTGTACCTCACCTGGAGGTAGAGACGCTCAATTTCTTCATTAAATCTACCAAAGGGGAACTGTAAGGAGCAGATATGTATCAATAAAAGATAAATAACATTAAGTGTCATAATTTATAGATTTCTAATGTTCTTGAAAACCCTCTAACTACAAAAGACATTTCTGAACTATTAAGTCTTAAATACTCTTGTCCATTTTTAAATGAAATATATCAAAAACACTTTTATTGACTCAGAACCATGAGTTTGTTATTCAGCCCTTAACTAGTATTGATTAATCAACTAAAAACAGTGTATAAACCTTAAATCTGTATCAAATAACTTCTATAGCACTATAAAGATTATAACTTTAATTTTGTACCAATTAGAAAGATTTCTACCAGTGAAGACATGAGTTTAGCTTAGTTACCAAAAGAAGAATATGGCTGTACAAATCAATCTGGCTAATTCCTCCCTGTAAGATTATGACCATTTCCAAATTCTTCATATAAACAATCTTACAATAACCACTTTCACCTCCCAAAGTCCAGGGAACTGGGTGATGACTCTTCATAGCTTATTCAAGCTGAATATATGGGTGTTGACAATTTAGAAGAGAAGAGTGAATGAGAAAGCTAGCCAGGCCTTAAGAAGGAAAGCCACACTAACAAGCGGACTCTTTGATGTCTGGAATCAGGCCAGTACTGATGACAAGAATTGCCACAGCTGCACATTCTGTAATATACATAAAACTCAACAGAAAACGTTTTAAAATCATGAAATATTTTTGTTTGATCTTTTTGAATTTAGTTTTTCAGATGGTCTACCTCTGTCAAATGTAATCCATATAACTGTAGAAGGCACACAGAGCACTTTTTAAAAACAAAGGGACAAAACCTTTCATTCAAAAAAAGCATGTCACTTAGTCGACAACTAGAATATCTTCAATCATTTATTGTTTCCCAGAGAAATAATGTGAACACAAAATTCAATGTCATATCCACTTTGAAACAATATAAACAATTAAGATAATAGCAGGATAATTCACAAAACAAAGTAACTTACTATCACTTACAAATCAATTAGTAAGTAATTTGTTAAACCAGGACCTTACTTCAGGGCATTGTGACCTATCCAGCTTTCAATTTAGAGTATCAGACTTTTATTTATTTATAACTTTCTTAACATATTTCTGTATTCACTCTGCCTGGTATACCATCTTAATTCCAAACCACGGATGCATATTTCCATGTGATTTGGGTAAACACTATAATCTCTTCTTCTTTTTTTTTTTTTTAATTGAACAACTTCATTTTAAAAAACAGAGATAAATGTACAGATTTTAAAAGCATTTTTATGTAAAAGTATATGAGAACATTTTGGTCAGTACTTGATTTTTTTTAAAGGTTGGATAGTGTACATTAAAATCTTACTGGTTACTATGAGCATAAAGTACATGTAAAACAAGTTGTATCCTGGAAATAGACAAAGTTTTCTTGGTGTGTAAAGATTAAGCATAAGGATTTTTCTCTTTTTTTTTTTTTTTTTTTGGCCTTTGTTAGTCTTGAACTTCATATAGTCTGTGAGTTGTTTCTGTGGTGTTCAGAGCTTTCTGGGGTTAGTATTCAATTATCAGTGACTGCATATTATGTCTGTTATTTTGTGACTGGGTTACCTCACTCAGGATGATATTCTCTAGATGCATCTATTTTCTTAAGAATTTCATAAGGTTATTGTTTCTAATAGTGGTAAATGTACCACAATTTTTGTATCCATTCATCTACTGAAGGACATCTGGGTTCTTTCCAGCTTCTGGCTATTATCAATAGGGCTGCTATGAACATTGTGGTACATGTATCTTTGTTGTATCTTGCAGCGTCTCTGGGGTATATGCCCAGAAGTGGAATAACTGGATCTTCAGGTAGTATTAAGTCCAATTTTCTGAGGAACCACAAAACTGATTTCCAGAGTGGTTGTACCAGTTTACAATGCCACCAATAGGGAAGAAATGTTCCTCTTTCTACGCATCCTTGCCAGCATCTGCTTTCATCTGAATTTTTGATATTAGCCATTCTGACTGGTGTGAGGTGGAATTTCAGGGTTGTTTTAATTTGCATTTCCCTGATGACTAAGGTTGTCGAGCACTTACTTAGATGCTTCTCAGCCATTCCATATTCCTCAATTGAGAACTTTTTGTTTAGCTCTGTAACCCATTTTTAATAGAGTTGTTTGATTCACAGGTGTCTAACTTCTTGAGTTCTTTGTATACCTTGGATATTAGGCCTCTATCAGATGTGCGGTTGGTAAAGAACTTTTCCCAATCTGTTGGCTGCCATTTTGTTTTCTTGACAGTGTCTTTAGCCTTAAAGAAACTTTGCAATCTCATTAAGTCCCATTTGTCAATCTTTGATCTTAAAGCACGAGCCACTGGTGTTCTGATCAGGAAATTTTGGCCTGTGCCTATGTGTTCAAGGTTTTCCCTACCTTCTCATCTAATACTTTCAGTGCACCTGGTTTAATGTGGAGATATTTGATCCACTTGCACTTGAGCTTTGTACAGGAGATAAAAAAGGGTCTATTTTCATTCTTCTGCATGCTGAGTGCCATTTGGATCAACACCATTTGTTAAAGAGGCTGTCCTTTCTCCATTGAATGTTTACAGCTCCTTTGTCAAAAATCAAGTGACCATATATGTGAGGGCTCATTTCTTTATCTTCTATTCCATTCCATTGATCCATGTGCCTATCGCTGTACCAGTACCATGCAGTTTTTAACACAATTGCCTTGTAATATAGCTTGAGGTCAGAAATGGTGATTCCTGCGGATGTTTTCTTGTTGTTGAGGATGGATTTCGCTATTCTAGGTCTTTTGTTATTCCAGATAAAATTTCACATTGATCTTTCAAACTCAATGAAGAACTGGGTTAGAATTTTCATGGGGATTGCATTGAACCTGAAGATTTCTTTTGGTAGGATGGACATTTTTATAATGTTGATCCTTCCAATCCATGAGCATGGGAGATCTTTCCATTTTCTAAGATCTTCCTCGATTTCCTTATTCAGAAATTTGAAGTTCTTGTCATACTGGTTTTTTACTTGCTTAGATTCACACTAAGGTGTTTCATATTGTTTGTGACTACTGTGAAGGGTATCTTTTCCCTAATTTCTTTCTTTACATGTTTGTCCTTTGAGTAGAGGAAGGCTACTGATTTGTTCCAGCTAATTTTCAATCCAGCCACTTTGCTGAATTGTTTATTAGCTGTAGAATTTCTCTGGTGGAATTTTGGGGGTCTCTTACATACACTATCATGTCATCTGTAAACAGTGATGTTTTTACTTCTTCCTTTCCAATTTATATCTCTTTGATTTCCTTTTGCTGTCTAATTGCTCTGGTCAGGACTTCCAGTACTATGCTGAATAGGTAGGGGGAGAGTGGGCAGCCTTTTCTAGTCCCTGATTTTAGTTGGATTTCTTCAAGTTTCCCACTGTTAAGTTTGATGTTGGCTGTTGCTTTGCTGTATATTTCTTTTATTATGTTTAGGTATGGACCTTGGATTCCTGTTCTTTCCAGGACTCTTAACATGAAAGGGTGTTGAATTTTGTCAAATGCTTTCTCAGCATCTAGTGAGATGATCATGGTTTTTTTTCTTTGTTTTTATTTATATGGTAGATTACGTTGATGGATTTCCATATATTAAACTATCCCTGCATACCAGGGATGAAGCCTACTTGATCATGGTGAATGATCGTTTTGATGTGTTCCTGGATTTGGTTTGCAAGGATTTTGTTGAGTATTTTTGCATCAGTGTTTATAAGGGAGATTGGTCTGAAGTTCTCTTTCCTTGTAGGATATTTGTATGGTTTAGGAAAGAGGGTTATTGTGGCCTCAAAAAATGAGTTAGGTTGTGTTCCATCTGATTCTATTTTGTGGAATAGTTTGGAGAGTATTGGTATTAGGTCGTCAATAAATGTCTGATAGAATTTTGCACTGAACCCATCTGGACCTGGGCTTTGTTTGGTTGGTAGGCTTTTGATAACTGCTTCTATTTTTTTAGGTGTTATGGGATTATTTAGGTGGTTTACCTGGTCCTGGTTTAACATTAGTATCTGGTATCTGTCTAGAAATTTATCCATTTCTTCCAGATTTTCCAGCTTTGTTGAATATAGGCTTTTGTAGTAGGATCTGATGATTTCTTGAATTTCCTCTGTTTCATTTGTTATGTCTCCACTTTCATTTCTGATTTTATTAATTTGGATACTCTCACTTTGCCCTCTAGTTAGTCTGGCTAAGGATATATCAATCTTGTTCATTTTCTCAAAGAACCAGCTTTTGGTTTTATTGTTTGTTTGAATGGCTCTTTTTGTTTCTATTTGGTCATTTTCTGCTCTGAGTTTGATTAGTTCTTACCATCTACTCCTCTTGGGTGTATCTGCTTCCTTTTTGTAGAGCTTTCAACTGTTCTGTCAAGTTGCTAGTGTATGCTCTCTCTAGTTTCTTTTTGGAAGCACTCAGAGCTTTGAATTTTCCTCTCAGTGCTGCTTTCATTGCATACCATAGGTTTTGGTATGTTGTCTTTTTATTTTCATTAAAATCTAGGATATCCTTAATTTCCTTCTTTATTTCTTCTTTGGCCATGCTATCGTTTAATAGAGCATTGTTTAGTTTCCATGTGTATATGGGCTTTTTGTTGTCTTTGTTGTTATTAAAGACCAGCCTTAAACCATGGTAATCTGATGAGAGTATTTCAATCTTCTTATATCTATTAAGGCCTGTTTTGTGACCAATTATGTGGTCAATTTTGGAGAAGGTGCAGTGAGGTGCTGAGAAAAAGGTATATTCTTTTGTTTTAGAATGAAATGTTCTGTAGATGTCTATTAATTTCAATTGGTTCGTAACCTCTGCTAGTTTCACTGTGTCCTTCTTCAGTTTCTGTTTCCATGATATGTCCATTCCATTGATGAGTAATCTCTTCTTCTGACAAAAAAAAAAAAAAAAAAAAAAAAAAAAAAAAAAAAAAAAAAACTTTACTGTATCTTTAATTCTATATACCATCTTTAAACAAACAAATAGCTATTAATACATTCTCTAAACAATATTGTAAAACCAGGACCATAGTCCAAAATATGTCAATCTGTGTTAACCTGCCTTCCTATGGCAGGATATCTACAGCCTGTCAGCAGAGTCTGTGTCTGTGTTTCTTTTGTTAATGGTTCCCATGCTGGTGATATCACTTGACTCAACATGTTGTTTGCCCCCTTCTACTTAGAAAATCAAACTTTCTCACTAACTCTTAGGCTGATAGCCATAATCTTTTAGTAGATTTTTGCCTAACACATTGGTTCACCACCTTTTGCAATAAATAATAAAAATGGAAGACTTATCCTTTTAACAACCTATGCACAGAAAGCTTAGGAATAGGCAATCATTAGTGGTGCCATGATAAAATCCTTACCTGCCAGAAATATTGAAGCCAGGCCACTCTTGACCAGTATGTGTGGTTCACCCTAAATAGCTATTCTGAACTCTGGTAGAGTTAAAAAAATAACTTGATTTAATGCCCTTAATCTCAAGTCGTGGTGAAGCAAGACCTGGGTGAAGTTTCCATCCAGCATGGTCATTTCAGCACTCAATATACCTTGAAACTATTCTCAACTCTTGGGGTAAAAATCAACAAGTTCCAAAGATCATAGACTTGATTAATAATTCTCCCCACTAATGGACTTCCTGTGGTTGATTCAGGCACTGCATATAAGTCTGCATTAGCTCCCAAATCACCCAGAAACCATTAATAAAGTAGCTTCTCAAATCCTAGTAGTTATTGGAGTCATACTATAAATGTAAATTTTTCAGAGAATTGAGGATCTGAGCTGAGGCCTAGTGAACCCAGTAACAAAGTATGAAAATATAAATCATAAAGTATCTTGCCTCTTTGAGGTCCCTTTTGATATTTAAAATTCTGTGAGTTCATTTTTCCTGTATCTAACATTTAAATAATTTTAATTACTAGCCTTCCAGATTTGCTCTTGGTGTGAATCAGGGTTTTTTGTTTAATTAAGCCAGCTTATCTATCAACCCTCATAATTAATATATCCTATCTTAATTACTTTTCCATTTTCAAATTCAGTCATCATACATTAACATAAATACAGGAAAATTGAGTCATTGTGTGATAGAAGAATGTGAAATGTCTGTTTGATACAGTTGCAGTCTCTTCACATATTTAGAAAGGTTCAAAATAACTTAGTAAAAATACTTTCATAACCTGCTAGAAAATCACAAATCAGAAAGGAAATCAGCATTTCAATTTGTTCATTTACCGGACAATATCAAATATTTAAACTCCACCACATACTTTACATAATTTCACATTCTCTTGTTTTTTACATTTGTCCAGTGAAGAACTGTAAAGCAGTACCCCCAGGAAGCCATTCTGCTTTTGGGGATAATGGCAGGGTCACAGTGCCTATTAGCTAACTTTTCTCCTGGTACATAGTTGTTCTTCATTCACTCATAGTCACTGAAGACATAGCAAGAAGAAGCAAATAAAGTCCCTGGAGCATACATTCATATGAGAGCACAGACAGTAGCAGGAACAGGTACTAGGAAAAGAAGTACACAATGGTAGAAGATGGCATCATGACTTATGTAGTCAGTGCTCCTCTCTGAGGGATAACATTGAAGCTGGCACACAAAGGACACTACAAGGTTCATGAGCTGATCACAGGATGAGGCATTTCAAAACACAACAGAAGCAAAGATCCAGTGTGGATGTTTAACTCAGGGACGGTGAAGGCCAATGCTAGGCGTTGAGCAAACAGAGGAAGTGTTGAAAAATAAGCATATGGCAAGAGGGAGTATTCAACCAAGAGACTGTAGATTCCTACACTCCTAAGCATGTGATCTGAGCTACAATTGGAAAGATCAGTCTGGAGAGCCTGTGATAAATGGACTGGGGGATTCCAATATTGAATTGGGCACAGTTCAGATGAGAAAGACCTCAACTTCTATCCTAAAGGCAAAAGAAACTTTCCATTCTTTCCCGATCTTACTGCATATGTGTGTGTGTACATATATATATATATATATATATATATATATATATATATATATATATAGACATTGATCATTGTCCCCACCCCACCATTGTCTTCTCCTCACTCTCCCCTTCTTTCTCTCGCCAAACCTCATCTTTTTCTCAAGTTGTATTCCTGCATTCATAGATTTTTTTATTTGTTTATGGCCCATTGTATTTAATTAGGATTGCCTTCCTGAGCAAGGATGGGAGGTTATTTGTTTGATCAAGGGAAACTTATCAATGACTACCACTAAGGGATAGCACACACACACACACACACACACACACACACACACACACACACACATACACACACACACTACCTGCTTAACATTTTTTGGGATGGGTAGAAACTCATGAGTACCTCCCCAATCTATGATGAAATGATGTTGGGCCCAGTCGTTTTTATATATCTGATTATGTTACCTACAAGTCTGTATGTATACCACATATGTGTATAGTGCCCACAAAGGCTAGAAGAGGCCACTGGATCCCCCTGGAAATGGAATTATGGTTGGTTGTAAACCAAATTGTGGTAGGGAACCAAATGCACAAGCTCTACAAGACTAACAAATGTTCTTAACCATTAAGACATCACTCCAGTTCCAGATAGGCAGGTAGATACTGGCGTTGTGATCTCATAGATGCAACAGTCATATTGTGAGCCAAGAAAAAAAATCATTTCATGGCTCCCCTTTTCTGCACTCTGAGTCTTATACACTTTGTGCCTCTCTGATTTTCCCAAATCTTATAAAAGATGGTGTAGATGTGCTATTGAGGGCTACAAACTCAACAACCACTTATTCCCAGCACTTTCACCAGTTAAAAATCTCTGTAGTGACCAATTTGTACTTGAAAAGAAAGCTTCTCTGACCAAAGCCGAGAGGTGCACTAATCCATGTGTATAAACAGAAATCTTTACATGTCTGTTTGATATCATGTCTATATACCAAAACAACAGTGATAGACTCTTTCCCAGGCTAAATATAGGCAGACTGTTGAGGGATAAGAGTCATCAACACCCCTATCAAACTCTAAAAACTAACATGCCAAGCGAGATGTGCCCACTGATGCAATAATGGCATAACAGTTACAGGAGTAGCCAGTCGCTCTCTGGTTGGATTTAGGCCTACTGACTCCAGAGGAGAAAGTAGTCCTATAAACTTGACATATTTTTACTGTTGTTCTTGGAGGGACTGAGGGTGAAACCAGCTCCTTTCTCATGCTTAGAAAGATTCCACTAGCTCTAACTTTAACAAATTTTATTTCATGCATCCCTTCGCCATAACATAACTTACTGTATAGATTATATTTACAGTTTTCACTTGTGTCTATTTCTGCTGTTGTAGCAAACTAACCCCTGGTGTGGCTGCCTGAACTCATGTCTGACTTTGGCTACTTAGAGGCACCTAACCTGTGGCACCTTTCTCAATACCTCCATCATTGGTTTTCTTTTAATTAAATACAGGAAAACACACATATAATATTACTTTTTCCACAGAGTACTCATTAGAAGTAACATAAGAAGTACTTGATATGCCAATAGACTATCATAAACACTAAACAAATGTTAATGAGTAGATCCTACACTACTCTTTTCCTCCTGGCTATTATATATTAAAATCATAGCACTGAATAATAAGAATTAACAATAAGAATGTTTCATATTTCTGACATTATGCCATAATTATTTCCATGTATCAAACATCAATTTCCAAATTTTAATGGCCATAATTTCTATTTAACATAGCTCCAAACTTCCATGCACTATACTATTTGTTTATGTTTTAGATTTGAAACAAAGCATCTTCTTTTGTCATCCTGGGTTTTCTGGAACTCACTGTGTAGAAAGATCATACTGGTCTTGAGTTCACAGAGATCCACTCACCTCAGCCTCTCAGCTGCAGTAATCACAGGTATAGGCTACCATTCCCAGCTAGCATTCATTTTTTAATGACCTTTCAGTGTTTTGATTTTTAAAATCTGCTAAGGTTTTTTAGAGATATTGACTATCATCATCTTTATTATAAAGTTAATGTTTTCAGCTTTTAAACTAGGTCAAGGGAGAGTGGGTATCTGATCCAAAGACTACATAAATCATACAAAAGCTTAATCTGCTGTCACTAGCAATGCTGGGACACCACAGGGCTTCCTCGGCATGGTCCTCCTGCATTATTTTCCCCATTAGGCTCTGGACCACATTGCCTCTAAGATGGGCTCTATTTTCCCAGGTCGCAAATGATCAGAACCCCTTGTGTTCCTCTGGTTCTGGCTTCCCTGTAAACACCAGCTTCTGCCATGTTGCTGAGCTACAGCTGCATTTTAGACCCATGATTTGTATTTGTTTCTCAAAATAGGCCTGAGAACAGTAGGAAAATAGGGTAGGTCAGCGCGGCATATGGCTGAATTTTCATGGACAGATGTGCTGGAGAATAACAAGGATACTCTTTTTGAGTTATTATCTTTATTATAAATGAGATGTGCAGATATTTTGTATTATAGCTGGAAATGAGGTACTTTCAGAAAACAGTTCTCATGAGATAGCACATTAACCTTGTTCTCGAACACTGTGGTTTTTATGTTTACTGAAGTCAGCTAGGCAACAGACTCTTGGCAGCCAGAATCTCAAGAATGTCACCACTAGTGGCAGAATTTTGGCACTAGCAATGCAGAAAGCTTTGATAATCCCTCCCTCTTCAAAATGTTTTAAATTAAATATATGATGCTTACTGAGTTTCATTTCTGGTTCTCTGTTACCTCTTGCATTTTCTAATGACTGGAAATAAACATATTTAATTTCAGAACTTTTATGTGATAGAACATTTATTAAAACAATTTCTGACTTTGAGATACACCATGCCATCCCTAAGTTCAGGGTGGAAGATGTTATCTGTTAAGCAGCTCTGCAGACAGTGCAACCTTCTGGCTGTGAATAGTGGTTTCCATGATTAATTTAACAATAATTATTTCTATGTATTTTACTGGGTGTGTGGATGCAGCATTTCACTCTGTAAAAATGCTGAATTCCTTCTGTCCATTATAGAAAATAATTGTATAGTCCAGATAGGTGCATATCTATAACTAAAACAATCAACCTGTATATTTAAATGCTTGTGACATATGTAGCTCAAATATCTGATAGGCCAAACATGCTTCCTTCTCCTTCCTTCTAAGACAGTGGAGCATGGATCTTGAAAAGTTTGGTATAAACACCTACCTGGGCATGAACAATCAACTCTAAATTCTCAGCTTCGCTGGCCACACAAAGCTGGCAATTGAAGTTGTCATTCATCCACTGATAAACTTTTTTGCACAGCCCTAGTTGATGGATGCCTATGGAATTAGCCTAGCAGCCAAAGATCGTATCAGTTCACAACTGAGCACCCCATTTTTATTAGATTTACATTATTAGTTAGTCCTCAGTTTTCCAAGCAATATTTATGTTGGGATACTGACTTGATATGTGTTTGTTTTCTGTTATAGATACAGGAGCAGAACGGCAGGCTCTAAGAGAAACTGTGTATCCAAAACTTCGAGAATTCTGCAGAGAAAACTATGGGCTGGAATTTCAGGTAATAGTCACCTTGTTTTCCATCATCATCTGGATAGAAAGCTTGCTTCTTATCACAGCATGGGTGCTACAAAACACAACCTTTAAGCTCCAGATTTTTTTATGTCTGTAAGTATGGACATACATTTAAATATGTCTTTAAATAAGGAAATGCATGAAAATGCAAATACCTTAGTTAATTTTGACAATTTCAAAGTTATGCATCTATTTCTTAGACTCTGCCTAGTGCTTTCCATATTTTTTTCTCAAACCATATTCATATTAATTCTCTTAGTCTCTATTCTTACCAAAAAGCTAAAAGTTGCTGAAACTTCAGCCTTAAGCTATTGCCAACAGGAATGTATTACAACTAAAGTCAGGGGCAGCTTTATAAAGCTCTTCCTCTCAGCGGGTGGACAACCCTCCCCTTCTCTTGTCCTATCTGTGAGTGGAAAGTCTTCTTCCCTAATGACTTCAGTGGTGTTCCTTTCCCAAGCCTCAACCCCTCTATGTGTGTGTTGGTCCTGCAAAGACAGTAACCACACACATCATGACTGAAGTTCACCAACCCCAGCAATTTTATTTATTTTGCCACATGATACAAAAAAAATGCTATATGTATCTTAGAGATCCAAAAATCTAAAGTTGGTAGCTTTGAAAGCAAATAGTACTATTTATTTAGAACTTTCCAGCCTCCTTTACCATGGAAATCGTAACTGTCAGGTGTTCTCAACTCCATGTTGATGTGTCAGATGGTGAATATATAATTAGACTTCACGGTAAAATAGTGTGACATTCACCATTGTGAGAGGAAGAAAATTTCACCCTCCATTTGTTGCATCCTAGATAAATAGTTTATCTCAGTATACCTCATGATGATTTCAAATACGGTTTAGAAAGTAATCGCCTCTAAATGGCTTCAGTCTTGATATACCTTGTCAATCAGCAGCGGGCCATTATGAAACACACACTGAACAGTTACTCACAAGCCACCATTTACTTGATAAATGGGAACCTATATTAAATTCTTTGACAGAACTTCAGCAGTACCTTCTCTGGGGATCCTGGCTGTACTGATAACAGCTCCCCAACTGTTACAAAACTCCCAACCTGTCAAGATTCTCAAGGACTTGGACATTCCTTGGGGACTCAATTACCGTAGGGAGAGAAAACCATCTTGGCGTGTTAATTGTGGCTTTGAGTTCCTTGTGCATCATCTCTGTCAGCAGGGGAGACGGGTGCTGAGTAGGGAACACCTACCACAAAACAAGGTATCAACTGAGATTAGGAAAGGAAGGAAATAGAAGGGATAAAGGTGGTTTTGTAAATTAAAGATAGCCATGGGTGAAAACTGAAGTAGCCAGAGGAACACTCCAAAAGGACCCACACAGTAAACCGATGGTTGGGTTCAGTGTAAACAAGAGTGCCAGAGCACCCCTCCATGAGGTGCTAGGTGGCAGTGTACACAGAAATGAGCACAGAGACGGACATGATCCCAGGTGCCTTCACCTGCCCTTGCTAGAGGGCAGCATCTAAAACCGGCCACGGGGATGCGGTCCATGTGAGATGGTGCTGAGACTAAAACAAAATGAGCCAAGTAGCATTTGCTTGCCAGCTGCTAGCATAACAGAAGCCCAAATGCATGTTGTCTGAATCTTCCAAGAATGTACCTTGTGGTACCTCTGTGAGCAGTTAATTATACATCTCCTGGAAGACAGATTTTCTAGGGAACAATTCACTTTCCTCAACTGCAACAAGATGTGTTCCTAGGGGTTTCATGTGAAACTGGCTCATCCATGGTATCCAGATTACATTGTCAGTTATGCATTAAACCCACAGGAAACAAAGCTCAGCATCCCCTGTGAAAGCCTCTTTTACTTCTAGCTAGTCTTTGTTAGGATATTGTTTTTTGGGGGACTCTGATTCTCTCCCAACTACCCTTCTTTTTTGGCTAGTTCTTACCATCATTGCCTTTTGGAACCTGCTCATTCTTAGGTCTCTTCTTATCTTATCTCAGATATCTATCTATCTATCTATCTATCTATCTATCTATCTATCTATCTATAGATAGATAGATAGATAGATAGATAGATATCTGCCTGTCTGTCTGTCTGTCTGTCTCTGTCTCTGTGTCTATCTGTCTATTTATCTGACTATCACTCTCTGTGTCACTTTTAGCTATTAAACCTTGAACCCCAACCCCTTAAGCTGATCCTGGCTTTTCCTTGCCATGAATACTTACTCATTCCTCTTCAGGGTAATATTTTCCCACCATTCCAATGCTTTCCACTTCCTAAGGGCATGTACCTTGGGACCTACAGTTAACCTCACATGCCCTTTTAATGTCACACTATTTTAATTCTTTGTATACTGTGTGCCACTGTCTGATATTTTTCTTGTTTTCTTATAGATTGTATTTTATCTCTTTCCCACTAAAATCTAAATTTCACAATATGAAACACTAACGTATCCTCATGGCAGCTACACCTCTAGGATGCTGACTGTTATCAGTAGGACTTAGTAAGTATTTGGAGCATAAAATTGAATGGAAGAAGAGATGATAAAAACTTACCACCAAGACAAACGTCTCTGATCACCAGACCCTGGCAGAATATGACACATATCCTTCCTTGCAATCTTCTAAAAACCCTTTGTATAATAATCCCTCATTGAATTCATTCAAAAGGAGTATATAGAACACTGGGCTTTCACTGACTGACATCGTAAGTGCTAGAAATACAGGAACAAGGCAGACAATCCCTGCTTCATAGAAGGACCAATACTGTTGAGAGAGGCTGGTAGTAAGCAAATTCTAAAGATGATAAATGCATCTTATTGAGTGAAAACTGTTTGAGAAATGAAGATGGCTTTGGGGAGTTAGGGGAGACCAGGTGGCCAGGGAGAATTTGCTGACAAGATGATATTTAATCAAATATCTTCAGATAGTGACAAAGCAAATTATGCAGATGTCTGGAGGAGGAGTCCAGACATGGGGAACAAGAAAGGAGGCTCAAGAAGGGAAATGGAATGTTTACAATACTCTATGAATAATGAAGAGGACACATATGCATAGAGAAAGCAAGAGATGAATCCTAGAAAACATCAAAGTCAACACATTGATACCCTATGGAGTTTGATCAAGGACTTGGAATTTTAGAAAGTTTCAAAGAGATGTTTCAGTGGGTAAAGGTACTTACCATCTAGGGTGACAACTTAGTTGGATCCCCAGAAACTAAATAATGGGAGGAAAGGAATGGTTTCCACAATTAGTTCTTTGACTGCCACACATGCATGTGTGTGACCACATGCATACATACATACATACAAATACATATATAAAATGTAAATAATGAAAGTAACAATAGGTGTGAGCTGAGTTACTTTCATAGCTTTGCTCTGAGGTAAATAGATTGGAAAAGAAATGGTTAGTCTGTCTCTGCCCTGAAATGATAAGATTACAGGCATATACTATTAGCTTTTATCTGGGTGCTTGGTATTAAAACCCAGGTCATCTTGCTATCAGAGTAAGATAAGTGCCCTTATCCTCACTCCAGCCCAATATTTATTTTTAAGAAATACAGAATGTTCTTCCTTAAGGTATATAGCACCTCATACCTGGTCTTTAACAGCATATTGCATGTAATACCTTAATCATTTTTAATTTCTGTCCTCTGCTAAGTGGGAGCTCTCATAAGCCAGCAACTGGCTTATTACATCATTCTATTGTCAGCATCTCTTATAATATCTCCCACAGAGTGGCTGAGAAAGAAATTAGGAAATCGACGCCCTTCATAATAGTCATAAAGAATATAAAATACCTTGATGTAACCCTAACCAAGCAAGTGAAGGATCTGTATGACAAGAACATTAAGTCTCTGAAGAATAAAATTGAAGAAGATCTCAGAAGGTGTAAAGATTTCCCATGCTTATGATTGGAAGGATCAACATAGTAAAAATGGCCATCTTGCCAAAGGTAATCTACAAATTTAATGCAATCCCCATCAAAATTCCAGCTCAGTTCTTTACAGAGTTAGAAAAAGCAATTTGTAAAGTCATTTGGAATAATTAGAAACCCAGGATAGCAAAAACTATTCTCAACAATAAAAGAACTTCTGGGAGAATCATCATTCCTGACCTTAAGCTGTATTACAGATTAATTGTGATAAAAAACTGCATGGTACTGTTACACAGACAGGCAGGTAGATCAGTGGAACAGAACTGAAGACCCAGAAATGAACCCACACACCTATGGTCACTTGATCTTTGACAAAGAAGCTAAAAACATTCAATGGAAAAAGGACAGTCTCTTCAACAAATGGTGTTGGTTCAATTAGCAGCCATCATGCAAAAGAATGCAAATTGCTTTCCAGCCCAGCTACAGGGCAGGGTGACCTCCATCAAGACTCAGGACCTGCCTGCACATGGCTGAGACCCCAGAGAAGCCTTGCAAGCACTCTCCCACCTGAGCCTTAAATAAGCCCTAGGCCTGCCACATACCTTCACCTGCTGTCCAAGGAGGAAACACCCGGTGATCTCCTGAGCAGATAGGGTGGTGAACTGTGGGATTGGGTCCTTTCTGGCCCAGCAAGAGAGGGCCAGGTGACTGGCATCAAGACTTAGGACCTGCTGGCAGACAGCTGAGACCCCAGAATGGCTTTGCAATTGCTCTTCTGCCTGAGCCCACAGGGAGCTTGCCACACACCCTTTAGGCTACGGGGGGGGGGGGGGTATAGCCTGGAGCTTCTGGAGGACAGCTAGCATGGTGCATTCTGGGATCAGGTCCTTCCCAGCCCAGTGAGAGGACCAGACAACAGCCATCAAGACTCAGGACTGGCCTGAACACTTCCCCAGAGAAGTCTTGCAAGAGCTCTCCCACCTAAGCCCATGGTAAACCATAAACCTGCCAAATACCCTCTAGGAATAGGTCCTTTCCAGCGGCCCAGCAAGAGGGCCAGACAACATCCATCAAAACTCAGGACCTGCCTGAACATGGCTGAGCCTCCAGAGAACTCTTGCAAGAGCTCTCTCACCTGAGCCCACAGAGACAGAACAGAGTCACTGCAATCAGAATTCACTACCTGCCTGCAAAGAGACAAACACCCACAAGCAATTACCTTCCTCAGCCTACTAGCCCTCAGATCCACACAAGAGACAGGCTCCAGTCAGAGACAACAAAAGCACCTATAATCACAGACAACAAGATGACAAGAGGAAAGCAAAAAGCTAAGCAATGGAAACCAAGAAAACCTGGCAACATCAGAATGCAGCTCTCCCACCACAGAAAGTAGTAGACTGCCAAACACACCAGAAAAACAAGACTTACACTTGAAATCATACTTCATGATGACGATGGAGATCTTTGAGAAACACATAAATAACTCCCTAAAACAATTACAGGAGAACAAGGACTTCAAAGACTGCCACATAAAGCCAGGTACACTGAAAATAGTAGAAGAGAAAGTGGAGAAGGACTTAAAACACGTAGGCACAGGGGAAAGTTTCCTAAACAGAACACCAACGGCTTACATTCTAAAATCAAGAATTGACAAATTTTCTGTAAGGCAAAGGACACTCTTAAGAGGACAAAATGGCAACCAACAGACTGGGAAAACAATCTTTATCAATTTAAGATCTGATAGAGGGCTAATATCCAATATTTACAGAGAACTCCAGAAGTTAGACTCCAGAGAATCAAATAATCCTATCTTAAAATTGGGTACAGAGCTAACCAAAGAATTCTCAATTAAGGAATACAGAATAGCTGAGAAGCACCTAAAGAAATGCTGAACATTCCTAGTCATCAGGGAAATTCAAATCAATACAACCCTCAGATTCCACCACATACCAGTCAGCATGGCTAAGATCAAAACTCAGGTGACAGCAGATGCTGGTGAAGATGTGGAGAAAGAGGAATACTTCTCCATTGTTAGTGGGATTGCAAGCCGGTACAACCACTGTAGAAATCAGTCTGGTGGTTCCTCATAAAATTGGACATAGTACCTGAAGACTCAACTATATCACTCCTAGGCATATACCCAAAAGACACTCCAACATATTACAAGGACACAAGCTTCACCATGATTATAGCAGCCTTATTTATAATAGCCAGAAGCTGTAAACAACCCAGATATCCTTCAATAGATGAATGGATACAGAAAATGTGCTATTTTTACACAATGGAGTACTACTCAGCTATTAGAAACAATGACTTTATGAAATTCTTAGGCAAATGGATAGAACTAGAAACTATCATCCTGAGTGAGGTAACCCAGTCACAAAAGAATATACATGGTATGCACTCACTGAGAAGTGGATACTACTCCCAAAAAGCACTGAATGCCAAAAAACAATTCACAGACTTTATTAAGCTCAAAAAGAAGAAAGGCCAGAATGTGGAGGCCTCAGTCCTTAGTAGGAAGAACAAAACATTCAGGGGAGGAAATACAGGAACAAATAGAGGAGAAGAAATAGAAGAAGAAATCAAGAGACTGCCTCACCTGGGGATCCATTCCATATGCAAACCACCAAACCCAGGCACTATTTATGATGCCAAAAAGTGCTTACCGGCAGGAGCCTGATATGGATGCCTCCTCAGAGGCTCTATCAGAATCATTCAGATACAGTTGAGAATGTTTGCCGCTAACCATTGGACTGAACATGAGTATCCTAATGAGGGAGTTTGAGTAAAGACTTAAGGAGCAAAAAGGGTTTGCAACCCCATAGGAAGAGCAACATTATCAACCAACCAAACCCTCCACAACTTTTATGGACTGAAACACCAACCACTGAGCACACATGAGGAGACCCATGGCTCCAGTTGCATATGTAGGAGAGAATAGCATTGTCTGGCATCAGTGGGAAAAGAGGCCTTTATTCCAGTGAAGGCATGTTCTTCCAGTGTAGGGTAACGCCAGAAGCTGAGGTGAGAGAGGGTGGTTGTGAGAGGGAGTACCTTCACCGAAAGAAGTGGAGGGGAGGGGGATGGAAGTGGGGTTAAATGGGATAACATTTGAAATGTGAATTCAGAGAATAGCCAGTCAAAAAGAAATCAAAAACAAAGAAAGAAAAAAAGATAGGAGAGACTATTTTCCAGTAAAAAAACAAGTCTTTATAGTATATTTTACATACTGTTTTCATCTGAAGTGTAAAATCCTACTGTATAGTTTACATGGAAAACACATCCAAATTTGAACTAGTCTCCTTTCACCCAGTGGACAGACACATATGGACAATAGACCTTCCAGGCTGGGCAGTGCAGATCCAGATGGTAATGAGCTCCTGGTAGAATCATCCTGACAGGAAGAAGAAGCCTGGCTATCCAGTGAGACACTTTCAGCTGACAACAGCAAAGACAGCAATTAGACAGATGAGGCAGAAGGAATGGAGTGCATTTATACATGTTAATTACCCAGAAAAATACAAGAAAATAATTGTCCACCAGCCAAAATAGTAATTTTAAATTTCCTCATTCTTTTTGGTCATTGCATCGATAGAATATGTCATCTGTAGTGGTTGATGTAGTTCATTCAACTTTATTTTGTATTTATTCGACTTGCTTTTGTACTTTTTAACTTACTAATCATCTTATTATTTCAAAGGTGCTGTTCTGTCCTGACTCAGTGGCTATTTAATGGGATGCAAAAAGACTAGATCTTCGCAAATCAGAGGTCTATGTGATTAATGCTTAAATTGTCTGGAATCAAAAAGGCACTGATGGTCAACCTAACCCCTCTAATTGCTTTATCTTAAACTGATATCCCTTTGTCTACTACCCTACCCTTTTCACTTTTACTAAATATTGCTGTCAAAGTAAATTTCCCCTTGCCTTTGCCTTTAGGAGCCTTGATTTGTTCTCCCAGTTAGAACTCCTCCAAGCATGCTAACTCCTGCTCTTCTCCTTCATTCCATGGAACCAACTGTCTTCCAAGAAGAACTGGAAACTAATAAGAGTGGAACCAACTTCTTCCAGCAAGGAGTTCTTACCAGGTATCTCTGTACCTGGGTTTTGCCCCTAGGTGACATTTTGCACTCAAATACACAAATTAAATGGATGCTCATTCCTGGTGGTTTCATCACTCTGGGCTGCCTCTGGCAACACAAGTCTATCTAGATCTTTCCTCTTGGTGACCTTCCTTCCTCAAGTAGCTCAAACCTTATCTACTTAAGCTTCTGTCAATATGACATGTTCTTTCTCAGCAGCCGAAAACCTGCCTTCCATCATTTCTGCTTTGAATGTATCTTAAAACAGAACTCATCCTTTTTCTTTACCTAGTTTTCCAGCTGCTACTACTTCCCACTCTTTAAAACATAAGCTCCTCACTCACCCTTCTAAGCCTAGCTTCAAGGTGACAGTGCTCCCTTTGAGTCATCTGCTGTGGTGCTCCTAGACATCTTTCTTCTTTCCATTTCAAAAGTCTCTGCCTTGCTTGGCTGTGAAAGTCTAACGGGGTGTTTTGTTCTCAGTGCTCTCTGTCTTTACATCTTGTTCTTGTCTAGACTGCTCACAGCTATTGAAGCAATCTTCTTAGAAACAATACTTACCAGATTTCATTGATTCTCAGAAGCAGGGCTTTGCATGTTTATCACATTTGAAATTAGAATTGGAGATACAAATAAATGGCGTGGCATCTTTTAACTGACAGCACATTTCTTTGGTATTGAGGCACATAATACCAGAACAGCTTGCATTGATCCTACAGTGAAGTACAGCCTGTTACATCAATTTACAAAGTACAGTAGCAACAGCTTGAATTTTTATTGCATATATACAAAAGTTGAAATGGCAAATCTGCAGATTCCCAGCCATGTATTCTGGGCACGCTTGACATATGACCTGTGGCTGAGTCTTGCATAAATGAATGGGTTAGTGCCTAACTTCCAGAACTATTGTGCAAACTAAACAGAAATGAATAATGGCCCATCCTGACACTCAATAACACAAATTAAATGATAACTGCCTTGTCTTTCACAGTCTTCATTCTTCTTCCTCACTGGGAACTGAGTACTGAGAAAGAGAGTATGTTCTTCTCTTGGCTTACTCTGTTCTCTACACTAGAAAGAGATTACCTCATAACACTCTTCACCTCCAACTGGGACACCAACTTCTTAGTCAACATGACAAGAAGCTATATAGTCAAACTCAATCCATACAGATGCCCTCTTACTATCATATCATATCTACCACCATTGAAAGCTATTACCGATGCTTTGTGCAGAATGAGGATGACACAAAAGACCTGAGGTGGATGAGTAGGGTGCATGGAGCATGATCCAAAGGAGGCTCTTCAACCAGGGAAAGGGAAATGGGGGTTGGTCAGCTGAGGAACAGCAGCTGCTATCCAGATGACAGGAAAAGGCCAGTTCATGGTTTCCCCTTTCCCAAACAGAGCCCTGACTGCCTACAGCAAGTTTGATTGAAAGAGCATAGATTCCCTTGCTGCTTCTTCATGCACTTGGCATCCAATGCAATTTTGCCCAAGAACTTCCCCTTCCCCCTTCAGGGTGCGAGGTCATCTTAGTAAGCAATGGGAAAGCCAAGAGTTGCCATAAAGGCTCCATAAATATGTCATGCTTAATTAAAGTTTAACTTAACTAACAACCCTTTTATTCTGATAATCAGGGGATGGAAATTTGGGCAGGAAGCCAAAACTGGGCTTAAGCAAAATAGTTAAGCTGTGTTTGTGCTTAGTTGTATACATCATAGTAGCAGGCTGGATTAAATTTTGTCAACCTCAGATTAACATTAGCATTAACATGGCCTTGCAGATGCTTACTGTTTTTTTCTCTACACTATCTCACTAAAAGCCTCATACTCCATCAAGCCAGTCTCTTCTATACCTCTGTTCTTGATGTCTTTTAATTATAAAATTATATGCCTGACATTTTTTAAAACCACATATAACATTTTTCGATACATCTTTGTCATATTCATCCATGACTTCTCTCTCTGTGTGTCTCTGTCTCTCTGTATCTCTCTCTCTCTCTCTCTCTCTCTCTCTCTCTCTCTCTCTCTCTCTCTCTCTCTGTATCTCTCTCTGTTTGTCTCTCTCTCTGTCTGTCTCTCTGTCTTTCCACTCTCCATCCTCACCTAACCTCCCACATATCTCCTATCTCCTTCCCAACTTCACATCTTTTGTAAATAACCTATTTCCCACAGTTCGTGCTGCCCATATGCTAGTATGTGTGGAGCCAGCCACTGAATTATAGGAAAACCTACCAGTGACCATCAGGAAGAACTTTCTGATCCATCCCAAACTTATTTCTCTACATCCTGCAGCAACAGTGGGTGGTTTTCCTAGCAATAGGGTCATATCTAGTTATGGTGAGCAGTTCAGATCAAGAGCAGAAGCCTGTCTTGTTTGGGGTGACATCTTCATATAATAACCCATGTCTTCTGGAAACAGCATTGTTTGCCCATGCTGGATATCTCTGCTCAAACTTCTTTTTTATTGTGCTTTTATTGGCTTACATACTTGCTGAGTTTTACAGTGCTTCTTCATACATCCTTCACGTTGTATATCTAACCCCATCCTCTCATTTCCCTCACCTCCTGCTCCCATCTCCACTTAAAACTTTAGCTCCTAACATTCCCTCCCCCCCCCCTATTCTTCTATTTCACACATGTTCTACTAATCCCTTTCATTATATATTACATTTTTATTTTGGTTGCCAGAACATAGGTTCTCATGTTGTTTCTTCATGTGCTCCTCATTTCTGACTGCTGCTCAGACATCCCAAGATGTGTTTTGTCCCCTGAGTTACTGACAAACCTTGCAGGCTTTGTAACTGACACACTCTGTTACGGTGCCCTTGGTCTTGCCTGCACCTTGTCAACTAATCACCTTTCTCTCTTTTCTATTTATCTAATGGATGCCTCTGTCTACTGGGAAATGCACAGCTCTTCACTGAATCGCATCACTTCACTTGGGCCAGAGGTCTGATTTGTTTAGTCACTTCACATTTCAGTGCTGTCCATCAGAGCCTAGCCAGGCCTTACCAAGCTGCTACTCCCTGGGAGTATAAATGTGTTACGTCATCCATCTCCCATCCTTGTGAGAGAGCCAGATTATGGGAGTGAAAATAAATAAGGATGACAGCAGGAAGGGAGAAAGAGAGTGTGGACATGACCTTCATTGTTTTGATTTAATCACAATTTCTGCATCATGCAGTGGCTCCTCCGGATGACCAAGCCTGACTTCTTATACAATATTATCATTCCCCATTTTAATTTGTACTCAGGGGCAATCTTCTTAATATTTCTCCTAAATGTAGAGTGAAAGCATTGAGGGAGATTCAGGATTTAGTAGAGCATTATTTTTTGCTAGGCCTTAATTTCTGCTAACTGTGACTGTCTCAATTATCCCCAGCAGTGGAAACCACCCAAGAGAATTTGTCCTTCAGTAAGCAGAATGAGAAAGAGTCCCCAATTTTCAGGTGACATTTAAGTGTCTCGGTTGAATACACTCACCACCAAGCCTTCTGTAAATCCTGAACACATCGTATTTAAGTTTTCAGTTTTTACTTTTCCTGTTTTTCAGGAGGGAGGGAGGAACATTTTAACAAATGTTCAAAAAATAAAAGGATAGCATTATAAAAGTTTTGTTTTGTCCATAATTAAGTAGAGACCACTGAGAAGTAGCTAACTCATTCACTTACCTACAGAGTAAAGCATTTCCTCTCCCTGGTCCTTAAGTCCTTCAGACCACAGAAGTTTATATCATAATCTCAGTGTCTGTACCCAAGCAAAATACAGCACATTTCTTGTCTTTGCATCACTTTTGTGTGTATTTAAAAAAAAAAAGTCCCTCTGGGGAGTAGAGCCTATGTAGCTGTCCTTTAAGGTCAATCACATGTATCTATGTAGCACGTCCTCACTAATGGCTACTCATGATCTTGTAGATCAGGCTTGTTTGGGAGCCTCAGAGCCCTGTCCACATATCTTCCGATAGCTACTATGATGATCAATATTGCTCAAATTAATAAACTGAATGAATCTAAAATTCTTTGGAAGACCAATCTTTGGACTTGTCTGTGAAGAATAGTCTAAAGTGGGTAAATTAACATGAGAAGATCCACCTTCATTGTGGGTGGACCCATCCTCTAGGCTGCAGCCCTGGACCAAATTAAAAGAAAGCCAGCTGGGCACCAGTATTCATCTCTCTACTTGCTGACTATGTAATTGTCAACAGCTACCCTGATGGATTTCCCCCCTTGAATGCAAGCAAATTAAGCTTAAATGGTTTTGGTCAGGTTTTTTTTTTTTTTTTTTTTTTTTTTTGTTTTTGTTTTTGTTTTTTTTTTTTTTTTTTTGTTTTTTCTTTTGTTTTGTTTGTCACAGCAACCAGACAGGTAACTGAGACATTTAGTGATTGCACAGTGCCACAGGAAGAATTATGAGACAAACAGTGCTAATGTTAAACAGTCCCTAATACAAGGTGGCTGAGTCTCACAAGGTATGTAGTCATGAGCTGGCACTGACCCATGTGATACTCACTGCCAAGGAGATGCAGGTGCTGTGAGCGTTCATCATGGAGGCAGAGGGTGGCGGCAGGTGTCAGCGAGGAAGCTGAATCCTTTTAAAAATGGGTACAGGAAGATGATCTGCTGGGGGGGCGAATACAGGAAAAAGAAACATTCTCGTGGGCAAATTTGGAGAACTTGAAAATTATGTAGAGTTTACTATTAATTTCCTTAATCCTTGCTATGAGCCTAGGATATAAATTCCATCTTTCTTATTTTGGAGTGATGTGCCCACAGAACTTCTGTTGATTCCCAAGACTGGACCTTGCTCTGATTCTGTTTTCAGTGTTTGAGGAACTTCCATACTGACTTCCAGGCTAGCAATACAAGATTTAACTCCTAAAGACAATGCACACATGGTCCCCTTTGCTCGCACCCACACTTAGGTTTGTCACTGGTTTCTTTAATAAGAGGCATAGTTTATTGATCATTTGCACCTCTCCTTTTGAGAACAATTTACTTCACTTACTCATTCCAAGGCTCAGTCTTCCAGGATTCTGCAGATTCAAGCATTAGCCCCCATCTTACAGTTGGCAACGGTTTTCTCCTGTTCTCTGCACTGCCTGTTCACTCTGCTGTTTGTTTCCTTTGCTAGGCAGAAGGTTTTTTTAATTTCATGTGCTCCCATTTGCCAATTTCTGTAATTCTTTCCTGAGCTATTGGAGTTCTTAAAAAGATATCCCTAAAAGCTGGGGAGTGGGGGGTGTAATGTGTGTGTAAAAGCCAAGAAAGCTAGAGAAATCCATTTTTTTTTTCAACCAAACTAACTATAATGTGATAAGATTATTTTTAAGTGTGAAAAGAGATTATTCCTAAGGAGGAAATGCCTTAAGCAATAAAGGGCCACTACAATAACTAACAGCTCTCATTTTGGTATAGGATTTGTTTTAATTAATTTATCAAATGTAGAGATGCGAACAATGGCTCAGTGGGTAAGTTAAAGCATTAAGACCTGAGTTGAGATCCCAGCACCCACACAAAAAGCTGAGTGTAGTTACAAGCATGCCTGTAATTTCTGTGCTGTGATGGGCAGAAACAGAAAAATAAGTAGGGCTTACCAGCTGCCAGCCTTCAGCCACCCTAGCCTTCAAGTTCAGTGTGACCTAGTCTCAAGGGAATAAGCCAAGAAGAGTTCTTCACTGGCCTCCAGCCATTCACAGGCATGCACACCCACACATCTAAACTCACCCACACTATGTTGAGATTGTGGAAACTCCACCCCAGAGTTACCTGGCAACAGCTAGGTACACACAACCCCACAGTTACATAGCAACAACCAGGTATGCTCTGCCCCAGTTACCTGACACTATAAAGGGGGCTGCTTGCCCCCTCCTCTCTCTCTTGCTCCTCTCTTGCCCCTTTGTCCCTCCTCTCCCCATTCCCTTCCCTCTCTCTATTTTTATGTGCTTATGGTTGGCCTCTACTTCACTACTCCTGTTCTCTCTTCTCTCTCTCTGCCCCTACTGCCCTCTTAACTCCTCTCCCCACGCCCTGAATAAACTCTATTTTATAATGTACAGTTGTGTGCCTGGTCCCTGAGCAGGGAGGAGGGAGATTCTCAACATGGGTCCCCCAGAGGCATCCCTCTTTCCCCCATTCCTCGCCACACCTCCTTTGAGCAAATCCCCCATACTCTCTTCATCATTTTCCTAACCTTGGTGCTGAAACCCAGGACATATATTTTCTTTTTTATAAACACAACACACTACACACTCATTTAACACCATACACAGATTATATCAGACATGTGCTCTCTGACTTTCATGTTTTTTATCCAAATAAGGTTCTGTAATGTGGAGAATTTTATGAAGAAAACATTTTGGTAAACATTTCCTCAAAGGCTCTCTTTTTTCTTTTCTTTTCCTTTTACAAAACTATTATACTACTTTTCACTTCTGTGGAGCCGGGTATTATGTGCAAGAGTTTGTGTACACGAAGTAATAGTCAGTCTGCCATGAAGCTACATCACCAGCCACTTGTGATTTCCGTTCTGTTTCTGTTTTCTAGTCTTTTCTTATTCACTTTGCATCCTGCTTGCTGCCCTCTTCCCATCACTCCCTCCCATCCCCAAAGGCTCTTTTCAAATGAATGATAGTGTCAGGGCATTATACACTCAAATTTGATTTTTCAGAAGGTAGATGGCAGGTGAAACATTAGTTTACTATTTCTTACATGTTGCTTGGTAGTTTTATGCTGTTGGCATTTAAAAACAAATTTTGTCTTATTGCTGGGGAGGATTTATTAGGGCTTTCTTGGTTGATTATTTTGTTTTCAGATAATTGAGCTCATTATAATTAGCAGGATAAATCACCATCTCTAAGAACTTTTAAAAAAAAACAAATGAGATGGTTTTAAGTAAAAAAAAAAAAAAGATAGAAGTTAAATTGCTTCTCTAAGCTTTCTCCTTAAGTGATGCAATAAATAAAGGCACATAAAATGTGCTGTTGATAGGGTCATAGTCCAGCAAACAACAAAGAGCATCATGGGAGTTGCAGTGCCAAGGCATTACCCTCAAAGCTAAACTTAATTTTTTTAAGTGTATAATAAATCTTGTCTTGTGGAGCACTTTCGTTCCAAGCGGTTTTTACCAGTTATTGATCATGTAGATAGATGGCATATCCATTTTCCCAAAATGGAGTTTTGTATTGCATAAGTTTAATGCTTCATGTATTTATTCTGTCCCTGTCTTTGAGGTTGCTTGATTTTTATCCTTTTTCATCATTTAATTCCCATAAAGACATATGGAAAAGAACAGTCTAATGGAGAAAAATTGGGGGCAGGAGAATATTTAAACAAAGCTATTGAAGTGTATTTTTTAAAAAAAGAGGCAGTTTATGAAGAAGTCCTGGAAGAGGGGACCAATCACCAAGAAGAAGGTAAGAGGGTACCAGTAACCAATGTATAAGGATAATAGATGCAAGTACTGAGACAAAAGACAATGTGGCATATAAGTCACGGGATGCTCTGCCTTCTGCAATGCAGCAGATGAATGAAACAGCCCGGTTTGGATTTATTATCATGGTTATTTGGTCTGCACCTACTTAGATCTTAATCCCGTTATGCTTGTACTGGTGCACTCTACAGGCAGACTATAAGAACATTATAAAATCACAATATAAATAGAGGTACAAAGATGAAGCCTTTAGAAATAGCTTTATTGAAATTCAGTCTTAAGCTGTGTGACTCAATGGGGTGTCTTTGTATATTCACAGTTATATGGTAATTAGAAAAATCAAATTTAGAACATTTATTTATGTCAAAAGAAACCCTGTGCCTGTAATAGAGACCCACCTCTTCCCTGTCCCCACTTGTGCTAAGGGACCACAGTATTTTATGTTCTATCATTACGTGCTCACTGCTCATACAAACAAAAGTGTATAATCTGTAGCTCTTTGAAACTGACCTCTTTTAGTTAAGGCTTGCAAAATTCACCTGCAATTTTCTAGTATCATATCAGTTAACTTAATGGAACACAGTTGGTTGTTTCTGGTATATTCCTTAACGCTCATTATCTCTCTAAAGTGGGTAAAAATATGTGCCTCCAGTGTTAGTGGTATGAGTCTTCTTTCCTTAACATCATTTTGGTTTTCACTAAAATGTCATTTTGTTAACCTTTTCAATAAAGCTTTGTTTTGTTGTTCCCTTCATTTTTCTAGCTAATACATTCCACAATGAGCTGTTCTTTCTCACTTTTTGATTGGTTACACTATTCTTGTTTGCTCTATTTTTTTCAGTACCTTAAAAGGGAAATGCTGTCAGTGATTTTAAATTTTTTAATATACTTCTTTTTAGGATTTTTATAGGTTTTATAGTTTTTTTTTAAATTTTTTATAAACTTCTTATATAATTTTTATAGGCTTTTTTCTTGATACTATTTTGACTGACTCCCATAACTTTGGCCTGCTGTATCTTTACTTATGTTTGCCTAAGTTTTTATTGCCCTTGTGATTTCTTTCTTGACCTATGTGTCATTTACAGATTCTACCCGTTCTCATTTGTCACCATTTTTGAGTGTTTTCTTACTTTATGCTGTGTACATCTTTCTATGGTCTGTCATTTATTAGTGTTGTACCACAGAGCATGATGTCACATCCAGCAGTGTCAGTGAAGAAGAGAAAGACGGGGTCTGTGTGTGACTCTTCTATTGTACAGTGTACAAGCAAGAGTATCATTCACACAGCAATGGATTTGACTGTGTTTGGTGCTTTATCGACTGATACCTGAAAATGTCCTGCTTCAAAGGCTGAAAAGTTGACTCAAAAATTAAGAACACTTGTTTCTGCAGAGGACCCATTTTCAATTTCCACACCCACTTGGGAGCTCAGGAGCATCCACTAACTCCAATACCAGGGAATCTAGCACCTTCTTCTGAACTCAGTGGGCACTAGACATACATGTGGTGCACCAACCTACATGCAGGCAGAATACTCATACACACAATATATTAAAATATTTTTTAAAAAAATAAACTATTTTGAAATATCCTGTTTTAACGTTTATATCATTATACATTATATATAACATATATATATATATATATATATATATATATATATATATATATATATATAGGCAACAGACAAAATTTATTGGATATTCTTTGTATTTACATTTCAGATGTTATCCCCTTTCCCACAATCCCATCTCCCCTCCCCCTCCCATTTCCTCCATGAAGGTGCCCCCTCTTCCAACCACCCTCTCCCACTTCAGCACCTTGGCATTCCCCTACACTGGGAAATCCACAGAATTTAAAATGTCCAAAAAAAAGAGGTACTTTTTAAATCATACTGAAAGAATATGATCAAATTTCATACAAAATTATTAATTTATAGCCCTTTCTGTCCTAATTTTTCATAGATCACTTCTGTACCCTTCTGAAACTCAGCAAGACACAGCTCTGCCTTCTGGAATTCAGTGATAGACATGTGCTGTTTCTCCACTATTCAGCCTAAGAGTCAGCAGTTGCAAGAGCCAAGGAGCCCTTGAGAAACTAAATATCGCACCTTCAGTTATTCGTCATTAATTTTAAATAGTTCCAGCTACTGATTTTCCAATTGATCAGTAGAGTTATTATGTCCTTGCCAGCTATCCCTCCTTAATAATATGTGGTTAAACCTTACAATGTAGTTTAAATAGAGGTGTTCCTCAAATCAATGTGAGAGTCTCAGATATGCCGGAAGTCCTGGAGTGGACTATGGAAGTAGTTTTTAGAGACTTATTGTCTATGTAAGATTGGTACTGGAGTTACAGATGCTGTGGTTCACCAGCATGGATGCTGGGATCCTAATTCTGTGGTCCTCACAATTAAACAGCAAGCACTCCCCAGCCCCCAATGAACCATGTCTCCAGATCACTCCCCCTGCCCTCTCCTCATGGAAATATTTTTTAGATACACTGTCATTGGCCTAAAACCTCAAATTCAAGATGTCAGATATCTAGTAGAAACACAACCTACATGGGAACTACATCCAAAAGACAGGAAGCATACAAAGTTTCTGGAATCTTCCTGTATCACAGAGAACACCCCTTCTGGTTGCCTCTCACCCAAGCCCATATCAGGGCCTATAAGAGAGGCAGGAATTTTCTCTCTCCTGATGTCGGGAACTAGGGAAGGAAAAGCAGAAACCTTCAAAGCCTCTGGCAGAAACAGTTGCTTTATGCAGATAGTACTGAGTAAAAGGAACAGACTCAGGCTGCTGATGAGCAACTTCTGAAAGTTGTTAGAGACTTATAGACTCTTCTCAGGGAGCGTTTGAAGTCAGGAGATAGAAGATTCCCATTATCCTCTCTCAGTAAAGCACACCTTTCTGTTTTCCAACAAGTTTCTTCAGATATGTGTTGATGAAAGCCAAATTGTTCCCAGATAAAACAGATGTAGTCAAAGTATCTACCCTCTGGAATGAAGTGTGAGATTAACAGGAAGGGGTGGGGGTTGTCTTGTTTCTTTTTTATTTTCTGAATAAACATAGGTGTTTAATGATAGATCAGTATCTCTTCTTATATTAGTGTGTACAGTACATAATAATTTACAGTGTGATTTTTCACAAATAATGTAGTAAATTTATCCCAGATACAATCATTTTTGCTAGTGTAATCCAATTTAATGCTACCCTCCAGAACCTTCAACATTTCCTTTTCTCTGGGCTTGTGTGATTCCCATATCAGAAACAAAATAAGAAATTCAGTGCTCATCCCCAAACCATCATGGGGTAAAGACATGTCTCTTTAGATAAAACTTGAAAATCAGTGCTCACCCCCACATACACCCCTCCATCAAGGGAACCCAGGCTGCAAAGAAAAAAGTGGACAGTCGCATTAGATTGACATTGTGAACAAGACTGAAGCCCACAGGTAAATTTAATTTCCCTGCAGGGAAATTAACGCTGCTCCATCCATCTGTCTGGCTGCAGGTCATAGATCTATACTGGGGAATTGATGAAGCTGAATGGGACAGCCCGGAGCTGCAGAAGATGCGCATGAAGCTGCTGGAGGAATGCTTGAAAACATCAGCAGGTCCATGCTTTGTTGTGGGTATAAAAACACTAATGCTTTCTATTATGTCCTAAGAATGTGAGAATGGGTACTTACGGCTGAGGGTAAAGTTTGTGGGGTTTGTTTTGCTGTTGCTTTCTTAAGTATTTATTTTAAAGAATGTTAACTGTCTTCTTATCCACACATGAAAATTAAATCTCTCCAGCTTCTCACAAGGAATGTTACAAATAATGGTGAAATGTTTGAAATGTTCATGGCTGGAATGACTGGGGTTGACCAGCTCGCAGTCAGCCGTAAGGATGGCTCTCTTAGTCCTGTTATAATGTACATAGCTTTCCTTGTCCAGCTGACTGATTTTGTCCATCACATTATCTTTTAATTCCCCCCAGTATTTCTTTAAATACATTGGCATTTCTTTAAATAAAATAGCTGAAAGATTGCATAAAGTGAATTAAACATACTAGTCAAACCCAGCAGGAAATGGTACCTCATGAGTTTGTGTCTGCAGTGATTTCCAGACTGAAAGTCAAACATCTCAACAAGGTCTTTTCATAAAGAACATCACTATTAGCTAGGTGTTGCTGTTCTGAAGATGGCGTCCTCCTCTATGTAAGCACTGTGGCATCAGTTCTATAGTGGGCGAGTGTGCAAAATCACTTCCACACCTTGCGTTAGAAAACCATATCTTAAATCCAAATCATCACCAATGGGAGCTGAAACAGAGGATGCTCTGAGGCATGACCATCATGATGGGGAATATGACAATAGGAAGGTAGACATGCACTGAAGAAGTAGGTGGGATCTTACACATTGAGATGATAATGACAAGGCAGAAAGCCAAATATAGAATGATGGGGTTTTGAAACTTCAAAAAATATACCTCTCCCAGAGCAACCCCTCAGTGACACACTTCCTTCAGGAAGGCCACGCCCCCTTCAAAAGCCACAATTCCTCTTCATCCTTCCCAAACTGTTCCACCAACTGAGATCAAGCATTCAAACATATGAACCTATGATGACCATTCTCAAACTACCACAGTACCATATTTGAATAAGAGAGTTTTTAGTATCAGTATTGGCCTATCTATACCTACTCAGACATACATACTAGGTCCTACAACAGTGATTTCAGACCTGACTAGCTGGTGGAAAAGTTCTTACCAAAGAATATAAATTGAATCAAAGTCTGTATGCTCCAGGGACTATTGTCAATGTTGCTCATATGCCAGGGTAAAGCATGTGGTAGTGTCATGTGAGGTGCCAGTTTCTCTTGATTCAAACTTAGCAATGAGCTAAGACAATAAAACTCCCCACCCTCTTGAAGCTTGTATCCTTATATGGTTAGAAGTAGAAAGAGGCAAGCAAAAAACTAAATAAAATAATATGTCAGATAGTGACCAGCCCAGTGAGGGAATATTCAGGAAGAGGAGAGAATATGATATTGATAGGTGATCATGAAAAGAAAATGGGATGGGAAGAAAAAGAAGCGGAAAAGAAGCAGGCTAATATTGTAGATCAGAGATCTTCAAGGAGTAGATGTTGAGGCATGTCCTTGGCATGTTCAGGGCACAGCAAAAAGACCACTGTACCTGAAAGAGTGGGAGCAAAGATGAAGATATAGAAATGAGGAAACTTTAGAAATTATTTTTAAAAGTGTTTGTACATTATTGTGCTCAATATAGTTAGGAATCATCAGTCTCATAAAGAAAATTGTATTAAGAGAATAAATATTTCACTTTTACTCTGACAAAGAAAATCAAAGAAATGTGTTGAACAACAGGGAAAAAAATGATCCTACTGATCTCTTAAGAATTATCTTACTGTGGGTCCAGACTAGAGCTGGGTCACAGAGATTTTAGAGAGTGTTGCAATAATACACAGGAGAAACATACCTGATTTAGGGATTTGCAGTATAGACGTATAACTGTGACTTAAGTTTGGGGGAAAAGTCTGTCTGGAGTGTATCACCAGCAACACCATTGTTGTGGTTTGAATGAGAAGTGTCCCCCAAAGGCTCCCTTGGTCCCCCATTGGTTGCGTTGTTTGGGGTTGTCATCCAACTCTTAAAACGTGAAGGCTTAATAAAGGAAATATGTCACTAGGCTCAAGCTTTAAGAGTTTACAGCCTTAACTAGCTTCCAGTTGACTACTTCAGTGTGTGGTTAAGTTAAAGACCCACAGCTTCCTTCATCTACTGGCATGGTGCTGCTCACTGCCATGATTCTCCACCATAATAGAGTCTCAGCCTTTGGTAACCAGACATCAAAGTAAACTCTTTCTTTCACAAGTTGTTTTGGGTCATGGTGTTTTTCTAGTAAAGTACCTAATATTAGCTATTCTCAAAAAGTAAATAATACAAAATAACACACTAAAGCAAGGGAGATGGGAGAGAAATTCAAGCCCCAAAATACAGGTCAGGTTAAATTCCTTCATAGTTAGTAGGCTAGATTGGGAAAGTCCACCACTGTATATACCTCAGGGCAACTCATGTGTCATGTTCTATGCAGCTCTGTATAAAAACCAACCTAGGAAATTCAGAAATATGAAACATTCACCTCATTTCATAAAAATTTAGAATGCTATCCCTAAACTAAAATGATTTGTTGCTATTAATTTCAATAACATATTAGCAGGAGGATAAATAATTTAAAGATTGGAAGTGTAGCAGGTTCTGAGAATAAAGGTTGACTGGCAGGACATCATCAAACACTTGCCTGGGTCTGAACCAATCGTTTACCCTTTCTTCATCCCCTTGTTACACATCTAACCTCGTAGCAGCCATGAGGAAGCCCTGCAGTTAGGTAGAAGATTATTTACCCTAATGATCCTAAATTACACAAGGATAGTCTTGGTATATATAGGAGGAGTTCCTGTTGTAACTATGGTAACTACAATAGTAACAGTTTTACTTGTGTCATGCATGAGTGACAGTTTGCTTGCCCTGTACTCCCTTTCAGAAATTTCCACAAGTGCTGGTGCTCCTGTGAGATACAAAGCTTAACATGACAGTTCCCTGAATGCTAAAGACTTTGGCAAGAAAATTTGCCATTGTTGAATGAAGAATAACTCACAGATACTAGCTTGTATTAAATACAGAGAAATCCAGGGCCAGGTGAAGCTGTTATTTGGAATAGGCCCAGGGGGCACTGAACTGAAACACTAAATATGCTTGACTCTTTAAAATTTATGTCCTTTGACATGCGGGCTAGGCTACTAGTAGTAGATAGTTTTTCTTTACTGGTTTTTATTACAAAAAGTATGAGAGGCTAGAATTGAAATGCTGATCCTGACCTCAGAGATTCACTCAGGAGACACAGTAGAGAACAGACATCAGTAATGAAGCAGATGAAATTTGCATAATGCATAAAGAAGGAAGCATCCCCAAAAGCACCATGGTGTCATTTCTGGCTCAGACAGGTGAGCAGACGCCTCACTACGCTCCGTTATCTCCATAAGGATGAGATAATAGCAGGAAAAAAACTTCAAAGTTTGATTATGAGGCTCAGTCTGCTCACACGAATCTGAGTTTTTGTGAAGTATAAAGCTTTATAATCTCTATTATCAAACTGTGATCCCATGTTTGGTTAACAACTATATCATACTGAACATTTTTCTCTTTAAAGATGTTACTGGTAAAAGGCATTTTTAGTCACATGCTGAGTGTGTCGTTCAAAAGGTTCGTGGTTAATCATTACATCATAAAAGCAAAAAATAAATAAATAGAACAAAAGTTACATAGGAAAACAGTAAGAATGGCAACGAAATTATATCAAATTAAAAGTTTCTGCACAGCAAAAGAAAATAAGTTAGAAAAAAGACTATTACAGAATAGGAGAAATATATTTCCCTGCTGTTAATCTGATACAGGGTTGTCAGTCACAATTTGGTATAAATATAAAGATAACCCAAATAAAATGTTAAATTATCATAAAAGATACTTCTTAAAAGAAAGTGTTTTGATAAGTAACAAATATATAAAAATGTTCAATATATTAACCACCTATAGGTACAAATCAAGTCTGCAATAAAATTTCATCTATTTCACTTAAAATGTCTATTATCAAAAATAAATTTAAAAATTATCAAAGCTGGCATCAGCATGGAGGGAAAGGAACCTTCAACATTGTAAGTGGAAAACTAAGTAGGTCCAGCTTGCAATCTCACCAACAATAGAGTAGTGTTCCTCTTTCTCCACATCCTTGCCAGCATCTACTGTCACCTGAGTTTTTTATCTTAGCCATTCTGACTAATGTGAGTTGGAATCTCTGGGTTGTTTTGATTTGCTGATTCATTGATCATCGTGTGAAAACCCACACTGGTATCTCTGTTCAAAGGATGCAGGCTCCAGCTGTGGCTACCACATAAGGGTTTTTATAAAAGACAACAAATAAATGAATTAATTCTGTTAAGAGAGAGAGAAAGAGATGATCATGTGAGTTTTGTTTTTTTTTTTTTTTTTTTGAGTTTGTTTATATAGTGGATTACGTTGATAAATTGCCATTTATTGAACCATCTTTGTATCCCTGGGATGAAGCCTACTTAATCATGGTGAATGATAATTTTGATGTGTTCTTGGATTCAGTTTGCAAAAATTTTATTGAGTATAATTGCATCGATGTTCATGAGGGAAATTGGTTTAAATTTCTCTATCTTAGTAGGGTCTTTGTATGGTTTAGGTATGAGCATAATTGTGCCTTTGAAGAATGAATTGAGTAGTGTTCCTTTGTTGTAAGAACCCGAAAAGTCAGCTCAGGAGCACGACCCACAGAAAACAAATAAACAATAGACCACTGTAAAAACAAGAGGTTTTTATTCCATGTACCTAGGGTTGCTCATCCTCGCAGGGAGAGTCAACAACGAACTCAAACAGCATATATTTTATACTTTTTTGTGAGGGGGTAAACTACTATTTTACCATTGGTCAGAAGTATAATTTTCAGAAAGAGGAGAGAAAGGAGGGAGAAATTTTGGCAGTAAAGTTGTTGTCAATTTGTATTCTCCTTGGAATTCAGTACAGAAAGGGGTAGGGAAGCTGTTTTAAAGCCATCATTTTTGTTTTGTTTTTTTTTAAACAACTTTATTTTACAAAACAAAGATAAATGTACAGATTTTAAACATTTTTTGCTTAAAATTATACATTTTTGTCAGTACTGTTTTTTCAGATTTTAAAATAATTTTTACATAAAACTATATGAATATATTTTTTAGTCAGTATTGATTTTTTCAAAGGCTTGACAGCATACATTGAAAACCTAGTAGTTACAATGAGCGTAAAGTACATGCAAAACATCCCCCACATGGAAATAGTCAAAGTCTTCTTGTTTTGTAAATATTATTTTTTGTTTTCTTTTCTTTTTTTCTTGGACTTCATACAGTCTGTGAGTTGTTTCAGGGGGAGTGCAAGCCTCTGGGGTTAGCATCCCAATATCAGTGACTGCATATTATGTTTGTTCTTTTGTGACTGGGTTATCTCACTCAGTATGATAGTCTCTAGATGCAGCCATTTTCTTAAGAATTTGGTTAAGTCATTGTTTCTGGTGGCTGAGTAGTATTCCATTGTGTAAATGTACCACAATTTTTGTATCCATTCATCTTCTGAAGGACATCTGGGTTCTTTCCAGCTTCAGGCTATTATAAATAGAGCTGCTAGGAACATTGTGGTGAATATATCTTTGTTGTGTATTAAAGTCTCTCTGGGGTATATGCCCAGAAGTGGAATAGCTGGGTCTTCAGGTAGTGCTATATCCAATTTTCTGAGGTATCGCCAGACTGATTTCCAGAGTGGTTGTATTAGTTTGCATCCCCACCAACAGTGGAGAAGTGTTCCTCTTTCTCCGCAGCCTCGCCAGCATCTGCTGTCATCTGAGTTTTGGATCTTGGCCAATCTGACTGGTGTGAGGTGGAATCTCAGGGTTGTTTTGATTTGCATTTCCCTGATGGCTAAGGGTGTTAAACTCTTCCTCAGATGTTTCTCGGCCATTCGATGTTTTTCAACTGAGAACATTTTGTTTAGCTCTATACCCCATTTTTTAATAGGGTTATTTGGATCTCTGGTGTCTAGCTTTTTGAGTTCCTTGTATACCTTGGATATTAGGCCTCTATTTGATGTGGTGTTGGTAAAGATCTTTTCCCATTCTGTTGGTTGCCTTTTTGTTTTCTTGACAATGTCCTTAGCATTACAGAAACTTTGCAATCTCATTAAGTCCCATTTGTTAATCTTTGACCTTATTGCTTGAGCCATTGGTGTTTTGTTCAGGAAATTTTCTCCTGTGCCTATGTGTTCTAAGGTTTTCCCTACTTTCTCATCTAATAGTTTCAGTGTATCTGGTTTAATGTGGAGATCTTTGATCCACTTACACTTGAGCTTTGTACAAGGAGATAAGAAAGGGTCTATTTTCATTCTTTTCCATGCTGAGTGCCAGTTGGACCAGCACCATTTGTTGAACAGGCTGTCATTTTTCCATTGAATGTTTACGGCTCCTTTGTCAAAAATCAGGTGACCATATACATCAGGGCTCATTTCTGGATCTTCTATTATATTCCATTGATCCACATGCCTATTTCTGTACCACTACCATGCAGTTTTCAGCACAATTGCCTTGTAATATAGCTTGAGGTTAGGGATAGTGATTCACGCAGATGTTTTCTTGTTGTTGAGGATGGATTTTGCTATTCTAGGTCTTTTGTTATTCCATATGTAATTGCACATTGATCTTTCTAATTCCTTGAAGAACTGGGTTGAAATTATGATGGGGATTGCATTGAATCTATAGATTGCTTTTGGTAGGATGGCAATTTTTAAGATGTTGATCTTTCCAATCCATGAGCATGGGAGATCTTTCCATTTTCTGAGATCCTCCTCAATTTCTTTCTTTAGAGGTTTGAAGTTTTGTCATACAGGTCCTTCACTTGCTTAGTTAGAGTCACACCAAAGTATTTCATACTTTTTGTGACGATTGTGAAGGGTACCTTTTTTCTAATTTCTTTTTCCACATGTTTGTCCTTTGAGTATAGGAAGGCTACTGATTTGTTCGAGTTAATTTTGTATCCAGCCACTTTGCAGAACTTGTTTATCAAGTGTAGGAGTTCTCTGGTGGAATTTTTGGGGTCACTCAAGTACACTATCATGTGATTGGCAAAGAGTGATGTTTTCATCTCTTCCTTTCTGATTTGTATCCCCTTGATCTCCTTTTGCTGTCTAATTGCTTCAGCCAAGACTTCTAGTACTATGTTGAATAGGTAGGGGGAGAGTGGGCACCTATGTTGAGTCCCTGATATTAGTGGGATTGCTTCAAGTTTCTCGCCATTAATTTTGATGTTGGCTGTTGGTTTGCTGTATATTGCTTTTATTATGTTTAAGTATGGACCTTGGATTCCTGTTCTTTCCAAGACTTTTAACATGAAGGGGTGTTGGATTTTGTCAAATGCTTTCTCTACATCTAGTGAGATGACCATGTGATTTTGATCTTTGAGTTTGTTTATATGGTGGATTATGTTGATGGATTTCCTTATATTAAACCATCCCTGCATCCCAGGGATGAAGTGTACTTGGTCATGATGAATGATCGTTTTGATGTGTTCTTGGATTCGGTTTGCAAAGATTTTGTTGAGTATTTTTGCATCAATGTTCATAAGTGAGATTGGTCTGAAGTTCTCTTTCCTTGTAGGGTCTTTGTGTGGTTTAGGTACGAGGGTTAGTGTAGCCTCAAAAAATGAGTTGGGTAATATTCCATCTGATTCTATTTTTTGGAATAGTTTGGCGAGTATTGGTGTTATATCCCCATTAAATGTCTGATAAAATTCTGCACTGAACCCTTCTGGACCTGGGCTTTTTTTGGTTGGGAGGCTTTTGATGACTTCTATTTCTTTAGGTGATATAGGGTTATTTAGATGGTTTACTTGGTCCTGGTTTAACTTTGGGACCTTGTATCTGTTTAGGAATTCGTCCATTTCCTCCAGATTTTCCAATTTTGTGGAGTATAAGTTTTTGTAGTAGGATCTGATGATTTCTTGAATTTCCTCAGTTTCAGTTGTTATGTCTCCACTTTCCTTTCAGATTTTGTTAATTTGTATACTCTCTCTTTGCCCTCTAGTTAGTCTGGCTAGGGGTTTATCAATCTTGTTGATTTTCTCAAAGAACCAACTCTTGGTTTTGTTGATTTTTTCAATGGTTCTTTTTGATTCTATTTGGTCTATTTCTGCCGTAATTTTGATTATTTCTTGCCTCTACTCTTTTTGGGTATATCTGCTTCCTTTTGTTCTAGGGCTTTTAGCTGTGCTGTCAGGTTGCTGATGTGAGCTCTTTCCAGTTTCTTTTTGGAAGCACTTAGGGCTATGAGTTTTCCTCTCAATACTGCTTTCATTGCATCCCATAGGTTTGGGTATGTTGTGTTTTCATTTTCGTTGAATTCTAGAAAATCCTTAATTCCTTTTTATATTTCTTCTTTGACCTTGCTATCGTTTAACAGAGTGTTGTTTAGTTTCCATGTGTATGTGGGCTTTTTGTTGTCTTTGTTGTTGTTAAAGACCAGCCATAGGCCATGGTGATCTGAGAGGATGCATGGGAGTATTGCAATCCTCTTATATCGATTGAGGCTTGCTCTGTGTCCAAATATGTGGTCAATTTTCGAGAAGGTGCCATGGGGTGGTGAGAAGAAGGTGTATTCTTTTACTTTAGGATAATATGTTCTGTATATATCTATTAATTCTAGTTGGTTCAAAGTCTCTGCTAGTTTTGCAGTGTCCTTGTTCAGTTTCTGTTTCCCTGATCTTTCCATTGGTGAGAGTGAGGTATTAAAGTCTCCCACTATTGTTGTGTGGGGTGAAATGTATTTTTTGAGCTTTAGTAGGGTTTCTTTTATGAATGTGGGTGCTTTTTTATTTGGAGCATATATGTTAAAGATTGAGAGTTTCTCCTGACAGATTTCCCCGGTAATGAGTAAAAACTGTCCTTCCTTATCTTTTTTGATAACTTTTGGTTGGAAATTTACTTTATTCGATATTAGAATAGCCACTCCAGCTTGCTTCTTGGAGCTGTTTGCTTGGAAGTTTTTTTCCCACCCTTTTACTCTGAGATAGTGTCTGTCTTTGTCTCTGAGATGAGTTTTTTGTATGCAGCAAAAAGCTGGATTTTGTTTATGTATCCAGTCTGATAGCCTATGTCTCTTTATTGGGGAGTTGAGTCCATTTATGTTAATAGATATCAAGGAATAGCTGTTTCTGTTTCCTGCCATTATTGCTTTTGTGGGTTGAGTTGTGTCTGTTTCTTTTTCTTCTTTTAGTTTTCTTGTTTAGGAATTTTCTTGTTCTTACTAGGATGTAGTTCCCCTCCTTGTATTGGGTTTTCCACCTATAATTCATTGTAGTGCTGGGTTTGTGGTCAGATATTGTGTAAATTTTGATTTGTCTTGAAATATCTTCATCTCTCCATCGATGGTGATTGATAGTTTTGCTGGGTATAGCAGCTTGGGCTGGCACTTGTGCTCTCTTAGGGTGTACATGATGTCTGTCCAGGCTCTTCTAGCTTTCATAGTCTTTGTTGAGAAATCGGGTGTGAATCTGATTGGCCTGCCTTTATATGTTACCTGACCTTTTTCCCTTACTGCTTTTAGTATTCTTTCTTTGCTTTGGGCACTTGATGTTTTGACTATTATGTGTCTGGAGGCATTTCTTTTCTGGTCCAACCTATTTGGAGTTCTGAAGGCTTCTATTATGCTCGTGGTCATCTCATTCTTGAGGGTAGAAAAGTTTTCTTCTATGATTTTGTTGAAGATATTTACTGTGCCTCTTAGTTGACACTCTTCTCCCTCTTCTATTCCTATTATCCTTAGGTTCGGTCTTCTCATTGTGTCTTGGATTTCCTGGACATTTTGGGTTAGGAGCTTTTTGTTTTTTGCATCTTCTCTGGCTGTTTTGTCTATGTTTACAATGTTGTCTTCTGCCCCCGAGATTCTCTCTTCCATCTCTTGTAGTCTATTGGAAATGCTTGCTTCTGTGACTCCTGATTTCTTTTTTATGTATTCTACCTCTAGGGTTATCTCTTTTAGTGTTTTCTTTATTGTGTCAATTTCCGTTTTAAGTTCTCTCTCCCATTCCTTCATCTCTTTGGTTGTGTTTTCCTGTGTTTCTTTGAGTTTTTTTTTTTTGTTTCCTCTTTAAAAGCTTCTGAATCTTTTTGCTTTTCCTCCCGTTCTTGTTTCATTATCTCTATCAGCATCTTGAGGTATGATTTCAGGTCTGTGTCTTCTTTCTCTGGAGTGTTTGGAATTCCGATGTTTGCTTTTATGGGAGGGCTGGGTTCTGGTGTTGCCAGGTTATCTTGGTTTCTTTGGGATATACTCTTTCGCTTTCCTCTTGCCATTTTGTTGTCAGTGATATGTTCTTGCCTTTCCCTTGTATCTGGTCTGTGTCCCTGGATCTCCACTGGTCCAGGTGGCAGATGGGTCGAGCCCTGTTCTATGCCTCAGAGTCGCCTGGTGGGAACAGAAGTTCCAAAGTTCTGTTCCTGGTCGCTGGATCAGGCAGGGCAGGGCAGGGCAAGGCAGGGGGTGCACTTTCCATGTTCACTCCGCAGAGTTCTCTCTGCTCCCTGGCAGCCCAGGTCTTCCACCCACCAGTTGCTCAGCCTCTACGAGCCGCCGTTCCGGGTGGCAGATGGGCCAGGCTCCGCTCTGCGTCCTGAAGTCGCTGCAGGGTGGAAACAGAAGTTCCTAAGTTCTGTTCCCGGTAACTAGATCAGGCAGGGCAGGGCAGGTCAAGGCAGGGGGTGCACTTTCCGTGTGCACTCCGCAGAGATCCCTCCGCTCCCCGGCAGCCTAGGTCTCCCACTCACCAGTTGTTCAGCCTTTTCATTTTTGTTTTGTCTTAACTCAGCTTTGTCAGTATAGCTTGACCTATCCACTAAAACTTTGTTTTTACATTTTCAGAAACTTGTTTATATATTTCAAACTTTGAGGGATTTTGACCATCTTTTGTTTCTCAGAATTGGGTGATTAAAGCATGAATTATTTATGACATGCATCTGGACCCTATTTTGGGCTTTCTAGAAGACCAGGTGACTATCAGTTAGTATATTCTGTGTTTTTTTCTGAGAATTACTCTGGGACATTGTTTTTATATGTCAGGCACAGGCAGGATCTGATAGCCTTGGAATGACTGGAAAATCTTTGAGTCTGAGTTTAAATATTTCTGTATCTTTAGGATCTCACATTCTAAGAATGGGGTGTTTTGGAAAAGTCTCAGAGCCACCCAAAACCTTGGTTTTCGGGTTTTTTTTTTTTTTAACATCACCTTATGTTTCTATTTTGTGGCATAGTTTGAAGAATATTGGTATGATGTCTTCTATGAAAGTCTGAAAGAATTCTGCACTGAACCCCTCTGGTCCTGGGATTTGTTTTGCTTGGAAGGTTTTTGATGACTGCTTCTATTTCTTTAGGGGTTATGGAACTGTTTAAATGATTTATCTGATCCTGATTTAACTTTGGTACCTGGTATCTCTCTAGAAAATTGTTCATTTCCTCTAAATTTTCCAGTTTTGTTGAGTATAGGCTTTTTTAGTAGGATCTGATGATTTCTTGAATTTCCTCAGTTTCTCTTATTATAACTCCCCCTTTCATTTCTGATTTTGTTAATTTGAATACTCACTCTGTGTGCTCTAGTTAGTCCAGCTAATGGTTTATTGATCTTGTTAATTTTCTCCAAGACCCAGCTCCTAGTTTTGTTGATTCTTAGTATAGTTCTTTTCGCCTCTATTTGGTTGATTTTTGCTCTGGGTTTGATAATTTCCTGCCTTCTACTCCTCTTGGGTATATCTGCTTCCGGTGTTCTGTCAAGCTGCTAGTGTATGCTCTTGCAAATTTCTTTTTGTAGGCACTCAGAGCTATGAGTTCTCCTCTTAGTACTGCTTTCATTGCATCCTATAAATTTGGGTATGTTATGCCTTCATTTTTGTTAAATTCTAAAGAATCCTTAATTTCTTTCTTATTTCTTCCTTGGCCATGTTATCATTGAGTAGAGCATTGTTCAGCTTCCATGTGTATGTGGGCTTTTTGGGTTTTTTTTGTTTGTTTTGTTTTTTTTTTTTTTTTTGTTTTTTGTTGTTGTTGTTGTTGTTGTTGTTGTTATCGAAAACCAGCCTTAGTTGATTGTGATCTGATATGATGCATGGGAATATTTAGATCTTCTTAAATGTGTTGGGGCCTGTCTTGTGGCCAACTATGTGGCCAATTTTGGAGAAAGTGCCATGAGGTGCTGAGAAGAAGGTATATTCTTTTGTTTTAGGATGAAATGTTCTATAGATGTCTGTTAAATAAAATTGGTTCATATCCTTTGCTAGTTTTGCTTTGTCTCTGCTGTTTCTGCTTCCATGATCTGTCCATTGATGAAAGTGGGATCTTGAAGTCTCACACTATTATTGTGTGTGGTACAATATATGCTTTGAGCTTTAGTAAGGTTTCTTTTATGAATATGGGTGCTCTTGTATTTAGAGCATACATGTTCAAGATTGTGAGTTTGTCTTGATAGATTTTTCTGATAAGTAAAAAGTGTCCTTCCTTGTCTTTTTTCATAACTTTTGGTTGAAAATCTATTTTATTCAATATTAGAATGGGTACTCTAGCTTGTTTCTTGAGACCATTTTTTTTGGAAAGTTTTTCCTAGCCTTTTCCTCTGAGGTAGTGTCTGTCTTTGCCTCTGAGATGAGTTTCCTCTAGTCATAAAAATTCTGGATCCTGTGTACATATCCAGTGTCGTAGTCTTTGCCTTTTTATTGGAGAACTGAGTCCATTGATGTTAAGAGATATTAATGATTTTTCTGTTATTTTTGTTGTTAGAGGTAGAATTATGTTTGTGGGTTTTTCGTCTTTTGGTTTTCTTGCAAAAAGATTATTCTCTTGTTTTTCCTAGGGTGTAGTTTCCTGCCTTGTTTTGGAGTTTTCCATCTATTATCTTTTATAGGACTGGATTGTGGACAGATATTATATAAATTTGGTTTTGTCCTGGAATATTTTGGTTTCTTCATCTATGGTAATTAAGAGTTTTGCTGGATATAGTAACCTGGGCTGCCATTTGTGTTCTTTTAGGGTCGGTATGGTGTCTTTCCAGGATCTTCTAGCTTTCATAGTCTCTGTTGAAAAGTCTGGTGTAATTCTGATAGGTCTGCCTTTATATGTTACCTGTCCTTTTTCCCTTACTGCTTTTAGTATTCTTTCTTGTTTTGAACATTTGCTGTTTTGACTATTATGTGTTGAGAAGAATTTCTTTTCTGGTCTAATCTATTTGGGGTTCTGTAGGCTTCTTGTATGTTTGTGGTCATCTTTTTGTTTAGGTTAGAGAAGTTTTCTTCTATAATTTTGTTGAAGATATTTACTGGGCCTTTTAGTTGAGAGTCTTTGCTCTCTTCTACTCCTACTATCTTTAGGTTTGGTCTTCTCATTGTGTCCTGGATTTTCTGGATGTTTCAGGTTAGAAGCTTTTAGATTTTTGCATTTTCTCAGACTCTTGTGTTAATGTTTTCTATGGTATCTTCTGAACCTGAGATTTTCTTTTCCATGTCTTGTATTCTATTGGTGATGCTGGCATCTCTGACTTCCGATGTCTTTCCTAGGTTTTCTATCTCCAGGGTTGTCTCCCTTTGTGGTTTCTTTATTGTTTCTATTTCTGTTTTCAACTTCTTCACCCTCTTTGTTTGTGCTTTCCTGTAGCTCCTTAAGTGTTCTTTATGGGTTTTCTTGTGTTTCCTCTTTAAGAGTTTCAACATGTTTGTATGTGTTCTCCTGGCTTTCCTGTACTTCTTTAAGTGTATTATTTATGTGCTTCTTGAAGATCTCCATCATCATCATGAAGTATGATTTTAAGTCCCTATCTTGTTTTTCTGGTATATTGTGAAATTTACTACTTGCTGTGGTGGGAGAACTGGGTTCTGATGTTGCCAAGTTGTCTTGGTTTCCATTGCTTAGGTTCTTGTGCTTGCCTCTTGCCATCTTGTTATCTGTGATGTTAGGTAATCTTCTTATCTCTGTCTGGAGCTTGCCTCTCCTGTAGGTCTAAGAGCCCATGGGCTAAGGATGAAGATTGCTCCTGGGTGTTCGGCTGTTTGTGGGCAGGCAGTGAGTTCTTATGGGGGTGACTCCGCTCTGTCTCCATGGACTCAGGTGGGAAAGTGATTGTGAGGCTCTTTTAGGTGCTCAGCAATATGCTCTCAGGCCCTGAGTCCTGATGTTGGTGACCTGGCTCTGTCTCTACCTAACTTGTTTTTGTTCACAAAAGTTTAAAATTACAAGGGGAAAGAAGAGAGTGTTTGAAAGTAGAAAGAGTTTATTACTGCTCCTGAAGGAGAAAAATGGGAGAATAGCATAAAAAAATAGATCATAGTCAGTCATCTCTTAGTCATTTCAACTGAGGAAACCTCAGTTGAGAAAGTACCTCTCCAGACTGGCCTGCAGGCTCAGGTGTGGTGCATTTTCCTGACTGATTAATGTGGGAGGCCAAAACTCACTGTGGTCAGTGCAATCCCTGATCTTCTGGCCCTACGTTCTATAAGAGAGTCCGGTTGAGTAGGCTTTGAGGAGCAAACCAGTAAGCAGCACCCCTCCATGGGCTATGCTTCTGTCCCTGCCTCCAGGTTTCTACAGTGCTACAGTGCATATGAACTGTTGCCTAGAAATGTAAGACAAGATAAACCCTTTCATCTCCAGACTGTTTTGGTGCATGGTGTTTATCACAATAGAAACCCTAACTAAGGCACCTAACTTTTATGTAGGTTCTGGGAGTCAACCTCATGGCCTCATATTTGCACAACAGGTACTTTATCATTTTAGCCATCTCTACAGCTCCCACAACCTAGGTACCATTTTTATGTGCTGTGTGTGTGTGTGTTTGCATACACACTTGTATATAGATCCACTTGTGTGCAGGTGTGCATGCAAACAAAGCTGTTGCCATGAATCCTTCTTTATCACTATCCATCTTATTCTTTGAAACATAATATTTTGACTGATCCCAGAATTACAGGTTGGTATTGTGTCAACTTGATACAAGCTGGAGTTATTACAGAGAAAGGAGTCTCCCTTAAGGAAATGCTTCCATGAGATCCAGCTGTAAGGCATTTTATCAATTGCTGATCAAGTGTGGGAAAGTCCATTGTGGGTGGTACCACCCCTGGGCTGGTGGTCCTGGGTTCTATAAGAAAGCAGGCTGAGAAAGTCAGGGGAATTAATTCTGTAAGAAGCATCCCTCCATGGCTTCTGCATCATCTCCTGCCTCCAGGTTTTTACCCTGTATGAGTTCCAGTTCTGACTTCCTTTGGTGAGCAATGACAATGTGGAAGTATAAACTGAATAAACCCTTTCTTCCCCAACTTGTTTCTTGGTCATGGTGTTTTGTTCAGGAATAGAAACCCTGACTAAGACAGCCCCCTTGCCTAGCATTTACATGGGATCTAAATATTCAAATTCCAGACTTCATGCTTACTAGCTAAGCATCTTATCCAATGGGCCATTTTCCTAGTCCTAACCAAAGTCTCTTTAACACCAAAACATCTTAACATTTAACATCTTCCTACTCCATGTTGCTAATGACTTAATGAGACTGTGTGTAGGTTCATAGCCCACGTCCACTTCCAGAAATCTGCTGCTTCTTCCTCTACAGATGTGTAGGAAGTTTATCATACTGTCCTATCTCAGCTTCCTTCATGGTGCTCTCTCCCAGACAGTTGAATGACTCACAAAAAATAATCACTAGTCCTTTTCCTAACTCCTCCATTGGGGACCTTGTTTTAGTCCAATAATTGGCTGAGAGCATCTGCCTTTGTATTTGCCATGATCTGGCAAAGTCTCTCAGAAGACAGCTACATCAGGCTCCTGTCACCATGTACTTCTTGGCATCCACAATATTGTCTGGGTTTGGATGAGATGGATCCCCAGGTAGAGCAGTCTTTGGATGACCTTTCCTTCAGTCTCTGCTCCACACTTGTCTCTGTAATTTTTTCTGTATTTTGTTTCCCCTTCTAAGAAGAACTGAAGCATCTACTCTTTGGTCTTCTTTCTTCTTGAACGCCGTATGGTCTATGGATTGTATCTTGGGTATTTTGAACTTTTGGGCTAATATCCACTTATTAGTGAGTACATAACATGTGTGTTCTTTTGTAAGTGGGTTACCTCACTCAGGATGATGGCTCCATCCATTTGCCTAAAAATTTCATGAATTCATTGTTTCTAATAGCTGAATGGTACTCCATTGTGTAAATGTATCACAATTTCTGTATCCATTTCTCTGTTGATGGACATCTAGGCTCTTTCCAGCTTCTGGCTATTATAAATAAGGCTTCTATGAACATGGTAAAGTATGTGTCCTTGTTATATGTTGGAGGGAACATCATTTGCATATATGCCCTGAAGTGGTATAGCTGGGGTCTTCAGATAGTACTATGTCCAATAAGGAACCACCAGACTGATTTCCAGAGGGTTGAAAAGCTAAGGATGAGTCGAGAAAATCATGATAACACCTTGGTGGTTAGCTCTTTGTTCTGTCCCATCATCACAAGGCTTTAAACCACACTAACACATGTGTGATGTTGTGTGTTGCCATTGAAAATGTGTATAATACAATCATTTGCTGAAAGTAAAGTCCATATTATCTGACATGAAGCCTAAATAGGATTCCTTACTGCTCCCATAGAGTTCTCTTCATAATTCTCTGAACTGAGAGTAAAGTGAGACTGATCTTCAGAGCTTTGCTCCCTCCCCTCCAGTTCCAGTTCATGGACTGGGTCCTTTCCCTTTGGTTTCTGTTGTACTCACTTACTTATTGCTATGGTAAAACACCTGCCATAAACAATATGAGGATGGAAGGGTGTCTTCTGACTTGCACTTTCAGAATAGTCTGTCATGGCAGGGAAAGACATGACAGTGTAAACATGTATACTACCTATCTGCAGTTGGAAGGCCAAGAAGGTGAATGCTGGACCTCTGCCAGCTGCTTCATGAAATATAAAACCCATGAAGTATTCCTAATACAGCCTGAGAATTTTTCTATTGCTTCTCTTTCATTTTTCCATTTTTATTCAGCTCAGGATGCTGGTGCATGGAATACTGCCCATTCAAGGTGCCTTCAGTTAAACCTTTCAAGACATATTCAGAGGTGTGTCTCCTAGGTGGTTCTATAGCACATGAAATGGACAATGACATCATAGATCTATAAGTAATTATCATAAACTCCTGTAGGATTATGGAAACTCAGAAGGGATTGTATCTCTGACTTTTATTCCTCAGACCAAGAATAAATGTTGAACCACATAAGACATAGGGGTCTACTGAACTGGGTATAGACTGGTTTTCACTGTTCTTCTTTAAAACTCCAGGGAGGAAATAATTTTGTGCATCTACTCCAGAAGTTCAGTGTGAAAAAAAAAAAAAAAAAACATGCTGAAGATGGACATCAGAGCAAGCAGCCTCACCCTGGGGCAGACATGGGGCAGGGCTTGTGAGACTTCCCTACTCTACAGCCCATAGAAGCCCCAAAGAACTAAGAAGTCCCTCTTATCGTTCTGTTTCTTTTCTTGCTTCTTTCAGTAGCACACTGGACGTGCAGATGTAACTGAAGAAATGCAAATGGCTCCCCATTTCTTTCTAGATTCAATGTGAGATATCCCGAGGCACCTGCACAGCCACTGTGCAGATCTGAACTGAACAATTCAAAGCAATCTGAATTTTTGAATATTCCTAATTTCTTACCCCAATTATACCAGGCTCCTGGATTCTTATCAGCCTTAAAAGAGGTAGCTGAATAAGCATTTGAAAGAGTCTGGATTATGTTCATGTAAAAAATAGATAATAATTGGCTCCCAACTTGAGTCAGTTATAAATGCAGAGGTGACCCTGATTAACCAACAGCAGGGAAGCAATTGTATCTTAATTGACTGTGGCAGTCTCAGTGAAGTACTATACTCAGCTTCCTCCATAATGTAGCAGATGAGATAAGCTTTAAAAGAGTCTCTGTTAGTCATCATATCTGTCTCCATACCTCATTTCTTCAAGACGAAAGGAATAATGAGGCCAAAGCCTAACTACAAAAATTTCAAGCTAACTTTAGCTTTAACTTAGTTGTTATAACTACATTATCTGGAGTGAACCTGCCACTGATTAAATTCAAGAGCTAACTCATTTTAGTCTACCAGTCTCTAATGGTAGACACTGTACAGTATAAGCCATACTCAAGCATACAGAACACACAGCTTTGTCTACATACACTATACAACATAATAGAATAGCCCAGAAGCCCAAATTGAGTGAAGACAAATGGTCACAAACACACACACACACACACACACACACACACACACCATCAAAACCTATAAGTACAGCTTTACTTTTTATTGATTTATTTTCTAATCTTCTCTTAAATGTGACCAGTAGGCTAACTGGTTGATTTAATGAAGCTCCAAAACCAGAAGGCTATTCCCATGGATTTCATTTGACACAATATACAACTTTGCCTTATTCTAATTAACTCTTTGGAAGTTTCTCAGGAAGTTAAACAAAGGGTGGGCCTTTTTTTTTCTCACTTTTTTTGCATAATCCGTATCTATGGTGACAGAGGCAAGCCCAGGTTTCTATGTGGTACCAAGCAGCTTGACTCTTGACTCTCATTTTGATATCACAGAAGAATGAAAAGAATTTAGTGTTATCTGCCTCTTTGTTAGATAAATATGTAGATAAAATGTAAAATGTATATTCAGTTTCTCTGAGTTTCCCTGCAGTTCAAAATAATATTATGTTAAAAGTTTTCTTAAGGCAAAGAAATAAATTCTTACAATAGCAAGGTTTTTGTATTTTAAGATTTTCCTTTTATAGTTAAGTAGATTAGTAATCATGGTATGATATTCACGACGTAAGAAAAATATTGCACATAAATTTTATAAGGTCAACAGGTCACTTATGCTTCTTGAAATACTATGCATTTTAATAAGGCAGTTAGGAATGTGATTATTATATAAAGTATACTAAAATATGAAACTATGGAATCTTAAAACCATTGTTAAATTAAAATAACTTTTGTCTAGATAATTGTACATTTAAATAGCTTTTCATTTATATCTTATTTTACTTAATACATTAATTATCTCTACCTCAACACTATATGAAAACAAACATGCTTAACTCCTCTGAATCCTTCATTTAAAAAGAATGCCAGCTTCTTATGTTTGAAGTTTTGAGGATTCTTATGTTTTACATTAAAAAAATGATGAATGTAACACTTATTTGGACTGTATTATGCATATTTATTTTGATTAATTTATTTATTCCAGTAACTTTTGAGGAAGTTACTGTTGTAATAACCAGCATTGAAACAAAGTAACTACAGAGAAGAAAGAGTTTCTGACTCTTGTCAGTACACAGAGCTAATAAGAATTAGTTCAAGACATAAACCCTGGTAGTATACTGCTATAATGTTGCCTCTCAATCTGTCTTTACTGAGCTTTTATGTTTTCTGGATTAAGGTGCATTTATTTCAACATTTGGAGGTTTCTGAGGCAATGTGTCTTGATTTTTTTCTTTAAACCTAGGTGTGTGTGCTAGTAACTAACATACATAGAATGGCTTCTCTCATGCATGTCAGGGCCAAAAAGACAGAGACTAGACACTAGGAAGGTTCTTGAAATGCAGAAAGAAATGGAAAATAAGAAACAACATAAACATAACAGAAATGCAAGCCTAGGATTGGCAATTGATTCTACAGAAAGAAGAAGCACAGTGGTCAGAAACAGAAATCAAAGATTCGTAGATGGGGTCAGCAGGATGCTTCAGCAGGTAGGGCCACTTGCCACAGAGACTTACAACCTGAGTTCAGTCCCCTAGGCTTACGGTAGACAAGAACTGACTTCCATAAATAGTTTCCTGTTCTTCACATCCAAACCATTACACACACACACACACACACACACACACACACACACACACAAACCTAAATTCTTTTTTTGAACAACTTTATTTTAAAAAACAAAGGTAAATGAACAAATTTTAAACATTTTTGCATAAAAATATACAAATACATTTTTGCCAGTGCTTGGCTTTTTTTTCCCAAATGTTTGATAGTGTGCATTCAGGTCTTACTAGTTACAATGAGCATAAAGTACATGTAAAACAGGATGTAACCCGAAATTAGTCAAAGTTTTCTTGACAAACCTAAATTCTATATAAAGTAAGATATCTTTTTAAGATATCTAGAGAAAGGAATTTAGAAAATTTTCAATAATAATAAAATTTCATTGAATAATCTGAAAAAAATAGAGAAATTCATACAAGCAAATTTATAGGTAAATGGTTGTTTAGACAAGGCTACAGATAACACAACAATAACGCATGTATCAATAACCATGCATCCTGTATCTAAAGCATATAGAATTTGAAACATACAGCAAGATAGCTTTAAAACTCATGAGAAAATACATATAAAACTCCATGCTGACCCAAGTTTTTAAGCCAAATGGTATAAATGCTTTTCTGGGGGGAAAAAGTTAATTATCAAAGTTAGTTCAAGAAAATATGGATAAATTGATATTTGTAAAGAAAAGACATGGAGTGTCATCAAAGTGTAGCCCTGAAAATTTAGCTTCCTTCTGTTTCCAAATTGCAGGCAAAGAAATGTTCCCTTGAATATTGTTCATCTTTACGTTGGATACATAGCGCCTCAGTGCTTTGCTGTCAGTATGGGACAAAAAAGAGGACGGAGGGTTGGCTCCGGAGCTCCTACAGAGGCTCCAGGTTCCATTGCTACCACACGTCATCTAGCTCATAGTCACCCTAACTCCAGTGCCCAAGGATCTGATGACCTTCAGCCTCTTCTGATACTTGCACACTTGTGGTGCACATAAACATTTTTTATTTTGTTAAATAAATAACTCAGAAGAACACAAAGGGCAAAAGAATCAGACTCCAGGTGCTGAGGTTTCCAGGTACAGCTCCGTGATTTCCTGCCACTTACTGAGAATCTACACAGAGCTCTGTGTGTGTTTATCACAGTCCCACAGGGGTTGTGAACTCTCAGAGGAGAGGGCATTACACTTCTATGCTTTATTCCCAGGACCAAGAATAAAGCCTGAATGGTATGAGAGGATTGTGTCTGCCGTATGGGGCTGGATATGAACTTATTTAACTTCCAGAAGACAAAGTGTGATGTGAACTCCATCTTGGCTTCTAAAACATTGTCCTTTTCCTGATGTCCTTTTCTTACTTCCTTTTCTTACTTCTGATTTTTCTCATTAAAGTATTGTTTTTATTTACATTGTGTGTGTGTGTGTGTGTGTGTGTGTATGTGTGTGTGTGTGTGTATCACAGTGAGCATGTGGAGATCAAAGGACAACTTTCAGAAGCCAGTTTTCTTCTTCCACCATGTTGGTGCCAGGGATCAAACTTGGGTCATCAGCCTTGGCAGAGCCTGTACTGACTGAGCCACCTTACCAGTCTATCAATTTATAAATGAAATTTTCAAAGGTGTTTTTTGGTAATTTCTCAAGTGTTCGCAGCTAAAATAAATTGGAGCTGGGCAGCGAGCCCCAGCAGATGAACTTCGGAGCTCTGTCAACATTCTGCATCAAATCTAACAAGTGAGTTCAGCAGATAATCCATCTGGTGGAACCCAGAAAGTTGGGCCTCAGAGCCAATAGTGCTCATCCTCATCCAGCTTGAATTCAAAACCAGCTCAGAGGCAGATACAGAAGTCAGGGAGGTAGAGATTGAACTGCCACCTTTCTCATAATGAAGCTGTTGAGGAAAATGGCTTAGAGCCTACCACAATCTAAAGTACTAAATCAAAGCAAGAGAATGACCTACCTACACCCGTTCTAGCCCTTCAACCCTCCTTGAATCCCAGAGCTAGAAAAGTGTAACACGCCCTGTACAGCATGTGAGCCGAATGAACTCCGTGCAGGCAGCAAGACCCAGAGCAAAGATGGCTGAAGATGCGTCTCGTCTTTCCATCATATATCGCCAGCCAGCTGGTTGAGTGAGTTCAGTTCACCTACATGAATGAACAAAGGAAGAGAAAAAATAGTGGTTGTTCTGCAGAGTGCCGCCAGAAAAGAACACCCCAACTCACACCTTTATACTGGACATAGTACCAAGGAGATTTAGTGAACTATTTCTTTATCTTAATTTTCAAATACACAGATGTAAAGTCATGTATCCTGAATTTTAATATAACGAAAGAGGAAACACTGCCTCCTGAACCTGTGATTGTTGAAGGTTGAGTACCATTTCTCTGTGAACGTTTTCTCTTTTAGGAAAATGTGAGTGAATTGCTTCAATGTTTAACCTAATCCCTGGTTTCTTTAACTCTGTTAACTGAATTTGGGAGGCATTTTCCTCCCAAACCAAATAATTGGTTATCTAAGATACCTCTTTAGATGTCATCATTAGAGAACTCCTCTGGTAAGAAATAGAAGTTCTTGACATGCCAGCAACTTCTCAAACAAGTTGCAAGCATCTCTAAGCTAAGAATCTTACCTGCATGACATTTTCCCGTTAGGGAGGCGTGGCACCTGGGACTGGTTCCAACATTGTCCCGTCGGTCCACAGACCACATTCCAACTCTGCCTTGTCTTAGAGTTTTGATCTTATAAATTCTTTAAACAAAACCCTCCAAAAGTAAGAAAGCACTCACTTGATTGCCACCTAACACGTGTCCATCTCATGTTGCTTTCCCCCCAAGTTTCCATATAAAATCCATCTACCAATATGACTCTAGTACTTTCTATACTAACCCAACACATCACAATATGGATGAGCATGGCCTTCAAGCACTTTTTTAAAAGTGTCTGCAGAACTTTTCTGGATTCTGGCATCCTTTGGAGGAGTGATTCCAGGTTTTCTGCAATCTTGCCTTCTGTTCTAGATTAGGTTTCATTGATCTAGGCCAACTTTTCTAATGGAAAAAATAGTTAAAGGCCTTTCCCACATTGCCAAGATTCCTTTCAGGAGCAGGAGCATCTTTACTTATGCTCATTTCCTGTTTTTTGTTCTTGTCTCTTCTGGCCTTCAGGGATCTGATCTTTGCATCTATCATGATCTATCTTCTAAGATCTCAGCCTGTCTATCATAAAGACCTTTCTTTCCCTGTAGGTTTTAATCAGTGTGCCTTCATCATTCATTTTCTATCTTCCCCTACTCCTGGAGCAATTGTTAAATGAGAGCACAGTCTTCAAAGCCCTTGAGCTTTTCTTTCAATCTCTGATTCCTAGTGGTAGGACTTTTCATTGACAATATTTTGGTGGATTTCACTCTAGCTCGACCTAAGAAGAAGTAGTATGCAACTCACAATACACACGTTATGTCACCATCTGTAGTTAGTATGTGCCCTCACCAGGGGTGAGTGCTCAGATACAAAATTACTAAACATTCTACAATTACAAGTCACTATGTCAATTCCATTTTCTGCCCTAAAAGGTGATCATGGATTCTGAACCTATCAAAAAATAATTCTGTCTCCCTGGGCCTGGGCCTGGGACTGGGCCTGGGCCTGGTATATTAAAGTTAGATGATTGCACATGGAACTTGGCAAAACCTGCTTTGCAAGAGGCAGAGCCGAGAAACAATGGTGAAAGCCATCAGCTCGCTGCTATCTAAAAGGCCTTTACCTAAAAGTATACTGGAGTGTGCTTTTCACATTTTGGACTCTATTTCAATATTCTTCTAAGGCAGACAGCTGAAGTCCTGCCTACTCCTAGTTGGAACATGGCCACTGAGTTGTAGACAAAGCCATCATTAATCAGGGAAAAACCTCACAAGATTCACACTTGCCACAGACTGATGCTCAGACACACCAATTAAAAGTTAATAGTAAACCCATAGAGCAGGTTCTCAACCTCCCTAATTCTGTAACCTTTTAATACAGTTCACCATATTTTGGTGACACTGCCCCATACCATAAAACTGTCTTGTTGCTACTTCATAACTGTAACTTTGCTACTGTTAAGAATTGGAATGAAATCACCTGTATTTTGCGGTGGTCTTAAGTTATCCTTGTGATTGAGAACCCAGTGCTTTAGAAATTGATGCCTCCACCTTGAAAACAATTGATTGAAAAGTGTCAAGGGGAGCTAATCATGGTGCAGCAGTTGAGAACACTGGCTACTCATCCAGAGGACCAGGGTTCAGGTCCCAGCACCAACATGAGAACTCATAACCACCTGTAACTCCATCGTCTTAAGAAAAGATGCCTTCTTCTGGCCTCTCCAGGCACTGCACACAGAAGATGTACAGCTGTACATGCATATAAAACACCCAACTGCATAAAATTAAAATTTGTAAAATATCATTTTAAAGAAAAAAACTAAAGAAGCTGTATTATTTTAAGTGAGTTTCCTCCACATGGAAACAACCAGAAAGAAAATTTTCTCCACAAAAGAAAGGACCATTATCATATAAAACTGTGTCAGGAGATGGAAGGTGAGACACAGGGAAACAGCTCTGATATAATGCTGGCAATGATATAATGATCTATTAAAAACTGACTAGAGAAAGTGTGGGGGAAATCACTGATTTTATTTAAAATGTCAACAATTATCAGAATAGCTACAAAGTTGAGACTACATTGAGAAAGGAAAAAAACAGATATATTGGTCTTCCCAAACTTGGGGAAAGGGGCACTAATGCACACACACACACACACACACACACACACACACACACACACACACACACACACTGGCTACCAAGTGTTTGCCACCACATGCCAGGTACTCTCAGTTCATTCACTAACACAGATGAACCTGACCACACAATGCAATCTCTCAGCTATATGTCACCTGTCAGTGTGGTCTTAAAACAGAGTCCTATTAAGAAACACTTAAATTTGGGATTAAATGCATTTAAAACTCTGTGGAAACCGCCACTTGTCTGTTCTTTGCCCCATCCAGGTGGTTGCCACAGAGACAGCCACACTGGATTTAAAGAGGTTCATAGCTTCCCTTGCTGTGTGATATGAAGGGATTTGCTGAGGTTTATCTACGGTACTTGCTTGTCATGCTCAGTTTTGTCAACGTCTGTATGAAGAAAGCTCTCCAGGGATTTTCTGCAGCTTAACTGTGCTGTTTGTGTAGAAGGGGGGAAGTGATCCTAAGAGAGGACTGAAATAAAATGGGGTTCACATATAAGAAAAACTAAAAACATGTGAATTTCACAAAGAAATACTTTGATATAAAGCCATATACACTTACAGATATTTCCCCAGATCGATAATTGAACATGTGGTTTCCGAAATATCTAAAATATCTGAAACATCTGAAGTGCTTTCTGCCTTACTTCTGAATGGGGACCTTAGGGTTTAGCCTCAGCCTTTCCCTGGATACAGGCTTTCTAGAGTGTCCTCATGTTCTAGCACAGCTATTCTCAGCATGGTCATACCACGTGAGCATGCCATCCCAGCTCACAGCTCTGCTTTGGCCTGTCTCTGCTTGGATATCCTGCTAGCATTTCCAATGTTTCCATCCTGACCAGAACCTTTATTTCCATCCTGAGATATGCATTTGGCCCTGTCTTTCCCAATTCAGTAGACAAATTATCACTGATTGTCTTATTTAATCAAGGACCAGCATATTACCTTAGCTCTGCCTAGCTAGTAGAAACAGGGCAATGGGACACATAATATATTTACATGTGTTCTAGAGAACACATTTTTTAAAGATGTAATTAATTTAATAATATTTTACATTTAAATCCCTCCCCATTCAAAAAAATGTGCCACTATTACATACAGATAAAAATTGAGGATAAGTGAGATGGCTCAGTGCATGAAGGTGCTGATCACTAAACCTAGTTCAATCCCTAGGAGTTGTATGATGGAAAAAGAGAATTGTGGCTTATCCTATTACCTCTATATGCATGTTCTGGCAAGCCACCACACACATGTGTAGTAAAATAAAAAGAATCTGTTGCTACGTTCTCACTCTGCAGGAGCCACTCCAGTGTGGAGCCAGGCACCCAGTCCCACACGGTCCTATGGCCTGGTAAAATCATGACTCAACAATGACTTATCAAACATTTATATGTTAAATTTTCAGTCCACAATATATCTAAACAATAAATTTACTGCCAATTAATAAAGATATAAATCTCACAGCTAAACAAGATAAAAAAAAATCTAGTTCACTTTGACCTGATCTATTCTCCTCTGACACCCTCCATCTTGAATCTCTTGCTTTCTCCTTCTCTTCTGCCTTACCAAAAACACCTTGTTCCCACCCGACTCTCTACTGTTCAATCATGTATCGCCTTGACATCAACCTACACACATGCACATAGACAAATAAATTAAAAATAGATAGATAGATAGATAGATAGATAGATAGATAGAGAGATAGAGAGAGAGAGAGAGAGAGAGAGAGAGAGAGAGAGAGAGAGAGAGAGATAGAGCCAGGTTATTGCCATCAGGACTCAGGACCTGTCAGGAACTCTAGGGGCGAAGGTAGCATGGTACTCTCTAGAAACGGGTCCGTTCTTAACAAAAAAAAAAAATTTTAAATAAAAATAAAAATAAATAAAAAATAAAAAGTGAACTACTATGGAAAAAAAAAAGAAAGAAACGGGTTCATTCCAGCTCAGAGAGAAAACCCTGTCACCACCATCAGAACTCGAGACCTACCCACAGACTGCAGAGCACCCAGACGAGCCTCACAAGCACTCTCCCACCTGAGCCCACAGTGAGCCTGCCACACACGCCCCCGGGCTATCTGGGGAGGAAACACCAGAAACTCTCAGGTTGAGGTAGCATCGTGCTCTCTGGAAACTGGCCCCTCCTGGCCCATAGAGAGACCGGGTCAGCACCATCAGGACTTAGGACCTACCAGGAACTCTCAGGTCCCAGGTAGCGTGGTGTTCTCTGGGAACAGGTCCCTTCCAGGCCAGAGAGAGAGCTAGGTCACCGCCAATAGGACTCACAACCTGTTGGCAGATTGATGAACACAAAAAGAGTGTCAGGAAGCACTCCATCCTGAGCCCACTTCCTCTCAACTGACAATCTGGGAAAGACTCTCAGGACACAGGTCACAATGTGCTACCTGAGAACACATTGTACCAGCACTCATCTGTGCCCATGGCCAGAGCCTATCCACTGCCATCAGAACTCACAGACTTCCCACAGAGAGCTGAACACCCATGAGCAATCACCCTCCTGAGCCCATGGGCCCACAGACCCACAGGAAAGACAAGCTCCAGTCAGAGACAAGATCACCTAGCATCGCGGATAACAAGATGACAAGAGGCAAGCCCAAAAACTTAAGCAATGGAAACAAAGACAACCTGGTAATATCAGAACCCAATTCTCCCACCAAAACAATTAGGGGATTTTTCAACACACCGGAAAAACAATATTTAGACTTAAAATCATACTTCATGATAATGATGAATGTATTAGAGAAGTGCATGAATAACTCCTTTAAACAATTACAGAACACTCATAAACAAGTTGAAGCCATTAAAGAAAAAAACACAAAAATCACTCAAAGGGCTACAGAAAAACAAAACTAAACAGGTGAAGGGATTGAAAACAAAAATATAAACAATAAAGAAATCACAAAAGGAGACAACCTTGGAGCTAGAAAATCTTGGACAGAAATCAGGAGTAATAGATGCAAGCATCACCAACAGAACACAAAAGATAAAATAGAGGATCAAAGGGGCAGAAGACAACATAGAAAACATTGACACAACAGTCAGAGAAAATGCAAAAATCAAAAAGCTACTAACTCAAAACATACAAGATATCCAGGACACAATGAGAAGAACAACCTAAGGATAATAGGTGTAGAAGAGGGCAAAGACTCCCAACTAAAAGGCCCACTGAATATCATCAACAACATCATAGAAGAAAACTTCCCTAACCGAAAGAAAGAGATGACCTTGAAAATACAAGAAGCCTACCAAACTCCAAATAAATTGGACCAGAAAAGAAATTCCTCCCGACATATAACAGTCAAAACACCGAATGTTCAAAACAAAAATAGAATACTAAAAGCAGAAAGAAAAAAAAAAAGCACAAGTAACATATAAAGGCAGACCAGTAAGAATTAACCAGACTTCTCAACAGAGACTATGAAAGCTAAAAGATCCTGGACAGACATCATACACACCCCAAGGAGAACACAAATGCCAACCCAGGTTACTAGATCGATCAAAACTCTTAATTACAGTAGATGGAGAGACCAAAATTTTCCAGGACAAAAGCAAATTTACAAAATATCTGTCCACAAATTTGTCCCTAAAAGGATAATAGATGAAAAACTCAAACACAAGAAGGGAAGCTACACCCTAGAAAAAGCAAGAAAAGAATCTTTTGAGAAAACCAAAAGAAGAAAAGCACACAAACATAAGTCTACCTCTAACAACAAAAATAACAGGAAAAAGCAATCACTATTCTGTAACGTCTCTTAACATCAATGGACTAAATTGCCTAATAAAAATACAAAGACTATCAGACTGGATACATAAACAGGATCCAGCATTTTCATACATACAGGAAACTCATCTAAGAGACAAAGACAGACACTATCTCAAGAGTTATAGGCTGGGAAAAAAAACCTTCCAAGCAAATGGTCCCAAGAAAAAGCTGAAGTAGCCATTCTAATATCAAATAAAACAGACTTTCAACCAAGAGTTATAAAAAACGTAAGAAAGAACACTCATCACAGGAAAAATCTATCAAGATGAACTCTCAATCTGGAACATCTATACTCTAAATACAAGGGCACCTACATTCATAAAAGAAACCCTACTAAAGCTCAAAGCATATATTACACAACACACAATAATAGTGGGAGACTTCAACACCCCACTGTCATCAATGGACAGATAATGAAAGAAGAAAATGAACAGAGACATAGCAAAACTAGCAGAGGTTATGAACCAATTGAATTTAACAGACATCTATAAAATATTTCATCCTAAAACAAAAGAATATACCTTCTTCTCAGCACCCTCTCCAAAATTAACCTTATAGTCAGTCTCAAAACAGGCCTCAACAGATACAAGATCATCTAAATACTCCCATGCATCCTATCAGATGGATGGAATAAGGCCATCATAGGGGAATACCAAGGCACTGGGGTAGAGAGGGTGATTTGGAGTGAGTGCACCTTCGTGAAAACAAGTATGGGAAAGGGGCCATGGAAGCAGGGTGGGCAAAGGGGATAACATTTCAGATGTAAATACAGAGAGTATCTAATAAAAATAAATAAACAAATAAATAAATAACAAATGTAGTAAAATGTTCATACTTGTTTTATGTGTATGTTTTGCCTACAAATGTGCTTGTGGACTGTGTATATTCGTCTGTGGAGACAAGGTGACAGCATTGAATCCTCTTGAAACTGGAATTAGAGGGTGCCGAGACACCATGTAGGTGTTCTGAGAAAGCAGTCAGTTCTCTTACCTGCAAAGCCGTCTCTCTAGCTCAGTAAAATCTATTCAACAGAGATACTCTACCTTCTTTGATTATGGAGTCTTAACGTCCACAACACACAGTAGGGTGAACATTACAGTCTCGATTCGTGAAAAATGGACAGAAATGGTGCTACACATGATCAAGTCATACCTCGCTGAGCAAGAGAGGGACTAAAGGACTGTGTAGCCCAGTAAACACTGTAGCCTTTCCATATAGAGTCCCTGGAGGTAGGGGCTCTGCCTTAAATGAAAATAAAACCATTCTCACAAAAGCCATGGTCTCAAGCCTCTTTGTCTCATCTCCTACATTTCTTTTCTTTTTCCTTAAATGTTCATGTTTTAAATCTTACACCTATGGGGGAAAGTGAGAAAATGTGTATTCACTTTCTACACTTTTATTCACATAAGTAGGCTGAGCCTTCACTCTGAACACATGACTAGAAGCCTGAGCCTGATGCATTGGAATTTTAAATTCTGCCTCCATTATTTTTTTTTTTTTTTTTTTTTTGGAACTTGGCAATCAGATTTGCGGCCCATCCTCCCCTCTGCCACATCCACATTGATAATGTTTTCCCTTTTCTGAGTGCTTTACATTTTACTCAACCTTCCTGGGTCTTGTTTTCATTTTCCACAGATAGAAAAAAACATGTAATGCCTGCCTTATGTGTGGTAGTGGAATCAGAGAGGAACCAGCCCAGGCAGTGGTCACTACTCTTCCCAAATTCTCTCCTTTCCAAAAGCAATGTGCTTTTCATTGTAACATAAATGGCTCCTTGTCTGGATGTAAAATTAACACTGAATCTCAGATGTATGTTTGGTTTAATGGAGTTCAAAAATCCAAAGTTTCACTTTCATTCCTCAAATGTGAGAGCGCCATCTGGTGACCAGCGCATAGAACATAATCTGTGGCTAAGCAGTGCTTTTCAATTTGTGGGCCATGAATTTAAATGTGGGGCAGAAAGTGAAGAGGAGAAAAGAGAGAAAGAGGAGGGAAGGAGGGTTAGAAAGAAAGAAACAGATTCCGTAAGAAGATTTTATTGAACTATTTACTAAATGCATGTGTAAGTACATTGGATGTGATATAAGGTTTATTTTGAGAGTGGGTAATCTTTGAAACTCTCAGAGCATCCCTGTTCTGAAAAGCTCAGTGAATAGCAAGGCACCGCAGGCACTGGACTTCATCTGAGCTGAACATCAGCATCCCCACACCCGTTTAGCTCCTCCTCCAGAGGTTCTTGTTTGTTTGGACCAGAGGTGTGACACGGGCATCATGATTTTAAAGCCTACTTAGATAATTATTTGTAACTAAAGCCACCAACACCTAAAACTAGAAAAGACCTTAGAGTTGATAACCACTCCTCAGTGTAAATCACACACTAGAAATATGACTGGTCATCAGTGGGAAAATTGTCACGAATGACTTTGATAATCATTTCAAAACATGTCATTCCACATTTAGATTCCACACATACGTCATCTCGTTAGTTGGAAGGCACTTTTGAAAGGAAAAGATGGGCAAAGGCTATGATGTGGTGACAGTCTGATCTCTGAGCCAATAATAGGTTCTCTTTTGTGTTCCAGTGAAGTAAGTTTATGAAACTTATTGGGTGGGTTTTTCACTTGCAATTAATTAAAATCAGACTCTGTGTAAGCGCCAGTGACTCTCTGTTTATTTCCCCAGCGTGTAGTTTAGAGGTGTTTAATATTTCATCCCTGTGAACGATGAGATCACTTTCACGTGTTACTTACTCAGTCACAAACTGCATCTGTACACTGCCACTTGCCAACAACTAGGGAAACATTTGTAAGGGCCGTTCAAACCCCACAGCCTAGAACCATGATAAGTACGGAGCGTAGTATCCATGCTGAAGGACTCTGCTATCTTCTAAGGGGAAATGCATGTCGTTTCACAATGGAAAGAACAAAACAACCAACAACAGCACAGCCAGGCAGTAAGAATGCACAGTAACCCCCTACTCACCCACAGTCCTGGGGATTTGGTTACCAGCAGTCAGCCACAGGTGGAAAACATTAGTACCCATCTGGTTCTCTTAAGAAAGAAGCCACATTCGTGTAACTTTGATAAAATTATAGTATTTTAACCATCTTATCGGATCGTTATTCCCTCATTGAGCCTAATTTTCAAATCAAACTTTATCACAGGCACGGATACGCGTGAAGACGCATCACAGAAAGAGGCTGGTTCCCCTGTGCTTTCAGGCATCCCCTGGAGGGGAGGGGGTGGAGAGGAAGTACAGCCTTGTCTCTGTTACTCTGACTAAAACACCGTGGGAGACACAACTTAGGGGAGCAATGGTTTATTTTTAGTATGCTTGTCCAGGGTAAGGTCCATCACTGAAAAGAAGTCAAGGCAGCAGGAACCCGAAGGAATTAGTCACAACCAAGGTCAAGAGCACAGTGAACATGCCTAGCTAGATTTTTAAGGCAGGAGGAAGTAACAAGAAGGAAGCAGGGATGGTCATCTGTGTTCTTCTGGACCTGGACCATGATGTGAGCTCTGTGCAGCTTTGCTTTCACAGTAATTGCTCTCCCAGAACCTTGTGCTCAGGAAGATGCTAAGCAAGTTGCTCAGTAGTAGGCAGTTTATTTACCTACTGTTGGTTGTTGTTGTTTGTTTGTTTGAGAGGAATCTCACTGTGTATGTTAGATTGACCTTGAACTCCTACAGATCCACCTACCTCTGGCTCCCAAGTGCTGGGATCAAAGGTATGCACAAATACACCTAGCTATTTCTAATCTTCTTAAAACTAAAGCCAGTCTCTCTCTCTCTCTCTCTCTCTCTCTCTCTCTCTCTCTCTCTCTCTCTCTCTCTCTCTCTCTCTCTCTCTCTCTCTCTCTCGCTAGGCTGGCTATGAACTTGTGGACTCATACATATCATCCTGACCCCATTCTCACTCTGTCATAGAAGTATCTCCAGCCATCCCTAAGCAACCAGCTAACTGACTAGCCCAAGTGAGTAGGCACTGGTTTCCCTTTCTGGAACAACTGGCAGCAACCCACAAAGCCATCAAAAGGGAGAAAGGCTGGCCAAGAATGTTGGCCTTGTTTCTTAGAAAACAAAAGAGCCACTGCATGCTAGCAGCAAACATCCTGGAAAAAGAACCCTGACCTTGATTATAATCAGCTAAGATTGGATTCACAGAAAACTGCCTTTCAGACTGTGAATAATCTCCATTTTGCTGGCCTTTGGTCATAACATTTCTCTATCAGAAATTCTCCAAAGAAAACTGCTGGCCATAAAGCAAAAGTTTTAAACCCATCCTCTAGGAATTTCAGCCATCTTAATTTTTTAAATCAAAGCCTCTTGTTACTTCCTGAACACTATACTACCCAAAACATAACTTGGTTAAACAATAAGTATCTTTCAATAGAGGTTCAAACTTGAAAATGCCCAGAGAAGATAATGCCACGATATATAAACACAAAGCAAACGTGCACACGACCCCAGAGGTGAGACAGCCTCTGCATTTTAATGTTTTTATTAAAAGACTTTATTAAAATGCTGAATTCTGCAAAGCAGCTAGCACTTCACTAGCTTGAGTCTGGGGTTGACTGGCTCCCATCTGCAGCTTTCACAGCTCCTAACATATCCAGGACTTTGGGAGCTCCTGCTCTTTCTGTGCTTTTCCTCTTTACCTACATCTGGCTCTTAGGTCAGGTCTTATGTCTCCATAAAGGTCAGATCCATGCCTAGGGCTACTTGGAACTGATGTGATTCCTTTGTTCCTTTAGGCAGACATGAATTCAGTACTTTGATAAGGAACTATAAAAAGAATAGTCCTTCAAACATGAGTATTGCTTCTTCCAAACACCCTCTGATAAAGAAATAAAACGGTGTGACTTGAGAGGGAGAAGCATGCTGTGCCACCTTGGAGCCGTTGACATGAGTTCAAATCCTGCCTGCCATGTCCTTTCCTTACACTACTTGAAAGAGTATATGGTCCCTTCTCATTGTTATTGAGTCAGGATCTGCCTTCAGTATGAGACTACTTCTTGCTAATATTTTCCTTATCTTATGCCTTCTGTTCATGTGATTAAACAAGCCGTCACAATAGGAAAAGCAAACACATTGCAAGAGAAATAACTAAATACTTTATAGCCAGTATAGATGCTAGAAAAAAAAATCAGTTCTTGATACATACAAGCTGGTAAAGCATCTCTTTGGCAGAAATGAGCTTTTTTTTTTTTAATAGTACAAGTTTCTCCCATTTAATTAACAGCAGGGCCATATACTAGTCAGAGCACTGTTGTCTGCAATCACCACCAAAGCTAATCCTGAGGACAATGACAAGAGCAACCTAAGCATGAACCTAGGAATGCTACGCCTGCCTTGTTATGCTCATTTCCTCAAAACATTATGCACAGCAGGATCTTCATAGGCCAAAGCCAAACAGAATCCCAAGAGAGAGAAGGCACAAAATTCCGCCACTAGTTGAGGAGCTATAATATTTGATATAACCAATATCTGGGTGGTAGAGAGGCAGTTTTCTTTAAGGGTGTGACCCCACATAGGTCAACCTCATTCCAGAGTATAACCCGCTTGCAAGAATAGCTGGTTAATAGAAATTGGACTTGGTGAGTTTGGGAAAAAAGAAGAAGAATCATAGCTGGGTAGGAAAGAGGGTAACAGCAGATAAGGTAGATGTGGGAAGTGTTGGGGGGTGGCCATATTACATTGTACCATTTTTCAAAGAATTAATAAAAATACAATTTTTAAAGCAAAAAAAAAAAAAAAAAAAAACATTATGCAGCAGCCTGGGTTCCTCCCATGAAGCTTTCACTTTATTTCTTCCCTGACCCCTTCTCCTTTTCCTGGCCTTCATAGACAGAGAAAAAGTTTGCTCCTGACTGTCAGGGTGGTGGCTGCCCAATATGGAACCCAAAGGGAACTCTCCTTTGAAATTTCTTGGTGGAGGTAACTCAGCTGAGGACCTGTAAGGGGTGGGTGGACTTGCATCCTTACTTACTTCACTGTGTTCCTTCTTTAATAGTAGCATCTTTCTCAGAGAATTCCTGCTTCTGTGGACCAGAAAGACCAGGCCCATCTTAATCAAATGATTATCCCCTACATCCACTTGAAAGTTGTCTCTCCTGGGTACAGGCTCTCAGATCTGCCCTAGTAAATAGTCCTGGTCAATTCCTAGGTTTTCCTTCACCCAGTTCCTGGGCTGCTGACCGTTGGCCTTCAGAGCAGACACTTGAAGAACCTTAGCCAATCACCTGCCATCTGTATTCATCCTACTGGAATTCTCCATTTTGACAAAAAGCGGTGTTCTCTATTGTCTTAATTGGGACTTCTACCCCAGGACCATCTTTTACCCAGCTGCTCACCTCATTTTCATTTGTTGGGCATCTCCCCAGCCCTGGCAGGCAGCCTTCTTAGTCCCATCACAACCACTGGAAATGGAGGGCCAGAGCTAGAGCTCAGAGGTTCAGCACTTAGCCAGCAATGTGGGGCCCTGGGATCCATGCCTAATCCTAAGCATGCTTTGCCTAGTCCTTAGGGGCTTTTCACTCTTTCTGTTAAGGTCCCCCCACCCACCATGTTGCTGCCTGTCTGCTATAGAGCTGACCTCCATTCCTGTTTAACTCAAATGACAGAGCATCTTCTATCATATCCCTTCTCCGGACAACTGTCAAGATTTATAGCTTGCCTGCCCTGGGATTTTTCTTTTAAACTCTAATAAAATTGTCCTCAAGCTAGAGAGAGAGAGAGAGAGAGAGAGAGAGAGAGAGAGAGAGAGAGAGAGAGAGAGAGAGAGAGAGAGAGAGAGAGAGAGAGAAATGCCTGGAAATGGGCTGTTTGTCAACACAGTTTGTCTAACTACTCAGTACTTAAGCCCATGGGAAGCTCACATTTCTCATGTCTCTTATCATACAGGTCACTAGTCACCAAAGCACTGAGTGTGCTGTTTAGGAGAGAACTGTCCTCAGGCCACTGTCCTCATATGTTCTCTAGAGTCACAGACCCTTCTAGAGATCCTGGGGCTACATCTGGGGTTCTCCAAAAATTTGTTTCCCTGTCTGATCTCTTCTCCACTCAGCAACACCTCCACATCACCCACACCCACCCCTGCATTCATGAGGATTCTCTGAATTTCTTTAACTCATCAGGTAAGCCTCCCCTTAGTCTCCACAGGAAGGCTCCTTTGATGCAATTCAGGATGCAGGAAAGGTCTTCCAATTTGAGAAAAAAAGAGGGCCTCCACCAAATCCCCCCTCCACACACACACACACACACACACACACACACACTACCACCACCAAAGTCCCATTAAAATGTCTCTTCTCCTGTTAAACTGGGTTGATGTGAGGGGTTGGAGAAGACAACACTAAGAATAGGGTTGGGGATTTTATCCAGGGCAACCCCTCCATCATGTCATAAGGCCAATTATCCCCTGCTCACTGAAAAAAATCCTGATCTATTACCAAAATCCTGTGGTGTTTAGTTTTATGGGCCACACTGACATGTCATAGCAAGGTCAAGACCTTGATTCAGTCTCCAGTTTTGGTTTTTAAGTACTGAACAGTTTATACAAATATTTGATCAAACTGTAGTGCAGCCATCGCTGTGAAGGTGTTGTTTAGAATACAATAGACTTGGCATCCTGCACACTACCCTTGATAACATGCATCAGCTGAGGGCTGGGGAGACAGACTGAGGTCCCCAACAATAAGGGGTATCTACCTGAGCAAGCCAGCTCTTATCCCATGGAGCTCTACCTGCCCACTTACCACTTGACTTCTCTGTCCCACAAAGCCCACTAATAACACTAGCAAAATATTTTAGAAAAATCCTAAATACATGGATGTACATATCCCATTTTCCCCCCTCAGGGGAATCTTCAGGATCACAACGATGTTTTTGCATTTCACATGGATTTGTCCGAAGACTTATTTGGCTCAGCATAGCTGCTGATTACCTCAGGCAGTTGGCAGATTCCATCTATCATGAACAATATCTGTTTATCAGTACCTGGAGTATTTCTCAGGATTTGGTGGATAAATCAGAGCTGCCCCCAGGGTAATAGCACATAGAAATGAAAAGAATTTTATACAGTCACATGTACTGTCTATCTGATTGTGGGTGCCCACAATCCAAGGTGCCTTACCCAAATTGGAAATTAAATCTATCATGCTCGGCCCCGGGATTTCTTCTAGTGCCACCCAGACCTATCTTTGGGCACAGGAGTAATGTGTCTGGTGCTAGAGAGAGAGTGATTTCAGAGCCTGTCTTACCAATTCCCCAACTTTTTCAGGGTACTTTGATACTGCCGTTGGCTCCCTGTAAATAGAGAGTATTTTCATTAACTGTAAGTCAAAGAAATTGTGGTTTTCAGCCTGCTTTGCCAGATGCTTGTCCGTAGCAACCTGTTATGCTGGGAACAGTGCCTGTCCCACCCCTCACTATACTGCATGTTTCTGTTGCTCTCTTGTCTACTGCCTCTAGGTTGTATATCAGCCACACTATGAGCATAGAAGGGCTTCATCACCAACATCCTTTGGTGAAAGCATATCTTCCCAATTAATTCCTAATTGAAGACAGACCTCCTTTTGCCCAGAAGCACAGCCTGTGCTGGAAGCACTCCGAAGTTTAATTCCATAATTGAGCAAATGGCACAGTTTCATCAGCACTGTTTCTAATTAAAAGAGTTCACATTTACTAAATGTTTGCTATGAGCAAGGCATTGTTCAGACTACTCCATTCAAAGAACTTACTAATCCTCATAAACCTTGAAAGATTAGCGAGGTAGTAGTAACACCACTGGTTAAACCTGGCACCAAGAGCAGCCAAGGTCACCCAGCCACTGTGGAAAGGCTTCAGATTCTAGCAATTTTACCACCCATGCTCTTTACCATGGCATGTCACCCTCCCAAAAGAACATCATGTCTGGAGATTTGCTGTGTCTTCTTGGCCTGTTCTACATTTTTCAGATTTTGGGGTTATTTTTACTAATTGACACTAAAATAGGCAAAAGCTTACTAGATAAGCTACAATATGCTGAAGGCAAAGGACTGTCTCAGAAATGCTCTCAATAGATGTGCTTGGACTAAAGCAGAACGTTTAACTCAGGGCATCCTAGGTGTCAGGATGAAGAAAAATGAGTAAATTTACTATATCTCATCACATAATAAAAAGGAGCCTTGGTACTTTGTAGTAGAAAGTGGCTGAACTGTCAAAGGAATTTGTGTTTTGTTTTTTTAATGCTGTGTTTTTCAGCTGTGGGTTTATAAACAATGTAGATGTCCACCTTTAAAAAAAAATAAATGGGCCTCCAATTGCACCCAGAGCTAGGGCTGGCTCATGGCCATCAAGATTCAGAGCCTGCCCACAGAGAGCCAAACACCCAGGAGCACTCTACCTCCTGAGCCCATGGGTGAGTTCCCACTTTATTTCCACTGACTATCCAGGGAGAGGGCTCAGATATGCAGTGCTGCCTGGGACCAGACACTTCTGGCCTTCATCTGTGTCCAGAGCTACAGCCGGCCTACTGCCATCACGGCCTACCCACAGTAAGATGAGTACCCAGAAGCATTCTCACTCCTAAAGCCACAGGCCCACAAGCCCACAGGAGAGACAAGCTCCAATCAGAGACCACAAGATCAACTAGCATCACAGATAACAAGATGGCAAAAGGCAAGTACAAGAACCTAAGCAACAGAAACCAAGACAACCTGGCAACATCAGAACCCAGTTCTCTCACCACAACAAGTAGTAGATATCAGAAAAACATACCTCACGTTTCTTAAAATCATACCTCATTATGACGATGGAGGGCTTCAAGAAGTACATGAATAACACCATTAAAGAAATACAGGAGAACACAGGTAAACAAGTGGAAACCCTTAAAGCAGAAAAACAAAAGAACACAAAAGTCTTTTAGAGAATTAGAGGAAAACACTAGCAAAAGATTGCAGGAATTGAAGGAAAACATCCAATATTTAAAAATGAAAATAAGGAACAGTAAAGAAATCACAAAAGGAGACAACCCTGAGGATAGAAAACCTAAAAAAATAAATAAATAAATAAATAAAAAATAAAAAAAAAAATCAGGAGTCATAGATGCAAGCAATAGGAAGAGAATACAGGAAATGGAAGAGAGAATCTCAGGGGCAGAAGAGGCAGAAGATACCATTGAATACGTTGACACAACAGTCAGAGAAAATACAAAAAACTAAAAAGCTCCTAACCTAAAACATCCAGGTTATCCAGGACGCAATTAGTAGACCAAACCTGAGAATAATAAATGTAAAGAGAGCAAGGATTCCAAACTAAAATGTCCATTAAATATCTTCAATCAAATCATAGAAGAATTTGTCTAAACTAAAGAAAGAGATGACCATGAAAATACAAGAAGCATACAGAACCCTAAATAGATTGGACAAGAAAAATAAGTCTTCCTGACATATAATAGTCAAAATACCAAATGTACAAAACAAAGAAAGAATGCTAGAAGTAGTAAGGGAGAAAGGTCAAGTAACCAAGATATTCAAGGACAAGACCAAATATATAATATCTGTCCAAAAATTTAGCCCTACAAAGGATAATAGATGAAAAAATCCAATAGAAGGAGGGAATATACACCCGAAAGCTTAGGAAAAGCAAGAAAGTAATTTTCTTGCAACAAACCAAATAGAAAATAAGCACAAAAATATAATTCTTCCTCTAACAGCAAAAACAACAGGAAACAGCAATCACTATTCCTTAATATCTTTTAACATCAATGAACAAAATTCCTTGATAAAAAGACATAGACTACCACAGTGGATATGTAAACAAGATAAAGCATTTTGCTGCATACAGGAAACTCATCTCAGAGACAAAGAGAGACACCACCTCAGAGTAAAATGCTGGGGAAAAAATTCCAAGCAAATGGTTCCAAGAAACAAGCTGGAATAGCCATTCTAATATTGAATAAAATAGATTTTCAACCAAAAGTTATTTTGAAAAAGATAAGGAAGGACACTCTTTACTCATCAAAGAAAATATCTATCAAGATGAACTCTTAATCCTGAATATCTATGCTCCAAATACAAGGGCACCCACATTTATAAAAGAAACTCTACTAAAGCTCAAAGCATATTGCACCACACACAATAATAGTGGGAGACTTCAACACCCCACTCTCATCAATGGAGAGATTATGGAAGCAGAAACTGAACAGAGACACAGCAAAACTAGCAGAGGATATGAACCAATTGGATTTAACAGACATCTACAGAACATTCCATCCTAAAAAAAAAAAAAATCTTCTCAGCACCTCATGGTACCTTCTCCAGAATTGATCATATAGTCAGTCAGAAAACAGGCCTCTACAGATATAAAAAGATTGAAATAATCCCATCCATCTGATCAGGTCACCATGAACTAAGACTGGTCTTCAATAACAAAAAAAACAAAAAACAAAAACAAAAAGCCCACTTACACATGGAAGCTAAACAATACTCCACTCAATGATAATATGATCAAGGAAGAAATAAAGAAAGAAATGAAGTTTTTTTTTTTAGAATTTAATAAAAATGAAGGCACAACATACCCAAACTGATGGAATGCAATGAAAGCAGTACTAAGAGGAAAACTCATAGCTCTGATTGCCTCCAACATCAGTCTCCACACTGCCCTCTCCCAAGCAGTAGCTTAAATCTATCATGCTCAGTTCTGGGTTTCCTCTGCTGTCACTCATATGTACTAAGAATAAATATAATTCCTTAAGTCCTTCACTATGGTCTGTACCACACATCCTTGCTTAGATGTGGAGAGACCCAGGATCTACTCTTAAGCTGGTGGAAGCAAATGCCCTGGGCTGGGTGGGGCCTAGAGGACAGATGTGCCAGAGATTCAGAAGTAAGACCTACTCTGAGCATGCCTGCCCCAAGGTTGCCACTCTCAAGCTTCAGGACACCCTTTTTCAGCTCCTCCTGCCTTCTAAATCAGCAGGTGGTGGGGTCACTGAAACTAAGCATGGTGATAGAATCTATATCTTCAATCATCTCAAAACTTGGAAGCCTTGGAAACTGAGTCTAAGCAGACACATATGGGCAAATTGCTTCTCTTGAAGTTCTTTATCGGTTTGCTGCCCATGTATTCTAATAGTCCCAGTGTTCATCTCCGAACATGTTGCTATCTGTCATGTACATTGTGAGAAATGAAGAAACTCAAAACTAATAGTTCAATTTCCCTGGCAATTCTTCCTGTGGGAAGATGAAGAGAAATTACCTTTCTGGGTTGTGTTTGGGGGCTTTGGGTTCATTCAGCACAGATTTTTCCCATGTTCCTTTAGCTGTTAACCTTGGTGGGAAGAAATTGCTCATCCATGTCAGAAAATTAGAGTGGTGGCATTTATTTTCTCCCAGAAATGGAAAAGAGTTCTTCATTTTCATCACTTCACTTGGAAGGATCGTTTCTTTCAATGAACAGTCCTGATGTTTTCCAAGGTTTAAGAAGCTAACTAAGAATACTCAATCTTGTGGCCATTAGAACATCATAAACATGGTGGTCTGTACATACAGTTAATCATAATTCTTGAAATGAGAATTAGAAGATGTATGCCTTTGCTTGAAGAACAATAGCTCTGGGTTGTTTTGGTGTTGTTCTGGTTTCCTAAAGTTATGCGTAAAAGTGTGATCATATGAGCCTTCCATGTCAGCATCTTGAAGGAGTCAGTGACCTGTTTCTACAATGGCTGACTTGTACATACTCAACAAAAGATGGGCATCATGCCTTTCAAGAGTGGTTGACCTCATAATCCGAACACCTCTCAGAGGTTCCTCCATCTTTCGGTGTCATTACATGGGAAATCATCATTCAGCATGAGTTTTAGTGAATACAAACCACATTCAAATGTATCAACACATGGGCTGTTTTCCTGCTTTCTTGAGAAATGAGAGAAGTGGTTACCAGCTCATTTCCTACTTGAGGAAATCTCATCCCTTTAAACCCTGTTTGCTGACGTTCTTTGTGCTAGGGAAAGCATGGACATATGCCAAAGATTCCACCTCAGCCTTGAATAGTGCTGTGATTTGCTGAGAAAAGCCATGTGTTAGCATTTTGCCAGGTTTCTAGCAGTTTATCAAAGGTACCTCCTATTTCTTAACGGTGAAGTTTTGCTAGGCTACTGACTTCACCTAAAAGGTCTATTTTCAATCTAAGCCTACCCTAGTGGGGCTCATTTATTCAGGACCCCTTCAAGTTCTGTTTCCTTCCTTACTGTTCCTTCTGTTGATTTTATTTCCCCAAAGACCATGTGATACCTCACTGAGTCCAATGCTCTCTTTGTGTCTCATAGCTATTCATCTATGTCTTCTCTTCTTTCCCACCAAACCTGCATCCCCACAGGTCACTATAATTATTCACAAATAAATGTATAACATCCTGTCCTCAGTGTGAAGCCTTGTGGAGGTCTCATGCTCATAGCAATGGCCCTCTACCTCTATGAACCCAGATTATGATAACATCACTCCTTCGCAACACATTTACCTGTGTGGCTGGGATCAGAGGGGTACTTGTTTGCAGCATACAGAATTGTCAGGGAGAAGAAATCTTAGCTTAGATTGTTTAGAGTAACTGTAGATCTCTATAAGAAATGGTTTTCTTTAAAGGGTTGCCCATTTTTGAACATGAAATCTTTTTTATCCAGTATAAGACAATTCATTTTTCAGTCTAATAGGGGATCATTCTTGCCTAACAGATGACCACCAGAATATTTTTTATTTAATTAAAATATAATTATGGGATGGAGAGATGCTCAGCAGTTAAGATCACTAACTGCTCTTCTAGAGGTCCTAAGTTCAATTCCCAGCAACCACATAGTGGCTTACAACCATCTGTAATGTGATCTTATGTCCTCTTCTGGTGTGTCTAAAGACACGTACAGCATACTAATATACATAAAATAAAATAAACAATATATATATATATATATATATATTACATCATGTTCACCTTACATGTCCTCGTTCTTACCTTCCTCTAACCATTCCACTCCCTCACAAGTTCATGCCATTTTCTTCTTAAACATTGCTATTATCTATACACATAAATACATACATACATACATACATACATACATACATACATACATACATACATACATACACACACACACACACATACATACAACCTGTTGAGTTCATTCAGGTTTACCCACTCACATATGTTTCAAGGTCAGACCACATGATATTAACTAATTACTTAGAGTGACCATCCCTGAGGAAGACTAATTATCCCTCTCTTAGCTATTGTTAATTGCTTTTAGCTCTACATCAAGAGATGGGCCCTGTGACAGTGCCTCTATTTATGTTGAAATTTTTAATGAAATGAGATAGAATAGAACAGGACAAAACAGAGAAACATATCAATAGCAGAGAACACAATTAATCTCTGGGAGAAGTGATTACTGGACCTCTGACCCCAGAATTTTTGATTCTATAAGCCTGCAGTACTGCAGTAGAGACCAACACTTTCCCTTCTTACATGTATGTATTTGTGTGTGTGTGTGTGTGAGAGAGAGAGAGAGAGAGAGAGAGAGAGAGAGAGAGAGAGAGAGAGAGAGAGAGAGAGAGAGAGAGAGAGAGAACATTGTGGCAACCCAAATGAGTTCCATTCAGTAGCTCTGGCTCAAAAGGGTTTGAGAGCCATTGCTCTACCTCACAGATTGTAGCATGTGGTCTACTGAGGGCCTTGGTGTTCTGACAGCCTTCATCTCAGAATAATTTAGCATCTTGTCAGGTTGGTGGGAAAATATCATAGTTATGTCATCTGATAGATAGATAGATAGATAGATAGATAGATAGATAGATAGATAGATAGATAGATAAAAATAAACTTGGGAGAAAGGAGACGGGTCAGTGACTAAGAGCTTGCAAGCATGAGATTGGATCCTTAGAACGCACATAAAAATAAATAAAATAACTTCCCACATATACAACAAAGATAAATTACCTCTAAATGACTTTTTAATTTTCACTGTACATGATGTTGCTGTTAGATCCCCTAGAGCTGGAGTTACAGACACCTGTGAGTTGCCATGTGGGTACTAGGAATTGAACCTGTGTCTTCTGAAAGGACAGAGGCTTAGCTATTAAGCCATCTCTCCGGCCCAATAAATCACCTCTGTAGTCTAGGTAACTATACTGGAGCCCTGAATCTCACCCTCTCAAATGTCCAATCACACTCAATCTCTAACTCTATGGGAGCTGGTATGTTGAGGTCCTCAGGACCTGTTTGAACTTATAATGAAAGACTGCTAGAAGCCGACACAAGGACAGTGGGAAGGTAACAAACAGCTCATGGATTGACATTTTCAAAAGAAGAACAACATACAAAAGAATTGAATCAGCATATTATACAACACTAAATTATTGATTAATCCATCAATAATGCAAAAGAGCCAGGCCCGACAGAGTATTTGTGTGTCAGCCTTAATTCTGAGTCTCTTATTTATATCATTGCTGCTGATAGACACGACGACCCTTAGCCTGGCTCTGCTGCAATCAGCACATTGCACTGTGGAGAGGTTAAGCAGCTCATCTGAAGTCACTCTGCAAAGATCTTTTGCTTTAACCACTGTTAGTATCACCTTGTTTGTGAGTTGACCTATACCCAATATCTTCTACTTAAGAGACAGTGTATAAAAGACACTAACTTCCTATCAACCACGATCCATGTGGCTGCTCCTGCAAGCTATGGCCTGAGTGATGTGCTGAAACTCTCTCAGCACTCTATGATTTCTTCAGTCTGTTCTCCTTGGGGTCTAGGCATCCCATTAGGGTGCTATACCACTCTCTACATTCTGCCATGTTCTTCTAGAGGCTCTGATAGATCCCTTGTTCCACAGGGTAATAATAGCATGGGTAGGGATATGATACTTTCTCATCTGATCTTTTGCCTTTAAAGTCTCTTACCCCTTGTCTGCAGCTGTGCCCATGAGTTGCAGAGACACTATCCTCAGTGTCCTTGTGGTCCTTTGGGATGTAAGTGGGGGTGAGCAATGTAAATATTTTGGCTTCAAACTTCCCAACCCTTTTCCAGAGTATTTCTGCTGTTTGTTGTGGCTAAGTTCAGCTGCTGATTTAGGTATGCAGCAACAGGGTGAATTCCCTCTCCTAGGTTCTCCCCACGTGTCTGGTGCTTAGAGCAAGTCAGAGAGCTCCCCTGGCAGATGTATCTGAGTCCTTACCCTTTCTTGTGTCATTGTACAAATTTGGCATATTTATGTGAATAAAATTACCATATATACGTATATATATATATATATATATATATATATATATATATATATATATATATATATATATATATATATATATATATATATGGCTAAGAAAGTCTCAACATATCACTCAGAGTTCCCAGAGTGCATGAAGTGATATGCCAGCTATCCAGAAATCTCCCTAGAGAAGAGCTAGTATGGAAGAACATGGCATTGGAATTACAGAGACCTGGTTCTGCAGTTAGCTTCATGTTTTACCAGCTGTGGTTTCTTAGATACATTGATAATCCTTAGAGATTTCAGCCTGATGCATGGTCAGTAAATCACAGCATTGATATAAGGGTCAAATAAGATAATGGTATGATAGAGGATTCTGATGCTTTGATCTGGAATCTGTCTGTTCATACACTAGTTGGTTCTTGATCAATCAATAAAGATGCCAATGGCCAGTGACTGGGTGGAAAGAAAGGGGTGGAACTTCCAGGTTGCCACAGGTGAGGAGAGAGGAGAGAGCAGGAGTAGGAGAATTGAGATACTTGGGCGATGCAGAACAGAGCTGCAGGGAAGATCTTCCAAAATGTAGGTAGAAAGGGAAAGTGGCCCATGGAGGACGTCTTGAAAACATCTTGGGCAACAAATTCAATGGGCTTCATAGAAGGGAACCAGGCAACTAAGCTGAGTAAAGATTCAGAGATGCTGAGCTAGGAGTAAAGTGAAGGGCATATTAGCCAAGGGAGGCTTAGAAGAGGCCAGCCACTGAGCCAATAAGGCAGGCTAAATTGAGGTTGTGTGTGTGTGTGTGTGTGTGTGTGTGTGTGTGTGTGTGTGTGTGTGTTTCATTCACAGATACAAGAGAACTGGGTGGATGGCTGGTGACACTGCCTACCCAGAAACATTAAGCAGGGTAGTAAAAACTTCATACTACATGATATATCTATAGTTCATAACCTTCTTGTGTGGTAATCCAGCAACAGCAGATAAATGGTTTTCTACTTTATAAGTACACATAAGATACTCATCATCCACAGCTCATAAATGTGAAATTCTAATTAAAGATTAGGCATAAACTAAAGGAACACTTCTCAATTGCAGCAGGATTTATGAGCCCTGGATGTAGTTAAGAACACATGTTAATAACACTGCTGTCATCCTTAAGACAGTGAATATTCTATAAGCCAGTTTTCCCTGTGCCAGGCCTTTCTGCTGTGCCTTTCCCTCCAGGCCTGTCTGCTCCATACCTAGTTGCAAAGAAGAAATTGCTCTGAGAACTGTGGACCAGTGTTATGCTTGGTCAATCCAACTTTCTATATGGCTTTAAAAGCATACACACTGACCTATTGAAAGAATGCCAACAAACACTGAACATAACTGACCCTTCAAGGCAGCAGGATGAAAAGCCAGAGCCTGCTGTAGACCAATGCAGTAGTAGAAATCTGAGTTGGGAAGATGTGGTGCCATGTATCTGAACTGGAACAGGGACTTCACCAGCAGGACAAGCCAGCCTCCATGGACAAAGAAGTCTATGTTAATATATATGGAACTAAAAACAAGAATACAGCATGAGTTACATTTAAAGCCTGTGCCTTCAATCCAAGGATTCAGGAGGCAGAAGCAGGCATATCGCTAGGAATTCAAATCCAACCTGGTCTACATAGTGAGATTTTGTCTCAAAATAAGTAAATAAAATGAATAATCAATGTCACTTCTAGTGATAAGATACCTTTCCTAACTGCTCATTTAATGAAGGAGTAGTTAGTATGATATGACTTATAGCAAAAAAGTAATAATAATAAATCTTAGAAGTCTCTAAACACATACTAAGTATGAACTGGGTGGGGGGTGGCTCATTTGGAAGAGTGCTTGCCTCTAGCATGTATGAGGCTCTGGATTTGATTCCTAACATCACATGAATAGAGCATTAGTAATCCACACTGAGAACCATAGTACTCCAGTAATGAAGCTACACTGTAAACTCAAGGTTAACCTAGGTTACTTGAGACTGTCATGTATTTTATATATCCCAACAAAAGAAACTTAGGAAACAGCTTATTTTCATTCATATTAAGAGTTATATTTGTAGAAAGTCATCATTGTGGGAAGTTATAGTAACAGTTCAACAGCATCCATAAACAGGAAACAAAATGGAACAAATTAATACACATATGCTTATTCCCCACTTATTTTCTTTACTCTTTTACAGTTCAGGATCCCCTTCCTGTGGAATGGTGCCACCCACAGTGAACAGGCTTCAACTAATAAAATCAAGATAGTATTGATTTGTTGTAGGGTGCTTTTGTCTGAAAGGGAATTTCATTAATTGGAAAGTGCTGAAAACAGTCCTAACTCTTGATAGCATCAGAACAAGGGCAGTGGCCACACAGTGGAAGAACTGGGTAATGGTATGTGAGGTGGAGCCAAGGCAAGTTTATAGCGCTACAGTATAGATCACAACCCTAACCTTGGCCATTGGGAACTGCAGAATTTGTAAGGATGACTGAAACTACAAATCCAGAGAAAGATAATGGATATAAGCAAGGAGCCAGGTTTTTGAGAGGTTGTGGGGACATACCAGAAGTCTGTATTCAAGTATAGCCAGGAAGCAGCTAAGAATGAGGACATGTAGGTAAGATGATGAATCTGGCTAGAAAAGTAGTCTTGAAAGCCAGAAAGCATTTATTCAATGAATATTAACTGAAAGTACACTTTACCTTGGAGGTGTTTAGTTATTCTAGTTTTCTCACATACTATTAGCCAGTTCTTCCACTGTGTGGCCACTGCCCTTGTTCTGATGCTCTCAAGAGTTAGGACTGTTTTCAGCACTTTCCAATTAATGAAACTCCCTTTCAGACAAAAGCACCCTACAACAAGCAAGACATTAGCAGGATTATTCCTGATAAAAACTGTTCAGCAGTGGGCTGGAGTGTGTAAAATTAATAGCCATAATTAAATGATAAGTGGCAGCTTCAAGAAAGAGGGCTATGGTGTGATTCTGAGAAAGCTCAGAATTGTTAGTTGTCAAAGAACCTTCTGTGGAGCATTATTTCAATTATTCTGCTCTGTCAAATGTGTTGGCAAATCATTTAGCTTTTGTCTTCACTCCCATCACACTGTTCTGTCAAACATGTCTCATGTCACTTTGACACTTTCCAGTTCATTATGTGCTTTGAGAATTTCTTTGTTTCTATATCTTATTTCAGGTAATTGCATTTGATACATCAAGTTATAGGCTCATTCTGTAAAAAGTGTGGGAAGTGAATTTTTTTTACTATAGATAGCGACAGATCTAATTATTATAACTATCAAGCACATGATAAGTTCCCAGTTATCTGATGACTGGATACTTTGAAATAAAAACTATGTAAATTTGTATACTAAGTATAACTAATACCATCCATTCTCAACACAGTAAATCTTTATCACTAGCCTGAAAGAATTTAGAAACAAATACTCTTGACATGTTGATAAGAGTTTTCAAAGAGGTTTTACTGAGGAGCCAAGGCCCAACCTGAATGTGGTGACACCATCCCATGGATTGGGCTTCTCAACCAAATGGAAATGGGGACGGAAGAAAATGAGCTAAGTACCAGAATTCAAATCTTTCTACTTCCTAACTTAACATATGAGCAAATGCCCCCATGTTTCTGGACTCATAGTCAGAGACATCCTCACTGATATGCCCTGCCTGACATGGATTATGTTCTCAAATGAGCCAAAATAAGCCCTTCCTTCCTAAAATGGCTTTTGAAAGGCATTTTTCTATACTAATAAAAAAGTAATACATTTCTACACGTGATATGTATATCTCCAGGGAACTTGGAGGAATGGCTCAGTCATTAAGATTTTCTACTGCCCTTGCAAAGAACCCACATTTGGGTCCCAGAACCCATATCAGGCAACTCACAACCACTCCAGGAGATCTGACCTCTGGCCTCTGCTGACACCTGCACTCACAACACATAATCCCATACAGATATACATGCATAGACATGATTAAAAACAAATCTACAAAATGAGTATGTTTTTAATAATTGAGTTATAGACAACTTTCAAGATATTTTCCTTACATTAATTGGTGTCTGTGGTAGTTTGAATCCCAATGACGTTGGTCAGCTCATATGTTTGAATACTTGGTTCTTAGCTGGTGGAAATTTTCAAGGAGGATTAGGAAATAATGTCTTATTGCAAGAGGTACATCACTAGAGGTGGACTTTAAAGTTTCAAAAGCCAATAGCATTCACAGTTAGCTTTCTCTGCCTAGTGGTTGTGTCTAAAGATGTAAGCTCTCAGCTTCTGCTCCAGCCCTGTGCCTGCCCACCTGTTGCCATGCTCCCTACCATGACAGTCATGGACATTTGGCCTCTTGAGCTGTAGGCCTCAGATTAAATGTGTTCTCTTATAAGTTGCCTTAATCATGATGTTTTGGCACAGCAATAGAAAAAAATAATAGAGACCATGATAACAATTTGACATTTTAATTAGGTTATGACTAGATTTTCTTTAATGTGGGTATGATTTAGATTGTAATTTTAGTAACTTCTTATTACATCCCAATTGATTACCACTTTCCCACAATTCTCCAGAGAAACAAAATGAAGTGTGTGTGTGTGTGTGTGTGTGTGTGTGTGTGTGTGTGGTGTATGTGGTATATGGTATGTGGTGTGTGTGTGTGTGTGTGTGTGTGTGTGTGTGTGTACGTATGTATATATGTGTGTATGTGTATGTGTGTTCTGTTCATCCAGCTTTAGGCGTGTTCTCCCTTCTCAGAATGGAGTTGTTAAATTAAAAGTTTCCTGTGCAAGTACTGATGTTACCTTGTCTTCCTAGAGAAATGGCCTGGGGCAGACAAATTGAGTTCTGTAAACCCTGGGGATCCTTTCCAGCAACTCTACCTAGATTACAGGATCAAGCAATAATGAGACCACCTGGAAGGAAAGTCATACGTAAAGTGAGAATTTTCCTCCTAGTAAGGAAGGGAGAAGCTTATGGAGGAGGGGTTTGTGTTACCAGTGAACTGAGTCTGGGAACAGGACACTTATAGAGTATGTGTTTCTGCCAGCACTGGGGTGGGGATAGGCTAGAGACCTCTCTACTCTGCTTCTGCTTCCCCCATGACTGGTGGCTCATAAGCAGCAGCCCAGGAAACACCTGCCCCCTCCCTGTAAAGAATGATACCCCTAACCCCTTAATGAATCTGTTTCCAGACACACAGTTCAGCAAGCCCTTCAAGGATACTTCAGTCATTCCTCTGCCTGCTACAGTAAAATTCCGTATACCCTCACACCAGCCCCAACCCCAGAAGTGCTCAAGCCCAGACAGAGCTAACTGTACATACAGAACCAGGGAAGGGGAAAGCAATATTTGCCCAACAGAACAGAAAAATCAATGTAGGGGAAAGAAAATGTTATCTCTAAGCCTTTGAAAGCAGTGGCTTAGATGTGTCTGCACAACAGGAAAGAGAGGAAGAAAAGCAGAACCTCTGTTCATTGAAGTTCATAGTTAGGGAGAGCACAATATCTGGGAAGCATTTCTTTCTTTCTTTCTTTCTTTCTTTCTTTTATTCCTGTAATGGTATTCACATAGCATAAAATAAGCCAGTTCAGGGTGCTGAAGAGATGGCTCAGCAGTTAAGAGCACAAGCTACTCTTTTAGAGGCTCAAAGGTCAGACCCCAGCACTCACATGGTGATTTATAGCCACCTATAGTTGTACTTAAAGGGGATCCAAAGCCTCTTTTGGCCTCCACTAGCACCAGGAACACATGTGATACACATACATACATGCAGGCAAAAAAATAAACATGCACACTTAAGTACATAAGATAAAAATATTTTTAATGGAGCCATTGTAAAGCAGATAATCTAATAGCATCTGATACATTACAGTGTTATATAATCACCATCTCCAACATGTGACTAAGCATCAAGATGTATTTCTTACACTAAAATTGCTTGTGTCAAGACTACACCTACAACACACACTCAATTCCTTTTACACATTTTTTGTCCTTGACTCCCTAGATTTATTTGAGCAATCCAATTCTTGCTTTCCACCTAGTTACCATCACTGTTTAAGAGGGAACCAATGTGGTTCCAGCTGAGAGCCAGAGCCGAGCCACCACCATTGAGACCCAGGGCTTGCCAGCATCTTGCTGAGAACCCAAAAGAGCCTCAGGAGGCTCTCCATCCTGAGCCCATGGATGAGTCCCCACCTCCTCTCCACTGACTATCAGGCAGAGACCTCCAGGCACCCTCGGGCACAGGTAGCCCTGTGCTGCCTGAGAACAGACTGTTTCACCATTCATCTGTGCCCAGAGCCTGTCCACTGCCATCAGAACTAACAGCCTTCCCACAGAGAGAGCTGAACACACAGAAGCAAACTCCCTTCTGAGCCCACAGGCCCTCAGACACAAAGGAGAGGCAAGCTCCAATCAGAGAAAACAAAAATCACCTAATATCACAAATCGCATCAGAACCCAGTTCTCCAACCACGACAAGAAGTGGATATCCCAACACACCAGAAAACCAAGGTTTGGACTTAAAATCATACTTCACTATGGTGATGGAGGGCCTCAACAAGCACATGAATAGCTCCGTTAAAGAATTACAGAAGATCCAGAACACACTCAAAGAAGTAGAAGCCTTTAAAGAAGAAACGCAAAATTCATTTAAAGAGCTACAGAAAAACAACCAAATAACTAAAGAAATTGAAAACATAAATAGAAACAATTTTAAAAAAATCACAAAAGGAGACGATCCTAGAGTAGAAACTCTAGGGAAGAGATCAGAAGTCATAGATACAAGCATCACCATCAGAATACAAATGATGGAAGAGAGAATCTCAGGGGCAGAAGATACCATTGACAACATTGACATAACAGTCAGAGAAAATACGAGGAAAAAAAAAACCGCTACGAACCCAAAACATCTAAGTTATCCAGGACACAATGATAGGGTGTAGAAGAAAATGAAGACTCCCAAATAAAAGGCCCAATAAATATCATCAACAAAATTGTAGAAGAAAACGTCCCTAAACGAAAGAAAGAGATGGCCATGAAAATACAAGAGGCCTACAGAACTCCAAATAGATAAAACAAGAAAAAGAAGTTACTCCCAGCATATAATAGTCACAACACCAAATGTTCAAAACAAAGAAAGAATACTAAAAGCAGTAAGAGAAAAAGAGGTAACATATAAAGACAGACTTATCAGAATTACACCAAACTTCTCAGCAGAGACTATGAAAGCTAAAAGATCCTAGACAGATGTCATACAGCCACTAAGAGAACACAAATGCCAGCCCAGGTTACTATATCCAGCAAAACTCTCAATTAGCATAGATGGAGAAACCAAGATATTCAAGGACAAAACCAAATTTATACAATATCTGTCCACAAATCCAGCCCTACAAAAGATAATAGATGGAAAACTCCAACACAAGGAAGGACAGAACACCCTAGAAAAAGCAAGAAAATAATTTTCTTGCAACAAACCCAAAAGAAGATAAGCACAAAAACATAATATTATCTATAACAACAAAAATAACAGAAAACATCACTATTCCTTAATATCTCTTAACATCAATGACAAAATTCCTTGATAAAAAGACATAGACTGAAATACCTCCCGACACATAATAGTAAAAACATCAAGTGCCCAAAGTAAAGAAAGAATACTAAAAGCAGTAAGGGAAAAAGGTCAGGTAACATATAAAGGCAGACCAATCAGACTCACACCCGATTTCTCAACAGAGACTATGAAAGCTAGAAGAGCCTGGACAGACATCATGCACTCCTTAAGAGAGCACAAGTGCCAGCCCAAGCTGCTATACCCAGCAAAACTATCAATCACCATCGGTGGAGAGACAAAGATATTTCAAGACAAATCAAAATTCACACAATATCTGACCACAAAGCCAGCACTACAACGAATTATAGGTAGAAAACCCAATACAAGGAGGGAAAATACAGCCTAATAAAAACAAGAAAACTCCTAAACAAGAAAACTAAAAGAAGAAAAAAAACACAGACACAACTCAACCCAAAAAAGCAAAAATGGCAGGAAACAGAAACAATTATTCCTTGATATCTATTAACATAAATGGTCTCAACTCCCCAATAAAGAGACATAGACTATCAGACTGGATACATAAACAAAATCCAGCCTTTTGCTGCATACAGGAAACTCAATTCAGAGACAGAGACAGACACTATCTCAGAGTAAAAGGGTGGGAAAAAAACTTCCAAGCAAACAGCTCCAAGAAGCAAGCTGGAGTGGCTATTCTAATATCGAATAAAGTAAACTTCCAACCAAAAGTTATCAAAAAAGATAAAGAAGGACACTTTTTACTCATTACCGGGGAAATCTGTCAGGAGGAACTCTCAATCCTTAACATATATGCTCCAAATAAAAAATCACCCACATTCATAAAAGAAACTCTACTAAAGCTCAAAAAATACATTTCACCCCACACAATAATAGTGGGAGACTTTAACACCCCACTCTCACCAATGGACAGATCAGGGAAACGAAAACTGAACAAGGACACTGCAAAACTAGCAGAGACTTTGAACCAAATAGAATTAATAGATATATACAGAACATACTATCCTAAAGTAAAAGAATACACCTTCTTCTCACCACCCCATAACACCTTCTCGAAAATTGACCACATAATTGGACACAGAACGAGCCTTCATCGATATAAGAAGATTGAAATACTCCCATGCATCCTCTCAGATCACCATGGTCTACGGCTGGTCTTTAACAACAACAAAGACAACAAAATGCCCACATACACATGGAAATTAAACAACGCTCTGTTAAAGGATAGCAGGGTCAAAGAAGAAATAAAGAAAGAAATTAAGGACTTTCTAGAATTCAACGAAAATGATAACACAACATACCCAAACCTATGGGATGCAATGAAAGCAGTATTGAGAGGAAAACTCATTGCCCTAAGTGCTTCCAAGAAGAAACTGGAGAGAGCTCACATCAGCAACCTGACAGCACAGCTAAAAGCCCTAGAACAAAAGGAAGCAGATATACCCAAAAAGAGTAGACGGCAAGAAATAATCAAAATTAGGGCAGAAATAGACCAAATAGAAACAAAAAAAACCATTGAAAAAGTCAAGAAAACAAAGAGTTGGTTCTTTGAGAAAATCAACAAGATTGATAAACCCCTAGCCAGACTAACTAAAGGGCAAAGAGAGAGTATCCAAATTAACAAAATCAGAAAGGAAAGTGGGGACCTAACAACTGAAACTAAGGAAATTCAAGAAATCATCAGATCCTACTACAAAAACTTATACTCCACAAAATTGGAAAATCTGGAGGAAATGGACAAATTCCTAGACAGATACAAGGTCCCAAAGTTTAACCAGGACCAAGTAAACCATCTAAATAACCCTATAACACCTAAAGAAATAGAAGAAGTCATCAAAAGCCTCCCAACCAAAAAAAGCCCAGGTCCAGACGGGTTCAGTGCAGAATTTTATCAGACATTTATTGGGGATATAACACCAATATTCGCCAAACTATTCCAAAAGATAGAATCAGATGGAATATTACCCAACTCATTTTTTGAGGCTACAATAACCCTCGTACCTAAGCCACACAAAGACCCTACAAGGAAAGAGAACTTCAGACCAATCTCACTTATGAACATTGATGCAAAAATACTCAACAAAATCCTTGCAAACCGAATCCAAGAACACATCAAAACCATCATTCATCATGACCAAGTAGGCTTCATCCCTGGGATGCAGGGATGGTTTAACATAAGGAAATCCATCAATGTAATCCACCATATAAACAAACTTAAAGACCAAAATCACAAGGTCATCTCACTAGATGCTGAGAAAGCATTCGACAAAATCCAACACCCCTTCATGTTAAAAGTCCTGGAAAGAACAGGAATCCAAGGCCCATATTTAAACATAATAAAAGCAATATACAGCAAACCAACAGCCAACATCAAACTTAATGGCGAAAAACTTGAAGCAATCTCACTAAAATCAGGGACTCGACAAGGTTGCCCACTCTCTCCCTCCCTATTCAACATAGTACTGGAAGTCCTGGCTGGAACAATTAGACAGCAAAAGGAGATCAAGGGGATACAAATCGGAAAGGAAGAGATAAAAACATCACTCTTTGCCGATGACATGATAGTGTACTTGAGTGACCCCAAAAATTTCACCAGAGAACTCCTACAGCTGATAAACAAGTTCAGCAAAGTGGCCGGATACAAAATTAACTCAAACAAATCAGTAGCCTTCCTATACTCAAAGGACAAACATGTGGAGAAAGAAATTAGGGAAAAGGTACCCTTCACAATCGCCACAAAAAGTATGAAATACCTTGGTGTGACTCTAACTAAGGAAGTGAAGGACCTGTATGACAAGAACTTCAAACCTCTAAAGAAAGAAATTGAGGAGGATCTCAGAAAATGAAAAGATCTCCCATGCTCATGGATTGGAAAGATCAACATCTTAAAAATGGCCATCCTACCAAAAGCGATCTACACATTCAATGCAATCCCCATCAAAATTCCAACCCAGTTCTTCATGGAATTGGAAAGATCAATGTGCAATTTCATATGGAATAACAAAAGACCTAGAATAGCGAAATCCATCCTCAACAACAAAAAAACATCTGCGGGAATCACTATCCCTGACCTCAAGCTATATTACAAGGCAATTGTGCTGAAAACTGCATGGTACTGGTACAGAAATAGGCAAGTGAATCAATGGAATAGAATAGAAAATCCAGAAATGAGCCCTCATGTATATGGTCACCTGATTTTTGACAAAGGAGCAGCCTATTCAACAAATGGTGCTGGTCCAACTGGCACTCAACATGCAAAAGAATGAAAATAGACCCGTTCTTATCTCCTTGTACCAAGCTCAAGTGTAAGTGGATTAAAGATCTCCACATTAAACCAGATACACTGGAACTATTAGATGAGAAAGTAGGGAAAACCTTAAAACACATAGGCACAGGAGAAAATTTCCTGAACAAAACACCAATGGCTCAAGCTCTAAGGTCAAAGATTAACAAATGGGACTTAATGAGATTGCAAAGTTTCTGTAAGGCTAAGGACATCGTCAAGAAAACAAAACGGCAACCAACAGAATGGGAAAAGATCTTTACCAACACCACATCAGATAGAGGCCTAATATCCAAGGTGTACAAGGAACTCAAAAAGCTAGACACCAGAGAATCAAATAACCCTATTAAAAAATGGGGTACAGAGCTAAACAAATCATTTCCAGTTGAGGAACACCGAATGGCCGAAAAACATCTGAGGAAGTGCTCGACATCCTTAGCCATCAGGGAAATGCAAATCAAAACAACCCTAAGATTCCACCTCACACCAGTCAGATTGGCCAAGATCCAAAACTCAGATGACAGCAGATGCTGGCGAGGCTGCGGAGAAATAGGAACACTTCTCCACTGTTGGTGGGGTTGCAAGCTAATACAACCACTCTGGAAATCTGTCTGGCGATACCTCAGAAAATTGGATATAGTACTACCTGAAGACCCAGCTATTCCACTTCTGGGCATATACCCCAGAGACACTTTAATACACAACAAAGATATATGCACCACAATGTTCATAGCGGCTCTATTTATAATAGCCAGAAGCTGGAAGGAACCCAGATGTCTTTCAGAAGACGAATGGATACAAAAATTGTGGTACATTTACACAATGGAATACTACTCAGCCACCAGAAACAATGACTTAACCAAATTCTTAAGAAAATGGCTGCATCTAGAGAAGATCATCCTGAGTGAGATAACCCAGTCACAAAAGAACAGACATAATATGCAGTCACTGATAGTGGGATGCTAACCCCAGAGGCTTGCACTCCCCCAGAAACAACTCACAGACTGTATGAAGTCCAAGAAATAAAGAAAACAAAAAAATATACATATATTCACAAAACAAGAAGACTTTGACTATTTCCATGTTGCGTTTTGTTTTGCATGTACTTTACGCTTATTGCAACTAGTACGTTTTCAATGTATACTGTCAAGCCCTTGAAAAAAATCAAGTACCGACTAAAAAACATATTCACATGGTTTTATGTAAAATTTATTTTAATGTCTGAAAAAACAGTACTGACAAAAATGTATAATTTTAAGCAAAAAATGTTTAAAATCTTTACATCTATCTTTGTTTTGAAAAATAAAATCATTTAAAAAAAAATCAAGTACTGACTAAAAAACATATTCACATGGTTTTATGTAAAATTTATTTTAATGTCTGAAAAAACAGTACTGACAAAAATGTATAATTTTAAGCAAAAAATGTTTAAAATCTTTACATGTATCTTTGTTTTGCAAAATAAAGTCGTTTAAAAAAAAAAGAAAAGCACAATCTAAGTCATCAGATAATGGCAGGCGTATTGCTACTGATGCAGTAGAGTTCAGAGGTCTTCGTGTTCACATTCAAAACTAGATAAACGACCTCGTTTTTTTGAGCTTGAATTCATTTTTTATTTTAATTTTATTTTATACAACGTGTAGACAGTTCCCTGTTCTCTGCATTTAGAAGTATACACAGTACAACTCTGTTAATTTTGTAAGCAATTTTTATAATCATGATGTAACTCTAACCTGCCTGAAAACATTCAAAATAAACCCTTTATGTGCAAAAAAAAAAAAAAAAAAAAAAAAAAAAAAAAAAAAAAAAAAAAAAAAAAGACATAGACTTACCAAACTGGATATGTAAACAGGATCCAGTATTTTCATGCATATAGGAAATTCATCTCAGAGACAAAGAGCAACACTACCTCAGAATAAAAAGGTGAGAAAAAAACTTTCCAAGAAAATGGTCCCAAGAAACAAGCTGGACTACCCATTCTAATATTGAATAAAATAGATTTTCAACCAAAAGTTATGAAAAAAGATAAGGAAGGACACTTTTTACTCATAAAAAAAATCTATCAAGATGAACTCTCCATCCTGAACATCTATGCTCCAAATACAAGGGCACCCACATTTAAAATTGAAATCCTACTAAAGCTCAAAGCATGTATTGCACCACAAACAATAATAGTGGGAGACTTCAACACCTGACTCTCATCAATGGAGAGATCATGGAAGCAGAAACTGAACAGAGACATGGCAAAACTAGCAGAGGTTATGAACCAAATGAATTTAACAGACATCTATAGAACATTTCATCCTAAAACAAAAGAATATATCTTCTTCTCAGCACCTCATGGTATGTTCTCAAAAACTGACCATATAGTCAGTCACAAAACAGACCTCAACAGATACAAAAAGATTGAAATAATCCCATCCATCCAATCAGGTCACCATGGACTAAGGCTGGTCTTTGATAACCACAAAAACAACAAAAATCCCACTTACACACAGAAGCTAAATAATACTCTACTCAATGATAGCTTGGTCAAGGGAAAAATAAAGAAAGAAATCAAAGACTTCTTAGAATTTAATGAAAATGAAGGCACAACATACCTAAACTTATGAAATGCAATGTACAAAGAGGAAAACTCATAGCTCAGACAGAGTACCTCCAAAAAGGAACTGGAGAAAGCATACACTAGCATCCTGACAGCATGCCTGAAAACTCCAGAACAAAAAGAAGCAGATACACCCAAGAGGAGTCGACGGCAGGAAATAATCAAACTCAGAGCTGAAGTCAACCAAATAGAAACAAAAAGAACTATACAAAGAATCAACAATACTAGGAGCTGATATTTTGAGAAGATCAACAAGATTGATAAACCCTTAGCCAGACTAACTAGAGGGTGCAGAAAGAATATCCAAATTAAGAAACTCAGAAATGAAAGGGGAGAGATGACAACAGATGTTGTGGATTGTCCTGCAGCCAATTGTATTTTGATGTTAATTCCACTTCCCCAAGAAGGGCTGCCTAGTCATATACTCAGCTGACTTTATTAGAACCTTCTTCCCATTTTAATTAGTAAAATAAAGGCAAGAGCCAGTGATTGGTGGAGAAGAGAGGGAGAAGGGGACAGAAGAGGATCAAGATGGAGCTTGAGAAGAATGAGCTGGATCCAGGTGGACTTAATTGGCATTAGGTATCTATAAATATTTGAAGAATTTTATAAGTCTTTTATCTCATGTGGAAGGGTAGATTGTATCGTTGTCTTTTAGATGTAATCATATTGCATAGAGGGTTTAGGTTTGAGAATTGAATATATAAACCTGTATGAAAAGCTATTGGGCCTTAGAGTCATGTTTGTGTTGGGCGGGACAGTAATTCCACCCGGGATAGAGGCAGTCATGTGAGTAGAGTGAGACCTGGGGGTGGGGGGGACTTGAACTGAGTGAGAGAATGATACAAGTGGTGCCCTCAGAATGGGACTGTGGGGCCAATAAAGAGATAGCTATCCATTTTTAATATTTACTGCAACAAAGAGAAACTGAGGAAATTGAAGAAATCATCACATACTACTACAAAATCTATATTCAACAGAAATGAAAAATCTAGAGAAAATGGACACATTTATAGACAAATAACAGGTACCAAAGTTAAATCAGAATCAGATAAACTATCTAAACAGTTCCATAACCCCTAAAGATATAGAAACAGTCATCAAAACCCTCCCAACCAAAAAAAGCCCAGGACCAGATGGGTTCAGTGCAGAATTCTACCAGACTTTCATAGAAGACCTAATACCAATACTCTCCAAAATATTCCACAAAATAGAAACAGAAGGAACACTATACAACTCATTCTTTGAAGCCACAATTATGTTCATACCTAAACCACACAAAGACCCTACAAAGAAAGAGCAATTCAGAACAATTTCCCTCATGAACATCGATGCAAAAATACCCAATAAAATTTTTGTGAACCGAATATAAGAACACCTCAAAACAATCATCTATCATGATCAAGTAGGCTTCATCCCAGGGATGCAGGAATGGTTCAATAATCCACCATATAAACAAACTCAAAGAAAAAAAACAGATGATTATCTCATTAGATGCTGAAAAATGCATTTGATAAAATTCAACACCCTTTCATGTTAAAGGTCTTGGAAAGATCAGGAATTCAAGGCTCATAGTAAACATAGTAAAAGCAATATAGAGCAAACCAGTAGCCAACATCAAACTAAATGGAGAGAAACTTAAAGTAATCCCAGAAAAATCAGGGACTAGACAAGGATGCCCACTCTTCCCCTACTTATTCAATATAGTACTAGAAGTCCTAGTCAGACCAATTATACAGCAAAAAAGGAAGTCAAAAGGATACAAATTGTAAAGGAAGAAGTCAAAATATCACTATTTGCAGATGATATAATAATATACTGAAGTGACCCCAAAAATTCCACCAGAGAATTTCTGTGGCTAATAAACAACTTTAGCATAGTGGCTGGATATAAAATTAACTCAACCAAATCAGTAACATTCCTCTACTCAAAGGATAAACAGGCTGAGAAAGAAATTAGGGAAATGACACCCTTCAAAATACTCACAAACAATATAAACATACCATGGTGTGACCCTAAACAAGCAAGTGAAAGATCTGTATGACAAGAACTTCAAATCTCTGAAGAAGTAAGTTGAAGAATATCTCAGAGGATGGAAAGATCTCCCATGCTCATGGATTGGAAGGATCAACATAGTAAAAATGGCCATCTTGCCATAAGCAATCCACAGATTCAATACAATCCCCATCAAAATTCCAACTCAATTCTTTATAGTGTTATAAAGAGCAATTTGAAAATTCATTTTGAATAACAAAAAACAGTATAACTAAAACTATTCTCAACAATAAAAAAAAAACTTCCAGGGAAATCACCATCCCTGATCTCAAGTTGTATTACAGACCAATCGTGATTAAAAACCGCATTATGTTGGTAGAGAGGCAGGCAGGTAGATCAGTGGAACAGATCTGAACTAGAAATGAACCCACACACATGTGGTCACTTGATCTTTGACAAAGGAGCTGAAAGCATTCAATGGCCTCTTCCACCAATGGTGCTGGTTCATCTGGCAGTCAGCATGCAGAAGAATGCAAATTGATCCTGTCTTATCTCCTTTTACAAAGCTCAAATCCAAGTGGATCAAAGACCTCCACACAAAACAAGGTACACTGAAACTAATAGAATAGAAAGTGGGTAAAGCTTAGAACCATAGGCACAGGTGAAATTTTCCTGAACAGAATACCAATGGCTTATGCTCTAAGAACAAGAATTGACAAATGAGACCTCATAAAATTTCGAAGTTTCTATAAGTCTAAGGACACTGTCAAGAGGACCAAACAGCAGCCAACAGATTGGGAAAGGATCTTTACCAATCCCACATCTGATAGAAGGCTAATATAAAATATATGCAAAGAACTCAAAAAGTTAGACTCCAGAGAATCAAATAATCTCTTCTAAAACCAGGTACAGAGTTAAACAAAGAATTCTCAACTGAAGAATATTGAATGGATGAAATACCCAGCATCCTTAGTCATCAGGGAAATGCAAATAAAAACAACCCTGAGATCCACCTCAAACCAGTCAGAATGGCTAAGATGAAAAGCTTATGTGACAGCAGATGCTAGCAAGGATGTGGAGAAACTCCTCCATTGTTGGTGGGATTGAAGCTGGCACAACCACTCTGAAAATCAGTCAGGCGGTTCCTCAGAAAAAAAGGACATAGTACTACCTGAAGACCCAGCTATACCACTCCTGGGCATATACCTAAAAGATGCTCCAACATATAACAAGGACCCATGTTCTACCATGTTCATAGAAGCCTTATTTATAATAGCCAGAATCTGGAAAGAACCCAGATGTCCTTCAACAGAGAAATGGATACAGAAATTGTGGTATATTTACACAAGGGAGTACTACTCAGCTATTATAAACAATGACTTTTTGAAATTCCTAGGCAAATAAATGGAACTAGAAGCTATCATCCTGAGTGAGGTAACCCAGTCACAAAATACACACATGGTATGCACTCACTAATAAGCAGATACTTGGTCCAAAAAGCCCCAAATACCCAAGAAACATTTCACAGATCTTATGAAATTCAGAAAAAAAGGAAGGCCAGAATGTGGATGCATCAGTCCTTCTTAGAAGGGAAAACAAAACATTCTTGTGATGAAATACAGAAACAAATAGAGGAGCAGGGATTGAAGAAAAGATCATTCAGAGACTGCCTCACCTGGGGATCTTCCTCATATGCAGCCACCAAACCCAACTGCTAATGCCATTAAGTGCTTACTGGCAGGAGCCAGATATGGATGCCGCCTCAGAGGCTCTGCCAGAGTCATACAGATACTGTTGAGGATGCTTGCAGCTAACCATCAGACTGAACAAGGAAACCCCAATGAAAGAGATAAAGAAAGGACTGAAGGAGCTGAAAGGATTTGCAACCCCATGGGAAGAACATCATTATCAACCAACCAACAAACCCTCCAGAACTCTCAGGGACTAAAATACCAACCAACAAGCACACATGGAGAGACCCACGGCTCCAGTTGCATATGTAGCAGAAGATAGCATTGTCTGGCATAAATGGAAGAAGAGGCCTTTGGTCCAGTAAAGATGCAGTGTAGGGGAATGCCAAGGCACTGAGTTGGAGTGGGTGGTTGTGAGAGGGAGCACCTTCATGAAAGCAAATGGAGGGTGAGCAGAGTGTGGGGAAGGGGGATAACATTTGAAATGTAAATACAGAGAATATCCAATAAAAAGAAAGAAAAAAGGAATGAACCAATGTACATTTCACATGTGGTGAGTTGGGGGAGAGGGATGATTATGAAGTTCTACATGCAGAAAAAGAGTTCATGTTTATAGTTTCATGTATATGGACAGCCAGATTAAGCAAGTCACTGAAAAAATTAAAGCTTATTCTGTTCCTACGCATTTCTTCTGTGGCAGGTTCCAGGCACATTCATTTGTAATAAGAACACAGAATGACACTAAGTCCCTCAGTTCCTCAGCAAATGTTAATCTAGACAAAGCAGGCTTGCTGTCTGCAGCCAGAAGGATGGAGAAAATATGTTTTTCCTTCGGTGGTGAATGGAGACAGTAAGCAAACAGGTTGACACTCTGTCATTGTGTCTATACACACCTCAAGGTCATTCAAAGCTATAAGTAATACTGCTCAATCCAGGAAGAGTCTCACTGGGACTCCATCTTGTCATATAGAGTCCTACAAGGCTCAGGATATGGTATGGTTTTTTCATCCTGCTCTGACCTATTGATCACTAGTTAGACTTGGCAACTGTGGCATGTTGACACTCTCTGTGCCAACTCTCTCTATCCCTGAATAAAAAAAAAAAAAAAACAAAAGCAAAAACAAAAAAAAAAAAAAAAAAAAAAAAACTTGTGTTCTGCAAACAACTTGTGTGTTACATTCGACCTAGAAATACAAAGAATCCAAAAAAGTCTTTCTTAAAAATGTATCAGCAAATTTCTGGTTTACAATGTCTCGAATAGTGAGACTAAGGTAGACTCTTGTCTTAGATTCTTGAAAAATAACCAAGTCATGATTTATGAGTGCTCCACCTAGAGGAAGAATCAATGGATGAAAAGAACAAGCACAGAACAATCCAATAAATAGCTTTGGACCTATCCAGTACTCTACTATTTCTATAAAACTCTGTTACCACCATATAGTAGGTGTCCAATATATGCTTATTATTTAAACTAAATTAGGAAAATTTTCCTTTAGTCATCTTTATAGCACATATAGCCTTACTACATTGATCAAATAACTATATTGTTTGGTGCCAGGTGCTCTGCTCAAAGAAACAATTATTTTTAAATAGATTTCGATTTTTGTAAGGATCCATTCTATTCCCAGCTCTTCTGCTTCAGTGCCTGCCAAACATCGTTCATGAGACCATTAATATCCCCAGTGCACACAAGCACATCTTTTTGAAACTGATATTCACTTGGAAACTCACTTTAAAATGCAAGTTGTAGACAGGCTATCTTGAGAAACCTGTACCTATTCCAGGGTGTATGCTGCTGTCCTTTTCTTCAATGTCTCTCTCTCTCTCCCTCTTCTACTGCCTGTGCTTAAATTTAAATCCACATTAGTCTCCTCTTAATAAACTCTAGCTTTGCTTTAATAATAATAATAATAATAATAATAATAATAATAATAATAATAATAATAATAATAATAATATGCTGTACTGGCTTTGTGTCAATTTGACACAAGCTGAAATTATCACAAAGAAAGGATCCTCAGTTGGGGAAATGCCTCCATGAGACCCAGCTGTAAGGCATTTTCTCAACTAGTGATCAAGGGAAACTGGCCCAGCCCACTGTGGGTGGTGCCATCCCTGGGCTGGTAGACCTAGGTTCTATAAGAAAGCAGGCTGAGCAAGCCAGGGGAAGAAAGCCAGTAAGTAACATCTCTCTATGGCCTCTGCATCGGCTCCTGCTTCCTGACCTGCTTGAGTTCCAGTCCTGACTTCCTTTGGTGATGAACAGTAATGTGGAAGTGTGAGCTGAATAAACCCTTTCCTCCCCAACTTGCTTCTTGGTTATGATGTTTTGTTCAGGAATAGAAACCCTAACTAAGACATATGCAAAGTCCTGGTCTTTCACCCCCATTTCCCTGAGATGTTTTAAGTCTGAGTAGGAACTTAAAAATCTACATTTTAACAAGTATTCTGGATGACAGTATACACTGTGATGGACCACTCTCTGGTCTTATGAGCGAGTCTTAGAGTGCAGGGAAATTTTACCTGTCCATTTGTGCCACATAGTTTTTATTGCCTTGCCTTCACAGAGCACTAAGGTTTTGTTTTTTGTTTTTATTTTTGTGAGTTTTTTGTTTATTTTTGTTTATTTGTTTGCTCATTTTTCTGTGGAGCTTTCTGCCAGTTTGATAAGGGGCAGTGTTCTTTTTGTGTGCACACCCGAATCGTTTCACTGTGGCTAATACTAGAGCTATGCCCAGCCACATTGCCTTCTGTTCTCCCTGGCTGTGTGGATATGGGGCTGAGGGTCATACCATCATTCTGGGCAGAGCATTTCCTGTGTTGGTGGGTTTGCATGTTTAGACTTTTGTAAGGTTCAGCATCTTTCTTTGCCAGAAACAAATCTCAGAATAGAACAGCTCTTGTTTTGCTAATATAAACTTTGAAGAATTTTCTGTTAAACTTTGGAATTTGTCATTTCTGACAGAATATGTAAACTAATTCCTCTGCATATTGAGTAGCTTCTTATAATTATAGTTGTTCTAATTCTACTTATGAAATCAAATATACATTGTGATGATAAGAAAGAATTGAACTAGCAGTGTATCTTGCTGTTTACTAATATTTACTGAGTGCGACCATGCTGTAGGTATAAAATGAACTTTCTGTTGATTCACAGGGACTCTTAGGTGAGAAATATGGGAACATTCGAATCCCTGGGGAAGTTGAAGCTTCAGAGTTTGAAATGATTTTGGATGCTGCTGTCGAGGCAAAACTAGAGACCAAGTTACTGGAAGATTGGTACTGTCGCGATGAGAACTCTGTGCCAGCAGCCTATTACCTCAGACCCAGGCTAGAAGTGCCAAGAAGCAACAAGAACTCAGTAAGTCTACCTTCTCTGACTTTTCCTCTAAGGTGATTTTTCTTCTCTCTGGAGTAGACTGTAAATTACATTAATGAGAGTCATCAGTTAAAATTGCTCTCAGAGGATCTGAAGACATTATGGTTTCATTAGCTCTGGCTGGCATATATCAATCAGATTATATGCCTATAATGTATAAATTCACATGACCTAGCAATTCTCAAAATCATTCAACTATTATCTTACCAATGTATCTTTTACTACCTCCTGTCTCTGGTTAGTTCTTATTGTCAACTTGGCTCAAGCTAATGATCCCTGGAAAGAAGGAATCTCAAAGAAAGAAGTGCCTCCATCATATTGGCCTGTGTGCATGTCTGTGCAGTATTGTTTTGATTGTTCGTTGGTGCGGAAGGGTCCAGAACACTATGGGCAGTGCCGTACTAGGCAGATGATCTCAGGATGTATAGGAAAGCTAGCTGAGCATAAGCCAGGGAGCAAGTCAATAAGCAACATTCCTCCATGTGGTCTACTTCAGTTCCTACTTGAGCTTCACCTTAACTTCCCTCAATAAAGGACTGAAATCTGAACCTATAAACCAAATAAAGCCTTTCCTCTCCTGAGTTGCTTTGGTCATGGTGTTTGTCACAGCAACAGGAAGCAAACTAAAGTACTTCAGATTTCCCTGCTGGTTCCTCAATCAACTTTCCACTAGACAGTCTAGGTCTGCCTCCAAATCTCAATTCTTCCCCACAGTATCAATTTTCTCTCCTCTTCTATGAAAGTACTTCAGGTCTTCACTCCAGTTCTTTGACATCAATTAACTCTGCTAATATACTGATTTCCAAATCCAACAGTTACATTTTTTTTTAATTTTATGAAAGTTTGTGTGTATGTTGTTGTTTATATGGTTTGTTTGTTCATTTATGGATACTTTAAAAATATGCTTGACTATTTTTATGGACTCTGTTGTACATTTTAGTACATTTTGATAGTTCTCGTCGAACACTTTCAACAGTGTGTGTAGAATCATAGAGTAAATTGGTTTATGTCTCTCCTGACCAATTTGGCTCCTAAGTGTATCTATTACGTGTCTTTTAAAACTTAGTGAAGGGGAAAAGGGCAAAGTGGTTCTGGTTGATCATTCGAGTGTTTACATGGATTTTCCAAAGATTGATATCTGTCTGTCTTTCATAGAGAGCATCCTTGCTATAGCTGCTACCCAGACAGCTTCAAGAGGAGAATGGCAATTAAATAGCCATGATCTTCATTCTTATATGTTTGTCTTTCTGTTATCTTCTTTGTGCTGATGAAATCATGTCAAAGTCCTTGATTTCCTCTTGTATACACTGCCATTACCTAACATTACTTAACATATTTATAACAATAATGCTCTTCTGGACAGGGCTGTCAGAGTAAACCCAAAGCATCCCAAGCTTGGATATATAAGAGTAAAGGTAGATAGAATAGGTGAAACCACAAAGCTGTTTCACACAGTGGTATGTGGACACTTACTTCTATGTGACTATTTAATTGTTTGCTTTGTCTCCACTTATTTCTATGACCCTCCAGGGAAAATGTAAACCATTCTCAAAATATCCAAAGCTATTATATGAAAATCATTTATAATCAATGTTAAATAAATAAATGCATGAATATGATTTTATATATGTTCCAAGACTATATAATTATTTCCTTTCTATCAAAAGATTTCACCACCTTCTTTCCTAAACAATTACCAGGAAAAAAATAAATCAAAAAACCTAAACATACATGGTGACACACAAATCCTCCCCCTTTTATTTTCTTTTTTTTTTCAGAGCTGCAAAAGGGAAAGCTGGAGTAAATACTAAAACATGTCTGAGGCTCAGTTGCTGTTACTATAACAAAAAATAATAATAATAATGCCTGGCTGCTTTCTAAGGAAAGTGTGGGGCTTTGAAAACCCAAGGCAGGCACCTTCATCCCCTTAGGCCCTAACAAGAGCCTTCTTGATCATGTTATTATAGTCGGAACTCATGCAAAAGAAATTGCATAGTGAGACAAGAAACCAGAGAGCTTCAAAGGTTGGAGTGATCCTTTTCACAAGAACCCAGTTCCTCATAACTACCTGCCCCCCCCCAAAAAAAAATGACATTAACATCTTCTAAGGGTGGCATTTTGGTGACCACTCTCTATTGTATCTCATGTCCCAACATTACCAGGAAAAATAGTGATCAAACTCCTGGCACATCAATAACCAATAGGAGCTATAGCCAAGTCCAGGAAACAAGCGCTATCTGGGTCATGCCTTCGTGTAACCAGGATAAATTCACCTGGTATAGGGAGATAAATTCTTACTTCTGGATTATTGGAGAAAAGAAGATAAAGTAAGACACTGCAAACACCAACTTTGATAGCATTGACATATACCAATCTTGCTCTTAAATACTGATTTATCCTTCATGATTTCTGAGACTAACTCCCCACTTTCACCTTTTCCCAGACACAGCCTTCTGCCACTGGAGAGCACGAGAGGCCATGGCAAGAAATATCGGATGAAATCAAAACAATATTTAAAGCTGCTGTCAAACTGCTACACGAACAGGGGAAAATGAAGCACAGCCAGGCTAAGAGGTACCTGTTCTCAGGTAATTTCCACACGTCTTCAGAAAATTAAGAAACCAGTGAAAACTAGAAGCATACACAGCTTCCCTCTTTGGAGGCTTTCAACTTAATCCCATTTGGTACCGAGCTCATTTAAGTTGATAAATGCTTCCTTATCCCAGGAAGACAAGTGCCAAATCCTTTTTTTAGGCTTCTCTGGCAAATGTGATTTTAGAAGAAGTTCAGAGGTGGCTGGGTATTATAGCCAAGGTACTGCTATTGTTTCTTAGCTGAGCAAATCCTTCCCTCTTTGTCTCCCAGCAAATGTGTGGGGACCCGTCCTAGACAACTCTGAGGCAAGCTCTGGGGAGACAGCAATGTGTAAGGGGGGTCTCTGCTCTCCTGGAAAGTGATTTCAGGGAGGCAAAGAAATGATTACCAAGAAGTAGATGAGCAAGATTGTTTCAGAAATTAAATGACTTGAGTAAAACATAGTTATAAAACATGTAGTGGATGAGGAGGGACGCTGGGGCTTGTATAGACAGGGTGCTCTTAGTTGCTGATTTTCTTAAATTGAAGGTGGAAGGAATCAGTTAGCGGTGCCATGACGTTCTAAGGTGGAGATAGCAGGCAGTGGGACCAACTGCTTAGAATGCCTCAGAGGGAGTAGACTGGGCGTCTGAGCATGAGCACAGCTCTCAGTGAAGGAAACACAAATCACCACAGCCTGGGAGCACAGGCTCTTACTTCAAATACCATGTACAAGGTAGCAGATTCCTGAAGCTTTTATAGTTACAAAAGAAAGCAGCAGATCAAGGGTCTTTCAAATGCAGTGATAGAAATATCGAGTAGGTGGCTTGCAGCCCAGCAGGGAATTCCCTGCTATAGGCATTAAATGTTGCCTGACAACGTTCTTCTGTAAATCAGTGGACTCTCAGGGTGAGATTGTATGTACAGCCCAGAAAAGATCTTTCCTGATAGCCAAAAAGGTGAGCAAAGCTGAGGTAGGCAGTGAGTGGCTATTTATGGGGCTAAAGGTAATCTGAGATAGTTTGGCTCTGGACCGGCAACATTCCAGTGCTCCTCAGTCACAACATCGAAACCCATCAATCAGCCTTAGAAAGCTCAACACGGGCAAGGCTTTTTATTCTGGGAACTTCATGAACAGCAAGAAAGTCAGGTTTGAGGAAGGTGACCTAAGGGACAAAGATGGCTGTCTGATGAACCTTAGGTATGACATGGGAACCTAGGAAGGAGGGTATGGAACTGTAGAAAGATGTGCCAGAATTTAACTTTATATTAAAATAGCAAACACACACATATACACACACACAAATACACACTCACACAAACACAAATACACAGTCACACACACACAACACACACTCTCACATATACTTACACACACAAATATACACTCACACAAACACAAATACACAGTCACACACACACAACACACACTCTCACATATACTTACACACACAAATATACACTCACACAAACACAAATACACAGTCACACACACACAACACACACTCTCACATATACTTACACACACAAATATACACTCACACAAACACAAATACACAGTCACACACACACACACACACACACACACACACACAAACAAAACTAGTCCTTATTACTGACTAGTTTGAAACCTTCCATAGACAGGCAGGGGAAGCCTCTGTCATTTTTTTAAGTTCACAATAAAAAGTTGTCAATGAGCAGCAATAGTCATTGCCCTTTCCGAGTGCTGTACTGAATGCTCTGGCCTGGGAACACGGATCCCCAGTCCCACACTCCTATGTGGCAGCAGGATCATGAAGCTTTTATACTTACAGAACAAAAATCACTTGTAAAAACCCCAAAAGCACTTGACACTCAATCACTGCATACACACATTTTAAAGATTTTTATAGCTATAAATCGTTGTGGTGATTTTTAGAGGGAAGCCATCAGGATCTTATTTTAAGTTTCCTTTGGAAATACTAACCTTGGATGGTGGGTCTTTCTTTCTGAATCCTAGTACTCGGAAGGCAAGGGCTCATGGAGCTCTGTGAGTTAGAGTCCAGCCTGATCTGGGTAGTGAGTTCCCAACCAGCCAGGCCCACACAGTGATAAAACCTTAGAAAGATGGGGGAGGGGAAGAAGATAGAAAGAGGGGGAGCACTAAATATGTCCTTTGGGACCTCCTGATCATTTCCAGACTCTGGCTCTTCATCTTTATCAAAGTACAAAACAACACTGTGCTAGACTAGAACATTCCAAAGGAAAGCTTTGCTCTTCTCTTGTAAAGAAGCAGCAGGTTTAGTATCGAATAGCTCCAGCATTCAAGCACCTTACTGGAAAACACTTTTTTTTCAAGTGTTTCAAAAACACTGTTTCAAAAACCGTTTTTTTCCAGACAACTGTCACTGGGCTTGGTGGTACACGCCTGGAATCCCAGCACTCAGAAGTTTGGGGCAGAAAGACTGTGAGTTCAAGGCCAGCCTGCGCTGCAAAGTGCAACTCTGGGAAACATAAAAAAGTGTGGGAGTGACCCAAGAGGTACCCAGGACCCAACAGGGAGGACATTATCCAAAATACCCAACAAAGGGGACAAAGAACCTATAGAAACCATATCCAGTGGATAGGCATGGCCCTTGGATGAGGGATGGGCCATCCTCCCACCTCAAAAATATTAATCTAAAATTCCTCTTGTCAAAGGAAATGTAGGGACAAAGAGTGGAGCAGAGACTGAAGAAAAGGCCATCCAGAGACTGACCCACCTAGGGATCCGTCCCATCTGCATACACCAAACCCAGACAATATTGCTGATGCCAAGAAGCACTTGCTGACAGGATCATGGTATAGCTGTTCACTGAGAGGCTTTACCAGAGCCTGACCAATACAGATTCGAATGCATGCAGGGGACATGAATGGAAAAGTTAGAGCAAAGACTGAAAGGGCTGAAGGGGTTTTCAGCCCCATAGGAAGAACAACAATATCAACCAACTAGACCCCCCAGAATTCCCAGGGACTAAACCAACAACCAAAGAGTACACATAGGGGAACCCATGGTCCCAGCTGTATATGTAGCAGAGAATGGCCTTATTGAGCATCACTGGGAGGGGAGCCCCTTGGTCCTGTGGAGTCTTGATGCCCCACTGTAGGTAAATGCTAGGGCACAGCGACAGGAGTGGGTGGGTGAGTGTGGGAGCACCCTCATAGAGGCAGGGAAGGGGGAGGAGGTTTAGGGGATTGTGGGGGGTAAACTGGGAAGGATGATAACATTTGAAATGTGAATTAATAAAATAACCAATAAAAAATGAAAAAAAAATGGAATACTCCTGGAAAAAGTATGTCTGGGAGTCTGTTACTAAGTTGCCCTCCCTGTGTGCTGTGACCTAGGAAAGTGAACCCTGCTGAAGCAAACACAAAGACAGAATTAACAACAGTGCCCTGTAAGGACAGAGAGAAGTTGGAAAGTGTAGACACACATATCAGGAATTCTGTTATCCAGCTTTCTGTTACTGTCACAGATACTGAGAATTACTTATTTTGGTTTTGATTTAGAGCCTCTAGGCCATGGTCATCAGTTGGCCCCACTGCCTCTGGGCCTGTTGTGAGGCCACACAGCACAGCAGTAGCTTATGGCATAACCATTCACCTCATAGTGAGAAATGAAAATGAGAAACAGGAAGAACCCAGGGTCCCAGAAGTCCCTTCAAAGACATGCTTTGACAACCTGAGACCTCCGACTAGAACACACCCACCTCTTAAAAGTTCAGCCACACCCCAGCAATGGACTCCAGGAGACAAACCTTCACCACATAGCATGTGAGGGAAACTGTAGAACTAAACTACAGCACAAATTATGAACACAGGTTTCCCCTCCGAATCACGACAGTGCTCATTGCCTCAGAAATACACAGAGTGGACTTTGTATCACGTTGCTCATTCTTTTGGTTTATTTACATTCTTGCAGGCACTCCGTGCACAGCTTGTTTTCCTCCCCTGAGCCATGCCTAGATGATTTTTTTTCCTACATTGATTTCTCTGCATCCCTTCTTATGGTCAGAAATTCCTAGTTAGCACCCTCTTCCCACAGATTCAACAGTAATGCCAGACAGGTACAGTGAGCTTTGCTCTGAAAGTCCAAGTGACAGTGTCTACCTCTGGGAATTGGTGATACATTGTCTGTGGATAACGCAGGTGGGTCCTGATCATGTTAGCATGTAGTGGCAGATCCAAAGTGCTCACCAACATTTTCCCCAGGTGGATGGAAGACAGATGGACCAGAAGCTGCTTCCTCTGCAGCCCCTGATGGCCAAGCTCCTAATAACTTCTTATATATCTCCTGTGGAAGGCAATTAGACATATGTCATATAAGCATGGTAGCCTGCTCCCTTAACCACAGTGACTGGTTCAAACACTGTATAAGATGTACCAAGCTCACAACACAGTTTGGTGAAATCCTATGTCTATAAGCTTATTTTTTGCTAAAGTCAAAAGTTTTGACAGATGGCTGTCATTGTAGGAAAAACTATTATCACAAGAACCCCAGAAAAAGCCATTATTTAGGGGAAAGCCCCTAACTTCCAACTTTCATGGTAGTTACAGACTCTCCAGATACACACATTCTCTCTCTCTCTCTCTCTCTCTCTCTCTCTCTCTCTCTCTCTCTCTCTCTCTCTCTCTCTCTCTCTCTCTCTCTGCTTGCTTTCTCTCAACCTGTACTGAACACAACTAGCAGGATGTATAGTGCATAATAGTTGTTCAAGAAAAGTCACTTTATGAAAGAAAGGGTAAGAATTGCTTGAAGGAAGTGGGGAAGGAAGGAAGGGATGAGGGGAGGGGAGAAGGGGAGGAAGAGGAAGGGAGGAGGGCAGGAAGGGGGGAAAAAGGAGGGCAAGAAGGAAAGAAGGGAGGAGGGGAGAAGGAAAGGAAGAAAGGAGGGGAGGAGAGAAGGAAGGAGGGAGGGAAACAAGGGAGTGAGAAGCAGAAAGGGGTGCTTTTTGTTTGTTTTCTATTGCTGTGATAAGTACCATGACCAAAGGCAACTCGGGGAGCAAAGGATTTCTTTCATCTTCCACTTCCTGGGTAGAGGCCATGAAGGACTGCAGCTTACTGAGTCATCCCCCAGGCTTTCTCAGCCTGCTTGCTTGCTTTTTTATCCTCTCTTTCTTTCTCCCTTTCATTTTCGTATATGCATTGGTGTCTTGCCTACACATATGTCTCTGTGAGTGTGTTGGGTCCCCTGGAACTAGAGTTATAGACAGTTGTAAGCTGCCATTCAGGTGCTAGGAATTGAACCCTGGTCCTCTGAAAGAGTAATCAGTGCTTTTATCCACTAAGCCATCTTTCCAAACTCACCCTCCCAGCCTGTTTTTTTTTTCATACCACCCAGAACCACCTGCCTAAGGGTGGCACCACCCACAATGGGCTGGGTCTTAACACATCAATCATTAAACAGAATGATTTATCTACAGGCCAATTAGATGGAGGCATTTTCCCCATTGACATTCCCTTCTCCCATGGGGCTTGTATCTAGCTGATAAAAAGTCTAATCAGGATGAAAGGGAAGGGACAGAGGGAGGGAGGGATGCACAATGCATATTTACTTCTCTGCACCTCTATAAGACATATGTGGTTTAGTTCAGAAGAAATGATGTCCTGTTCTATACTAAGTCATTTTCTATGCTTTTCTGAGTTCATGACATCAAGCAGTATCATGGATTGTTAAGATTGACCAGAATTCAGAATTTAGTTATATTTTATTTTAGGATGTGCTTTTTTGTATCTACTTCAGCCCATTCATTTAGGTTACAATACACCTCAAACAAAAGAATGACAGTACATAGGAAAGGATGACCTGGCAAAGAACCAAGTGCCTAGCTATGTCACCTAGCTGCCTCCATGTTTTCTGACCCCTTGGAGACCCAGATGTTTCCACATCTAAAAGGGCTGAAGCTAGCTAGAGAGGAAAATTAAACTTACATCTTAAAACTCATCACCATGAACCCTGAATGCTTGCCTTATCAAGCTAGCTTTTGACTTTTCCTTCTATTGGGAGGGAAATAAAATAATTTATGAAAAAAATCTATTCTTCTAGGGGGCTACATGCTTGGGAAAAACTAATGCTAACTTAAGAAATGACTCTACAGCTTGCATTGCTATAGCGTATAAACCAAATAACCTCCCTCAAAGTGGCTAAGAGAATTTGAACACACAGTTCCTTCATTCAAGGCAATAATCCCCGTCTTATCTTCTTCCAGCTATCGAGGATGAGTTTGACTTTGCTCTAGGCAAGCAAACTCCAGCATTCCTGAAGAAGTGTGTATGCTACATCAGGAAGATTGCTAACATCGAACGCTTCGTGAAAATCCCAGAGATGGGAAAATACATGGACATAACCGGAACAGACCCAAGAATCATCCGTGACCCAGAAGCTCAAGAGAAGCTGATCAAACTCAGGGATGAATTCATTCCTACCATCGTCGCATCCTCTAATCTGAGAGTATACACATCTGTCACTCACTGTGACATGAAACTGGGATATTCCCAAGAGATAGAAAACCATTACATAGAAGGACTTGGTAAGCAATTCTATGAGGACATGATTGATATAATTCAGGCAACAGTACAGCAAAACTTTGACACAGAGACTGATACACTGTACGATGAAATCCTACAGCATTCTTCACTCTGTAAAACATACGCCTCCTTCTATGAATACAAATGTGAATCGCTAAACATCTTGCATAAATACATCCTTCCAAGCAAGGCCGGGCACATCAGTCCTCTCGTTGTGTATGGGGGACCATGCACTGGGAAGACTCTACTGCTAGCTGAAGTAGCAAAAAAGGTAAAGAGAAATAAATAAATAGATTCATTCATTAATAAGTAAATCTACACTTTCCATTCTCTGTTTGTAGGACTATTTTACCCCTTTGGGAAAAATAATTTGTTCCAAATTCAATTTTCATTTTCTGTGCTTTGCTATCTGAATTATATGCAGACTTTCTGGGATGGCTGTTTTGTGTTTCTTTCCTACACAGATGTGCTGTGAGAACAGTATACGTGGAACATGACTATAAAACCACTTTCTATTGTGATGCCTTACCTCCAACTACCTACCTCATTAGGATTTAAACGGGACCCAATTATTGAAAACCCTTCTCATCCCTGTCAGGCAAACACTCATCTTCCAGTTTCTTTGGTCACTAAATCAGTCTCAGTCCAACAATAAGCACGTCCTGTTTACAGTGATAATTAACACTTTGTCTACGTTTTTCTCCTTCATCTGAGGCCTACCACAGTGAGGCATCTGGGTATGAGAACATGAATGCCTTTACTGACAGAGCAGTTTTCTTCCCTCTTTCCTAACCCCAACCATATTTATAATCCCTACTGGGTTGTAGTGTGCTGGTTCTAGGAAGGTGAATCACTGGAGAAGTTATCACATGAGCCATGCTGCTGTGAGTGAGCACCAAACTTTTAGGGAACACTAAGAGCTGCCCACCATCTCTCCTGAGTTCTTCCTATCACTTCCAGAAGTTTCTTCTGGACCCACTGATTGTGTCTCACCACAGCTCCCTAAATGCAGGGCATTGCATCTTCTTATTGTTCTTTGCTTTATCACTTCTTAGACATCCATTAACAAACTTCTAGAGTCTTCAGGGTAAGATCATCTTCTTGTCCCAGCAAGTTCCTCAGGCAAGCCCAAGGACGAGAAAAGCACCACACTTTATCATCTCCCACTTCTTGAGGCTTTACATTGGGTTCATGGGAAATACCCAGGTACTCTTTGGCCCTCAGAACCCTCGACCAAAAGATCCAGGCCAAGATAACAGCTCTGCCTATGACATCAGTGAGCAGGTCAGTAGGTCCTTGTCTTGGACAGTGTTCTATTGCAGTGAAGAGACACCATGACCATCTCCCTCTCCTTGGAGCTTCACATTGGGTTGATGGGAAATACCCAGGTACTCTTTGGCCCTCAGAACCCTAGACCAAAAGAACCAGGCTGGGATAACAACTCTGTGACCTCCTTTTAAAATGTAATATCTGTTATCTTTCCATGTCAGCCTAAACTGTACTAAGTCAGATCCATTTTAATTTCATTGACACTTGGTGTTAAAGTAGAACAGCTCCTACTAGTCTGATGGTCATGTAGAACTGTTATGTTGATGCTCTGTACACTGTCTAGCAGAGCCTTCTTTAACTCTCTGAATAGCCCTGTCCTCTCACATGTGCTGTACAATATCAAATTGTTTGCCATGAGTACAAAGACAGGGTTGACTGCATTGCACCTCTTGTGGGTATTTGGTGCCAGAGCAAATTTACAGATGAGAATCAGGTATATAGTTCTTAATCTAATGGGCCATGTTTTAGTTCATCTTGTTCAGCTGCTTTCCATGCTTGTGTTAGAAGGTGCAGCCACTTCTTTAGTTAAGCACAAGGTGAAGTAGAGACCCAACCTTAAGCACTGTGTTCTATCAGAATAAATTGAGGAGAAGGCAGAGAGAAGGAGTCTTCAAGCTCTGGTTTGACTAGTTCCTATATGTATCTTCAAACTTCAGGATTATTTCTCACAAGCTCACTGACGAAGCAGTAAGGGGCACATAAGAAGTTTAATGGGTATTTCCTTCCTATGACAAGGAACAAATACTGTTGAGTTGATAGAGCAGAAGATCCATGTGGTGTGTGTCTTTATGTGCATGTCAGGTCACAGGTTGCATGAGACAGGCTAATGGGTGCATACAGAAAAGCATCTCAACTCTGCAGGATGCTAGTCATGTGAAGTTGATCTTTAATATTGACTGGGCTGTCTTCTGGAGATCTGGTTCAGATGCATGCATCTGGATACACATATCCCAGAGTTTTGCTTGCCAGTTTCATTGCCCACTTCTCAACATTTGTCTCCAGTTGCAAATGACTAGATACGTATCAGCAACAAGTTTCGCTGTCTAATGTCCTTGTTTCCAATAGACATTTCATGCTGTCTCCTGTGACTCTAGTTCGTAACTATAGAGAAGTCCCCACAGAGAACATAGACAGAAGCCTCAGCACATGAGCCATCAGTGTTAGGGTTCTGATGAGCCACCAGTGGACCACATGACATTGCTGCCATCCCTAAAAGCAGCTTCCAACATCAAAATTAAGTATCAGAAAACTCCTGGTACTATGCCATTTATCCAACTCATATCCATAGACCTTGAATCTTGCTATTGTTTTATTACTCTGAACTATCTCAAAAACCCAAGCTTCCTAATTTAAAGAAAAAAATCTACATATAGTAAATGATAGAATTCATGGGCTGTTCCCTTTCTTCTAAAGAGTGTTCTTGGTAATAGAACAGCTGAAAACTTTATCTCCCTGAAATACTCTATGGGGATCTTTTGCATTTTGATCATATTCCTTCTCAACTTTGACACTTCATTCATAAAAAAATATATAGTGAATTTTGTATGCTTTATTCCTTCAGCTCTACAAGGAAGAGAGGGAAAAAGAGGGAAGGGGGGAAGGGAAGAAGGGAAGGATGGGAGAGGAAGGAGGAGGAGGGAAGGGAGTGCAGAATGAAAGTGAGATATGGCTCCACTCCAATTTTGTTTCTAATGACCATTCAACTTGAAGCAATTTAGTGATCTAGCCTGAGCTTCAATTTTCTCTCTTATGAAATATCACTCTCAATCCATGTGCCCTTCAGAGAGATCATATTAAATGAGGGCCACCTGTCTACACAGAGGAATATTTGAAAGCTCAGCAATTAACTAACCTCTTAGAACCAGACTTATGTAGATTTTAATGATTAATTGTTATCCTTAATTATGTGTATTGTGTATGGGTATGAGGACTTGAGTGCAAATATCCTTAGAGAGAGAGCAAAGGGGTATCAGTTTCCAGGAATGGAGATGCAGCTAGCTGTGAGCCAACTGACGTGGGTGCTACAAAGAGTAGTTACCCCTAACTGAGAGTGATTTCTCTCACTTCGAATTATATAGATTTTTATGATGGAAATAATTATCACAATGATGACCTTGTAGAATCACAAAAGTACCACTCAGCCTATTCACTATAATACTGGTGGCAAATACTTCGTTACATTCTAATTAACTAAAAATTGGCCCTCCACATATGGAATTATATATTCTCGACTAATGAAAACATTTACTCTAGGCAATTTATAAATCATTACTTAAGTTAGCTATTAAAGAGACACTAAGTATATACTATGTGCTTACAACTACCAAAAGTTAGGGATTTCGATGAAAAAAATAAATGATCAGACTATAGACTCAGATTATGGTCATTGAATACTCTGTGGTTTTTAGAACTCAAATATGTCCTTATGGTTAAAAAGTACTATTGCTACCTGTGAATCTTACCTATAGATCTGTGCATGAGTTTTGTAGCAGGACTTTGGCCTTCCCAGGTGGCTTCTGCATTTATTGGATCGGGGTTTTTAATTTGCAAGGATGATGATGTTAGTCTGAGCTCCAGAGGGGAACCTCATTGATTGTGGCTGTGTAGAGGTACAGCACTGTTCTAAACTCTGCTTGTATGTTTTAGGCTTATGGCTGGCTACATGAAGACACAGGGCCAGAATCTGACCCGGTTGTCATTGTGAGATTTCTAGGAACAACAGACATGAGTATTGATCTAAGGACACTTCTTCTAAGTGTATGTGAACAACTGGCAGTCAACTACCGGTGCCTGGTCCAAAGCTTTCCTAAGAAGATCCATGACCTTCGTGACTTGTTTATAAACCTGTTGAATGAGTCTTCACTTCAGAGACCTCTGGTGATAATATTTGATGCCCTAGAGCAGCTCTCGGAGATCGACGAGGCTAGGAAGCTCTGGTGGCTGCCTGCTCATCTTCCCCGGTTCGTTCGGATCATCCTCTCCACACTGCCTAACAAACATGGGATCCTGCAGAAACTAAGGTGCCTTATCCATGAAGAAGACAATTACATTGAGCTGATTCCCCGGGACAGAAAGATGTGCAGTCAGGTCCTCAAACACCAGCTGCTGAGGGTCAAAAGGAAGGTCACGTCAGGCCAGCAGATTTACGTAAACAACGCATTCTCCAAGTGCACACTGCCTATGTTTGTGAACCTAACTTTCAGAGAGGTGAAACACTGGAGATCTCACAAAGATGTCGATGAATCCTCCCTCTGTGTGACTGTCCATGAAAGTATAGAGCAGTTGTTCTGGTCCTTAGAGAAGAAGTGTGGTCAGAAACTGGTTTCCAGGGCTCTGGGTTACATCACCATGGCTAAAATGGGTTTGAGTGAAATGGAACTGGAGGATGTATTAGCTCTGGACAACAGTGTTATGAACGAACTGAATGAGAACACCAGACCCAGCAACCCCCTGAGAGTACCTTACCTGTATATTGCAAGACTCAAGGAGGGTCTCAACGGCTATTTAATAGAAAGACATGTGAAGAATGTCACACTTTTAGTCTGGGCCAACAGACACCTGCAGCTCATAGCTCAGAAGCTGTATCTGCAAGAAGACAGCAACCTTCGAGAGATGCACACAATCCTGGCAGATTATTTTCTAGGGGTGTGGTCAGGAGGCAGGAGGAAAGCTTTCTGCCTGGAAGACCCCTACTTGAATGGCTGCCTCGACCTGGAGAACAGAAGTCTGCTTGAGGAAGAGAAGCACTTCATGGAACAAGCATCCTTTGACAGGCAGGCCCCTGACCAGCCCTGGGTTTTCCAGTGTAACCCACTAGAGCCTGACATCTTCTTTGTCAATCACCGGAAAATGTCTGAGCTCTTGTACCATCTGACCAGGTGTGGGAAAACCGATGACCTACTTTACGGAATCATCATGAACTTCAGCTGGCTTTACACCATGATCAAAATCGGCCAGTTTGACAAAGTGCTTGCAGACATAGAACTAGCCTACAATTACTCACAAGAGAAGGAGCTGAAGTTCCTCGCCAGCACACTCCGTGGCATCAGAAACAAGGTCATTGCGTTCCCAGGCTCCCTTTCAGCAGAGCTCCAGCAAAGGCTGCTGCCTGTTGTGAGTTCCCTGCCCAAACTTAGACACCTTCTTTTAGAATGTGACAAAGACGGACCCAAATACTGCTCCATTGTTCCTCTCCATTCATCCATGGACGTGACATACAGCCCTGAGCGTCTCCCCTTAGCATCCAGCCACCTGCACGTCACAGAGATCCTCCCCACCTGTAACCCCAGCACTGTTCTCACAGCTCTAGAAAACGGTTCCATCAGCACCTGGGATGTAGAAACTCGCCAGCTGCTCCGGCAAGTCACTACAGCCCAGTCTGTTATCCTAGGCATGAAGCTCACCAGTGATGAGAAGTACCTTGTGGTTGCTACCACAAACAACACCTTGCTGATTTATGACAATGTGAATTCCTGTCTCCTGTCTGAGGTGGAAATCAAAGGGACCAAGCATGGAAGCGGGTCCACCTACATCAATGGATTTACCCTCTCGGTCAATCATGCCCTTGCATGGCTAGAGGCCAGCAAAGATGTCACTGTCATTGATCTGCTGTATGGATGGCCCCTTTACCAGTTCCACTGCTGGTATGAGGTGACATGTGTCCAGTGCTCCCTAGATGGGGTGTATGCTTTCTGTGGCCAATACCTCAACAATACCACCATTTTCCACTTAGGGAGTGGGGAAAAAATATGTACAGTGACGTCAGAATTTTCAGGTGGTTTTGTAAAGTTTCTTCTCATCTTGGACACAGCCCAAGAGATGGTCATGGTAGACAGTGAGGGAAGTCTCTCTGTTTGGAATACAGAGGACATATCTAGCCCCCAGCTGACTGAAGACTTTGACTGTCGAAAGGAAGACAGCGAAGTGGTGAGCATTGAGCTTTCAGAGGACCAAAGTGCGATTCTGATCTGTAAAGCTCTCAGCATTGAGCTCTTAGACACCGGCATGTGGAAGGTAGCTGAAAAATTCCGAGCCAGGCACAATGAACGATTTATATCGGCTGTACTATCCAAAAATGGGGACTGTATCATTGCAACCATGGAGAATACCCCTGCGGTATTCTTCTGGAGGCGGGACACAGGACAGTGCATGGCAAGCCTACAGGAAATCTCGGGTACCATAGTTAAGCTGGTAAAATCTAGTCACCACAATATGCTACTGTCTTTATCAACCAGTGGTGTTCTTTCCATTTGGGATATAGACATAATCACAGCCATGTCCAACATCGATAAAACTGGGAAACCCATCCAGAGCCTGGTGTTGCCCGCCAGGGGGGAAATCATTTACTCCCTTGATGGCTCTGATTGCGTTCACAAATGGAACTTCAGCAGTGGGTTCATTGAAGCGGTATTTAAGCACGAAGGAATAGTCGAACACTGTGTGTTAACATCCGCTGGGGACATAATGGTGACGTCAGATGACAAAAGCAGCCAGTACGTCTGGCACACCAGCAGTGGGGAAAACCTCTTCCGAATTAATGGGCAGAGGATATCTCAGCTGCTGATTACCCATAATGACCAGTTTGTGGTCTCTCTTTGTGAGGAAAACGCCTCCAGGGTTTGGAGGTTGGCCACAGGCCACAGGGTCTGCAACATCTTGACCACTTTGCAAAATGCCTTCATTACCTCTGCAAACACCTTCGTGGTAGGAATGACAAAAAGCAAAGTGTTGGCGGTCAGTCTTTGGACAGGAAGTATCACCAAGAAATTCTGCTGTGAAGACGGGATCACCATTGTGAATTTTAAGTTGATCCCCGACTGTCCTGATGTCATTGTGTTTATCACGTCAGCTGAGACCGTGAACCTCTGGAGCCTGACTGATGAAGTGATCTGTCGACGTGTGCAGCTTCCAAGCAACTTCTTGAAAAACCTGGAGGATTTTGAAATTTCTCCCAATGGGAAGCTAGGCATTATATCCCGGGGAGATGAAAATATCAATGTGCTGGATTTACACAGTGGAAAACTACGGGTGGTTCATGCTTCTGGTGTCATATGGAGGCAGAAGCTCTCTCGAGATGGCCGCTACCTGGTGTATATTTGTTTCCGGAACGGGGAGGAGGAGGAGGAAAACGACTCGATATCTAGCTTGATTGTGATGAGACTGGCTGACGGCAAAAACATCGGTGCTTGCTCCCTTTACAAAACACCAACTTTCCTTGCACTTTCTCAGAGACACTTGAACATCATTATCGGCTTTGATGATGGGAGTATAGGGATCTACACAGTTGTGGATCGTGTGGATGCTGCGCTGAAGATCAAAATTGCCACATCGAACAGCAGACAGATTTTCAACAATGCAACGCAGACATCCAGGCCAAAGTCGAACAGTTACTCCTTTAAAATGTCTGTGGATTGCTTATGGCGAGAGTCCACTGAGGTCTTTGCAAGAGACAGCCCCATCACCGTGAGTGAGTCCTCTGAGTCCAATGAGGCAACACCCTCCAAGAAACACAACTCTTGCTATGACAGAGTGTGCGCTGCCCTAGAATCCAGGAGCCACAGCTACACACCAGATAACTGACACAATGTTTATCCTACTCAACTAAAATACATAATCCATGGATAACAGGAAAAAAGCTAAGCGCATCTTCCACACACAAACAATGAGCTTCTCTTTTCTTAAAAACTGGAAAGACACTGGAATCCTCAGTTTACTAATATCCTCATGAAAGGAACAGAACTGTGAGAACTCAACTTGGGTGCCATCTTTTTTGTCCAAATGTATTAGCAAAATAGAGAACTTCCAGAAGTGATGGTGAAATGGCCATTTCCCCTCGAAGAGAGCAAATAAAATCTTTTAAATTTGCTGTGTAATAAGAATCAGCACAATTCACTACATTGATTCAGATGAAAGAAGCTAGAGTTCTAGGTAGACCAGTTGGACTAGAATTAGTTCTACAGAAGCCAGTTGAAATCATGATGGCAGAGAACCATCTGACTCTGAATGGGGGGTGTGGCAGCAAAGTGCAGCCTTAATATCTCTTTACGTTTTTCAATCCTGACAACTGTGTAAACACAAGAGGTTTAATGGTGCAAAATTGTGTAAGAAAGATGTCCAGCTGTGTTTCAGTTTCTCAACATGTATGAGATGGTGAACAGACTGGGAGAAGAACTAACTAGCACTATCATAGGGCTACTAAACACGGAGAGTCAGTCTTCACTAAAACACATCCACAGCGACTGCATCCAAGGGCCTCTGTGCAGTGGGATATATAATTTTTAAACCGTTTCTTTCGTGGATTGCAAAAGAACCCCACTCAAATGAGAAACCAAAATCTTTTCACACCTTTTCTTAAGATGCATATTTGTGCTGAGCGTAAAGAGTTAGGGAAAGGGCATTACAAGCTTGATCAAAGCCTGTGTTCACTTCCTTCGTTGTACTAACGAGAGTCCATACTCTTCAGTCCGTCAGTGGGGAGCCTACTGGTTCCCAGACCCCTGCAGTATCTTAGTGGAAAGCAAGCTTTTTAAACAACCTGTCCCTGAAACACTGGTGACGTTGCCTTACTCTCATTACGCCTCTCTCCTGTGTAAAGAGCAGATAAACGACCAAATACTCTGGGACAAACTGAATATGCCTGTCTCCGTGCTAAAATATTCCATTTATCTTAAGGATGTCCAAAGGTTCCTAACATCCCTGTTTGTAATCACTTTCTTACTCCCACACACCATATGTACACTTCTTTATCCGTTCCACCTCCAGACTGAGGGCTCCCCCTCTCGTACCATTTCAAAACTGAAACTATGAAATGGCATATTTTTTTAAACAAAGAATAACTTCACCAATTCGAAGGAAAATATATCTCATAAGGTGAAGGTGATTTTTCTTCCTTCTGCCCTACCCATGGCATGTCTTGGAAGACTTCTCAATGGGGTCAGTGGTGGTGATTGGTCTAGTTTTCTTTCAAAGTGGAACTTCCTTAAATCAGAACATTGAACAAAAAAGCAGCTTATTTTCATCCTGGCTCTGCCTGGGACTCAGCATGCACCTGTAGCCTGACCTCTAGCCTCACCAAGTGTATTGCTTTTGTGGACTGCAAAATGAAGAAGGTGATGGGTTCCACTATAGCCTGTGAACCTGGTGGGCGTGCCAGGGAGTAATAATGAGAGAAGAACATTATACAGTGTCATCTTGATTGCTGACACAAAGGGATAAAGAAAATTATCTAAACCCGTAGAGAATCCAATTGCATTCCACTGCTGAAAGGATTTAACTCGTGAGCATTCAAAGGTATTGTTGAGATACCAACACCCTATTCCATGGTGAAACACCTTTTTTTTTTTTTCAGTGTGTTCCTCCTAGTTTAGCTACCAGCCAGTAGGTGGAAGCCCTTGGAGGATTAAAATCTATATACATGGAGTTCATACTTTTAGCTCTTCAGCCAACACATTCTTCTTCCTGTCCGTGAAGCATCCATGCCATACATTTCTAAGAATTAAATGCCTAGGTGGATTACATGTAGTGTGTGAGTGTCCTGTGTAAAAACCACTAGAGTGTAACAAGTGACTTGAATGATTTTTTTCCTAACATGTTTGCAACTGATAGCTCATATTGAATGTTTTTATGTAAACTTTGTATCGTTGGGATGAATTACCCAATCAGAGATTTATATTTTCATAAATGTTACATTTAGTTAAAATTTTGTTACAGAGTTGTTACACTAGAAGATTATTTCAGTGTTCAAACAATATAGTCTTGTGTATGTATCGTTTGTATGAATAAAAGATGAGCTACTTAAACTTGAGTGTTATGGAGTCTCACCACTGAGGTTGAGCAGACCTGGAAGACCACCCGACTACCAGTAATTATTCAAATTGACAAGGCGCCGAAGGTGCACTAGAACTATTTCTGGAGCGTTCTAGACACAAAGCCATGACATCTACAAAACAGCCTGAGGAGTTTGGTACTGTTATTAATCTGCATTGATGTGAAATGCTGAGAAGTAAAAAAAAAAAAAAAAAAAAAAAATGGACATAATTCCAGCACATCACCAGCACCTTGGTTAGCTTTCTCAAAGTACATCAAAATAAAGCATTCAGTGCCCAGTAGTCATTTGGTGACAGTGACTTCTAAGATCTTTACTAGTGTGCAGGTGAGAGATTCAGCTAGTTTACCGGATGCTACTAGAGATACCCAAGTTTGCTTGTTTTTTTTTTCCTCCCTCCAAAATACAGAAGTAGCTGATGAATTCAGTCAACAAGCATTTACCTAATCACATATTCCACCTAGAACACAGAATTAAATAAAATAGCTCTTGCCTTCTAGAATTCCAGACTCAGCATCAAACTCAGAAGAAAATAAGGTCTCTGTGCACATGTGCAAGGGTAAAACCCTTCCTCTTGGGGCTGGAGCTGGAAATTTCCAAGGACTAGTGAGTGCCATTCACCAATTCCCCGGGAGTGAGCAAGACCTAGGCAAACCTCTCCAGATACCTTTACACACACACACACACACACACACACACACACACACACACATACACACACACACACACACACACACACACACACACACCTCTTTGATCTGAGAATTCATATATATATATATATATATATATATATATATATATATATATACCCCTCCCCAAAGATATCTTTAAACATGGCAACATTGGAAAGCATCAGTGATGTAAACAACAATCAGATGAAGTTGTGTGTGTAGTTCTCAACAACAACAAAAAAATTACTTTAAAATAAACTTTTAAAATTCAAGACATAAAAGAAACCCAAAGGCATTATCAAGTTTCTTACCCTCCTCTCTTTATGACTGAGATAAACCTCAAAGTTTCTCCCACTGACTCTTAAAAAGCAAGACAAATTCCAAGTCTTTTTTGATCAGAAAAACCTAATTCATATATAAATAAGCCAGTATGAAATTTTTGACAAGGCTGGAAATTGAACCTGAGAGTCACTTACAAGAAATTTTTCTTCAAATAAATAAATGACATTCAACAACGTAGTTTTCCCTCGTAAATCTACATTTGAAAGTGCAAAGCTATTTTAGCACTAAAAAGAACCGAAAACCGTTGAGTGTTCTCCTTTAGAGCACGGCAAATGCCTGTGAAGACAGCGGGCCTGTGGAACTTAAAACACTCTAGAGAAAATGATGGCCTGGTCTTTGGGAAGTCCTCTCAGTTCCTTAATCTTCTCACTGCAAGCCTTGAGCTTGGAGAGGAAAGCATGTACGCTAGATGGCGCAATTGCTCAACACATTTTCCTGGCAAGCGCCACAGCGTCTGGGCCAGGTGGACCGAAGACCGAAATCTTTAACTAAATTTCAGGATTAAAGCACCCGGTTCTCCACCCTTCGTAGGGAAAGTGTGTTGGGTGAAGTGTCCCACATCCTGAAACTCCAAGGGAAGGGGTCTGGAACTGGGATTCTTTCATTTGTCCCACTATGGCCTTTGGGAAGCAGGCAAGCTTGTAGCCCCTGGGAATGACCGTCGCAGCAGTCGGTGTCTGTGCAGTTTGTCTAACTATCAGGCAGGCGACAAGCAATATGCGCTCGATCTAGCAACTAATGCGGAGTGGCTCGCTGACCACTCACTCAAGCATAGATCACCAGACCCCCTTGTCCCTGTAGCCTGCGCACACGCGCTAAGGCGCAGGTAAAGGGTTACCCTAGCCTGGGAGGCTCGCCCGCTCCCCGCCCACGTGACGCGCCGGCCCAATGACCGCAGCCCGAAGTGGGGCTGCAGCGCGACAGGCTCCGGGCAGCGCTGACCCACTCGCGTGTCCCAGTGAGGACTTCGGAAGCCCGCGAAGCCATGGGCACCGCGACTCTGGAGCCGCCGCCCCGCCTCAGGTAAGCAGCATCCCGGCCAGGGCCGGGCTCCTACAGGAGGAAGAGGGCTGGTCCTGGGCAGGAGTCCCCCGCTTTGCTTCTCGGTTCCCCTTCTCTTGGGGGAAAGCGGGGAGGAACGAAGCGAGGCATCCGATGGTTTGATGACTTTCGTGAGAAATCAGGGAATTCAACCTAGGCGCGGGAAGAGTGGTGACAAGGAACAGGTTTCCAAACTCAGGGCGCCGGCGCTGGTTGTATGAAATGATTTGTTTTTAAACTCCCAGTTCATGAGCTCTCTGCTGTGCCTGGCAACTTAAACTGGACAAATTGCAAGAGATTTTCCCATCCTCCTGTCTCCCGCGGTCACCATATTTAAGCTTGGGGGTGGGGAGGGTATTGGCTAAAACAGGAAGGGAATTTGACCGCCCCCGCCCTTGTTAGAAATGCCCTTGGGTTCTGGAATCGGGTCTATGGCGTGGTGAGGGTGCATGGAGGGAAAGACCCGGTGGTGCTCCCAAGAGCCTGGGACTAGGAGAGTGGGCGCCAAAGGGAAGGGCTACATGGTTGCAAGTTGTAAATATTTAATAAGCAAGTATCTACCAGGTCAGTCACCTGGGTCATCGTAGCCTGGACAGCCCTGGTGAGGTGAGGGGTGTGTGTGTGTGTGTGTGTGTGTGTGTGTGTGTGTGTGTTCACCAATGAAGAATTTTCCAGTAATAACAGGCAGATATCAGTGGGGACTTTTACCCCCTCTGATAACCATCATTAACCCTAAACACAAAACATAATAACTCCATTTCCATTGACTCAGAAAGTTTTATTTTCCATCGTGGTATAGACATTTGTGAGGTGAATGTTGAGGAAGTGGGTGTTCCAGGAGACACTTCTGTAACTATGCAAGAGTGTTTGTTGGTGGTGGCCTGTGGGTGGATGTCTTGGGTGGCTGTAACTCAGCAATGGTGAAGAATGTCGCTGGAGAAAAGAAAGTCTTGTAACGGCAAATGAAAAAGAAATGAGAGTAGTAGTTATTTTTAAAGACAGTAGGTTCCATATTTGCTGGGTTTTTTTTTTCCTTCTATATAATTTTCCAGCTATTATTATTTTAAAAAGATGGTAGGCCTCTCCATCTAAGCACCAGGGTCTCTGAAACACCTTGCCAGCCTCTTTGGTTAAAATCCTTGTCCCAGGACAGATCTCTATGACAACAATATGAAGCTTCCATCATTTAGGAGAGCTCTGAATGTTTGTGTTTCTGTGAAGCTGAGTGAACAGCCAGCTCCAGGGTTCACTGGGGAGAAAGAGAAGTGAGACACAGGAAAATGGTTTGTGGTTCATTTCTCCTGTTCACCGACTCTGCCCATCTTTTGATCCCATGCCTTCGCTTAATACCTCAAGTAAATGTTTATTTCATGCCCCCAGGGACTCATTACCCAAGAAGGTTTTGATATCTAGTAATTTCTAGAGATAAATGTGACCCATGTTGACGATATTCCAAAGAAATGTTGCAGACCTGGAAATTAAAACGAACAAACAAAAGCTTGCTTATTGTTCCAGCACATTCTCTTTCCTAAAAATGGAAAGATTCCCTAACTTCTGACCCAACACTTCTCAGAACCTGAAAATTGTGTTCTCAATGCTTAGACTAGGAGCCAGTCCCAGCCCAAGGGCAAAGCCAGCGCTGACCTCTTTCCTCTCAGAGTCACCTGGTAAAGGTGCCCCAGGGACCCGTGTTTCTTAGAAAAGACTCTAGCTTTTTAAGGAACCGAGTTCTAGGCCTCCTTAGATCTAGTTTTCTCTCCCTAGACAGTGTCTTACATTTACCCACTTAATCAATTTCCCAAGAACCCTGATTAGGCTTGTTTGGGTTCTTGCTTAAAGAACCTATTTCATTTCTAAATTTGATTATTAGAGTAGTTGTCTGGTTGCACATAAATGCCCTGGATGATTGAGAAAAGAAAAGCTGCCGAGAGCTGACTGGACCATCATAGGGGAGGACAGGTGTGGAGAACTCACTGTCGGCAGGGCATATGAGGAGACCAGTCATGGTTTTTTTTTTAGTGCCTGCTCTTTAGCCTCCAGAGCTACACAGGCCCAGAGCTGAAATTTCTTACCCTACTTGTTTCCTGAATACTTAAGAGAACAAACTGAAAATCCAACCATTTGTCTTCTGACATTTTCCCCAACATCATGGTCCCACAGAGATTGGGATCTTCAGAAAGATGGTAGAGCATCAAAATGACCTATCTTCAAATAGATTTGAAATACTAAACTGTGAATATGCCTCTGAAGCAGATAATGAAATAGCCTCGCCTATGGCTCAGTGCTGTCAGAAAGCCTAGACAGTGCTGAGCTGCAGTGAACGTCAGCTGAGATCAGAGAAATATGGTGTCTGAGATTTTACCATGAGCAGTGAGCTCCATTCATTCATTCAGCACAATCGGCTCTAAAATCAAGTGACCTCTGACCAGGCCTTAGAGACCGTGTGTGTGTGTGTGTGTGTGTGTGTGTGTGTGTGTGTGTGTGTACCTATTAACTCCAAGCAGTTGGCTGGGTGCCAGGGACACACACAGCTGTAGCCTCAAGAACCTAGTCTTAGGAGAAACCTTGGAAGGGATTGAAGCAAGGCACATATCTGTTCGTGAAGGTTTACTCTGGCTGCTGGGAAGAGATGGGAACAGGGTGTCTAGAGACCTAATGAAGGCAGCTGCTACCCAATTCACAGAAGAACAGATGGAGAAGTGAGTCCATTCATAGGATGCTTAGGGAAGCAACAGCATTTACAGTCTTAACTGTAAAAAAGTTTTAGTGACTCTGGCCTTTGATATTAGCTTACACACCATTTAAATTAGGGGTTGTTTGGTTTTGTTTTGTTTTATTCTTTCAGGTCGGGTAACAGTAGGTTTAGGCTGCACCTCCCCATGGCTTGTTTTCATCAAAGACCAAAGGCTTTTCGGAAAAGAATGTAATGATTCTCGATTTTTAGCAAGGTACTGCTTCTTTGTGTAGACTTTGAAGTATTAAGGCAAAATCAAAGATAAACTACTGCCTTATATATATGCTCTCTGGTGTACTTTAAATTCCTGTTGGAATAAAAGTCTCCTGACTCCCCAGGTTGGGCTGAGCATGACCTGTTATGTGTCAACAAGAGAACTGATGGTATTTGGAGGAATATTATTGTCTATGAAAACCATTTCATGCTAGAGAGGAGGGTCTCTCTCAGTGGTTGGCTCCAAGCTACCTGCAATGTGTATTGATGTACACATGTTTTAAACTTTATTTTAAAAAACAAAGATAAAAGAAAAAAATTTTAAACATTTTTGCATAAATGTATACAAATACATTTTTGTCAGTGCTTGGCTTTTTTTTTTTCTTTTTTTTAAGATTTGATACTCTGCATTAAGGTCTTACTAGTTACAATGAGCAAAAAGTACATGTAAAACAGGATGTAACCTGGAATTAGTCAACATTTTCTTGGTGTACAAGGATTGAGCATAATGTTTTTTGTTTTGTTTTGTTTTGTTTTTTTCTTGAACTTCACACAGTCTGTGAGTTGTTTCTGGGGCAGTCCGAGCCTCTGGGGTTAGCATCCCACTATCAGTGACTGAATATTATGTCTGTTCTTTTGTGACTGGGTTATCTCACTCAAGATGATATTCTCTAGATGCAACCATATTCTTAAGAATTTGGTTAAGTCATTGTTTCTGATAGCTGAGTAGTACTCCATTGTGTAAATGTACCACAATTTTTGTATCCATTCATCTACTGAAGGACATCTGGGTTCTTTCCAGCTTCTGGCTATTATAAATAGAGCTGCTATAAACATTGTGGTGCATGTATCTTTGTTGTATATTGGAGTGTCTCTGGGGTATATGCCCAGAAGTGGAATAGCTGGATCTTCAGGTAGTACTATGTCCAATTTTCTGAGGTATCGCCAGACTGATTTCCAGAGTGGTTGTACCAGCCTACAACCCCACCAACAGTGGAGAAGTGTTCCTCTTTCTCCACAACCTCGCCAGCATCTGCTGTCATCTGAGTTTTGGATCTTGGCCAATCTGACTGGTGTGAGGTGGAATCTCAGGGTTGTTTTGATTTGCATTTCCCTGATGGCTAAGGATGTTGAGCACTTCCTTAGATGTTTCTCAGCCATTCGATATTCCTCAATTGAGAACGTTTTGTTTAGCTCTGTACCCCATTTTTAAATAGGGTTGTTTGATTCTCTGGTGTCTAGCTTTTTGAGTTCTTTGTATACCTTGGATATTAGACCTCTATCTGATGTGGAGTTGGTAAAGATCTTTTCCCATTCTGTTGGCTGCCATTTTGTTTTCTTGACGATGTCCTTAGCCTTACAGAAACTTTGCAATCTCATTAAGTCCCATTTGTTAATCTTTGACCTTAGAGCTTGAGCCATTGGTGTTTTGTTCAGAAAATTTTCTCCTGTGCCTATGTGTTCTAAGGTTTTCCCTACTTTCTCATCTAATAGTTTCAGTGTATCTGGTTTAATGTGGAGATCTTTGATCCACTTACACTTGAGCTTGGTACAAGGAGATAAGAAAGGGTCTATTTTCATTCTTCTGCATGCTGAGTGCCAGTTGGACCAACACCATTTGTTGAATAGGCTGTCCTTTTTCCATTGAATGTTTACAGCTCCTTTGTCAATAATCATGCTAGAGAGGAGGGTCTCTCTCAGTGGTTGGCTCCAAGCTGCCTGCAATGTGTATTGATGTACACATTTTTTAAAATTCATTCACTGTTCATTAGCCCCAGAGAAGATTGCTCCAGAAAAGAATTTCAGGATCTCTTTTTGTGTTATTGTTTTCCACGACACCCACACCCCATCTAATAACTGAACTCCTAAGTTGGCCATTTGTGGCAGTAAACACAAATGTTTGGCTAAATCAGTGGTTCCCAACTTTCCTAATGCTGTAATTCTTCACTACAGTTTCTCATGTTGTGGTGACCCCCCCAACCATAAATTATTTCTTTAATTTTGCTATTGTTAAGAATCACACAGTAAATATCTGATATGCAGGATATCTGCTATGTGACTCCGAAGGGGGTTTCAGCCCACAGGTTGAACTAGAGTTATAAAATAGCTGAACTAGAGTTATAAAACAGGATCTGTCTTGTTTAATGACGAGATTGCCAGCAATCTCGTATCTCCCAAACACATACTGCAACCTACAAATGAATGAACAAAGTTGGCTTTCACCTGTAAATCATTGTCATTGTACGAGGTTGGTTCCTCTCTGATCTCTGAGGAGCTTAGCTATTTGAGTTCATAGTCCACACAGAGACCCCACCCTGCGGGCTCAGTGTGTGGTGATCACGATCATGGTGAATAATGTCTTCCTCATAACCTGCTGTGAGCCAGCAAAGAAATACAGGGAAATTTCTCCAAGATTAAACTAGCAATACAACTGTTATTATCAAATTGAGTTGAGAACTGACTTTTCATAAGTACTTTTGAAAAATACTGACTTTAATAAAAACTTAAAGAGTCTTTTGTGGATGAGGAAAATGGTAGCTCGGTCAAAGACTTTGTCAAAGGACATTATAGAAGTTCACACAGCTGCTGCCAGGTCCAAAATGTGAGTTTTTGCTTCTTACTTCCTCCCGCTATTCACTAACTATTGCAGATTTTTAGTATGCAGAAATTTCATTTTCAATTGACCATTACCCTAAAATATAACCTCCGTTTATTGAAAAGTTGCTCATATATACATCATTAGTTATCTGTTGCTGTTTAACAAGTGACCCAAAGATTATTAACACAACACATGTCTGTAACGAGCATAGTGGCCTAACGTAACCCATTTGTTGGGTTTGTGGTCCTGTCAGCAGTTTGGGCTGAGTTCAGCTGGGTGAGTCTTGTCCAGGCTCTTTCCTATATCTGGACTCACTGAGGTAGTGCTGCTGCTGAGTCTGATCTGACCACTGAGTCACCTGGGGAGCAACTAGCCTGAGTTCAGTGGTTCGAAGCCTGTCTGCCTGCTGAGACCATGCTGTGTCAGGAGGCAGAGTCACTGCTCTTGGAGGTCTCAGCTCAGCTGATCCAACTTATTTTTCCCCCAAGAATGTGCTTTAAAGGCAAGTGAGCCGCCCAGTTATGGTTCAGGGAATGGTGAAATACACCCAACTTCTTAGTGAGAGGGGCTACAGAGTCACATTTTAAAAATAAATTAAAACTACATGGATTCAAAGAGATGCGGATAACTGTGGCCATCTTCAAAGCCTGCGGTAGCAACCCTACACGTTACATAAAGCAGGTGACTGCTGTTGCTTGTACCTAAGACACGATTCCTACTTTAACGGTAAGCCAAGACCCAGACTTGTCAAGAGTCAGGCAAAGGACACAGCTGTTGAGTGGTGGAATAAACCCTGGGTCCTAGACCTGACTTGAAACTTGCAACACTGCTTCTGCCACAGGGAAAGGTGCCTAGTTGTCGATCTCATAGCTCCCAGCATCATGCTTAAAAGCTTTAAGAATGTTTATGTGTTTAAAACAAAAAAAGATAGGACTACATCCTAAATGAGCACATACTTTAATTTACATGTGTGTGCACACACACTGTTAAAGCAGCCAAGACTCAGACTGGGAAGAAATCAGGTGCTTGCATTATCAAAGCTGCTCAGTAAGGAAAAGAGACTAGGAGCCAGGGGGAGTGCAAAATGAAAAGAATGTGTTCTATTCTCTCAAATTTCCTCATGTCATCTATGTTTTTAAGTCTTGTTTCTTTTTCTTTTTCTGCTTGAGAACGGTCTCACTGTATGTCTCTGGCTGGCCTAAAACTTGTTACGTAGAACAGGGTGGGCCGGAACTCACAGATGGGCACCTGGCTCTGTCTCCTGAGCTCTAGGATTAAAAGCAGAGGCCATTATGCCTGGCCTTTAAGTCCTTCTTATGTAACTATGCTGAGGCTTCACATATGTCCACAGGTGACAGAATCATGAACGACCATGACTAGAAGGGATCTTCAGAGACCCCAATCATTCTCTCTTCGGGTAAGAAAAAGCCAGAAACAGATAAAAGGGAAGTTTAAGGATATGCCCAAGCCTGGGCCTAGCACTCAGGTCTCTAACCCAGACTGTTGTACTCTGACGAGTACTTTCTGAGCAGTCCCATCCTGGGGTGGCTTCCTGGTGATTTTTCTACCACGGGTGAGCAAACGGGAGGTAGCTAAGAGAGTTCATCTTCAAAGCTAAGGTGAGTCCTGGTTTGCTAGCCACCTGGCATGTTCCAAAATGCATTTAAGGCTCTAGTCACTTCTAAAGAGAATCATAAAACAGAAATAATTGACCAGACAAGATTAGGTTTACAGAATACAATTTATCTCTGTCCTCCTTTAAACTTGACAGGGCAGGTTTTATGGTCAGCACTGGGATTTGGTTTTTGGTGACGGAGCCAAGTGTTCTAAATGTGGATATAATAAAAGCTTCTGGGATCTGTCACAGCCCAGGCCGAGCCCACCCCAGTCCTCCAGTGGAGGCCTCATTTGCAGGTGAGGTCAGGTTCTGCCTTGTAAGATGCTTGTTGTTAACAGAGAGGGAAAGGCCAGTGTTTCCTGAACTCAAAGCCAGACCAAGCCCTACGCAGTGGCTCTGGGGAGGCGCACCTGGAAACAGGAAGCCACAGCTCACTGGAGTGGAGCGAGCTAGAGGATTATTTTAATAATATCCTCCTCCATTCCAGGATGGGGGCAAAAGGAGTGTTAATTTTATGTAATCAAATAGAGGGGGGGGAAAGGGGTGGGGGGAGTAGCAAAGAAGCCCACGTGACTTTGGAGGATGACATTACCAAAATTGAAACCCTTCATAAGCACCGTTCTTCAACCCCTCAACGTGAGCCAGATAGACCAAAAGTAAACCAAAGGTAGTGATTTTGCCACTGGAGTGCCTTTCAAGGCCACCAAAGGCAGCTATGTCTAAGCGGGACACATGTCATCCATCCATCCAGAACCATGCGGTCACAGTGTGCACAGTGGATGTGACGTCCCCATTCTGTGCAGTCCTGTGTGCTGGTGCTCAGCATCTCCTCACTTGGGAGCCCCAGAAAAGAAAGTGGGGACCTGAAGGGGGGAACCAGCATTTTCTTCCATCACTACGTATTTAGTCCACCTCCCTTCTTGCTTGAGCCTCAGATGAGCATATGTGACCGGCTGGATCAGGCCTGGCTATCCCAGAAGAGACTGGATTGAAGGTTCATCCTGCTGTTTGTTATGGGACTTTAGGAATTTCTCCTGAGAGCTCTGGATTCCAGTCTCCTAGTCTATATAATACCAGGACACTGACTGCTTCCAGCAAGGAGTGTCTTCCTAGACTGTAGCACTTGATGGAGCTTGATGTAGACTGCTTGATGTAGCTGACCCTTAGCATCTGTGGCCTTAGTTTTCTGGAATTCTATGAAGTGTTTAGACCAGGCATTTTGAGTCCAGAGTGGAAGGAGAAAATGGAAGGGCTGTCGAGTTCAAAGCATCTCGGCTCACCTCACTTTCACCTCTTTATAAAGTCACACCAGGAAACAGCAGGAAATTTCAAGCTCGAACATGAGGGGCCTCCCTTTGTTTCTAATAACATATATTTCCGTATTATGAAATTTCCTACTCAAATACCTGTCCCAGGACGGTTTTCAGCGCCTCTAGCAATGACTCCTTGTTTGCATCCGTGGGTTCCAAGGCTCTACTGTGGAAAGTGAAGATGTTTCTTGAGAAAGCTGGCCTGACTTTCCAGCTGTGTCAGCTCTAATATGCATTGAGACTAAAGAAAATGGCGATGTGGGAAGGCTCCAGAGTTCAGGAAAGCGGCCTTCTCTTGATGCTCATTTTTATGGCAGGTTTTCATAAGCTGGCATTTACAGCATTTAAAGGAGAGGGGCATTGTCTCAGTTTGGGTGTTTTATATATTCTTTATGTTTAAGTTTGGCTGGAGTTTTAAAAAGAACATCCTTGCGTTCTGACTGCATGGGGTGCACTTTCAAGCTGGTGAACCTAGCATTGTAAAAAACCAGTTTGGTTTTTTGTTTGTTTGTTTGCTTGACCACTTGTTATTTTGCTAATGTTGCTGAATAAAACAGCTTTTTTTTTTTCAATTGAACAGTCCTGATGCCAAGTGTTGGGAACATAAAGTTGATCACCGTGGGCAGGGACGGTCACCTAGAGGACAGGATCAACTCATAACCATGAAAATATATGGTGCTACAGGCTAGGGTGATAATCTGAGGGAAGAGCAGGGTGAGGTGGCTGAGGAGAGGCAGGAGCAGCCTTCCTGAAGAGGGGGCTGTTGAGCAGAAAGGGGAAAAATGAACAAGATCTCACTAGCCAAGGAGTTCCAGAGGTAGGATAGAGAACAAATCACCTGTCCAGAAGGCCCAAGGCAGGACACATCAACAGCACACCAGAAGCTTGGCATTCCAGGACAGGTGCTACCCACTGACCTCCACCAATCCATCTGCTCTCGGGGGATGTTGAGACCTCTGGCATTAAGCTCTGCATGGTGGGAAAGATCTCCTTTCTCCTGATTCACTGTGGTCTTGCATTACAATGTGGAACATGAGTAGGAATGAACACAGACATGCATCCTGTTCTGGGCACTCTTGAAGTTTTGATTTCTGCCCTTTCTATTTCTCCACTAGCATGTTGTGTGGAAGATTCACCAGAGGCAAATGGAACCCTCTTGGTGAGAGGATGACGTCATGTAAGGGTTTAAGCAGAAAGAGCCCTTTGAGCTAAAGGCTCACTGTCACTGAGGCATTTTTCAGACATGAGTACTAAGAGCTGCCCGGAAGGACACTCCTAAGTTGCCACAATGAAGGTATGGAAGCAGCTCCCCACTGCCAGCCAGGCCAGACTCACGTCACCAAAGCTAAACCGCTCACATCCGCTTCTAATTCATAAAGTCCTTTGTGCTGCTCAGAGATAAAGCAGCAAACAGACTGTACGAGCCACCCCTGGATTACAAACTCCTGATAACGTTCTTTCTCGCCGTTTCTAGAGGATGTAATTGAATCTACATCCTAAAGTATGGTTGCAAATACACCCACAAACCCCAAACTCTCTGTGCCCACATATCTCAAAGCACCTTCTGGATAATAAGATAGTATGGGTCAGTGAGAAATTGTCGAGGTTTGGAACTGGAGCTGGCTGGAGTGTAAGAAACAAGAAAACAAGAACTTAGGGATGAGAAGAGATCTGGTGAGACATTGGTGAGATTGAGGTGTTGGCCCAATTGGCAAAGTGCCTGTCTTACAAGCACAAGGATATAAGTTCGAATCCTATAACCCACTTGGTAAAAAAAAAAGTAGAATGTGGTGGTGTGCACTTGTAGTCCCAGTGATGAGGAAGTAGAGACAGACAGATCCCTGAGACTTACTGGTCAGCCATTCTAGCCCACTTTGTGAGTTCCAGAATGGCGAGAGATCTTTCTTAAAAAGTATATAGACGGTACCTGAGGAATGACACGTGGGTTGTCCTCTGGCCCCCATACGTGCACACACGGAGATGTTGTTAACTTTCTAGTTGAATAGAGCTTAGAAGAGAGTGGGCTCCTGCAGTGGAAAGTGAGGTTTCAGGGTGTTGCTATTGGTTGGAAGTAAAAAGCCAAAGAGGGGGTTTCATGGTTAAATACTAGGACCTGCATGCATAGGAAGGTTTATTGTATTCAGAACCAGTAACACCATCAGCAAGTACCAGCTAAATTAAATTCTCAGGTAACACTCTGCACTGACTAAAAGCAGATAGATGCCCATGTGATGACATCATTGAAGAGATCTCTGGTAGAGTCTTGACTTTTAAAATTTTCATTGAAGACAGTTTCATTTTAATAACATAATAATTATGCAAGATCTTAAGAGAAAAATATCAGGAAGAATAAATTCCGAACAGGTAAGAGTGGAGGTCATAGGAATATTCAAAGTCTATAGGAGCCATTTCTGTGCTCTGAACTCTGCAGTTCTTACCTGCAGTTTGGTGATCAGAAAATGGACTCAACAGAAAATGAGCCTGCTCTCCCACCGTGCTGTGGAGACTTCTGTCCCTCTTTCCCTAAAGGACCGTGCTGTCTTCCGAACTCAGATCTTGTTCACTCTAGAATGTTTAGCCCCTGCAGGGCTTTATAGCTCACTTGGGTTCAGTGTCCCTCACAGACAAGGAAAGTGAGGTTCACCAGAGAGAATGGTTTGGCTAGCCACAGGTTAGCCCAAACTCAATTCCAGAACCCAGGTACACTGACCTGGAGTCTCTAGTTCTTTTTTAGATGTTAACCACCCCTGCCCTGATCCCATCCCCTCTCCCCCTCCATTTGCCTTCACAAAGGTGCACTCCCTCCTAATCACCCTCTCCACCCCATTGCCTTGGCATTCCCCTACATTGGGAAAACATGCCCTCCCTGAAACAAAAGACTCTTCTCACATCGATGCCAGACACTGCTATCTTCAGATACATATGCAATTGGATCAATAGGTCTCTCAAAGTGCGCACAAAGGTTGGTGTTTTACTCCATGGGAGTTTTGGAGGGTTTGGTTGGTTCATAATGTTGTTCTTCCTATGAGATTGCAACCCCTCTCAGCTCTTTAGGTCCTTTCTTTAGCTCCCTCATTGGGGTGAGTCTCTATTTCTTATCCTGCAAGGGCAATCCCCTCTCAGAATTATTCCCATTATCTGCTTTTTATTAGTGTGACAAGTAAATTAACTTGTTTTCTCCTCTGCAAAATGATAAGCTCAAGCTCAGAGTCAGTCTAATGTTTAACCTGGTATAAGGTACTTATTAAACCAACACATAGACTTTAGTAAGAGTTCAGAGCCAGGAAGCAAGCCTGCAAAAATAAAGATTCCACTTTGCTTATACTCAAATTCATATGACTCCCAATATAACTCATAGTCATATTCTCTCTCTGATGTAATGTGTGTGTGTGTGTGTGTGTGTGTGTGTGTGTGTGTGTGTGTGTTACACACATAAGAATTAGCTAGGGACACTCTTCTAGTTAGTTATCCTGGAGAAAGGAAAATGGCCTTCGGTTGTAAAAGTAGGTACACCCCCTCTGCAGCACACACACTACCCTAAAGTTCCTAAAGGAAACTGCACTGCAGCTTAAGACACACCTTTAACTTGTTGATAACTCAGGCATCTCCTGGAGCTGTAGGAGTTGCTCTCCTCTGACTTTCAGGGCCTTTTACAGGGTGTGTTTTGGGATTTCAGGTTTAACTTACAGAAACACAGCCCAGCTGGCCCGGCCCTATTTCAGAGCTCCAGCCCTTATACAGAGGGATTCAGGCAAGGGAATGCTGCTGGAGTGTCATCCACAGACTCAGAGCTCCTCCCAGAAATCAGCTAGGGTCATCTCCTTAGAGAGCAGCAGCTAGGTGGGGGAGGGTAAAGACTGAGGCACTGTCAAGTCCGTGTTTGCTCTCACACCTCCAGGGCCTGGCTCTTTTTTCCTCCTCCCCAGAAGCTAATCAGGGGAATTTTGTTTCTGCTCTGTTCCACCTGGCATCTGGCGCTCATCACATCAAGTAAATGAGCCACTGTCCTTCGGAAACTCTTGTGCTTGCTCCGGCTTTACAAATTTGCTGAGCATGTTTCCAGTGTAGTATTAATTTATTTCAAGTGAACATTTTCCATATTCTAAACATTTCCGTTTTCTTTAATGTTGCCACCTGCTTTAGTCTTTAGACTGAATACCCACTCATGCTTATATGAATTTTAATTCAAACGCTTTCAAACCAGTTTTTGTTTCTGCTATTCCTGGTCCTGTGTGAGCTGTGGGCTATGATGCCTTCGGGACATATAAACCCACATAATGAACCACAAAGTCAGAAGAATGCAAAACCAAGGAGCATAACTGACAAGTCTTCAACCAGGGTAAACTAGTATTTTGATACCTATTCCCCTTGCTCAGTTACAGGTTTGCCTTCTTGAAAATCAATTGTTCTTCTCAGAAACTGTTCTTCATGAAGCTACTGAATGCTTCTTGAATAACTTCATATCCAGGCTGTGTGGTCAAGAGGAGAGTGCTGGGAAAATACTAGCCTTCCACTTATAGAAGGAAGGAGGGTTTGAACGCAACACCTCTCAAAGTCAGAAAAGTCCAGATAATAGTAAGGAATTATAAGATGCTGAGATTGTTAGGCCCAAAGGCAGAAGAAATGTATATATATATATATATATATATAGCAAATTTATATGTGTGCACACACACATATAAAATCACCCTGTGTAGGGGTAAAAGTGCTTGGAAAGGGTAATGTTTCTCATTGTTCTTCTCAACTGTGTCCAAAGAGAGCAGTAAACTGTCAGCCTGTGAGGAATCTTGATATAAACTGAAAAACATGTCAGAAGGGCAACAGAATACACTTTCGGAACCAGTCTGCCCTAAGACTCCAAGGCAGCAGCTGTCCGTAACTTGCCATTCCATGTTAGCAGAAGCCCATGACCTTGACTTATCACAAGAGTAGTGATAATAGTCTCTCCCGAACCCATAAAACCTTACAAACATTTCTAAGACCTTGCTGTGCTGTGCTGCTTCAGGAGACAAATTGCCTGTGGCTAGGCATCATTAGAATGTTTTACTTGTTACCAAGGCTATCCCACTAGAGGATGCAATTTCCAGAGCTGAAGGCTTGACTCAGTGAGCAAAGTACTTGCTTTGTGAGCATGAGGATCTGAGTTTAGATCCCTAGCACTCATGTGAACTTTGATACAGCAACACTACCTTAACCCCAGGACTTCCCTATGCAGACATTGGTGGTCCAAGAGCTTACCAAGGCTACAAAATATCAAGCTCCAGGATCTGAGAGAGAGAGAGAGAGAGAGAGAGAGAGAGAGAGAGAGAGCCTACCTCAAATTACAAGGTGGAAAGGGATTGAGGAGAGCTCCCAACCTTGACCTCTAGTTTCTGCATGTGCCCACACACACAAAAGAAATAAACAAAATTTGAAATTTCCGTGAAAGAGAATATGCCTGTGCCTTGATTGTGTGGACTTCCTTGTATTTCTTAATATTCGAAATCCACAAGCACACAGCGACCTCTGTCCCATTTGCTGGTGTTGTTTTATAATGGTTTGAAAGTTCAGGAATAAAGGGAGGGGCAGAGGAGCCAATCACCTTGTAATGTAAAAGAAAGCAATGTGCTCTTGCTAGTCTCAGCTGGGACAGAGCAAGAAACAGATCTTTTCAATGAAGGGGGGGGGGAGGGACTGTACCTTTAAATCTGGCTATATTTTATAATCGTCCCTGAAGCTTCTGTTTTCATTTGTTTGCTTTGGGTGGCACATGGAAAAAAATATTTGCCTACTGGACGATACCAATCTTCATGTGCTCACAAATTACTTTCTCTCTAAAAAGGTGGCAGCTAATTCATTGGTGCTGCGTGTTTGTTTTAAATGCTTGCAAATAAAGGAAGGTTTTGCTCCAAAATTGGCAGCACATTTTATACCTGACAGTTGGGTCCTAGAGAAGATGCAACTGGGAACCTTTAGAGGCATTGAACCTGCCGGAGTCAGTGCTGGATTTTGTAGTTATAAATCAACCTGGAGCCACCTTAGTCAAGGGCTTTCTCTATAAAGCACGTATCAAAGTTTGAATGACCCCTAAAGAAATAAAAAGTCTGACTTGTGAGAAATTCTTATTGTCTTAGCAAATATGAATTAAACATTCTTATGTGTTGCATACATTGGAATGTATGTCAGACCTCCTGAAACTTCACTGAGGATTTCAAATGCAGAATTTCAGTTTGCAAATAAAGTCCTTGAGTGCTCACAAATGAGTAACATTTGTAGAACTAAAACTTTAGAAGATATTGTTTCAGTGAAGTCTACTGGGAACAAAGAACCAGACAGCAGCTCACAATGTAGCCAGTTATTAGCAAGCACTATACCCATCCCCCAGTCCAGCAAGGAGTTTTATTGGCTGAGCTCAAAACAGAAATCCAGAAATAATATGATTAGTAACAGCCAAGCATTACTAGGGTGTGGTTTGATTGGTTGGCTTTCTCCGATTGGATAAAAACGCAAGAATTTATTAGAAAAGAATATAGTCCTTAAATATACTGCTTCCTTCGTTTTTTCTTACTCCTGTTGTGTAGGTTGCTCTGTGGGAACTGAAAGTGTAAACAGCCCTGGGGCTGTTAGCCTCCTGGTTATTTTGAGTTACCAGTACCCTAATGCAGACTTGCCATTTCCTGAGCACCAACTACCTAGGCCTTGTGCTCTGCTGACCCTGACACAGAAGTGAACAGTCTTTGTATTTCTCACTGGGCTACTACAGAACTTTGAGTCACCCTCAAAATAGAATGCAATTTGTGCTTGAGGAGCCAGGGAGAGATGAAAGAGGTTATTAGAGCCCTAGGGGTCACTGTATGCCAGGAAGGAAGAGGGCAGGACTTCTCAGAGAAGCCTGTGCTCAAAGCAGAGGAATGAGGAAGCTTTGAGCTTGGAAAGAGGTGGAGAAAAATGACTATAAATATTTAAAGTCTGAAAAGCAGAAGACAGGAGGAACCCGGTTTCTAATAAGAGATGCCAGTGACTATCCCAGCACCAGGCCCTTGGCAGGGTTTCTTTCACTGAGAATGAGACTTTCTTTTCTGGTCAGTGATTGCTATGAGCTGTCCTTATGCTGGGGTTTGGGGGTCCTCTTGAGTCCTGGCCACATTTGGGACTCTAGGCTTGGCAACCACAACCCTGCAATCTACTGAAGTCCATAGTGTGTCCACTCCTCCATCAGCCCTACTGCCTTCCCTCCACTCTGCCCTGGGAGAATGACCCTGAATAAGGTTTTTTTTTTTTTTAAAGAGAAAAAGTAGACCTTTTCTGTGTGGGTTCTTACTTCATCCCCCAGTCTCTGAAATGACGCCCACCAACTCTCTCTTCTGAGTTTCTAAATCCTAGCAAATAACAACAAAACACAGCACGAGGGTCAACTCTCAGTAAACACACCCACATCTTTTTAAAAGGGGAAATTAAGTACGGAACGACCATAGCCTCTGCCTTCGGATGTTTTGGCTGTCTCTTCACTTGTTCTCTTACCTTTTTATAGTTTTTCTTTCTTCTTTTTGAGCTTCATAGTGTTTTAATCAGATTCTTGCCCCTCTCGCAACTCCTCCCCAGTTCCCACACCCAACTTCGTGGTCTGTTTTTTGTTTTGTTTTGTTTTGTTTGTTTTGTTTTTTTAATTCTTCAAGAGAAGTTGGTACTACCCCACTATTCTTGAGTGTCTATGTAGTAGACTTGCCAGCAGTTCCACTCTTAGGAGAAACCGCCTCTCCTCCCAACAGCTGTTCACAGTAGTTCCGCAGCCAGGCATAGCATTATATGCACAGCTTCCTGCTCCATGGTGGGATTTGAGCTCAAACAGACTCTGTGTTGGTCCTAAATCAAAATAGGAACTGAAGCTGTGACCCAGCTGTAGAGCCCCTGGTTTGGTGCTGCTGAGAAACTGCTCTTCCTAGCTCCACAGTTCTCTTTCACTCTTAATATCTGGGTGTCCATTCACTCAGTTCTCCACACCGTGCACGAGAATTTCCCGAGTGTCGCTCATGATCACACTTCAGCCAGGGCCTCCAAAGGTCCTCTGTCCATCTTGATCACAAGTCCTCATGATGTCCTCTGTGAAGTCCTTCCCTTTGACTTCTGTGTGTTATTTTCCTCACAGCCTTGGCCTTTCCGTGAGCAGTTTCTATTTCTCAACCACCCATCATCAAATTGCCCTGAGGCTTTCATCACAGAGGCAATACATGTGTTCTGGGCACAACTCTAAGTTACCATTGTGGACAAGATAAGGTGTACAAGACTCTGGAGTGATGTTCGCAATTAAACCATTCATTAATTTGGGTCAGTTGGCTGGGTAGCTTGCGGAAGCTGGCAGAATTAAAGAGGACAAGAATCAGCTAATAGTGCGGACACAGATGCAAATAGTGGGCCTTTTTTAAAGTTACTAGGGCCCCTGTTCAACCACGTACATGTGAAGAAAACTGAATCCCTACTCCCTACTTGCTCTGAGAAAGGATCAACATTCTTGAAACAGCAAAACTTTTCCCTACAAGGAAATTTTCACTGTGAAGTCTAAATTTGATGAACCAAATAAAACACGGAATACACTGTTAGATGAGTTCGTGGAACAGTCTTTTGATAGTTTAAATATTCATGATATTTAAAGTATTATGTTAATGATTTAAGCCAGTATTGTGAGTTATGATCTAAAATGTCATGGAGTGACTGATTTAGACTTTAAAATTTGAAAATGAAAATGTTGACAATTTTACTGCTCAAGACTATTTTGAAATGTTTAAGAAAACTGAAGATTCCATGAGGTTGAATTTTTTTGTAGAGTAAGCCCAGAGGAAGGAGTTGTTTATTGTTCTCAAATCTGAAATAATTAAAGGGAAAAAAATCAAGCATCATTTGGTGAATGCAGAGTTGATAGAGTCTTGCTGTGTAACCCAAGCCGTCCTCAAACCCAGCCCAGCTGAGTTGGTCACCAAATGCTACAGTTACAGTCTGACACTCCCACGCCTACTTTGTAAATAGTCTAAAATGTCGTTTGCTGAATGGCAGTTTGCCAAAGGATTGGTAGTGTATGCCAGGAAACACAGCATTTAGAAAGTTGAGGCAGGAGGATCCTGAGTTTAAAGCCAGCCTGAGCTAATATATAGACTGAGACCCTGCCTTAACAATTTAAAGAAAACTTAAATAATAATAATAATAATAATAATAATAATAATAATAATAATAATAATAATAAAGTATGTTTAGGGGAGCTAAAAAACACTTCAAACTTTTTGTTACTACTTTTTACTTCCAAGTGTTGGTGTGTCTCGAAGTGGGAAGGGTCCTGCATCCCATGGTTCTTCCCAATTTTCCTAACCCACATCTGGCAGTGTCCAAGTGTGCACTCACATAGCTCAGATGCATATAACCCTGGTCCAGTGTTCTCCACAGCCGTAAATCCAGATGTACCTACAGACCCCAGACCCGATCCAAATTCTCTCACAGGAAACTGAGCCCATTGCGGCTGCTGTGCTCTTCTTCCTGATTCCGTGGATGACCTCATCAAGTTGTTGTTTTGTTTTTGTGGTTTTGGTTTGGTTTGGGTTTGGGTTTTGGTTTGGGTTTGGGTTTTGGTTTGGGTTTGGGTTTTGGTTTGGGTTTGGGTTTTGGTTTGGGTTTGGGTTTTGGTTTTGGGATTTGGGAGTTGTTTTGTTGGGTTTTTATGTTTTGTTTTGTTTTGTTTTGTTTTGTTTTTTCAACCAGAAACAAGGGCCAGGACTCCTTATCTTTCTCTCCTCGGATCCCATTACCTAACGACAATTAGTACTAAAAACTGAACAGATGAAATGAAACTCAAATAAAGTAGGATATGACATGAATGTGTGTTTAAGAATGAAAGGAACTTCTATGTTGGAAATGGCTAACATTGTTTTTGTCCGGAGAGCAATAGTTAGCGTGTGAAAGCTATGAATGGTAGATACTTAGGTGAGGATAGGTATTTGTAAATTAATTTAATGGGAGGTCAAGCCAGTTGTTCAGGAAGAACAAACCCATGATGGAACAAATTTGAGGTCTGTGTGTTACCAGAAGCATCCTTAGTCTGCTCTTTTGTCCTGGCCTCACCTCAGAACAACTGATGTCATGTTAGGTCCCATTTCCTCTGACTATTGTATTCTAGCAGAGGTACTACTGATGCCCCTCTGAAGAACAAGATATATTTAGAACCTCAGAAATAAAACATTTAGTCGATTTTTTTCATTTCCCGATATAGAAGACCTTACTTCGCATCCCCATACCAAGCAAAACTCCATCATTTAGAAAATCAATACCATCACTCATTGGCAGAATCAGCCCTAACTCACCTAATTCGCCTACTGATATCTAGGGAAGATCTCTTCCATATCAGCTCACGAACTGCTAACCAAAAAGGCTGTTTCAGCTAAACACAGAAATGTGCCCTTAGAGGAAGTACGACCACAAGAGCGTCTTTCAAGAAAGAGTTGAGAAATCCTTGAAACATTTCCTCCTTCCCCCTTCTTTGCAGAGTTCATAGACACAATGGTCCCCTTTGCTTTCTCCCTGCTCAGAATAACTAGCCTAGCTCAAAATTAATGAAAGTAGTAAAAACTAGAGTGCTATCTTATCGAAGTTCACCACCCATGTCTCCACCCACCCCAAGCAGTAGAGAAAGGGCCCTTTCGATATCGGCTGCCAAGTTCAAGCTAAAGACTGAGATAACAAGAATCCTTTGCTCAGAATAAACATCTTAAAATAATGGACATTGTGGTATATGCCTCTCATTTCGAAATTAATTCTGCTCCCTTTAAAACTTGCTTATGTCTTAGAGTCTTTATGTAGGAGGAATTTTTGTATCCAGGAAATTACATATAAAAAATATACCATTCCCCACAAATTAGTTACTTAAAAGATCAGTTATTCGCATTCTTCTCTTTATTTGGGTCATGTATACAAATTGCAAATTGGAATGAGTCTAAATGATCTAAGATCTTCTTGTAGACACAATGCTGTGGCTAGGTTTCTAGAAAGGTGTTCCAGTGGGTAGAGACTTTTACTACAGGTTTAACTACAACATGTGTGATTTCCAGATTGCCTGTGGTTATTGCCAAAATTTAAAATGGCTTTGTTATTGCAAAATAGCCTTTCCTTAACTAGAGGGCCAAAAAGAAAGCACTGTTTTGCATGAGATTGGAAAATCACCCCCAAAGCAAATAAAGCACTGTCCTCAAGAGGAACTCACTTTTCTCTTACAAGTACCAGGACCAAAACCCAGAGACTTTTAGCATACTCCCAACCAATTTGTCACCATAAAACAGAGGACAGTAAATGTTTGTTTGCATTTCCGAAAGGGAATGGAAATCGTTTATGGGAACCAATGAACTGGAGGCGGACAAACCAGAGGAGGAATGCTTTCATCTCAGGCCTCCTTTTCAGTTTTCCTTGCTCCTTCTTCTTCACCTCTCAACAGATAACTTATTGCCTGATGATATCACACAAAGAAACACATCAGCATCTTGGGCATCATTGTGCATGATGCATTAAATTTACTTATTTGAGGGTGGGTACTAAGGAACAGCTCAGTCAGTAAAGTGGTTTCTGGACAAGCACAAGGACCTAAATTCAATCTCAAGACCCACATGAAAAAGCTAGTCATAGTGGCATACACTTAAAATCCTGAGGCTGGGAAGAGTGATGGATCCCTGAAGATTTGCTAGCCAGCAAACCAAGCCTAATTGGCAAACTCCAGGTCATTGAGAGACCCCCCGTCTCATGAAACAAGGGGTAGGGCTCCTGAGATATAATACCTGAGATTGTCTTCCTGTCTCTATACATGTATGTACCTGAACACATGAACATACATACACATACACATGAAAAAATTTTAAATTGGTTTCTTTTACTGTCTTGTTTGTCTTATGCGTGCATGTATGAAGATGAATTGAAACAGGGATTTCAGCTCCTCCCTGGGTTCAAATCTTAGCTCTAGAGCTTCACTAACCTTTGAATGCCCATTTCCTAGTCTGTAAAATGGCAATAAGGATTGTGCTGTAAACGGGGCATGGTACTACATGTCCTTAATCCCAGCATTCTGAGGCAGATGTGAGTTGAAGGCTAGCCTGGTATACACAGTCGGGGGGGGGGCTATACAGTGAGGGCTCCTCCCACAAAGGGAGTGGGGGGTTCTGAGAAGGAAAAGAGCTGTGATTTGTGGACATGTACACAAGGATAAAGTCTGCCTAGAACATGAGAATCAGCACATGACTCTGAGTTCTATAATTAAGATACAATTTTAAAAAAATAATGACATAAACTACCTCATGAGAACCACTCATTAGGATGGCTTCAAACAAAATAATGTCACTGAGGAGTGTTGGTGCAAAAGGGAGAAATTAGGAGCCTCAGACTCAGCTGCCAGGAGTGGGAGAAGGTTTACCCACTTTGGAGAAAAGCCAGTTAAATATGGAATTATTATATCACCAAGAAATTTTATGTCCAGGCGGGTACCTAAGAAAAGGAAGAACCTATGTCCACATTGTATACAAATGTTCATAGCAGCATTGCTCACTAACTGATAACTTGGAAAAGAAAGAGTAGACACAGCCATAAAAAGGGACAAAATACTGATACATGTGATACCGTGGACAAGTCTTGGAGGCATTGGAAAGAAACCAGACAAAAGCCATTTTGTGCAACCCTGATTTGGATTGATGATGGTCTCTCAAAAGACAGCCTACAAACTTGGAGGGATTTTTGTCTAGGATGGCTGGAAAGTTGACCTCTGAAAGGCTAACTGAATAAAAGCACAAAAATGTACATTTTGAAAGCCGTGGGAGACAGGATTTGACCTACTAAGAAAGTAAAGTCAGCCATGCCCTGAGGAAACTAGTAGAAGTTAACCAGGAAGAAAGGACAGCACGAGTCAAAGCTCCAAGGTAGGTCGGAGCAAAACAATGTGGGTCTGCATGAAGCTGGAGCCCAGTGGAAAAGGCAGTCCAAGGTAAGCTCAGACAAGGTGGAAATTCCCTCTCCTCCTAATAGGGGTAATGAGAAACTACTGGATCATTTTCTTCCAGCAAGAATCTGACATAGTCACACATGTGCTTGGAGAAGAGATTGCTACATCTGTACAGTAGTAACTGATTGGATAATACCAGTAAGAGTGGGGAACATACCCACGAGAAAGGCGTTGCTGAAGGCAGGACTTCACGGGAGCTCTATAGAAAGCAGCGAACTAATTCAAGACATATCTAGAAACTAAAAATGTCAAACGTTCTTAGTGTAGTCCAGGTTTCAAAGGCAGTATATTTGGAAGTGAAAGAATATTTAAATATATAATTATATATATAATATTCTAAATATATTTATACATTTATAAATATATAAAAACAAAATATAGAAGTGCTGGAGAGTGCTCAGCAGATAAAGGAACTGGCAACTTAAGGTCATTTGAATGCCCTGGACGTACATGGTGGAAGTAGAGATCTGACTCTCATGGATTGTCCTCTGACCTACACACACACACACACACACACACACACACACACAGAGGCATGCAAAAAAAAAAAAAAAACAAATAAATAAAAGTAATTTTCTCCCTAAGCATTAGAAAAGGTTTTCAGTAGTTTGCCCTGGATTACAGGAAGCCAGAGGTTGAAGCAGATAGCTCGAGGTTGGACAAGCCTTTTGAATGGCGTCTTCATGCACATACTATGGACTCCAGGAAATCTTACAGCAGAGACCAGGCTTGTCACCTAATCAAGCATTGCTCAGACTTTTCTGAACCCAAATCCCCCTTTATTTTTTGTGGTAACAGAGACTAACTTCCTGGGGACACACCTGAGGTGAGTCAGAGTCAGCCTGAGCTTTTTTTTTTTAATGAGCAATGCCAAAGGAGGCACACATTCTTTAAATTTCCAGGTTAATCTTCAAGGGCTGCCATAGCAAAATGATGCAGGCTCAAGCAAAGCTACTTCTCTCACAGATGTGGAGGCAGAAAGTCAAGATGAAGGTGCTCTGGGTGTGCAGACAGTCAGTCAGTCATTGCATTATTCCACGGTGTTCTTTAACCTTGGGTGTTGTCTGTGTCCTGTTCTCCTTACAGAGGACATCAGATTGGATGCATTTTTTTTTTTTTTTTTTAACCTTCCTCGCCTCTGGAAAGGCCCTGTCCCCAAACGTTAAGTATACTGGCTACTTTTATATTGCTGATAACACAGTAACACAGATTTGGTAAGCTATTAAAAAAGAAGTTTATTTGGCCCACAGCCCAAGGTTGAGGGTCTGCATCTGAAAATGTCTTGTAAACAGAGATCAAAGATGTCAGTCACAGGGCACATGAGACGCAGAAATGTATACGAGGTAGGGCAGGAAGACTTCATCCACATCAGTGGCTCTCACCTGTGGGTCAGTACCCCTTGGGGGGCTTGAACAGCTCTTTCACAGGGGTCATCTAAGACCCCCAGAAAACACAAATATTTACATTAGAATTCATAATAGTCGCAAAGTTACGGCTGTGAAGTAGCAACTGGAGTAATTTTATGGTTCAGGGTCACCACAACTTGAGAAACTGTATTAAAAGGTCACAGCATTAGGAAGGTTAAGAACCACTGATCCAGGTTCTCTGATTTTTCTATCTCTTCTTATAATATCAACTGTATTCAGTGATTGGACTCCACCCCAATGGCTTTATCTAGCCCTGGTCACCTCCCAAAGGTGCAAACACCATACCAGATTAAGTTTCACCTCTTAACAGTTCACCAGAAGAGTAAACTGCTGCCTGAGTGTCAGGAAGGATGAGCCATACTCCCAAGCAATTAGATTAGGCTGGTAGGAATTTTGAGGGGACAGAACTCAGCCCATAAGAACTCCAGAGGTAGAAACCTGCCTACAACAGGCATTATTCCTAACAGTCCGCACCCACCCACATCCAAAGTCTGATGTCCTGTGTACAGCAAAGCCATCCTGCAGTGTCTCTGTCCTTAGTGCATACATGCCTACAAGAGTAAGAATTAAAAGAACTGGTGGTATTACTCCCAACCCCACACATGAATAGTGAAGATGAAACTAGGAGTAAAAAAAGAGAATACTTTCGGTTCTCCTTTGAATCCTGAAGGTGTGACTCTTGAAGGTTCAAGTTCAAATCTTCACACCTGAAGGGATGATAAAAGGGTGGCCACCTCTGGGAGGAGAATCTGTTCCTGGAAAAACCCTCATCGATAAGATCGATGCCCTTACTTATAAGAAGTTCAGAGGAAAGGATGCCTTCAGTCTGATAGTGTCTTCATCTTGGATTTATCTGTCTCTGGAACTGGGAGGAATGCATTTCTGTGGCTTATGAGTCATTTGCTTGCTAGGCATGGTGGCTCATGACTTGAATCCCAGCACTTCAGAAGCAGGCAGATCACCGTGAGTTCAAGGTCAAGTAAAAAGTGAGTTTAAGGACAGTCAGAGCCATTACACAGAAAAATCTTGTCCCAAAAACTACAAAAGCCATTTAGTTTGGGGGCTTTTAATGTAGGAGCCGGCCCACAGGAAGGCAGATAGGTAGTCTAGACAGAATGGGTGTACTATACAAATCAGCCACAAAACTCACACAGAGTGTGGCTATTACATGTTACATGCTATTTAATATTCCACATTCTTCACTGGCCTGAAAAGGCCTCTTCAGATTCTAATTTCAGCCATGCTTTTAAATGTCCTCATCCTCTCCTTTAGTGACAAGCCCATGAAAACTCCCTGGTTACTTGCTCATTGTATAAAACTTATGCTAAAAGAAAGAAACAGTAGTTTGAGTTATTTTGTTTTCTGTTTGCTTTGGTTTTTAATTTGTTTTCTAAATCTTATTATATCTAAGAGTCTCCTGACTTTTAAAGTTTGGCTATTGCTAGATTTTTATGAGCTTCCCACTGTCCTGTTTGAACATGACAAACAAAAGATGCATAGATTGTACCTGGGGACTATAGAGGAAACCATGGGTCTGTCCTAAAAACAGCACAGAGAACTCACTTCACTGGCCTTGACCCACTTGAAGCTCCTGGAGCCAGTCTGGTGCCATTATGCTTCCTCTGGAAATAGCCAGTAGTTAGACATTACTATATGAATCAAATTTGAACTGTGAGCTTTCTCGATAACACAGACTCCTTAATCAGAGATAAATATCCTCATTTGGGAGGCGCTAATAGCCTTTTCCACTGTTTTCATCAGCCCTCCACATCTTTGACTCAGAATATTCAAAGACAGACTAGTGTCTATATGAAACATTTAAAGACACTTTTTTTTCTTGTCATTATTCTCAGCATTATAATATAACAAACTATATAATGCTGACTTTGTTCATGTCCCTGAGGGTGAGCCCTAGCATGGCAATACACACACACAGACACACACAGAGAGACACACAGACACACACACAGACAGACAGACAGACACACACACACACACACACCGATCAGAGTGAGGGACATCCAGGGATCTCAGTGTCATTAGACATCCTGCTACTATCCCCACAGATACTGAGGAACAGGAGAGCATTTTCAGAACCCATTCTTCCTAGAACTTTCATCATAGCTCCTGAGATCACTACTTTAGCATGTGCTGTGTTGTCCGTGTTAGGTTGATGTTAGAGCCCCTGATGCCTGCTCTTAGGCAGAGATGCCTCTGCTGCTGCCTTCTTCCTTCTCCTGTAGAATCCTAATTACATTGTTTAGCCATGAGTTTCACACAAAACCAAATCCATCCCAGGCATGCCACTAAGCAAGCCACCAAGCAGCCTCCAGGGAACCAGAGCACAGAAAGCGGCACTGGACCCCTTATTAATTGTCATTCAGAGATGTTTAATCATTCTGCTGAGCAAGGAACACCTAGACCAACAGGAACAGCCTGGCCTCTCAAACACCTACGCTTTGTCAAAGGTTTATTGAGAAAGGAAAGCCACAAAAGAGCAGAAGGTGCCAAGCTCTCGAAGTCTTTGTCACACCCTCGTGCCAGGGGACAGTATCATATTGCATCAAACATGATCTTAAGAAAGTGAAAAAGGAAAAGGAGCAAGCTTCTGTGTGGAACTTGTATAAAACTACAGCTCCTTTTGTGTGTGTCCTCTTTCTAAAACATATTCTTCTTCTCCAGCTCCACTTCATTCTCCCTAACTTACACACACACACACACACACACACATACACACACACAATCATAAACACACATATTCATTTAAACACATACACATTCATGTAGACATACACATATGCACACAGCCACACAGCCATTCACAACATTTGCAAACATACATACAGACAGACACATAAACAAGATGTGACACATTTACAAACATACTCACATATTTATGCAGACACACAGACACAAATACACACATATATATACCTACAACACACAGATACATACATAAATCCATATGCATATAGACACAAATACATACACTATCTCTCTCTCACACACACACACACACACACACAGGCACACGAGTCCTCATACCTCCACAGCATATTTGAGTGATGCAATCTATTAAAAATACCCTTAGAGACAAGAGCCTCCTCTTGGACTCCAGCTTGTTTTAGTTCTTGGCTATCTGCAAGTTCTGCAAAACACAACTGGAGCTTTTTGTTAAAGAAACATACAAGGCCTCTTTGGTGTTGTTGTTGTTGTTGTTTTATTTCATGACAGCATGCATGAAGTCACCAGTACAGTGCCCAACACAGCCTGAAATGTGCAGTATGCAGTGATCATGAGTGATGCTTACCACCAAGATGAGGATGCTCTGTATGACTCTGAGAGCTGTGTGTTTAAAAGACTATCTGATTCTTGAGAAATACTTGGGATGGAGATGCTCCGGTGTTAAGAATGCTGGCTGCTCTTCCAAAATATCCTGGTTCAATTTCCACTATATGCACAGCAGTTCACAACTACCTGTAACTCCAGTTTAAGGGGATCTGATGCCTTCATACAGACATACATGTAGGCAAAACACCAATGAACATAAAATAAAACAAAAAACACTTGACATGTTTCAAAATTACTTCCTTTACATATAGATTATTGAAATGCTTCAAAAGGGAAAAAGAGAGAAATTAATCTAATACATTGTTCCTCAAAATAAAAAGATTAACCTAAGATATTGTCCCTCATTACAAATGTTTCCAAGCTATAGAATAGTTGAAATAATTATATATGGGCCAAACCTGCCAGCTAGACTTTGCTACAAGCTTGTGTGTGTGTGTGTGTGTGCGCGCGCGCGCGTGCGCGTGCGCGCTCGTGCATCTTGCTCTTTCTTTGTGATGTGTGTGTGTATTCATGTGTATGTGTATGTGGGATTATCTGTGCATGTAGAGAATAGAGGACAATTACAAATGCCATTTTTCTGCCAGCTCTACCTTCTTTGGATGCAGAGTCTCTCTGCAGGCCTGAGACACTTTAAGTAGACTGGGCTGGCTGACCGATGGGCCCCAGGGATTCATCTGTCTCTACATCCCCAGGTCTAGGATTACATCAACATTCAAAGCTTTATTCTATGTGGGTTATGGGGATTGAACTTAGGTCCTCATGCTTGCAAAGCAAGTGCTTTATTGCTCGGGCTGCCTTCCAGGCCCTCCTACTAGACCTCTTAATGAATGTTCCACATGTCTACTCAATTACAAGTCTATTCATAACCTTTTCTTTTTCCACTAGTACATCTTTTTTAAATCCAGCACATGTTTCAGAGGACAGTGTCAGCCTCGTTTAGCTCCACCCCTAAACACTTCATTATGCATCGCATTAACTGCTAGTTAGGTTTGTATTTTATGGTTATCTTCTTTCTCTTATCCTCTTTCCTTTTCTCTTCTTCCAGCCTTTCCTTCTTCCTGGGGTATAATATACATATAGGAAAATGTAACAAAATTAATCATCCCATTTGGTGAGTTTTGACAGCTGTGCACAGCACATTTCCCTCAGATACATGGACAACATGATTATGACTTGAAACCCCTCGTTCCCCATCCCACTCCATTCCTGTCTCCAGCACCACGAAGTCCGTCACTTTTCTGACGTTTTAAATGTATCTTGCTGGAAAGTTTATAGAAGCAAACCACGTGGTGTGTTCTAGTTTCTGTGACGCTTCTTTTACTCAGCATCCTTTAGAATTTCATCATGTTGCTACAAGAATCATGGTTGTTTTATTGTTCCATTACATTTCGTGGTATTGATATATTATGGTGCAGAGTTTACTACTGTTGATGGGCATTTGGTGTGTTTCTAGGTGGGGGACATTATGAATCAGTTTGCTTGTAATGACCCTGTTTAAATCTTTATGCTGATATGCTTTCATTTCTTCTTGTGAGAATGTCCAGAAGCCAGAATTGTTGGCTCACGACATTGTTCTATACCTTGAATCCTCTGGGCTGTTGGGCTCAGATTTTCTTGGAGAAGCAACCTGCAAGTCCATTCAAGTTTGGAATATTGTTTACGAGCAGAAAAAAATATTTGAAGTGTGCCACAACTCTAGTGTCCTATGCAATGTGTTCTTTCTACTGCAGGAAGCCGCAGGGACTTCTGTTGATGGTGTAGTTTTTATACATACATTCTAAATGGAAGAAAATGTTAGATTTTGTCAGCAGTTACTGAAAATGGAGATAATGGCTTTTCCTCATTTTAGTTCAGTGACTCAATTCTACACATGAAGTTTTGGGGCATCGTTAACATGCCTACATGCCATAATTCCACATACAAACTTCTGTATCTGAGGTAGCACCAACACCAGTAATTATAATTGTTATTGTTCTTAGCAGTATTCATAGTTGTACCTGAACTTTCTTCCTTTCAACCTCTAGCTCCAAGGATATCTACCCTTGGGGATGAGGAGAAGACGCAGGAAAACCTGAGTTTTAATCTCCAGAACCCACATGTTGTAAACCCATTGTTCATATGAAAACATAGAAGGTGGTAACAGGACAATATCTAGGGACAGCTTTCTCTCTTTCTCCCTTCCTCAGTCTCTCTCTCTGTGTGTGTGTGTGTGATATTATATATATATATATATATGTGTGTGTGTATTATATAATGTATATGTGTTATATATTATATAATATATGTATATATGTGTATATATGTGTGGGTGGGTGGGCATAGACCTTGCTCTATACAAGGTGGAAGGCATGACCAGCACCTTAGATTGTCTTCTGACCTCTACACTCATTTGTGGCATATGCACATATACATACAAAAGAAAGAATATGTGTCCTTCACTGTCAGGGTCTACCTATCAAAATCAAACAAACAAAAAAAATTCAGCTATTTCAACCAAACTGAAAATTAATTAATTAAATTAAATATAGAGAATGAAGTGTGTGTAATATTCTCTAGGGGGCTGAAATCACAGCTTGCTAACATTGACCACATCCATAGAGCTGGCTCTCTTAGGGAAGCACCTCCATTTACAGAAAGGGCCTAGGATGGTCATTGGTTCCATGAACATTGCCAGAGCAGGTACTACCTGGTAGGAAACATGAATGGTGACCACAAGGTCAAGCCATGAATGATAGAATTACATATGCAGAACAATGCCTTGCTTGCTGTTTCTTGACATCCATCCACAAAACAAAAACCCAGTATGCCTTCCCAAAATTGGGCAGCAGAAACAGCAGAGCATCTTCCTTCTCACCCTCACCATTCTTATCTTGCAAGCAATGGTCTGGACCAGAGAAGGGCTGGGAACCTCATCACACAGGGAAAAGTGGACAATGACAGGGAACTGCAGGCACATCATTCCTCAGTCATGTCCTCTATAAGGTTTATCAGTCCTTTTCTGTCCCTTTCTGCCAGCCAGCAAATTTTTCATGAGTGGTCATTACATCTCTTCCACCTCTCTTGAGCCCCTATCTTTCTTCCAGCTGCCACCTACCTGTCAACCTAACCAAACAGTCTGAAGACAAACATCAAAAATAAAAACAGGGCTACATCAGCCTTAAGCTTCTTCACAGTAAAGCAGCCCAAGTGAAAAGAGAACCTATGGAATGGAGAATGCACTTGCAGATATATATGTGGTCAGAGGGCAAGATCCAAAACACACAAGGAACATGCCACAGCAAAGATGAACTAATTGGATTTTTAAATGCATGAATGACTCTAGTAGATATTTTTCCAAAGAGTATATATGATGCAAAACCAGTATATAGCAAGGTTCTCAACACCAGGGAGGATCAGAGAAAGTCAAATCAAAATCAGAATGAAATGGGCATAGTGCTGCATGTCTATAATGCCACCACTCAGGAGACTAAGACAGGAGGATTGCTTCAAGTTTGAGATTAGCCCCGGTGACACAGCAAATATCAGGCCAGCCAATATTGCATAGCATGACTCTGATGTCACCTCAAACATTTAAGATGGCGATTACAAAAAAAAAGCAATCAATAGTAAGTGTTAGAGAGGACGTGAGTGTCATAGGTTTTTATATCAGGTGCTATTGGCACTATTTTGGGAGGTTCCAAAAATTTGGGAGGGGGGACTAAATCACTGGGCATGTCCTTTAGGACTACATTTTTCCTCACTTCCTCTCTACTTCCTTACTGCCACCATACAAGCAGCTCTTCTCTGTCATGCCCTTCCTGCCTTCTGGCACCTTTGAAACCATGAGCCAAAACAAACCTTTGTTTTCTGTTAGCATTTGAGTGTAAAATGTCCTCCACAGGATCAAATGTTTGAACATCTCTTCTCCAGCTGGTGGTGCTGTCTTGGAGGCTTTAAACGTTTTGGATATGGGGCCTAGCTCACAAATACAAGACTGTAGTGGTGGAGCTTGGAGGCTCACACCCCCACTCAAACTCTATGCCTTAGTCAGCACTATATAACAAGGAGCTCAGCAACATTTGCCACTTTATCTCCCAGATTCATGGACTGTAACCATTCAAACTGTGAGCCCAAGTAAGTCTCCCCTAAATCTCTTTTCTTGCTTTCATTGAGTATTATATCATAGTGGAAAGGGGAATAGCTAACACATTCTCTTAAGTATTTCACCTCAGGAAGTTTGGTCACAGCTACACAAAATAACTTATCTATGGAAATCAGAGCACTTAAGTAGCTTTTGATAGGGAACAGTGTGGAGAGAGTTAAACTCAGAACCACTACATGACACAAAAATGCCTTAGAAGGATGCCTCCTAAAGAACTAGAATATACAGATCTGGGTAGAACAATTGTACTTCTTTGTTCAGTTCATTCACATAGCTGAGTGGAGGAACAGATAAGGAAGACATGGTGTGATGCAGCCTTAAAAAAGAAGGGGTCCTGCCATTTGTCATGGTATGGAAGGACACAGAAGATGTGTTAAGTAAAATAAGGGATATCAAATTTTGTTTGTTTCCTTTTACAGGAGATAGCAGAAATCTCAAAGTCACAGATACATAGATAGTGAGAAGTGAGGGTAAGGGACTGAGGAGTTGGGGTGACACTTGACTGATATAACATCTTAGTTATACAAGGTAAGTAAATACAGAGCTGGAGAGATAGCTTAGCCACTAAGAACACACGCTGCTCTTCAGACCTGAGTTTGGTTGCTAGCACCCATGTCTGGCAGCTGATAACTCCAGGGATCCAACAACCTCTTCTGACCTCCATGGTTATTTATACTCACACATGTACAAACATATACATAGTCATATAGACATATATAAATGAAAATGAGGTAAACCTGGTTTAAAAGATAAGTAAATGCATTTTGACTATGTTAACAATCCTGTGTTGAGCACATAAAACTTATTAAGCTAGATCTTACAATATGCATTTTTCTCTCAATGAAAACAATAAATCCATCTATTAGAAAACCTATTCTTCTCCTGCCCTAGATATATATATAATAAGCTTATTTTGGTTAGAGATCAGAAAATGTTTGTTTGATATCATTGTTATATCTTTGTCCTAGATTTTAAGAAATTCAGTAGAAAGGAGCTCACCACCTGTGAATACTGAATAATGAATTCCTAAGATGATTGCCCTTACTGTCTTATATTTCAAATGTAGATTACACATGTAATTTAACTATAAATCATTTCATATAAATGAAAGAGGAATGTGAGAAAAAGCTGCATCCTTGGATGATGTGAGTCACTGTGAGACATTGTCATAGAATTTGCAGAAGTGACATATCAACTTCTTTGGCCTTTGCAATTGAACATTTACTGGGTGCCAGATTCTGTCAAAGTCCTGTGAATGAAAGTGTGTCTCTAAGTCAACAGTTGGACTCCTTGACTTGGCAGCACCGTGAATTTTCCACTAAGTCCAGTGTGCCAATGAAAACGGGCATGCAAAGGAAAGGTTTAGCATCAGATCCAACAAATGCAACTTGAAATCACACCCAATAGGATCGAGATACTCAGCACCATGTGTCCCTTGACCTTTTGAAATAGACTGGACCAAATTTGCCTTGTGAATTCTCTCTTTGTAGCTATCGATAACTGAGTTGCATGATTTTCAAAAGAACGGATAGCAAAGAGAGATGGCATGCCTTGAAGCAACTCAGGATACCTGTGGATGAAACTGTGTGCTTTGCTTCTGTTTTTAGAAAATTTGTAGCAAAGCTCCCATCCCAGTTCTGAAATTGGTGCATCATTCTCATAAGCATAAGAAATAAATTGCCTTCAGTTGATGGGTAGGGAACACTACGCTAACTGACCCATGGGAATATCAAAGGTTGCAAATACTCATGTGAACTGGGAAAAAAAAAAACATTTTTATCTTTAATTCAGAGCCCCTGCCCACCTCTACCCACCCCATTCCAACACTGAAGTTAATAAAGACAGTTCAGCCTTGGTTTTGGTGTGTGCTAGAAGTTTACTATGGTATCCTCCTTGTGCTACCAAGAGTCACAGTGGCTTCCTAAAGATTCCCATCAGCATTTGTGGTACTTTCTTTTCTTTCAGCTCCGTATGACGTTCTTAGCAGAACTTAACTCAGGGGATAGGGAATTATTAACTTTCCGTTTAGCCCGCTTACATCACAGGCCAGAGTCTGAGCAGTGAAGGACTTTGGTCTCTTCCTGCACTTCCTCTCATGTGAACAGAGGCAGCCAGAAATGTAGTCTCACGTGCTTCTCCACAGTTCAGGAGATGTTAGATTTGGACTATGTCTTTAATGAACATTCATTTTCAACCATCAGTGTCGTTAAGGAATTCTCTTCATCATGGGCTTTCTGTGTGTGTGTGTGTGTGTGTGTGTGTGTGTGTGTGTGTGTGTGTTCAAAAGGATAGGCACATAAACAAATACAAAAATCAGACATGTGGAGGTCAAAGGACCTGAGGAACTACCTGGTTCAAGTCGATTCATTCATGAAAAAGGAAACAGCATCCCCAAAATGATTTGCTGAAATCACAGGTTCTGCTTTAACAAGACCTGTTCACGTATGTGTTCATATGTGTCTATGGCATGTATGTATGCATATGTGCATGTGTATGTGGAAACCAGAGGACTACTTTTACTGTCATTCCTCAGGCACCATGTAGTTTTTGTTGCTGATGCTGTGGTTGAGACAAAGTTTCTCACTGGCCAGAGACTACCAGGGCTCTTCCTGTCTCTGACTCCCTGGAGCTGAGATTTAAAATGTGCACCATTGATGTCTTTTTTCACATGAGTTTTGGGGATCGAGCATAAATTGCTTGTCAATGAAGAATTTTACCAACTGAGCTATCTCCCTAGTTCCCCCAAGGCCTTTTTTTTAAAACTCATCTTTATATTATTACATTTAAAATAATTTCTAATAAATTTAATCAGTCACATACTAGAAGACATACTAAAATATACTATGTATTCTTTAGCTGTACACTGTACATCTTAGGATAAAAAGAATCTCTAAATTATGCAGAGCTTCTTTTAAAAAGTCGTCACATCTATTATGTTCTTGTGTGGGCATAATTGTGTTGTCAGTGTGTGGTAGCAGGCCCATGTGGATCAACTTGAGGGAATAAGTTCTGTCTTTCCACTCTGTGTTGGGCCTGACTAAACTCAACTCACCAGGCTTGGTGGCAAGTACCTTTGCCTGCTGAGCCATGACAGTGGTCCTGAAGTTGCTTGTCACTTAGCTCTAGTGCTTTGATACACGGTATAGACGTCTGCCTCCTGGTTGTTTGGCTTGGGGGCACTGTCTGCTCACTGTCCCCTGTGGAAGGTAAGGACATCTTCCTTTAAGCTCTTTGCCCATGCCATGTGAAATTCACTCTCATCCACGCCGTGCAGCTATACTTGGTTTCAGTTTACACAATGGGCACTTATGACTGTAGGTGTTATTGTGAGATGAGGCACATTGGAAATTATTATTTTTCTTCTTTACTTCCCATCACAGCTGGGAGTCATGCTTTTGACCCTACTTGTAAAGCTGTTGACTTTTTTCTTGTATGTGTTTTAAAATATGGATCATTTCATTGAATACTGGAATCTCTTTTTGATGTCTAAACAACAGATGTTGTTTAGGATGTCCAGAGAGTCCCTTTGCTTCCTGTCTGTTCCGTGGGTCTGTCTTATTTGTCACTGAGATCTCCTGTCACCCTCTCTCCTTTCGTGGGTTTCCCTGTTACAGTTCCTATTTCTGAACCTCATGTATCTTAGGACATTTTCTCCAGCTATAACAGACAACCTGGTTGGAAATTTATGAGTATCAGAAGAGTGTTTGCCACATGCAGTGGCTCTGGGAACTTAGAAGTTCGAGGGTGTGGCACCATCATCTGATGAGGGTGTCTGAGCTGCATCAAAACAAAGGCAGACGATGAGCAAGCATGGCAGCTGCTCTTGCAACAATCCATAAGGAACCCATTCTCACAGTTAGTTGATCATTCAAAAGGATAGAGACTCTGACCACAAACTACATCTGGTAGTAGTTTCCTAAGAAGTATGTGGAGGCAAAAATTGAGAACCCAGGGGCTGGAGAGATGACTCGGTGGCTTAGAGCACTTGTGGCTCTACCAGAGGACCTGGGTTCAATTCCCAGCACCCACATAGTAACTCTCAATCATGTCTAAGTCTAGCTCCATTGGCTTTTTCTGGCATTTGCAAGAATCCAGCATATTATGGTATATAGACATCCATGTATGCAGAACACCCATGCACATAAAATAAACATAGACCTTTTTAAAACATTTTAATTAAGAAAAAGAAAAGGAATCTAGGCATCTAAAGATGAGCTCATCCTGTCTTTCCACTTCATTGACAGAGGGGCTGTGAGTAGGAAGCTACAAGATTTGAGTGTTTTAGGAACTAGGAGAGTGTTCTTTTCTCAGGGTACCTTTGTGCTTAACCATGGTGATGTTTGCTCTTATGTCCTAGCTAAGCTAGTTGTCAGGTACATAAAGTGTCAACACTGTTAGAGCTTTCTTCCTAGGTCAGTCAGATCCCCTAAGAAAGATCTCCACACTTTTGCCTAGAGGATAAAGGTCTGAATGTCATATCTGGAAGGGCTACGTGGGAAGAAAAGAAGAGGAGCCACAGTGTGCGGCATGCTGTGTATTGGTCGAATCTTTCTGTCACAGGTTAGATATTAGATATTCCAAGGGTCTTGTGTTAGAGGCTTGGTCTCCAGTGGGTGGCACTATTGAGATGTATGGGCTCACCCTGTAGGTGCTTTAAGGCACTTGATTCTGAATGGGCTCAATGGGCTCAATGGCGGGTGAAGCTGATTCGAAGATACAGTTCAGATACCTTCAGAGACTATGTCTTGTCTCCAGATCCTTTCTCATCAATTTCTTGACTTCCTGCCTGCCACAAGATGAGCAGCCTCCCTCCCTATCACACATTCCTGGCGCTGTTAGAGTGAGCCTCATCTTAAGCCCAAAGCAATGGAACCAGCCACCCATGGGCTTAAACCAAGAGCCAAAGAAAACCTTTTCTGTTTTCAGATTGTTTCCCTCTGGATACTGACGCAGCAGAACGGTGCACTCAAAGCTGGTCTAGGATATAGAGTGGGTTCACGGACAGTCTCAGGCAACTTAGTGACACTCTAGGTTAAAAAAAAAAAAAGTGAATGGTAGTCTGAGACCACAGTCCCAGGACAGACATTACCTGGCATGTACTAGGCCCTAGATTCAACCCTCAACCTCCTCCCCACACACCCCACCTTCCCCACACATACACAATCATTAAATAAAGTTCTTTCCAGGTAACAGTTTCCAAGCTTCAATACTGCTGGTAGAGGCCTTGATTCAGAGGCCTTCCGAATTAGCTCTTAAAGATAATCTCCCAGGCAACTGCTAGGTTGGAGGAAGTATAGTCACCAGTGGTTACAGGAAGGGAAACGGAAGTGTGTCTACTGCTCTTAAACACAGTTCAACTATCTGCATTTAGAGTTCACCACTTGAAGCAATTGCAGAGCATTTGAGGATCTCTGTGACACCCACCACCCTTGATCTAGTTCACGCTTCTAAGTTCCACTAAGTACCAAGTACCTACCTGCCTGTCTTCCAAAAATACTGTTGCCACCTTCCCCTGTTTTATTAAGAGATAGACAGACAGACAGACAGACAGAGTGAGAGCGAGTTATCATTTACATATGAAGTATTCCTCAAAAGATTTGGCCCCAGCTACTTGATCAGATCATAAAACCTGTCTGCATACTGAGGGAACCTAAGGAATGAATGAATGAGTAAATGAATGAATGCTGTGATGAATTCATTATATGATAGTACATTAGGAGTGAGTGGAAAACTAGAAAACTGAGGGTGCAGTAGAAGGAAGGAAGTCACTGTCTCATCCTGGAAACCCGCCTGTCCCCACCCCTTCTTAGGGTTTTTGCTCTTGTTTACCATCTCAGGAGCAGCTTTGTCCTCCATGATGTCTGACTCACTGCAAGTGCAGAACAACAGAGCCAAACAGCCCTGACTGGAAACCTCTGAAACCATGAGTGAAAATGAGTTGTTCCTTCTTTTAATAGTTTCCCTAAGTCACTTACTATAAAAAGAAGAAAATGTCCAGCAGAGTGTACACAAACACACACACACATACACAAACACACACACTTCATACTAACTTGACTAAGATGTAGAAGAAGGCTAAAATCGATTAACATGTTCAATCCACTGCATTTGCTAGGGAGTCTACCCATACACATGAAAATAAGAAAAATAAATGAGTAAATTTGTCAATATGTATCCGTGCAGGAATCCAAGAAGACTTAGCTATTTATTCTAATTTGTGGTAACTGTCAAGCTTTCAATATTACTTTGAAAATTATTATCATGAAATGATAATTCAGTTGTGGACATGAATAAAGTGAATACTACATTTGTTATTTCCCAGACATGTTTCTACTGTTGTTTTCTCAGTAGGGTGCAATTAGCATTTTGAGGAAGAGAATTTTCTGTAGTGTGTGGTAAACCCAGACATTATAGTTTGATTGGGACATAGCATTGAATGCCATTCCTGTTTTCCTGTGATTAAGACACTAAAATTCAAGTCCCCTCCTACTGCAGAAGAAGTTGACCAAAGAAGTCGGACCCTTCTCTACCCACATCCTTGGTCTCATTAATAAAAGTTCTGATAGACACAGGCCGAAGGTTGGCAAGCCAGAGTTTCATTTAGAGGAGGAAGCGGATGAGGAAGTGAAAGCATGCATGCCAGGAAGCAGTATGGGCAACTTCCCGAGAACTGGTGATGAATCCAGAGTATTTAGTGGAGAACTTTTGATTGTCACACAGAGATGCTATGAGATTAAACTCCTGTGTCTTACAGTGTGCTTGTCCGTGCTAAACACCTGACTTCAGAACTGAGCAGAACTTCCAGTCTACCTCTGCTGTCGTTAAAAGATTTTAAGGAGTCTGCTTGGGTTGCTATAACCAAATACCAAGGATTATATGACTTAAAGTACAGAGAGTTATTTTCTTATATTTCCGGAGGCTGGGAAATCCAAGATCACAGTTCTGGTGTGTTTTAGTCTCTGAGCAAGCCTTTTTCCCTAACCTTTAGATGTCTTCATATGGCCCCTCCTTGGTACAAGCATTCTGTGCTTATAAGACACTAATCCCATTAGGTCAGAGCCTCATCCTTATGACTTCTTTTAACTTTAGTTACCCCAATTAAAGGTAGATCTTTAAGTACAGCCACACTGAGGGTTACACAGTAAATGCATAAAGGGATCACAGATATGCAGTACGGAATAATTCAGAGAGGATTAAGAACAGGTTGTTAAAATTAAAAAAATACTGATTGCGTAGCTTAGCTTTATTCAGTCTTAGTATGGCGGTGGGGCCAGAAGACGTGGAGACAGTAGACCAGATTCTTGAGGAAAATTCGGTGCTGACTCATACCTACTGACAGTGAGGGCTAGAAAGATGCGGGTTCACTGGACATCCCATCAGAGCTGAGAACCTCCTGTTCAAATGATAGCGTTAGAGCAGACAGTAGTCAGCATCCTATTAAATGGGATGTTTCTCTTTGTTCCGTGCTGAGAAACCTCCTGAGATGGGGTAACTTAGGATTAATTCAAACTCACTGACTCACAGTTTTGCAATGCGGGAAGTCTACTATCAAGAAGCCTATAGCTGGCATCTACGGGGGGGAGGGGACGATCTTTCCTTGCTATCTCTTGACAGAAGGCAGAAAGGCAAAGAAATATGGATCTGTGCAGGCCAGTTACCCTTTTAAAACTGAAATCTAATTCATAAGGACAGAGTACTCACTCACTCACATCTTTAAGGCTGCAACTCCTAAGTGTCAGAATGACAGTTAAGTTTCAACATGAATTTTTAAGGAGACATAGATTCAGGCCATGGGCTTCTGCCTCTGGCTGTAAAATGCATATCCTTCTCACTTGCAAAATATCTTCATCCATCTCTTATGTTGTAAGTCTTGATTGCCTCCAGCATCAACTCAAAAGTCCAGAGTCTTCTCTGAATCAGATATGGGCGAATAGCATGGTATAACTCATCCTGAGGCAAATTTCGAGAGCTATGAGTCTGTGGGCTGAAAATAGTTCTGTGCTTTCAAACTACAGAGGTGGCACAATGCTGTTTCAGAAGGGAGAGATCTAGACAAATAATGGAGTAAGGGGTCTAAGGCAGGGGAGCAGCTAGAAGAAGGGGGAGACTGGAAACAATACTGAATCTGAAAGTATGAGAATACCCTTAATCCCATGTTTTACCTGGCAGTCTCAGAGGCCAGAGGCCTGAAGCTCCACCTGGGCAGGTGTCACCCCAGGAAGCAGAGCAACAGGTGAAGCAGCTCCTTGACTGTAACAAGTCTCTGCCAGAGTCCCTGGGATGTCCCTTACACCCTTTAATAATTAGGATGATCTCAGAACATAACATTCTGGGCACCATGTGGACGCTGCCAGAGGTCCCAGCCCTGTGTCTTCTAGAGCAGGGTGTGAGGCTTCCCGTGGGCTGGCTTGAGCCACTGCCACGGTGACTTCAGAGTGTCACATCTGAACACAGAAAGTAGAGATGTGAGGCCTTGTAGTAAATGTGTTTAAGGCTATTCCTCCTATTTCCTTCCTGTAGGCCTGTGAGGAGGAGGGTAACAGAAGACTCTGATGTCCCTTCATGGTCATTCATGCAGCTCTGGAGGAATGTGGCTTTTTTTTTTCTCTACCAACAGTAATTTCTCAAATGGTGCCAAGACCACATCCTTGGTTTTCCTCTCCAAAACAAGTGTTTTTATTTTCTCCACTGGGCCAGCCTGATAATCCCTCCAATCTCAACCTTCTGGTTTCCTTCTAATGATAAATTCCATCTCAAAGCAATTTCTCCTCCCAGTTTACTGTGTGCCGTTAAAAGAAGCCATACAGAACCTTGAATGCTTTCCTGCTGGCATGTGCCATTGACACGCTGTGTTCTGCTTCCGCGGAGCCCTGGGGCATGACACAATTCACCCCGTGTCTTTGCCACAATATAACAAGGATGCTCCAGTTTCCAGAGCCTTCCTCATTTCCGGCTGAGATCTCATCAGCCTAGCCTTTCCCATTCACATTTTTGCAAGCATTCTAACACCGTCTCTTAAGCCATCTATCTCTAAGCCTTCTCAGACTCTCCCGGCTGTTCTCTCCCAAGCCCTGGCCAGCATCACCCTCACACCCCATCTAGAGCTATCTAGGCTTTTGGGGGGCAGATCCTCTAACTTCTTCCAGCCTCTACCCATTACCTCTTCCAAAACATCCTTTGTGCTTTCACGAGGCTGCCAAATGAACATCCCCCTGCTTCAGTTTCTGGGCTTAATCTGTTTTGTGCTGCGAATAGCACAGATTGGATAATTTATAAGGAAGAGAACGTTACTCACACACTGTTCTTGAAACTGAAAAGTTCAAGATCAACAGAGTGGCAAAGCCTTCTGGATAGAGCCTCCCACGGCAGACAGGTGAAGGGCAGGAGTGAAAGAACCTGAACTTTCCTAACAGTATGGGTCTCACCTGCAAGCCTGGTCCTGCCCCAATTTCATCACATCGGCAGTTAAATTTCAGCAGAGCTTTAGAGGGAAAACACACAACCACAAAATTTGCTGACTGAAGATATCGGATTTTATTTTACTACTGTATCCATTGGACATAGATGAATGTCATCCTTGATCCAATAATGCTCTGAGTCTGACTAAGAACCCCACCACCACCAAGATAGAAAACACACACCAGTACTGTAGGTACACACTCATGCCTAAACTTAAAACAGATTCTTATTAGACGTACATTCTATTTATTTCCTGACCAGATGACTCAGCAGATTAAGGGACTTGACAGCACACCTGATGTCCTGAGTTCAAAATCTGGAAGCCACAAGGGGGAAAGAAAGAACTGACTCCCTCTGGTCTGATCTCCACATGTACACTATAGTGCACACACAGACACACACACACACACACCAAACAAATGTACTTTTAATTTTTATAATTTAAAAAAAATTAATTTTAATTATGTGTTTTGAGTTCATAATAAACTACTAATTGAGCTCTACAATAAACTACCACTTTAATAGTTGTTTGCTTTAGAACAAAAATTACTCTAGTGTCTATAGTCAGATGAGCCCTAGGATGGGTCTGATGTTCTATCGCTCTGGTAGTGTTCCTGTATTAACCAGCAGTGAGTCTTTCGGAGCTGTGTGCAGATCACTCCTTAGTTTCTAAGAAGGAAAGTAGAAATAAGAGGCATTTTTCTTTACCTGACTTCAGAAAGCACTGCCTGTGTCATTTGCCAGTGCTGTGATCGCTCCTCCAAAATGCCTGAACCCCTAATACTTTGTGACGGGGTACTAGAAAGCAGGCCTTGCAGAGATAATTAGGTGAGTACGGGACCCACTCAGATGCTTTTGTGCCCTTACTAGCAGTGATTTCAGAGAGACCAGTTGTATGGGAGTCTCTTGAGAGTTTGTTGAAAAGCAGAAGCTGATGCCACCTCTAAAGCTGACACATCTACTTTTAATAAGATGCCTCAGCATGTTCTTGAAAACATCCAGGTTTCCATGTGAATACGTGTCAAACAAGAAATCATGGTCATAAAAATAAAATAATATTTTATACAAGGAACAGAGGTTTAATAATAACCATTGTGTTAAAGGTTCATTTTAATCAGAAATGACTTCCAGATGAGTTAATTCCACACTTTTGTTTGAATTCAGAAACAACTGAAAGCAATAAAGACTTCCAAGTTCTAGTTTTCACAAAGAAGTGAAGTGCTCAGTTTGCTTGCTGCTAACATGGATGAGGTTAGCTTTCAGCACACCCCAGCTCTTGCCCTGCCAGAGTGTGACTGCCTCTCCCTCCCTCAGCTTCCCCATGGCTATAGCAATCAGGGCTTTATACAACTGACTTTTGAATTTTCAATGCTCTAAAGATAGTCTGGTGTACAGAACAACTTTGGCCTTGATCGAATAGCTATGTTGACTTAGAGTAAACCAGATGTCTCAAGTCTTTATTGTTCTAGGCCTTTATCTGGCAGAGAACATGCACTCATCCTTAGTATGTGCAGAGATTGGTGTTATAAGTCCTGCACATAACCACCAAAAAGGGTGGTTAAGTCCCTCACACAAAATGGCATTTACATGTAATCTATGATTATTTTCCCATATACTAAATCATCATCTCTAGGTTCCTTGTGATACCTAATCCACTGTAAGTACGATGTAACTGCTAGAATGTGTTGTTTAGAGGTTACCACGAAAAGAAAATCTCTCCTGTTCAGTATAGACGTAAGGTTAGAGCAGGGGGCATTGGTTTCTACTTAGTTGCATCCACAAATGTGGATATGGGTCACTCTCTGTGTCTAAGTCAGCATGACACTATTCCAGACAGAGAAATCTATTACTCTGCATGCAGCACCTGCTAGCAGACCCTGTCATCTACTGATAGGTCACAGGACCAGGAATGCAGCCTCCAGCTACACACCTACTCCTCTAGGTATAATTTCACTAGATTCTTAATCCATTTTCTTAAAAGTCCCAAAAGCCACCCATGTCCCTGAATCCCACCAGTAGCATCTATTTCCGAAACTGAATTCCTGATGAGTAAGAGCTTAGTTTCATAAATAGAAAGTCATTTCTGTCATTCCTTAATCCATAACTTAATCAGGGGATGTCTTAGCTATCATTTAATCAATCACTTCTGGCAGGACCATCTTGATGCAGGACTATTGATTCTGAAATACGGGGTTTGTTTAATAAACAAAACCCCAGATTTGTATATACACCATATGGCCACATAATCATAGAGTAAGCAAAGAAGGCCTGGGAATGAGCTCAGATAATGTGTGTAGCGGGGGCTGATGGGAGATGGAGTTACTATTGAGGAGAATCCAGTGAGTGCCCCATTGTTCTTGATTTAATTACCATCAAGTTGGTGGACAAATTAAATTTGGGATTGGTGCTCAGTAAATCCTTCTTAAACATTAAGACCTGTAGCAGCACTACTGTCTACAATATTTTGTTCTTGGTATTAAATATTTACTATTAGTTTCTAAAGTATTTCAATAATCTAAAAGCCTTTGGACTGGAGAGATGGCTGAGTGGATAAAGTGCTTGCCACATGAGCACCTGAGTTTGAATCACCAGAAGCGGGAAGAAGGTAGCAGGAGCAGGTGTCTGTATTCCCAGCAACATAGATGGGAACAGGAGGCAGACACTGGGGAGTCCCAAGAAGCTCACACACAGGCCATCTCCCATGACATACCAAGAAGCAAACAGCAGAGGCATTGTCTCAGACAAGGAGAGGACCAACAAGTGAGGTTGCCCACTGACTATTACATGCCTACCATGGCACTGTGTATACACACACACACACACACACACACACACACACACACACACCATCACATGTGTGCACAAGCATGTTTTATTACTATGTTTTTAAAAGTCAACTTTAGCAGTCTAGTTCCCTGTTTATAATGAGAGCTTTGACTTTGACAACCTGACTATATTCTATTGCTTTTCTTTTCAATTTACAATATTTTCCATCCCCCAAAAAACAATTCAACTTAATTTCTTCTATAAAACATGGTGAATAAAAGTTTGAACTAAAAACACCAAATCTGACAGGAGCTAAATTTAACAGCACTTTATGTTCCTATATGTTTAGATGCTCATAAGCTAAATTCTGCAACGTGCCCTGAAATCATAGTGAATCGTCTCTAAGAAAGTGTTATGGAAATATTTTAGATCTAGCTACTATGAATTAGCACCCTTTTTAAAATATTTCTAGCTTTGAAAGTTACGTGATTTCATCCTTCATATTTTTCCCCAGTCTATATGACCGTATATTGTTGGTGGCATACACATAATTTAACTTGTTTTATTTGTTTGTTTGTTTGTTTTGTCCAAATACTCAGTTAGACTCCTGGTGTGCAATTTGCTGAAATTGTGGCTTATCAGTGACTCCTGATTATCCCTTAATAAATCAACAAATGAGCATGTCGTGTGTGTGAGAAACAGAGAGAAAGAGACAGAGAGAGAGACAGAGAGAGAGAGAGAGAGAGAGAGAGAGAGAGAGAGAGAGAGAGAGAGAGAGAGAGAGAGGGAACTATAGGTGGGCTGCTTTGTAGTTTATTCTTAGAAGAGCAGAGTGTGTTCTAGAAAAGAGAAAAGAATCAACTTGCTTCAGGTGCTTGACAGGAAAGGCTGGGCTCTGGCCTTCTCGTCTGTGTTTCATCTGTTACTCCAATTAACCAGGAGCTGATTTAAAGGAGAAAGGATGTGTGGGTTGCCTGCTACCGGCCCTGACACATCCCATGACACAGCAAACCTATGAGAAAGGTGTTACCCTGACTTCACATATTAAAATCTAATGTAAGCCTTTTTCTTATTTCCATTGTTTTTCCTTGTTCTTTAAACATGTGCTATCAAAAGAAAAGTTTTTTTTTTTTTGAAATAAAAATGGGTCCAAAAAAGAAAAAAAAAAAGCAGCAATCCCCCCACATTAATGATATATGTAGCAGGAGATAGTATTAAATTTTTTCAGAACTCTTTAGTTATTTATCTAACTTGGATCTTATTGGCTGTGCTGAATAATACACAGGAAAGAACTGAATCCATTTTCTAAGATTAAAAGAATAAAACTGCATACATTCCTGTGTGCCTGGGTGTACATATGTTCACCTCGCGCTGGGATGAGGGAGTCAGACATCCCAGAACTGAAGATACAGAGGTTAGTGCTTATTAACCTCCGAGCCACCTCTCCAGTTCCTAAACACCTTCTCAGCTTCCAGCCTCGAATGGGCATCCCTTGATCCCTACCTAAAAATACCAATCTGGGAAGTTAGCCTTTGGGTCAGTACTGAAGCTCAGCTATACATACGTGGTCACTCCCGGGGACAGAAAGAAATGAAGACAGTGATCCTGTGAGCCAGCTATGAACTCCATGTTCCGGGCTTTCCTGGGGTCTGTCCTGTGAGAAAGGAAGTGGGTCCCCCGCTGACCCTCGGGCAACCAGCATTGGAATCTTGTATTCGTTTCTTCTGTGCAATACTGAGTGGTTAGTTTCTAAGGATGGGTTACATCTGAAGCACTATTCCAGCATCTTCGCGTACATCACTTCTATCCTATGGCTGTCTCAGGAGCTATAGTCTCACCATTCTTCTGGAAAGTCAGCTGGGCGCCTCCAAGGGGTCACGTGACCTAGAGTTATTGTCTCCCCCCCCGCCCCTCCCCCACATGTGCTTTTCACTAACTGTGGTAACAGGATCTAGAGTTGGTTTCCCCAGCGCTTTTCTCAGTAACTGCTAAAATTCTTCTGGGAACACACTGCTTTCTTGAGACTGATTAACTCACAGCAGGAGTAGTCAGGCCTTAAGGTGACTGTTAATGGGAGGTTATCAGCCTGTGGCTGGGGGGCGGGTGGGGAGGGAAGTGCTTCAAGCACAAAATCCAGACAGCTAGTGCCACAGCTGGCTGGGACTGGCTGTGGGGTTCTGGAATGACAACAGTGTATTGAGATTTTAATAACACAGCAAAATTAGAAATTATTTAAAGTTGAATTAAATACATTATATTAGGAGGAAAGCTGGTAAATACTGAAAATATCATTTCTGAAAATGTTTTACCATTTCTCTTAAGAGTTTGTATGTGTTAAGCCTATGGGGGTGGGGGGCAGTCCTCCAGCGTAGTGTGTGGCCTTTAAACTTTTCATTCAGGCCCAGAGTTGATTTCTTTCTTTCTTTCTTTCTTTTTCTTTTTTTTTTTTTTTTTTCTTTTTTTCTTTTTTTTTTTTTTTTTTTTTTTGCCTGTCTGTTTAGAAAGAAATGCAGTAAACAACTTAAACAACCTAAAAGTGGTTGAATTGGGGCTGGAGAGCAGGTCCTAAGTTCAAATCCTAGCAACCACAGGGTAGCTCACAACCATCTGTAATGATATCTGATGCCCTCTTCTGGTGTGTCTGAAGACAGCTATACATAATAAATCAATCTTTAAAGAACAATCAAAACAATCCATGAACAACCCAAAAGCAAGTTAGAGAATCAAATCCAGCAGTCTCTGGCTTAAGGGATAGGATTTTCCCATGAAGAGCTGTAACCTGATACACTTCACAAGTTAGTGTGTCCAGCTAAGAAAAATGTTAAGGATTAAAACGTAGTAACTTTAGCTGTCCATTTGTTTGCTTAGAGTGAACTAAAAATAAGAGTTTATCAGTTTCTAGATTTGGTTGGCCTCTACCCTAAGCCACTCTCTAGAGGTGCCCTTGTGATCTGTGGATTGCTATGCTTGTTTTTATATGCTGAGTTACTTGTCCACTTAATTCATTTAGGATGGTTCCCAAAAACTATATTTCCGCATGCCATTCCACGCTGCAGAAGATGGAGCTATTCAGTTGCTTCTTCCATATAAATAAGTAAATCCTTTGACCTGCAGAGTTTTGGGAATTTCTCTCCTTCCTGGTTTTAACTTACGAAAATGTAGGATTTGCTATTAAATGAAAGAGAGGGATGGGGAAGAGAAAAGAGAGGAGAAAGCAAGGGAGAGGGAGAAGAGAAATTTGTGCAGTGGTTTTTGGGAAATTGCTTTCCTTTCATGGGAGTTCAATTCTTCAGAGGAAGGGATAAAAATAATCCCTGAGCAAGCTGTATTTGATTGAAGGATGAACTGGCTACTAATGGAGACAAACCTTGCATGCAAAGGTCTTGGTTCCCTTAGAAGAGTAGCTGGCTTGCCAGACTAAGGGGAGAGTACTTACAGTGCACAATTTCCCCCAGGCAGTCAGGCAGAGAAGATTTTCCACTTGGGTGCGTTTGAGGAAGGAGGGGTTAAATTTTCACATTATGTGGGGGCTCTTTATTAGGACGGCCATTTTAATGTAACTCATCACAAGGGATGCTAAGAGGCAACCTCAGAGAAGTTTTTATCTCTTGGGATTTTGCTGCAGTGAGGAGGGAGAGTATGGGATTTTTGTTTGTTTGTTCGTTTATGTGATCCCCCGTGATAACATCTAAGATGAAACATCTAGAAATAGAATTTTTTTGTGTTTTATTAGCATGTATCAATTATACATAGTGGGCTTTATTATGACATTTTCATACATATACATAATGTATGTTGTCTCTCCCGATTCCCTGGAATCTTTTTTCTAAACCGTTCTTCTACTTTCATGTCCTGCGTTGGGGGAGGACACGTCCCATACACATAATATTTACATATACACTATAGACTTTGGCCTTGAAAGCTGGAAGACCTTTACCAAAAATGGAAACTGGGGGGAAAAAACGTCAGGGTCTAGAGAAGAATGATGACTAAACCACCGGGAGTCACTCATGGAATCGTTCGTATCTGCTTATAAAGTGCACTAGTGCTGTCATACATTGTCATGGAAAAAGGACAAGTGTAATATAGGATGGGCAGAGAGGTGGGACATGACGTTACCTATGTGTCATATAAAACTGACCTGCAGCTGGACATAAAGCACACCATGTGTACCACAGTCATGTTATGACTTGAAGAACCCACACACACAGGCTCATGCGCTAAATGCTTGGTCCCCAGCTGGTGGCTCTAATTTTGAACTATTCTGGAAATTTCAGGAGGCAGGGTCTAATTGGAAGTAAGCTACAGGGGGGTGACTTTGAAGTTACACTAGGTCCTGTGTCCAGTCCTCACTCTTTGTCCATTCTGGGTAGATCAGACTGAGCCCCTGAAACTATAAACCAAAATAAAGCTATCTACTCTATACTTGTTCTCTCAAATATTTTGGTCATAGCTTCACAAAAAAATTGCCTAATACATCACAGGGAGAAAATAGGGCACCATAATACGAGGTTAGTTTGCTGGGACTAATGCCAAATTTTTCTGCTTTTCCCAAAACATTGTATGCTTATAATGTGTGTGTGTGCATATTTTTATGTGTTTCTATCTTTTTATATGTATATTGGTTATAATATATCTATAAGTATATACATATATGCTATACTGTTTTTTGAACAAGATGTTGCCATGTAAGTCAAACAAGTTCTTTAAGACCTGTGACAAGATTTAAAATGTTTGTGAACAGAGAATTTTGTACATACCTATATATGCATATATGTATACATGCATATACATGTATTTATATGTGTACATATTTATGTAATGCATGTGTAATATTATATATACATATATACACATGTTGTATATACATCATATATATGATATGCATATATACACACATATGTCACTGGAGTGAGGAGGTATAAATCCTTGTGCTCTGAGGCTGGCTAGCCTAGCCAATCAGAAAGCCCAGCAAAAAGAGACCTTGTTCCAAAGAGAAGTGAAGGATGATAGGTAGAGAGGAACTGACATAAGCCTCTGGCTTCCACATTCACACACACACACACACACACACATACACCAACATGGACAGAGGAAAAAAGAAAATCCAGTTACACAAATACTAAGGACTAAACTGTATAAACCCATCAGAAATTGCTCAGCAGTTAAGCATACCTGCTTCCCTTGCAGAGGACCTAGATTTGGTTCCCACACACCTGTTAGCTCAGAACCACCTGTAACTCCAGTTCCAGGGTACCTGACTCCCTCCTCTAGCCTCTGCAGATATTGTATGCATCCAGTGCAGACAAACCCAAATTAAAAATAAGTACATCTTAAAAATGAAATCCATCCACTGATTAGTAAAAATCGGGCCTCATGTTGGGATGAGTGAGCTTTGCTCTAGGAACAGGGCTCTTCTTTTCTCTGCCGCAAGTCTAGATGTAAATCGCCACTTTGTTCTTCTTGCTCTCACAGTAGTCTTTGATCATGACTTCACACAATGAAAAGATACTTCCTTGTGCGAACCAAGCAAGTGGTTAGCTTTGCATAACCCCGGACAACAAAGGCTCTCTGTGAGGATGAGGAATTCCTCTTGGAGTACAGGGAAAGGCCCCCAACTGAACCGTATCCAAGGAAGATGTTGCAAAGCTTGCAAAGCTTGTTGGGAGAAAGGAGCCCTGCATGAGATCTTTTCTTGCTGTTCAGATGTTGGCCTTGCTTAGGGTTGGGGGTGGGAGGCCATCAAAGGAAAACAGAAGCCCCATCTGAATGTGTTTGCCAATTACAAGGAAGAGCGCTGGTGCCAACTCCCGGCTTATCATGTTCAGAATTTAATGCCTTTTGGAAAGGAATTGGTTTCCTTCTCATGAAAAGAACAGAAGGTTATAGAAAGAAGACCATCCACTTTGTGATATAAAGTGAGGCAAAAACCAATCTACACTTAAGTCAGGCTGGCTCAGTTCACCTCTGTCATGCCCACCAGAGCCAGCAAGATGTCACCAGTTTTAGACTGCCAATCTCATGGCCCGGCTTTAGCATCGCGTTCAAGTCCCCTCCTCTCCAAACCTGAGCGCATCTTGGAAATGTGTATGCTATCCAGCCTCCTTTCACCACCCAGAACCCTTCTCCAGACACAATCTCACATCCTTCCACTCCCCCCCCCAGGCCTCATGGGGAGGGCTTGTGGAATGATGAGAAACTATTGGGGTCTTTATAAATGTTCCAATCTTTCCCTTCACCTTTGTTTAAGCAGAAATGTCCCTTCCTGTTACAGATAACTTGGGCTCTCTGGTAATGGCAAACAAATAAAAAAAGAAGAAAATTGGGTAGTACGGAGCAGGAGAGGTAAGAAGTGCCATCTTGCCTCAGTAAGAGAGGCTCCGGCAGACCTGCCTCCTCACTGCATGCCAGCAAGGAGCAGCGACAGTAATAGCCGCTGCAATCTTTGTACCTGGTCACCTGCCAATTCTGGGTCGCCATGATCGGTATACCTCAGCTGAAGGAGAAAAGGCACAGAGATGTCGAGAGGGATAAGCTCCATGCAACTTTCTGGATGTAGGCCTAGACCAGTCTTTCCAAAGGAAAACACCATTTCGAAGATGTGCAAACTTTGACCCACTAGCTGCCTCCCCAACACACCCATAGGGAGCCAGTGATTATGGCAGGAGGGGGGCGGGGAGTTTAATGTCCTAAAATGCTCTGGAAGGAAACCAAGCTATTGGGGAACCAAGCACGTAATGTATTTAATTCTCAGCCATTTAAATTAAAATAATTACATGTGGCTCGCAGTTACCATATTGGACTGTGTAGCTCTAGAACATTCTGACTGGTTGACAGCACTTTGCTGATAACCTACATCACTAGGTCTCAGCTTACTCATTTATGTTTTAACTTTAGGCTTTATGCATTGAAATGTAAAGAAAAATTTTCAAAGTATTAGTGGGCAAGGAGCCCCGAAAGAAATAATATGCATAAAGGGTTGGAGGCATGATATTATGGGTATGATTAAAACAGCGAAAATATCGGGCAGTCTAGAAATAGAATTAGAGTTTCAGAGATAACTGGGGAAGACCATGAATGGTGCACAATTGAAGCCTTAAAGGCATAGCTGAGGGTCATAATGACTGACAGTCACATGGAGCCATTCAGGACTTCCTGCCCAGGAAGGGTTTGATGAGAGCTATGCTTTATAAGACTGGTATACCACCCATGTATGGGATCCTGGCTTAAAATCTTATTTTGTTGTTTTTATTTTTTTTTACTCATGTGAGTTATGTGCACATACATTCCTCGTGTGTAGGATGCTCATGGAAGCCAGAAGGTAGATCACCTAAAGCTGAAGTTACAGGCAACAGTGAGATAGCCATTGTGGGTGCTGGGAACTCAACCTGGGTCTTCTGGAAGAGCAGTAAGCACTCTTAACTACAAAATCTTGTGATTTAACCACTGCTCTCACAAAAGGTCCATCCTTGACTCAGATGGAAGCACACCTGCCACTGTATTCTGCACCCAGCATTTGCCATGAAGCTGTCCTGGCTTCTAAAGTCTGTCTACCCACCATGTGATGCGCTCTGCGGTGGGTCAAGCAAAGTGACCTATTATTGACCTTTCATAGAACATCCCTGACTCAGTTACATCTCACTGTACATGTGTGAGCATTGCAGAGCAACCTCCAATGGATAGTTCAGAATCTGTTTTCAAAGCAAAAACATGGCATCGTCAGTTCTTCTGAGATATCACACCAGGGAATAAAGTCAGGGTCCCCAGCACTGAACTCTTGCAGAGGCTTCCTCTCTCAAATATTTGCGCAGTTCCTTTTACTTCTTTTGCCCCAAACCTTTCACTCCACCCAGGTACAGGTGTCTTCCCTCCTTCAGTCTTTCTTCTAGGTGTGTAGCAGACCTCCATAAACCCTTGGCGCCTCAGCCTCACCGACTTGCTCTTTAAACATCAGGAATGCAGAATAGCCATCCCACCTCCCAGGAGGTTGTCACTCTATTGGGTAAACCACACTGTAGATACCACAGCTTCCTGGTACCTTGACACAAAGCAGGAGTTCAGAATTCTTTGTTGGCTTAGTAAACAGCACCGCTGGCTTCCCTTTTGTCGCACTGTTCTGCCTAAAGGCCTTCCTGTCATAACTGGCCCACACTGGTTTCCCATCTACCTGGCTCAGGTACTGTCACCATCTCAGAGCAGCCGAGCCCTCAGTGTAGCGCCTCCCCAGGATAGTCTCAGTGTTATTTATGCACTGTAGACATCTGAATAATGTATAAGCGTTCTTGTCTCCTTGCTCTCCCCATCTAGGTGGCTTGCTCCCTGAATGCATGCATTGCATTTGGCTCATATTGTCCTTATGACTCATATGTTCTCATATGTCCATATGTACTCATAATACCGATGATAAATAATTAACAGTGTAGTGAAAATTAAGAAACAATAGGATTAGGGATATTCAATTGATGTGTTCAATGTTTAGAGAAATATTGAATAATAAAACTGAATACTGGGTGAAAGTGTACAGCTAACAGAATATGAAATTGAATCATGTAATTATGTAATCACCCAGTATCATATGGTATGTCAGAGTTCATTATCTTATTAGTCACTTGTGCATAGTCTTGAACATGTAATGTATATAGTGGAGGATTCTAGTAAACAGAGAAGTAAAAATCTGAGCATTTCTTTACCCTCTAAATTCTGTATATCATTTTCGTTATAAGCAAAGATATTTTCTAAATTGTTTATTTTATTGAATGGTTACACTTTTACCAGTTGAAGCATTGCTCGATATATCTCCAAGGAGCAAATTTATTTAATTCCTCCTTCCTGCCCACCTCTATATTCATTAGTGTGGAGGCATATTGCTATGTAGTGTTTACTAACACTACCCACAAGTCTGTTAAATGTTCAAGCTACTATAACAAAACACCCTAGACTGCATGATTTCTAAATGACAGAAACCCAGTCTCACAGTTTCAGGAGACAGGGAAGTCTAAGATCAAGGCCCTGACAGACTGGTTTCTGCTAAGTTCCTAGATGATCATCCTTTCACTGTGTTCTTACTTGGTGAAGGGCCAAGGACCCTGCCCCAAGTGCCCCAATGATCCACTCACTTCCCAAAGGCCCCACCTTGACACCACAACCCTTGCGATTGTTTCCAACATCTAAATTCTGAAGGGAACCCAGTCGTTCAGACTGTCAGAAGTAGTAGATAGCTTTAACAAGTCCAGCATGCCCAGTTTGTGATGGACAGTTTACATGTTATGCCATTTAAATCTCATTACAATCTCATTTTATAAATGGGAACACTGAGATGTTGGTTAATTGTTAATTGATCGCTAAGTGCCTGGAGCAGGGCTGCCAAGTCAAGCCTAACAAACCTCAGGCCTCTTGCCTGTCTGGTCCCACTGTTTCAGGCCAAAACCCACAACAACATCACTGTCCTGTGTTCTCAGGAAATGCTTCTTTGGGCAATTCCCAGTCCCACTGTGAAAATAAGACAAATGTTTCCCTCAGTTTTCCACTTTGTTGTTCTTTCAGGAAGAGCAGTTTAACACCCAGAGAAGCCTAATGGACAAGATCCCCAGCAGGTAAGCCAGCATTTTATGCTTTGTGGGGTGGTCTGTTCTTTCTTCTTTTGGCTAAATTTTATATCACTCAGAATAGAAATTCTGTTTTGTCTCCAGTAACATCGAAGCCAGTGAACAGAACAAGTCTCAAAATCCGTTTCTTTCTGGCTTGTTCAGATTTCAATTCAATTATGTAATTTCTTTAAGTTTTTTGTAGGGTTTGTTGTTGTTATTTTAAAGTTTTTAATATTTCATTTTAGTGTGTGTGTATGTGTGTGTGTGTGTGTGTGTGTGTGTGTGTGTGTGTGTGTGTGTGTGAATCAAAGGACAATTTGTGAGAATCAGTACTCTACTTCTACCACATGAGACTTGAACTCATGTTCTCTGTCTTGGCAACAGCACACTTTGTGCTCAGTCTTCTTGTCCTCTCACTTCTTTTTGTGATAGTCTTTTCATTTTGTTGTTGAGAAGGGAATGAAGAATGTGTATGATACTTCCAGTTTTCACCTGCATCTAGAACTGACCTTGTGTCAGAGCACTCTGTACCCAGACCCACTGGGAGAGAACCAGACCCACAGAAGCACTGACACATCTGAAAGTACAGGGGAGACCACCAACCCTGCTCAAATTCCTGTCCCAAGAGGAACCCGCCCAGAGTACTCAGGACACTGGAACCAAGGAGCAGTCTGGGACAGAATCCTTTCAGTTTCCACCTGCACCCAAAGCTGACCCTGAACTACAGCTCTCTATACCCAGACCCCTCTGGGAGAGAGCTGGTCCCCTAATAGTGCTAATACACAGGCTTATAGGAGGGTCAAGACACTGTCAGAATCATCAAGACTAACTAACACCAGAGATAAGCAGATAGTGAGAGGCAAGTCCAAGAACCTAAGAAACAGAAACCATGGCCACTTTGAATCATAAGAACCCAATTTTCCCTCCACAGCAAGTCATAGATACCCCCAACACACCAAAAAAGCCAGATTCTGATTTAAAACCACAACTCATGATGATGTTAGAGTACTTTAAGAAGGTCATAAATAATTTCCTTTAAAAAATGCAGGACAAAACAGGTAAACAGGTAGAAGCCCTTAGAGAATTACAAGAAAACATGAACAAACAGGTAAAGAAATTGAACAAAACCATCCTTGATCTAAAAACAGAAATACAAAAAAAAAATCATAAAGGGAGACAAACATGGATATAGAAAATCTAGAAAGGAGACCATGAGTCATAGACGCAAACATCACCAACAGAGTACAAAAGATGGAAGAGAGAATCTCAGGGGCAAAAGATACCATAGATAATCAAAGAAACAGTCAAAGAAAATACAAAATGCAAAATGCAAAATGCTGCTACCCAAAACATCCAGGAAATCCAGGATATAATAAGATCAAACATGAGGATAATAGGAATAGAATAGAGGGAAGATTCCCAACTTAAAGGGCCGGTAAATATCTTCAACAAAATTATAGAAGAAAACTTTCCTAACCTAAAGAAAGATATGCCCATAAACATACAAGAAACCTACAAAACTTCAAATAGATTAGACCAGAAAATAAATTGCTCACGTCACATAATAGTCAAAACAGAAAATGCACAAAACAAAGAAACAATATTAAAAGCAGTAAGGGAAAAAGGTCAAGTAACATATAAAGGAGACCTATCAGAATCACACCAGAAAATCTCAAAAGAGATTAGGAAAGCTAGAAGATCCTGGGCAGGTATTATACAGATCCAAATTTACAGAATATCTTTCCACAAATCCAGCCATGCAAAGGATAATAGATGAAAAATTTCAACACAAGGAGGGAAACTGTACCCTAAAAAAAAAAAGGCAAGAAAGTAATCTTTTAACCAACCCCACCCACTCAAAAAAAGACAGCCACATAAACATAATTCTACCTCTAATAACAACAACAAAATAATAATAATAAAAAAACAGGAAACAAGAATCAATGATCCCTAATATCTCTCAACATCAATGGACTCAGTTTCCCAATAAGAAAACACAGACTAACAGACTGAATAATTAAGGAGGACCCAACATTTTGCTGCATGTGGGAAACACACCTCAGTGACAAAGACAGACACTACCTCAGAGTAAAAGGCTGGAAAACAATTTTCCAAGGAAATGGTCCCAAGAAACAAGCTGGAGTAGCCATTCTGATGTCGAATAAAATCAACTTTCAACCAAAAGTTATCAAAAAAAGATAAGGAAGGACACTTCATACTCCTCAAAGGAAAAATCCACTAAGATGAAATCTCAATTAAGAATATCTATGCTCCAAATGCAAGGGTGCCTACATTCATAAAAGAAACCTTACTAAAGCTCAAATTACACATTGTACCTCATGATAATCATGGGAGACTTCAACACCCCACTCGCATCAATGGACAGATCATGGAAACAAAAACTAAACAGAGACTCAATAAAACAAACAGAAGTTATGAACCAAATGGATTTAACATATCTATAGAAAATTTATCCTATAACAAAAGACTATACCTTCTTCTCAGCATCTCATAGTACCTTCTCCAGTATTGACCATATAATTGGTCACAAAACAGGCCTCAACAGATACAAGAAGATTGAAATAATAAGGTCACCATGGACTAAGACTGGTATTCAAAAACAACAACAAAAAAAAAAAAACAACAGAAAGCCCATATACACATGGAAGATGAGCAGTGCTCTACTCAATGATAACTTGGTCAAGGAAGAATAAGAAATTAAAGACTTTTTAGAATTTAATGACAATGAAGGCATAACATAACCAAACTTATGGGACACAATAAAAGCAATGCTAAGAGGAAAACTCATAGCTCTGAGTGGCTCCAAAAAGAAACTGAAGAGAGCATACACTACCAGCTTGACAGCACACCTAAAAGCTCCAGAACAAAAAGAAACAAATGCACCCAAGAGTACTAGATGGCAGAAAATAATCAAACTCAGGGCTGAAATCAACCAAGTAGAAACAAAAACAATCATACGAAGGATCAACAAAACCAGGAGTTAGCTCTTTGAGAAAATTCACAGGATAGATAAACCCCTAGCTATACTGATCAGAGGGCACAGAGACAGTATACAAATTAACAAAATCAGAATTGAAAACAGATATATAACAACAGAAACTAAGGAAATTCAAAAAATCATAAAACCCTACTACAAAAATCTACACTCAATAAAACTGGCAAATCTGGATAAAATGGACAATTTTATAGACAGATACCAGGGACCAAAGTTAAATCAGGATCAGATAAACTATCTAAACAGTCCCATAACCCCTAAAGTAATAGAAGCAGTCATTGAAAGTCTCCCAATCCAAAAAAAAAAATCCCAGGAACAGATAAGTTTAGTGCAGAATTTTATTAGACCTTCATAAAAGGCCTAATACCAATACTCTCCAAACTATTTCACAAAATATAAACAGAAGTAACACTACCCAATTCCTTCAGTGAAACCACATTTACTCTAATATCTGAACCACATAAAGACCCAACAAAGAAAGAAAAGTTTGAACTAATTTCCCTCATGAACATCAAGGCAAAAATACTCAAAATTTTTGCAAACTGAATCCAAGAACATATCAAAACTATCATCTATTATAATCAAGTAGGCTTCATCCCAGGGATGCAGGATTCAATATATAGTAATACATTATTATAATCCACTATATAGACAAACTCAAAGGAAAAAAAAACATGATCATCTCTTTAGATGCTGAGAAAACATTTGACAAAATTCAACATCCCTTCATGATAAAAGTCTTGGAAAGATCAGAAATTCAAGGCCCATACCTAAACATAGAAAAATCAATATACAACAAACCAATAGCCAACATCAAACTAAATGGAGAGAAAAATGAAGCAATCTCACTAAAATCAGGGACTAGACAAGGCTGTCCACTCTCCCCCTACCTATTCAATATAGTACTGAAAGTTCTAACCAGAGCAATTAGACAACAAAAGGAGATCAAAGGGATACAAACTGGAAAGTAAAAAGTCAAAATATCACTATTTGCAGATTATATGATAGTATACTTAAGTGACCCCAAAAAATTCCACCAGAGAACTCCTAAACCTGATAAACAACTTCATCAAAGTGGCTTGATGTAAAATTAACTCAAATCAGTAGCCTTACTCTAACCAAAGGATTGACAGGCTGAGAAAGAAATTAGGGAAATTACACCCTTCACAATAGTCACAAAGAATATAAAATATTTTGGTGTGACCCTAACCAAGCAAGTGAAAGATCTGTATGACAAGAACTTCAAATCTCTGAAGAAAGAAATTAAAGAAGATCTCAAAAGATGAAAAGATCTTCCATCCTCATGGATTGGTGGGATTAATAGAGTAAAAATGGCCACCTTGCTAAAAGCAATCTACATATTCAATGCAGTCCCCACCAAAATTCCAACTCAATTTTTCATAGAGTTAGAAAGAACAATTTGCAAATTCATTTAGAATAACAGAAAACCCAGGACAGCCAAAACTATTGTTAAACAATAAAAGAACTTCTGGGGGAATCACCATTCCTTACCTCAAACTATATTACAGAGCAATAATCATAAAAACCTTATAGTATGGGTACCAAGACAGGAAGATAGAGCATTGGAATAGAAGTGAAGATCCAGAAGTAAACCCACACACCTATGGTCACTTGATCTTTGACAAAGGAGCTAAAACCATCCAATGGAAAAAAGATAACATTTTCAACAAATGGTGCTGGTCCAACTAGTGGTCAGCATGTAGAATGCAAATCGATCCATAATTATCTCCCTGTACAAAGCTCAAGTCCAAGTGGATCAAGGACCTCCATATAAAACCAGATAAACTCAAAGTTAGAAGAGCAAGTGGGGAAAAGCCTCAAATGTGTGTGCATTGGGAAATTTTTCCTGAACAGAATACCAGTGGTTTATGTTCTAAGATCAAGAATCAACAAACGGGATCTCATAAAATTACAAAGCTTCTGTAAGGCAAAGGACACTGTCAATAAGACAAAACAGCAACCAACAGATTGGGAAAAGATCTTTACCAATCTTATATCTGATAGAGGCTAATACCCAATATATACAAAGAACTTAACAAGTTATCCCCAAGAGAATCAAATCATCTTATTAAAAAACGGGGTACAGAGCTAAACAAAAAATTCTCAACTGAGGAATATTGAATGGCTGAGAAACACCTAAAGAAATGTTCATCATCCTTAGTCATCAGGGAAATGCAAATCAAAACAACCCTAAAATTCCACCTCACACCAGTCAAAATGGCCAAGATCAAAAACTCAGGTGACGGGGGGGGGGGGGGGGGCGGGGGGGATTTGCGCGCTCAGTGCAGTTGTGCTGGCCGGTAGCTGCAGCTGGAGCGGTGGCATTTGGAGCAGATGGGAAACTGTATGGCTTCTACAGGGAGCCAGGCCTCTGATATAAACAAGATTTTTGGATTCTTCAATGATGGCGAACCCCCCACCAAAAAGCCCAGGAAGCTGCTTCCAAGTCTGAAAACCAAAAAGCCTCGAGAACTCGTGCTGGTGATTGGAATAGGCATTAGTGCAGCAGTTGCACCGCAGGTCCCAGCCCTGAAGTCCTGGAAGGGGTTAATTCAGGCCTTACTGGATGCTGCTATTGATTTTGATCTTCTAGAAGATGAGGAAAGCAAAAAGTTTCAGAAGTGTCTCCATGAAGACAAGAACCTCATCCATGTTGCCCATGACCTCATTCAGAAACTCTCCCCTCAAACCAGTAATGTTCGATCCACATTTTTCAAAGACTGTTTATATGAAGTATTTGATTACCTGGAATCAAAGATGGAAGATTCTGGAAAACAACTCCTTCAGTCTGTTCTCCATCTGATGGAAAATGGAGCCCTAGTATTAACTACAAATTTTGATAATATCCTAGAACTATATGCAGCTGACCAGGGAAAAAAGCTTGAATCCCTTGACCTTACTGATGAGAAAAAGGTCCTGGAGTGGACTCAGGAGAAACGGAAGCTAAGTGTGCTGCACATCCATGGGGTCTATACCAATCCTAGTGGCATTGTACTCCACCCAGCCGGATATCAGAATGTGCTCAGGAACCCTGAAGTTATGAGAGAGATTCAGAAACTCTATGAAAACAAGTCATTTCTTTTCTTGGGTTGTGGCTGGACGGTGGATGACACCACTTTTCAGGCCCTGTTCCTAGAAGCTGTCAAGCATAAATTTGACCTAGAGCATTTTATGTTGATTCGGAGAAGAGATGTAGATGAATTCAAGAAACTTCGAGAAAACATGCTGGACAAGGGAATTAAGGTCATTTCCTATGGAAATGACTATGCTGATCTTCCAGAATATTTCAAGCAACTGATGTGTGAAATCTCCACAAGAGGCAGATCAGGGATGGCAAGAGAAGGCCAGCTAAATGGTTCATCTGCAGCACATGATGAAATAAGAGGCTGTAGTACTTGAGCAAGCTGGAGAAATCACCTTGCCATGGGACCTTCCTGTGGATGTGTTAACAAGCAAACCTGCGAGGACTCAGCACAGCTCCCAGGAAGTACCAATACCCAGTTGAGGCTTGGGGTAGAATAGGGGTGGCAGTGCTGCACCTTCCCTTCATGCTGGCTGTTTGATACTCTGCCTGGTCCAGTTTAATACCCAGTCACATCAGGACCCAATGCAGCTCCTACCTACCCCAAGGCTGGACAGACTTATCTACACAGCAGACCAATGTGATGACTCCTGGCTGCGCTGCAGCTCTGCAGGACTTGAGGAGCATGAAGTCATGGTGTCAGTGGGCTCTTGTTGCAGTTTTGTACTCTACTTGGTTTTTTCAATTGAGTTTATGGCTTTCTTAAAACATGACTCGAAGCTCTAGTTTTCTAGATGTACAGTATTTTACATAACTGAGCTGTATTAAAAGCTTGTTCATTGAAAAGAAAAAAAAAACTCAGGTGACAGCAGATACTGTCAAGGATGTGGAGAAAAAAACACCCCTCCATTGTCAGTGGGATTACAAGCTTGTACAAGCACTCTGGAAATCAGTCTTGGTGGTTCCTCAGAAAATTGGACATAGTACTACCTGATGACCCAGCTATACCACTCCTGGGCATATACCCAAAAGATGCTCCAACATACAACAAGGACACATGCTCCACTATGTTCATAGCAGCCTTATTTATAATAGCCAGGAGCTGGAAAGAACCCAGATGTCCTTCAACAGAGGAATGGATACAGAAATTGTACATTTACACAATTAAAAATAATGAGTTCTTGAAATTCTTAGGCAAATAGATGGATCTACAAAATACCATCCTGAATGAAGTTACTCAATCCCAAAAATACACCCATGGTATGTACTCATCGATAAGTGAATATTAACCCAAAAGCTTGGAATACCCATGATACAATTCACAGACCACATGAAGCTCAAGAAGAAGGATGACCAAAGTGTGTTTGTGCTTCAATCCTTCTCAGAAGGGGGAACAAAAATATTTTTAGGAGGATATATGGAGACAATGTTTAAATCAGAGACTGAAGGAAAGGCCAGAGACTGCCCCACCTGGGGATCCAGCCCATATATAGCCACCAAACCCAGAAAATAATTCTGAAGCCCAGAAGTACATGCTTACAGGAGCCTGATATAGCCGTCTCCTGAGAGGCTTTGCCAGAACATAACAAACACAGAGGCGGATGCTCAAAGCTAACCATAGATCTGAGAACGGGGTCCTTATTGGAGGAGTTAGAAAAAGAATTGAAATAGTTCAAGGCCTTTGCAACCCCACAAAATCAAAAATACCAACCAATCATAGCTCCTAGAGATTAAACCACTATCCAAAAAGTCCACATGGACTCTAGCCACATATGTAGAAGAGGATGGCCTTGTTGGGCATCAGTGGAAGGAGAAGCCCTTGGTCCTGCCAAGGTTTGATGGTGCAGTGTAAGGTTATGTCAGAGTGGAGAGGTGGGAGGGGATGAGTGGGTGGGTGAACACCCTCAGAGAAGCAGGGAGAGGGGTGATGGGATAAGGGATATGGATGGGAATCCAGGAAAGGGGATAACATTCAAAGTGTAAATAAAATATATCCAATAAAATCAGAAAAAGAAGAAAATGTGTTTGATCAGACAACAAACCAACCAAATCTTCACACTTGAAAGATTTCCTTGGGACAACTCGAGTGGTGTTTACACACACACACACACACACACACACACACACACACACACACGCAGCAGCAGCAGCAGCAGCACCAGCAGAACCAGCAGCACACTGGATCTAAGATGTCATCCTAGGACTGTAGCCTGAGACTCCTAGAAATTTCCCAGGAACACATTTTATTTAGCCCTCACTCTAGACCCCTATATCAGAAACTACCCATAATGCTCAGCCCCCAGTGACTCCAGTGTATCAGTTAGTTTGAGAGACCAGGGCCAGGGTTACTCCTTTTATGATAGTTTGAATATGAAATGTGTTCCTCAGGCTTCTGTGTTGAAGGCTTGGGACCACTAGGGTGGAGGTATTTGGGGAGATCCTAACTAGTTTAGAAGGAAACTTGTAGTAGGAGGAAGTAGGTCACTAAGGATGTGTCCAGGGTCACTAGGACATGACCTCTCTGCCCCAACCCTCACCCCACCCCATCCACACACACACACCTATCCCCCACTTTGGTAAGTGATTCTGTAGCTATGCTATTCTGCCTCACCTCTGGCCCAGAATCAGCTAGCCTTGGACTAAGACTAGGCTAACCCACAATAAGTCCTCCTTTCTTTGGAATAATCTCTTGGTCATTTGTCACAGAGAAGGAAACCCAAGCAACCCATCCTGCTTTCCTTTCATTAATTTCTGACTCTCCTTACCAACTAACTTGAGGGACCATGCCCTCCATTTCGGCTCTAGGGCACCCAGCCTGATGCTTCCCTACTCTGCATATCTCAGCCACGGTACAGCCATTATCTTTGTTGTTCTGGCAAGTTCTAGACCATCATGCTCTCCATCTCTGCAGAGGTTTTACTTTCTTTCAGATCCATGTCATCTGCCTGTCTACCCTTCCACCACCCTGTATGACAGGGTGAGGACGAGGCCTCCTAGCCGCTCAGCATCATTCAATACTGTGGGCCCAAACGTGCCTTCCTTTCTTCACTCTGGGCGCCTCACTTCATCTGCACTTCATTCTCTGATCATAGTCACCTCCTGGACCATTCCATCCACCATGGGCTCTAAATAATGAGCTCGGGCCACCTTCTCTTAGTCCGCCAGGTTTTTTATACTCAAAGGTGTCATGTAACTGGTTCTGGTTGCTTCTTTCTAGCAGTGTTAGACTCTCCAGCCCCCAAGGGCTCTCATCTAATAACTAATCAAGTAAAACCGGTTTAAGTTTATGCTAAAAACAAATGACATGGGAAGGTCCTACCAAGAAGTGATAATAGTGTCTAAACTGGGTAGTGAGATGGAAAAGCAAAGAAAACAGCCAATGGTGAGATCAGGAAAGATTTGAAGAAAGATGGATAGCCAGGGAAAGAGACAAGCAAGGGTGCCCTAGAGGGTTGTGAGTGGGTGTCCTTAATTCTGCAAGGCTCTGGGTGTCTTTAATTCTACAAGGCTCTGAGTGTCCTTAACTCTGCAAGGCTCTTAGCTTGAAGTGAGTCATTACAGTCAGAGCTTACAGCCCACTACAGTTCTGTGTTCTCTCAGTACGCTGCTGTAAACAAGGACTTCATGGAATCCAAACCACCGTTCCAGGTTACCATCGGTCTCCCAGCACATTTTTGGGAGCTCATCAGTACACAGGCTTTGTTTTATGTTTCTCTTTCAAAGCACCTCATCTGAAAATGTGGCTAATTCATTATTTAAGCTACTTGGGGGTTAGCAGCACCACAGCCATGATGAAACCTATCTCTCTCGTCTGTTTTCTCCATGAGGCATCCCTCAGCTTTCCTTAACTTAGAGCCCCAGAACAGCTGTGCCTGGGGGCTTTAAACAGTGAGACCGTCAAACAAAGGAACACAAAATGAACGGTAGAGAATGCACTTCAATAATTCAGCTAAAGAAACAGAAAACTACCTTGTGTGAGCGCAGCTAGAAACATCAATATCAGATGGTTCTCATTTTTGCTGCGCTGCATGTGCCCATGTGCCGTACAGCATCGGATAATGATGAGTGTTTGGGCTACTGATAGATCTCATCAAGTGAGCAACATTCAAAAACTGAGACCCCAAGATATGAGAATCAAGTATAGCTGTAAAATCTCAGTTAGTCACTGGTATACAAGAAGCACTATGTAAACTTGCTGTATTTAGTATGGCATGGTATTAAGTATTCTGAGGCTCTGGGCTTCTCGGGGAAGGTTTTAGGTGGAACAGTGATAATAACTGTTCAGACTTGTGCTCTGAATGGACCTATGGCTTCTGTGTGGCTAATGAGGCAGGAAAGAGACATGAACAGATGAGAAGACAGACTCCAAAATCGTATAGTAATCCAGTAACAGAGAGATCACCATGCCCTAGAACCTGGCATGAGAAATGGCCATGGTAGGAAAGAATGTGTCTAAGAAAGAGCCAGGCCTGGTGGTATCTTTGTAATCCTGGCACTTGAGAGGCTGAGGCAGGAGACTAGCATGAACTCAAAGCTAGACAGAGATATATAACAAGACTCTCTTGCAAAGGATGAGAGGAAAGGAGAGAGGGAGGGAGGGAAGCAGGGAAGAGAAGGTGGGAGGAGGGAAGGAAGGATAAATGGATTGCTACATTTCTTCTGCATTCCCCATGTGATGTGCTCTAACAACTCACCAGTACCGCCTGCTGCCAAGTCACCATGGAGAAGCCTTCCAAATCTTCCTGAGGTATCTAAGGAGTTCTTGGTCTATTTCAGTTTAGTGTTTCTAACACATTATTGGTCAACTGTTTCTTAGGGTTTTTCAGTTTGTGGGTGTTGATTTTTTTTTTTTTTTTTTGTTCTCATTTAACTGTTTTGTTTGTTTTATTTGTGTTCTTGTTTGTGAAAGACAGGGCCTTGCTCCAGGTTAACCTACATAGCTACTTACTATGTACTTACTATGCAGCCCAGGTTAGCCTCAAACTCATAGATTGACCCTCCTTTCTGGTCATCTATTTTTATGCTTTTCTCCCTTGCTGGGTTATAAATCTCCTTGAATCCCTGGTATCAAGTTCAAAGATTAAGTGCTCAGGAAATATAGTATTGCATGGATGAGATGGGTTCTGAGTCCTTCAACAGGCCAGAGGCCTCCCTCTGTGTTGATAAGAGTATCTTCCATCTATAAGACGCTCAGGCCCCTGAACTACATTCATTATTTTTAATTGAAAAAAATGATTTTTTTAAACTATAATTTAGAAACACTGAACACACAGGGACATCCTGAAAGTACAATTCTCTTCTTGACCTTTTACTATGCTTCCATCTTGGGTCCATAGACACATTTATAAAATTAAGTGGGTGGGTGGAATGTCTCATCTCAAGACCCTTTTTGGCTTGAGTACTGTATTAATCATCTCTGGCTGACAGAACAAAATGTCATCCAGTAGTAGCTTAGACATAAGAAATGTGTTCTTCCACAGCTTCCAGTGGAGATGCAGAAGTCAGTCTTGTGTCTGGTAGCCTCATCCTGACCTCACACAGCTGCTCAAGATGAATGGGGGCTCCCTTTCTCTCTCCCCACTCCCCCAACACTCAAAAAGGCCTCCAGTCCTATCAGATTAGATCACTATTTTTAAGATCTCACTGAACTCTAAAAGTCGTATCTCCCAATGCAATCACAGTGGATAAGGGCTTCAGCAATTTTGTTTCAGGAACACACTTTGGATCACATTAGTCATTACAAGACTCTGGGGATGACCCTTGGTTTATCCCAAGCGTTGGCTATGTATCTTTGTAGCCTTTAAGACTATTACCTAAGCTTCTTTCCATGTGGCTCCCTGTAAAACATCTGCATTGTTTGCAGGAGCTGGCTTCTCCCAAGTGCTTAAGGACTCCTCCATGGCTCCTGCCATCTCTCAGGTAAAGCTGGTTACCAAAATGAGATAATCCCCATGTTGGAGTCATATCCCAGGTCCCCTGTAGATTTAGAGTGGATGTACTGGGAGCATCACCTGTTTCTCTTCAATGTCTAAGCACCCACCCAGCTCTTAAGGGTGTCCTCACCCTTAACGACAGCAAATGGCAAGAGCTAGCATATATCAAGTACTCACCTGCCAAGCACACTTTGTCAGGTGTCTTAGTCACTGTTCTATTGCTGTGAAGAGGCACCATGACTATGAAAAGGCTTATGAAAGAAGCTATTTAATGGGGGCTGGCTTACAGTTTCAGATGCTCAGTCCATTATCATCATGGTGGGAAGCATGGCAGCATGCAGGCACAGGTGGTGCTAGAAAGGTGGCTGAGAGTTCTACATCTCTACCATGGGTAGCAGGAAGAGTGAGATACTGGGACTGGCTTGAGCTTTCGAAACCCCAAAGCCCACTCTAAGCATCACCCTTTCCGACAAGGCCACACCTACTCCAAAGCTACACTTCCTAATCCCTCTCAAGTAGTACCACTTCTTAATAGTCATGCATTTGAATATTTGAATCTACAAGGGCCATTCTTACTCAAACCACCACACCAGGCTTATCATGTGTTTTTATGGAGTCATCCTCAGAACATCCCTATAAGATTAGATATTACTCTTTCTTTCTCCCACTTTGAGATTAAGGGAGGGTTTGTGATGAACTCAAGGCCACCCAGCTTCTAACAACCCACTCCAGAAACCACTGCATAGACTAGTAGCAGACCACCTTCTGTGCCTCACTCTAAAGAGCCCATCCTCCTCCTCTAAGCCGCAGTAAGAAACAACACACTGCTTTTTTGTCCTCTGTGATCTTCCCCAGACCACCTCTCTGCTGAGGTGATGCATAGTTTTTGCACATTGAGCAGTTCTCCACCTCTGCACACCAGCTGGGTGTAACATAATCCAACTAACTTCCTGCTTTACCAGTCCACAGGTAGCACCAGATGCAGCAGGTTAAGGGCCAAAGCCACAAGACTCTCCCATTCCATATGCTGGCTACAAACCTGGACCCTGAACATGTGGCCAAGCAGCCATAAATCAAAATTTAAAGGTGCCCTGGATTGTGGAACTAAGAAATTATTGGGTTACTGGTTTCTTACAAAGAATAGTTTAAAGAATTGGATGAGTAGCCAGATGATGCTGAACAAAAGCAAGGTCTAAAAGGGCCATAGGAGCATTTATACTACACAAGGGCATTTATACAAAATTTTGGCAACCCCAAGTGCCTGTGGGATTTTCAGAGTTTAATCTCTATCTAATTCCCAATATTTATCATCACCCTACACAGTGTGAGCATGCACACACATGTGCTCTCAAGAATACACACACACACACACACAGTGAGAGAGACAGAGACAGACAGACAGACAGACAAACTCAGAGAGATTGAGAGACAAAGAGACAGAGAGATTAGTTGATGATATTGAACCAACGAAAACCTCTACTTGATGTCTATAATAATAGGCACACCCTGAGGCTATCCAGAGAACCCCACCTAAGTCACCTTAGTAGCATAAACCCAAGTGCGGTCATCAGGGTTGCTTCTGGAAGCCACTAGGACTTGGGAAATTGCACAAGCTTTAGAAGCTCTATGTCAGGAGCCAGAGACAACAACCACATCTATTTGTTTGACCATAGCTCCCTATATAGATTCTATGTGCACTTTGATCCTTAGAAGTAAAATTGATCATAAAAAGTAAAGGGGGGAGGTATATATACCCAAGTAGCAGACATTCCGGGAAGCATCTAATGTTGCTGATGAAAGTCCATGATGGTATGTATACGAGGCCATGTGATTAGCTGAGCTCTCTATCTGAGAAGGGCCGCTCTCTTCAGAGCTATCCATATGACTTCCTCAACAAACACACTTGGCCCTTTGTCTGTGGGTTCTGCACCTACAGATTCTGCCACCCACTGATAATGGAAAGTATTTTAGGAAAAGCTGTCACAAGGTCGTTGGCACTTGCTGTCACGCCTTCTTTGATGGTTGCATCTGTAGTGTGTGGAAACTTGTTCATTCTTCCCTAAACAATACAGAATAATATCCATACATACATAGCATTCACATTGCTCTAGGCATTATAAATTATCTAGAGATGTTTGAAAGTGCTAGAAGCACAGGCACCATCTAAAGAATAAAGAATATGGGAGACTATGTGTATATGTGGATTATGTACATACTCATATATATAATTATATGTAAAAACTGTATTTTATGGAAAGGACTAGAGCATGTGGGGTTTGAGAACCATCCCCTACCTCATAGATATCAAGGGATAGCTGTCCGTCAAATCCAGGGGAAAATTTGTATTACATATTCTAAGAGTTGTAGGTATTTTTCTTAAGGAATTAAGTTGGAGCCCCACAGAAGCTTTCTTGCACATTTACAGTCCCAAGCAACCCAACAATGGACAGCCATGAATGGGAAATCCAAGAATCTAGTAGTTGCTCAGTCCCACAAGGCTAGGTGCTTCAGCTGGTCTTCTGTAGAAGTAGATCCAGGCTGGCCTTGAACTCAGAGATCTGCTTGCCTTAGTCTCTTGGGATTAAAGGTATGTGCTACCTTGCCTGGGTCTAAGCTTTTCATGGACACTATGCCTCAAGATCCCCAAGTCAAGATCCAGGTCAGAAATCTGTGTCTTCCAGCCTCAATATCTGGATCACAGGTGTGCCCTCCATTTCTGGATTGTAGTTCATTCCAGATGTAGTCAAGTTGACAACCAGGAATAGCCATCACAGGGCCCAATAGCAAAGTGCCTTCCACATCTCAGCAGATGTGAGGGGCATCTAAATGTATTCCCTAATGTCACTCACACATATTGGTCATGTTGGGGATTCCATAAGATCATTGAACATAGTATGAATGTCCTATGTCCCTTACATTTTCTCTGGGGAGATTTTAGGGAATCTCCTAAAGGGGGGCATAGAAGGCTGGAAGGAAACAAGGGAACCTGCCCTGAAGTGACACTTCAGGGCAAGCAGGCTGGAGAAGGAAAGAGAGCCCAGTGGAGATGAGTATGAGACTTAAGTCCCCCATAACCACCCTTAGTGCCACCTCTATGACCTGCCCTACACAGGCACACAGCAAGCACGTCATGCATGTTATGTGACACTGGTTCTTTCAGAAGAATCCAAAACCAGCAGTTGTCAAAAAACTATTATTTAATCATGTAGCTAATCTTCCTTTGACAATGATACTACCTGTAATAGGCAAAGTCCTAGAGGGGATGGAACAACTCCCTTCAAACCAGGGAAGCCATGTGTGCTTTGCGGTCATTTGGTTATACAGATATGGGAAAAGCTTCAAGCCAAATGAGCCGATGAGGTGACGTGGACTGTCAAAGCAGGTAGGTGTTCCCACCTGCTGTGGTTTGAATATTTGTCCCGTGTCCCACTTATGTTGAACAGAGAGCAACAGTGCTGAAAGTTGTGAGGTCTACAAAGGGCTAGTACCATGGCTGCTAAAACGAATGCAACAGATGTGTCCAGAACAGTCACCATGCTCCTTGCTGGCAAACCTTACCATGGCTAGCACCTGAGCTACTTGCACCCGATTCTTGTGTTTTCCTGACTCTTCTGTGCTGCTCTTGAAACTGAACTATTAATAACCACTATATACTGCCACCTGGCGGTGTCAAGTCAAGAAAAAAAGCAAATTACATTTCGCAAAAGCTACTGAATACAATCTGGTGAGAAGGTGTAGGGAGGCCACAACATTCCAGAATAAATAACAGGAAATGATTATGACTAAAGCAAAAATCACTCCATTAATAATGGCTACACTATCTCACTGACATTTGTTGCCACTTGGAAGGCTTATTGTAAAGTGGGAAGAAAAAAACATTAAAACAAGAAAGTTCCTGAGCCAGCACCAGATAGTAAACACTCACATGTCAACTGCAGCATTTCTTGCGTTTTATTTTATTTTTAATTGCATGCATGTGTCTGGGCATGCGGACATAAGTGTAAGTACCCACAGAGGCTAGACAGAGCATCAGCTCTCCCAAGCTGGGAGCCACCAGACATGTTGGTGGGAACCAAACTCAGGACCTCTGGAAGAACAGCAACCTCTCTCGACCACCTTAAATCTCCCCTCCATCCTTCGTGGTGCTAATGATTCAGAAGTACTGACGGTAGGCCATGATAGGAAATGGTCTACATGCTTTCATCTCATTGAACTTCCACAGGAACCCTGATAAGCAGGAACTATTACTCTTCCTGGCATGCTGCTTAGGTAGGTGGCACTCGGGGATAAAGAAAGTTGCCAGGAGTTGTAGGGCTCCCAAGTGGGGGAGATGCAAATGCGGCTCCTCTCTGACCTAAAACTGGCCACTTATTAAACTACTAGTGTGGTGTTTATAGAGATTTCATAGAACCCCATGCTTCTTACCCAATCCCACCCTACACACATACCTCTCTGAGGAATGCGGCCATGAAAAGCTTAGGCCCAGGCAAGGTAGTACACAACTTTAATCCCCAGAGACTGAGGCAAGCAGACCTTTGAGTTCAAGGCAAGCCTGGGACAACAAATTCCAAATCCAAGTGTGGGGACACACATCTTTAATCTGGGCCATACCTCCTGCTGGAGGCCTGCCTAAGGACAATGGTAAAAGGAAGGCTCACTCTTCTTCACCGGCTTGCACTTACTTGCCAGTGCATCTGTTGGAACCTACTTCTTCAGGATTCTGGTTTATCTAGAAGACCAGGTGAAATACCCAGCCTTATGGGACTGAGCAACTACTAGATTCTTGGGCTTCCCATTCACAGCTGCCCATTGTTGGGTTAGTTGTACTGCAGACTGGAAGTCATTCCAGTACTTTCCCTTAATATATACATTCTATAAGTTCTGTGTCTCTAGAGAACCATGACTAATAGACCCCTTCCCCCAAGTACAGAGAGGGAGGGGCAGAAGGGGAGAGCCTGAGAGACTAAGCTTTTCCAGGGAGCACCCACAATACCATTGTATGCTCAGAACCTAGCACAGTACCTGGTTCATACAAGAGGCTTGGTGAATACTGCAGAAGTTAAAGATGCTTCCTGATGTTTATTCTGCCAATGGCTTATCACACTTCTACCCTTTTTTTTACTTATGTATATGTGTCTGTGTAAATATGTGTCATGTGCCCACAGAGGCATCAGACTGTGAAATTGGAGTTACTGTAGGCAATTGTCAGCTGCCTACTGTGGGTGCTTAGAACTGGATTTAGGCCTTCTGCAAAAACAAGGAGGGCTCTTAACCATGAACCTTTCCCCAGACCCAGTCAAGCAACCGTCTTAAACATATAGGCTAATTAGTAAATCAGAAGGCCAGGGGAAATGTTTTTTAAGATCTGTCAAAATGACTGTCATTTCATAGGGTAAATGCTATCAGGGTATTTGAAAGGAATGTGTCTCCACACTAAACTTGCATAGCACAGCGTCCTGTCAAGTTCAGGGCAGTAAAGTCAGGGATCAGGGCCTGGCCTGTACCTCTTGAATTCTGAGAATGGAAGCATCACAGTGCGCCTTAGACACCCTCTCTTGTGGACATCCCTGACAAGGCCAGCTGTGTCACCATCATGGAGGCAGCCTTGTAAGTGATGCAGTTCCAACAGGCCCAAGGGAACCTTCCACTGAGCAGTGCCCCTGGAAACCCAGCTGTGACTCCTGAAGAGGTGACGACACTGGCTTCTGTTTCCTAGTCCAGGTGTTCTAGAAGGCCCTGTTGTCTACACTAGCTTTGGGTTCCCCAATACTCAGCACCCTCCCCAAGGACCACCACAAGGAAAAGAGGATTCATCCGATGAACCCCCAGGAACGTTTCCTTAATCTGAGACTCTCTCTTCTTCCAACGACTCTGCTTGTTGCACCTCTGTCTTTATCTTCATGGTCTGTGGCCCTGGTTGTGAAAACCTGAATCAAACAAAGTGCCAGAGCTTTAGGGAGTGAGGTGAGGAACTGGGTATGGAGGAGAAACACTGGAACAAAACTTTCCTCCACTGGGTCAGAACCATGACTTGGGACCCAGAGGACCTGAGTAACCTCTCCACTAGCTCATGGGCTCTTTTGCAAGCTTGCACAAGTTCCCTAGCACAGGGTAGAATGGATGCCATTAGGACTCTTCTTCAGTTTTGACAAGATGACATGTAAGCCAAAGCAAGCCATGGACAGATGGTGCTGTAGGGCAGTTCTCCTTCCCCACTGTCATCCTGATGGTGAGATCCGGAAGAGCGCTTTGATACCATAGATTCCTGTTGCAGACCAGGACTGCATCTGTGATGTTGGACATGGAGTTGTGGCTAGGATCCTGATACCCAGGCACAAACGACACCTGGCACTGTAGCACTGATACTGAAGACTCCCAGTGATAAGGGAGGGCTTCCTCTCCATTATAGTCTTTCAAAAGCATCCCACAGCATGGGCTCCATCACTTGCTGTCAGGATTTGAATAAGGCTGGCCCAGGGAGTGGTAGTATTAGGAGGTGTGGCCTTGTTGGAGGAGGTGTATCACTGTAAGTGTGGGCATCAAGACCCTCATCCTAGCTGCCTGGAAGTCATTATTCTGCTAGCAGACTTCAGATGAAGATGTAGAACTCTCAGCTCCTCCTGTACCACGCCTGCCTGGATGCTGCCATGTTCTCACTTTGATGATAATGGACTGAACCTCTGAACCTGTAAACCTGCCCCCAATTAAATGTCCTTATAAGAGTTGCCTTGGTCATGGTGTCTATTCACAGCAGTAAAACCCTAAGACAGAAGCTGGGTACCAAGGACTGGGGTATTGCTGTGATAGGCCTGCTTTTGTTTGGCAGAATGTGGATTTGGAGACTTTGGATTTGGAAAGTCTTGGAATGTTTTAAGTGGGACTTAATGAGCCGTCCTAGTAGGAATATGGAAGACTTCGTTGCTGTGAGTGATTTGAACTGTGCCAACCTGGCCAAAGAGGTTTCAGTGGAGAAGAACTTCAGCATGTGGCCTAGAGGCTGTTTTGTAATATTTTGGTGAAGAACATGGCTATGTTTTACACTTATCTGAAGAGTCTGCCTGAGGCTAAGATGAAGAGCCTCAAATAAATTGCATTGACAAAAGTCACAGAAACGCCCATCATAGGGTGTTTGTTTTCTGGTTACATTTCATGAAAAGCATTTTGAATAAGCATAGCAAGCTTAGAAAGGAAAAATATAAAATATATGGTTCAAGTATTAAAGGGGCATCAGGAAGTGAAATGGAACTGAATCCTGTGTTCAAGGACAGTGGATTGAAGGGAGGGGTGACCTTGGTGCAAGGTCATGCCCAGCTAAATTTAGATCCAGGCTTGTAGGATACAATCCTTTAATCCCAGCAGGCAAAAACAAGTAGATTTCTAGATTTCAAGGCCAGCCTTGTAAAGAGCAAGTTCTAGGTGAAGATACGCTTGAAGCCAGGCATGGTGGTACAGCCTTGCTCCCCATCCTCTGGTCCTTCCACTCTCTCTAGCCTCTTGTTTCCCAAGCCTCCATCTGTGTCTTAAATCCACATATATTTGTTGGCTCTTTCCTTCCATGGTGACAGAGCTGCCCCTTTCCCTTCTGCGCTCCTCTCCCTGTGTCTTGTCACCTGAGTATTCCTCCCTGAGCAAAAATCCTTGCTAGTCCTGTTATTTTGATGGGCTGATGACTCTGGGCTTGGCCAATGAAACCCCTATAAGCTGGCTCCGAGTGATCACACTTTCTACCAGCTCTTACCCCTCAGCACCGTGGTGAATGCTGCCAATTTCTCTATTAAAAACCTCCAAGGTTCTCCCTATGCCCACTCACCCCCAACACCTTCCCCCACATCCACCCCACATCCCCATTGTAAAACAGGCTTTTCCTGCCTGGAGACTTCATCACTAACTAATGTGGCCACGACCATCTTCAAACACAGGGCTGTTTAACTTCAACAGGAAACCCGGGGCAGACTCAAGCAGTACGTGGAAGTCCAGGGACAGGTGGCGCCAGCAGTGCATGGACTCAGCCATCCTAATGGTGTTTGCTTTTCCTCTGTGTAAACCAAACCCTGGCTGCAAAAGATATGCCCTTTGCTTCCCTGTGCGGGTTATATGGCTCCAAAGACGAAGCTCGTTTTGCTTCCCCTTAGCCATCAAGAGCTCCCGCTGTAAGTCAGGCAGCTGCTTCCAAAAGACAAGCAGATGGAAAGAAGTACCTGCTCCTTCAGAACTCAGTGGTCCTTCAGGGGCTGAGTGTTTCTCTGCTCTCTCTGTGTATCATGCTGGAGAAAGGATGTTTCCCTTTTGCTTGCTCCAGACTGGATAATAGATGAGATATTGATGTAGTCACGGGGAATGAATTCAACCCGATCTGATATGTATAAGAGAGAATAATCACAAACACGGGTGTGTACTGGCTTGTGGGTGGGGGTGGTTCTGAGCACATTGGTTCTGCTCATACCTCATAGATTAAATGGAGAAATAGTTTCCCCGCCCTTTTCACCTGCAGGGTCACACAGCCTTGAACATTTGAGCGGGTTGAGAAAGGAATGTCATCAGGAAAGGAAATCATAGAGTGGAAAAAAAAAAAAAAAAAAAAAGGCAGGACCTGAACCAGGAAGAATGTCCTGCTGCTCGGGCTGGTGCCTGACTCAGAAAGCATGGGTCTCAGGTATGGAGCTGGGCCTGAAGGAAAGCCAGACAGTAGACCCTAAGGGAGTTGGTGCAGGAGAAAGACAGGAAACTAACCCTGGAGAGGGAAAAGGTACTCACATAACCCGTAATTGAAGGCTTTGGGAGAGCAGTGTGAATCCTTTCTTTCCCTGGGAGAGAAGAAGGGAACCTCCAGACTGCAGGTGAAGGCCCAGGATTCAATCCCCAGCCTCTGTCTATCTGCTGCCTGCTCTGGGAAATCAGTAGTTTCAGAGGAGGAGTGTTAAATCCCAACCATCCTTGCATTTCTAAGCAATTTGCTCTGTAGTCTGAGTCCAGCAGAAGGTTTCAAGTTTCACTAGGTAATGGGTCTCCCAGCCACAGCAGGACATTGGGAGGTATCTTGAAAGTTGTTGACCAAGTGCCCCTCCTGCCCCACCCCTGCCCCCTGGCTTCTTTCTCCCTCCCTTCCATCTGCTAAACTAGAGCTAAACTAGAGTCTCCCTTACCCTCTGGCCTAATCTTTTAAAAACAAGATTCCAAGTAAGCAAAGGTATTGCAGGTTGGGATTTTAGAGCCATTCCTGAAATGGGAAAGGAAAAGAGGGGCTGGAGGAAGAAAAAATGTGCATGGTGCTTCTTAATCTAAACTATTTCTCCATTTAATCTATGAGGTATGAGCAGAAAGTGAGACAGAAAGAACTTGTACTAGGTGTGTGTGTGTGTGTGTGTGTGTACATGTGCCTCCAATCCCTACTTTCTCTGCAGTGTTGTTGTACTTGGGTCTATATATGTTTTGCAGTTGATGTTATGGTTGACAGACCTGACCTGTACCATTTGGTCTTTTATTCTAGAATCAGCTACTTCTTGGTGTTGCTAAATGCCTGTGTCATGGCAACTATATTGCATGTGCTTTTTTGTGGGTATAAAGCAGGCATCTTTTTAAAATACAAAAAGGGCTCAGAGAGCTGACTCCATCCTTAATATGGATCAGAAACAAATCAGTGACATGTTCATTAGTAGCTCCTGCCAGGAAGACAAATAAAAATTAATCAAGAGGGAAGAGGCAGAGAGATGGCTATGTGGCCAAGTGAACCTACAAGTATGCTGTCCCAGGGATTTGGTGCTTGGGGAAAAGAGTTTGTATAACCACTTCTGTGCTGCTGGAAAAGCTGCTACAAACTTGGGATTTCCAGACAAGGAGCCAGAGCTCCTAGAATTAGTCAGTGTGTCGCATTAAAGAATACTAATGGATCCTATTCCTGACAAGCTCCCAGGAGTGAATGTTCCTCGAGGGATATATAACTCCCCACCATTGTGTTCCCTTTATGTCTGGGACCAAATCTCCTTCTACATTTGGCCTAGGGGCACAAATGTAACTAGACTTTAGAAGCTCCCATAATGAGGTTCTTGTTTATTTCATATATATACACACATACACATACACATATACATATATGTACACTGTAACTGTCTTCAGACACACCAGAAGAGGGCATCAGGTCTCATTACAGATGGTTGTTAGCCACCATGCGGTTGCTGGGATTTGAACTCAGGACCTCTAGAAAAGTAATCAGTGCTCTTAACCACTGAGCTGTCTCTCCAGCCCATATTGAGGTTCTTAACTTGATCACCTCCATGTTTGATTGATAGCTTGCTTTGGCCATTCACAGATTCCATGGATTCAGGTGGGCATATCTTTTACTTACAAATCAACTTTTCTACTTACTGCTTGGGTATTGGATTTTATCTTATCACCATAGGAATCACCCTGTAACCAACCAACCAACCAACCAACCTGTAGTTCATAGAAGCTGCTGCTGTTTTCCCTATTGGCTGAAGCTTAATGATCTAATTTCTGTCTACAAAGCTTTACCTTCTTTTTTTATTTATTGGATATTTTATGTATTTACGTTTCAAATGTTATCCCCTTTCCCAGTTCCCCCTTCTATCCCTCTCCCACCCACCCACTCCCACCTTACTTAGTATTCTCCTACAAAGCTTTGCCTTCTAAAAGACTCACTCCTCCCAGTAGTACCACAGACCAGTGACCAAACCTTCAACACAAGGGCTTTGGATGTACATTCAGGTCCAGACTATTTCTGTCTGTCTTAGGGTTTTACTGCTATGAAGAGATACCACAATAAAGGCATCTCATATAAAGGACAACATTTAATTGAGGCTGACTTGCAGGTTCAAAGGTTCAGTCCATTATCATTATGGCAAGAAGCATAGCAGCATCCAGGAAGACATGTGCTTGAGGAGCTGAGAGTTCTATCATTTGTTCTGAAGGCAGGCAGCTAAGAGAAGACTGGCTTCCAGGCAGCTAAGAAAAGGGTCTTAAGGCCACACCTACTCCAACAAGGCCACACTTGCAAATTCCCTGCGCCAAGAATATTCAAACCACCACACTGTCTTAATACCCAAGAAGGTGGCAGAGGTCCTCTAGGGATTCTTATACTTCCTGCTATTGAGCAGGATTCCTGGGTCTTTTGAGAAGGGTCACAGGTCACTAAACATCACAGGTCCCTTCGCTCCCTGGTATTATTATTCCACCATGATTTTCTCATCTGCACATGGGGCTGGAATACGAAGCTTAGATGACTAGAAAGTGGTCTGTGTGAGTGAAGTGTAAACAATGTTTGAGAACTCTGAATCCATGCATGGCTTTAGAGACATGAGGGGGTTCTTTCTTCATTATTCACATGCTATCCTTGACCAGAACTTATGCTTAATTTTAAGTGTCTAAGAGAGTAAACTTCCTTCTCACAAATGTGGTTAATTCTTACTCTTTCTTTTCCAGATGGTAATAAAAAATAATCCAGATGGGGTGCAGGTGTTGTAAGATGATACAAAGGTAAAGTAAACATATTGTAAGGTGCATTTGTAGTTACTCTAGAGTCCTGTTAAGACCATTCCTATAAAATAAGGCACAAAAGTAAAAGAGGTCTCTAGGAAGAGACAAGTAGGAGGGTGTTGGGGTAGAACAGTAGAAGATGGGGGGGGGGTGGATATGATCAAAGTCCATTATATAGAGGTATGAAAACATCATAATGAAGCCCATTGTTTTGACCAATGGCAGATGCTAAAGCAACAGCAAAAGTAGTAGAAATAAATAAGAATGTAAAGACACTATGTGTGACAACTGCTTAAAAAGTAACACACTCAAACTGTGGTGGATTCAGTGCATTTAGCCAGCTCATGTTGGACCCACAATGCCAAGACATGAAGACTTGGCTCCTTTTGGCATCGTTTAAAAAGCATGTGGTCCAGATATTAAACAGCCAAGCTCAGGTTGTAGAGGACTCCTGAAGTACATAGTGACCTCACTGACGAGTTCAGTCACCTGTCTTGTGAAATTTCATAAAAAATTTGAGTGAGGTGAATCATAAGCAAAACAGATTAACTGATTGCCTGACTACTTAGGCCTTTTCTGCTCTTCTCATTAGCCAACATTTTTATGCCAAATGGACTTAATTCTTTTAGACACAATCACAGGAGCCAGTTTCTTTGCCAGTTCCTCTGTTCCCATGTCAATTAATTGATGTCTACTCCTTTCGCCCCTAGCTATCTCTTTGATCCAGTTCAAGTGCCCTCCCCTGGTTTTGTCAACGAAGTAAACAACTGCAAGTTGGAGGAGGATGACACTGTCAGGCTAAAAGGGACCCAGAACAGTGAGGTTGAGGTGCCCAGGAATACTCTGCATGGTGGGAGCCTGAGCAAACCAGAGAGCAGAAGAGGTACAACTGGTCTACCTCACCAAGAATCACTTCCCCAGGAGGACTCAGAAGAGAAACCCTGTGTGGAGAAGCATGGTATTGTCAACGGCATCAGACCCACAGTTACTCTGCAGTCTGTCAGGAGTCCCAGGCCCCACCAGGTTGACAGTGGCTCCTGGGCCAGCAGCCCCTGGGCAGCCACCATAGATAGTGCTCACCCGGCTAAACCCTTCCTTGAAGGAGAGGACTATAGGAACCAAAGCTGCATGCTGCCCACCGTGGAAGGGACCCAGATGGTGGAACATGGAGACTCCAGATCCCCTGATGAGCCCTTGGCAGAGGCAGATCACATCCCATACATACCAGCCCCAGATTACCCCCAGCTCTGGAGCTCAGCAGTAGACAATGCAGATCCTGAAGAAAAGTATTGTCTCTTTGAAAACCAATCTGAGGTGGATCCTCTGCCAGAAATTCACCCCAGGGTGAGCCAACAAGGTTTGAGCATGCCCTTCTCCCTGAAGAGAAGCTGGGACTCACTGAATGAGGCAGGGACAACAGAAGTTCTGAGTGTCTACTTTAAAGAGGAGGATCCCACTCACCCTACACCAGTGACTGATTCTGGAAGTGAGCAGGAAGATCTCCACACCTACAGTGGGGACGGGGAGGGTGTTGTGGCAGATGAGGACGCTGAGGTGGCAGAAGCCCTCGCAGCACTAGAAGCTGCTACTGCAGGAGAAGATGCAGATGATGCGGACTAGGAGAGGGGTGAGATGAGGCAAGTGAGCTGCAGTCACAGGAAGCAGATAGAGAGAAGCATGTGCCCACTCTGCCAGCATGCCCCGGCAGCCTTACCAGCTGTACCACTTGTTTACATCTGTTATCTTCCCATGTACCTGTGTCATGCTGCTTGTTGTAGAGAGCATCCCTCTACTCTGAATGCATTCACAATGCTAGCATCAAAATAGCAGTGGGCCTCCATGTCCATGACCACAAGTGCAGAAGTTAAGCGGCTTGCATGCTGGCCCTAGAAGCTCCCCCAGAGCATCTGTCCAGATGTGTATGACAATGTGCTGACATCCCCACACTTGATCCCAGGGCCACACAAACATGGGCCATTCTGTTTGAATGTATTTCTTTACCTTGTTTTTGAGAGCCAAATACTTCACCCACCCTAGAAAAGATAACTATCCACTTAAAGTGCCTACTGTGTGCCAGAGCTTAACTTCAGGGACAGTCACCCAGGGAACTACTCACTAACCACTTGTTGAACATCAGGTTAAACTCAGTGCCCTTCAGGGTAAAGCAAACTTGACCAGTGAACAAATGGTTAGTTTTCAGCTGTGCTATGAGAACACCTTGACCTTAACTTTTTTTACACTATTACTTTTTAATCTTTGGGATATGGGAGGCTGGCCAAAATACTTCTTAAAACTAGCATCATGCTTGAGGTTCAAGTTTGTGAGTGTTTTGGAACAGCATAGCCATTTATGGATGGATGTGTGTCATTAAATGTCTGGTTCTCATTAAAGTATCACAGCATATGTGTCTTCCTGTCTTGTTGAAAAGCTTGATATAAAAGTCCCAGACAGAATTGGTGACCACTGGTGTTTTCTTCAGTTTACACACATAAACATTCATTTGCCTTAATGAAAAAGGAAGGGCCAGAGATGGCACTCCCTGTGTTAAGGTGGTATGGTCCATCTTTCTATTTATACCATGTTGGTTAGCCTCTGATCGCTTGACCAAATCTAGCCAGATAGAAAAGAGAACAGAAAACATCAATCAAGCTGTGTACCTGAGTCTCTCAAATCAACCACGGATATAATTCATGAAGAGAAAATACATATTGACTTCTGAGGTGAGCAGCCTACAGTCTCTGCCACATCAAAACTACCAAACCCAAAAGCCTACGCTACAACTAACAGGTTTTGAGAGGCTCAAGAACAGTGCTGATATTAGGGATAGCACAGATGATTCTTAATCCTTTGGTCCAGGAGAAGGAAGTCTTGAGAGCTACTGACATCCCAGCTTCTGTCATGTCTCCAAAATGAATACAAAAAGAAAATTCAGACAGAGACTGGGTAAAGAAGGGCTTGGTGCAGACAAGGCTTTCTTCATAGTCCAGGCTGGCCTCAAATTGACTGATCTGCAGCCACAGCCCTTTATGTGCAAGGATTGATGTGTGTGTTACTTGTGTATTTATGTACTGAGTGTGTTAGTTTCTCCCACAGGAAAAGTGCCACCAGGGACTTTTTCTGCTGAAGCCCATCAACCTCAGCATAAAACAAAACAAAACGAAAACACTGGTTGCAGCCAGGATGGGACTGAAGTCAGACTCATTTGCCTATTAAAGTAAGTCCCTTGAAGTCACCTATCTGCCATCCTTCCTACTAAAGGAACTACCAAACAGGTGCCATGGGCCAAGTTTAGGTATGGCATATGTGGTGATTAAGCTCAACACTTTCTGAATGGAAGAATAAATGCTCTGCAGGTGGTCTGAGGAGGTGTCAGTCAAAATTGCTGAATAATGACTGGACTGAGGTTCTGGTGACATATATGTATGTCTGCTGCCGGGAGGAACATGGGGCCCACAGGAATCAGGATCAGGTTCCCTGCAGGCAGTTCACCCCACACAGTTCTGCTCTTCTTGAACCAGGCTCTCTGGTGGGCTGGAGAAGGGTGGAGACTGAGTAGAACAACCAGAGTCTTTATTCACTTGAGGATGGGGATCCCAAACAGGATCAAAAACCCTGAGAGTCAATGTTTAGGCCAAGCTGTTGGGTTGGTGACCTCGGTTTTCAGCTATCTTGAATTCAATCTTTAAGATCCCGAAAAAGTAAGAGCAAAGGGCATACCCTTTGGAGCCTTCCACTCCCCTTTCTCGATTCCAAATGTGGAGAAAGTACCTTTTTTACCTAATGCAGCCAAGAGGCATGGTGTTCAGGTGTCCAGAGGTCTGACACTAGGGCCCTTGCCCAGAACCTCACACACACACAGGATTTAGTCCCATTAACCCTAGAGTCACTCCCATCCCGAGTCTCTTGCTATGAACCATAGGTTTACATTTCTTTCTTTTTCTGAGCCTCTGTTTTCTTGTCTCTAAAGTAGAGACCATTCCTTTTTTCTAGCTTAAAGACAGATCCTCTCCAGCTTTAGTGTACCCTGGAAGCATGCACTATACTTGCCTTTAAAAAGTAAAGAGAAGGAAGAAACACACAGATTTGTAGACCTCAGACCTTAGAGACTTGCTGGACCTTGAGTGGGTAGGTCCCTGGCATCCACATTGTGATGTGGGCAGGTCCCTAGCCTTGCCTATCAACACTGAGGTGGTGGCAGTGGTAGCTACCTTGTTGACCTTACACTGGTCATCAAGAACAAAAGCTGCACACTCACCCTTACATCACATGTTATAAATAAATGCACTGTCTTGTTCTGGTGTGGTTTCTACTCCATAAAGCAATAGTAAGAGGAAGTAATAATTAAAATATCAGAGTTGACTATTTCCTCCCCATACCACTGGGACCTATGAAACCTACATAGGAAACCACTGGTTTGGAAGAACAAATGAATTCGCATTTCTAAAAAGCACTCTGCAAATAAATAAGATGGGGTTAATATTGACAGAATATGCAGGATCTATCTGTCTGTGTCTCTGTGTGCCTTGTAGCTTCAACACAAGCACACTTGAAAATGGATATCCAATGCTAGCCACCTGCCACTGTTCCTTCAGTGTGGCTGCTGGGGAGACACTTTCAGGCATTTGGGAATAGTTAATGTGAAACTAGATTGAAATGTGACCCAAAGGCCAGAAAACAGGTGAAGAATTTCACTTATTTCTCTTATCAAAACTGCACATTCCAGACTGCCAATTAGAGTGCTCAGTTAAACCTTGCTACTTTGTGCTTGTGTTGTGGCTTGTCCAGAGGAAGAGTACCCACATCCCAGGACCCACAATTGGACCACTTATGACCAATGTTACTCTAACTCCAGGGGATCTGTCTCCATCTCCTGGCTTCCAGCTTTCCCAGGCAAATGCACACATACATGGCAGACACACGGACACATATCCATGGCAGATGCACAGACACGTACATAAACATAAATTAAAATGAATCAGAAACAAAGGAGAATCCCGATGCTTTAAAAGCAAAGTGGTATGAGGAATATATTATTATAAAATAACAATTTAACAGCTGGGCATGATAGTACACATCTGAAATCCCAGCTCTCAAGAGAATGAGGCAGGAAAGTTGTGAGTTCAAGTCCAGCCTGGGTTATACAATGATTTGTTTCTCAAAGGCAAGAAAGAAAGCAAGTATGGGCAGGTGCCTGTTGCAGTAAATATTAAAAATGGGAAGGCTTATCTCTATATCGGCCCCACAGTCTCACTCCATTCGCACAACCCTCTTCCCTGGTGGTTTATTCCTCCGGCCCTACTGCCTCTGTCCTGGAATGTTTCTTTACCCCAAATCCCAACACAAATATAACTCTAAGGCCTGATAGCTTTTCATACAGGTTTATATATCAAACTCTCAATCCACAAACCCTCTACACAAGATTCTTTATACAAATTGCCCTTCTATATGAGATATTAGACCTATAAAATCCTTAAATGACCATAACTACTTAACACCAATGAAGTGTCAATTGAAGCCAACTCACCCTTCTCAGCCTCCATCTTGGAGCTTCTCTCTCGATCCTCCCCCATCCTCTGACCTTTGACTCTCTCTCTTCACCTCCAGTCCCATGCCCAATCACTGTCTCTCTCCTTTATTTTACTAATTAAAATGGGAAGGTTCTGATGAAGTCCTGAGTATGTGACTAGGCAGCACTTCTTGGGGAAGTGGAATTAATATTAAAATACAAACAGTTGTAAGAGGAAGAGAAAAAGAAGTCTGACGCTGTCACTTTGCTGGTCACGTGCTTCTCTTGCAGGTGCAAAGCCCTAGGTTCTAGTCTAAGCATCAAGCAAAACCATGTGGTACACACTTGTTATCCCAGAACTCAAGAGGCTGAGGCGGGAAAGGTCCAAACTTTAAGCTCAGGTCTGTAGAGGTAGCTTAGTGGTTAAAACATGTACTGGTCTTTCATAGGTCCCAAGTTTTTTTCACAGCACACACACATCAGGTAGCTCACAACCATCTGTAACTACAGGTCCAGTAGATGTGATGCCTCCACTGGAGAGTGCAGTTATGTGCACATAATCACATACAGATGCACACATATGCAAATAATTTAAAAATAAATATTTAAAAATTCGAGGTCATCCTCAACTACATAGCTAGTTTAGGGACAGCCTGAACTTATATGACATCTTTTTCAAAAAAGAGATGAAGAAGAGAGAGATAACTCCAGAAAAATAAATTTTATCTCCAGGTTCTATTCAGAATATGATATTCCTAAAACTATAGGAAAGGATGCATGTGGCCCAGACATATACATAAGAAGGAGTTCTTAGGTTCATGAGAGTTGGTCTGGGGCCAGTAGAGATGCTCTCCCTGACCAACACATTGATGAGTGAAGAACAACCAAAGGTTTAAACTATGAATTTGCTAATCCGTGAATTCCGGACTCATAAAGGTTTTCTTGACATCAGCCATAAGCCAGTGACAATCTAGCAAAAATGGGAGTCATATTTAAGCTATAGATTATTTATTTATAGCAAGATGAGATAACTATATACACACTACTTCAAAATAATTTGCTGGGATGGATAGCTATTGATTGAATTATTGACTGAAATCCTCTCCATCGTTTCTGTGAGCAAATCCTGCCGGTTCGGACTGAGATCCATTTCTCCAGGCACATCACATGTAAAGCAGAGGCAATGGCCCCCTGTACCATGCATGAGACCACACTGAGACATAAGTGCTTCTTACCTGCCCAGATCCTGCCAAGCCATCACTATTAGCTATCTTCTGGTCACTTGGCTAATGTCACTGGCTTACTTTCACAAGTCACATTCAACATCTTCTTAGCAACTAAGTCTTAACTGCTACACACCAAAGCTCTCCAAACCACTTCTGACAACATTCATCTCTAAAGTGATAAACCCTTTCCCACCTACATCCTCAGTTATCACCCAACATTAGAAATACAATAGAGGCACTTTTTGAACATTTATCCCACACAGGGGTTTGTGCCCTGAAAGTGAGTAGCTTGTTAAGATGAATCTTTCTTTTAGGGTTCCTTATTTGAAGTGTAATCCTGTTGAGGGCTGGTGGGACCTTAAAAAATCATTGGGTTATAAGGTTCCACCCTCATGAACAGACTGTTTATTTCTCAAGTAACGGCATCAGGTCTCGAGACAGAATTAAGGAGTGAATCGTATCTTGTGGGGTTCCATTGGTTACTCTGAAAGAGGGTCACCCTGGAGGTTTTCCTCTGCTCCGAATCTTCCTTTGCCCATCTCACAAACCCTCCTTCTACAGTGATGGTGCATTCAGCATGGTACAATGAACACCAAGGGCCTTATTAAATGTGGCTGCTAAGCTTAGAATTCCCAACTTTCCAAACTTGGGACCAATTAAGCCTTTTATCCGTTTAAACTATTCAACCCTAGGTTATTTTATTTATAGCCATACAAAATAGTGGCACCAATAGCTACTAAAATGGCAGTGCCCTGGGGGTTTATGCCTTGGGCAGACTATGAAAGGCATCATGATTTTGAATGCATTTTCTTTTCCTTAAAAATGCACAAGGAGATCCTAGAGAAAGCTGGATAGCTAGACTAATCAAGTCAGTGATGTCTGGGTTTAGTAAGAGACCTCAATAAAGTAAAGAGAAATTTAAGACTCTCAGTATTAACATATGCATGCACATACATGGACCCATGCATAGGCATCAGGTCTCTCTTTCTCTCTCTCTCTCTCTCACACACACACACACACACACACACACACACACACACACACACACACACACACACACGTCATTCCTGTCTTCATCTGTGTTCACCAAGAACACAGGAGACCCCACACAGTAAGGAAGCATTTGATGGAAAAACAAGATAGACTGATGGGGTCAGGAAAAAAAAACCAAACTGTTCTTTTGCTTACATTAGCTAGCTAGTGGTATCCTTTATTTTTAAAGGTTTATTTGTTCTGCCAACACATCATCAGGGCTCTGCATGCCAATGCCTGACATCGACAAATGTCCGAACCACGCCCCCTGCAGTTTCTAATCCAACCAGAAGATGGAGGCAAAGTGCTATCTCAGTGCAAGGTGGATGCTCAGAGGCAAACACTTGGCCACAAAGCTCCAAGTTGTGAGGATCTGAAGTGTTAAGTCCCCAGCTCTCTCATCTATTTACTCTAAGTTTTGGATAGTGCAAGGCTGGCCAGCAAAACAGACTTGAAAAGAAAATGAAGAAGTGTGAAAAACCATGGACAGTGCCCCACCCACCCAAAACCAGAGACCAGAACAGCCAGACTGGCCATGATTTGCCACATTCCCAACACTGACAAACTGTGAAAGCTAAACAAGGTCTTGGCACCTCTAATCTACATCACATGCATACCCCAAAAGTCTGACTCAAAACAAAGTATGCCACCCGAAATAACACCTTTTGGCTAAGAAGTGAAGAATCCGAAGAATTTCCAGGATCGTCCCTAGCACACACATTCCAGGTTTCTACTTTTCATGGGGGTAAAACTTCTGTCAGCTTTTCCATTTCCTCGACCCACTAGGCAAGTATATCTGCGCACACACCAAAGTGTGACCCAAGTTGCCAGTTGTGTGGATACCTACAATACAAAAAGCAAAAAGAGCTGAGTGTAGTGCCAGGTTCTGTTAGTAAAAGTCGCTCTCCTGGGGATAGTTTTCAGCTATGTGGATGCCTACATCAACGAAAAGGTTATTAAATACTGAGTGGTGTTTAACATGATGTTAAAACGAATGCCAGGTGCAAGTACAGTCAGAGGTACCATGTGGAATTGGGCTCTTAACACGGAAACAGAGATGTGTACTTAGATATGGGTTACTATACTGAGGACAGAGGCTGCGACACCAAGTATCAATGAGCACAGCCTGTATCCTTATCTTCAAAAAATACCATTCTCCAGTAAAATCACTGAGGGCCCCTAAGATAAGTAGTTGGTCCAGCAACTGGGGTATTGAGGTTTGGTGTGTTGCTGTGTATTGTAATGCTAAGTGTTTGTGTGTGTGAATGGGTGGGTGGATGAGGGAGACCCGGTTGTCCCAGAGGCCCCACAAGGAGTCAAGTTATTTCTGATTGGTGAATAAAGATGTCCAGTCTATAGCTGGGCAGAATTGAGATAGGTGGGGACATTGGAGAGAGCACAGAGGGAAGAAAAAGGTGGAGAGAGGAGTAAAACACCATGGGTTGGAAGTCAAGAAAGTATGGCCCTGAGGGCTGGCCATGGGGATAAGAGCAGCCCAGATGAAATTTGGGGTTATCAATAGGAAATAGATTTTAATCGCACAGAGGGTAGATGCCTGCCCAGCTCTAGCATTATTTAAGGCTTATTATAAATATAAACCTTGTGTGTCTTTCATCTGGGAATGAAATGGTCAAAGTTGGGTTGAAACCCCAGATTGAGATTAAATATTTTCTACAACACTGGGGCAAAGAACATGAAAAAAGGAGGTGCCTGGGGTATCTTCTGGGGCCAGAAAGTAATGAGGGTTAGAAAAGGAGAGATGGAGGAGTGTGGGGGTAAAGAGAGAGCCAAGTCAGAGACAAGACAATAATCTGAGTTTTCATTGCAGGCACCACCCCCTAGGAAAGGGGGTTGTGCTCTCTTGCCCAGCCCACCCCCACATTATACTGAAATCCCAACACCTAGAACAGGACTAATGTGACCCTCCCTGGAGCTAGGATCTTTGCAAGTGTAACCAAGTTAAAATGAGTTCCTATGATGCACTGCAGAACCTCATAGCAGGAGATGCTGAGAACTTCCTAACCTATACCTCCCTTGGAGCACAGGATGGACCTAACCCTTTGTTTCTCACTCTGGCCTGAAATATCTTTCTATATTGCCTTATTTGCCAAGCTCTTGGCAACTTGTTGATTGGAGTCCTGGGGAAGCCAACTCCAATGGATGGTAAAGCTAGCAGATGAAAGTGTAAGCACAGAGAAGTTTCTGTCCTAATCTCCAAGTATCTTTCCTCTTCATTAAAGAGGTACAAAGAGTAACTTTAACATAGTGAAACCAAGTAACTGACAAGAAATCAAAGACAACACATGTCAACTCATGTCCTCTGACTTGAAACACTTGGAAAATTCATCACCCATGTAGTATCCTTACCAATGCAAAACCTCAGTCTATCCATGAGAAACAGCTCCCCAGCCCAAATCAAAGGACAGTATTATAGTGTTGTGATCAAGAGACTGGACTAGTGAACAGTCTACAGAGATGAAATGACTCAGGGCAAAGTGGGAATCCCGAGTTCTAGTTTACTTATCAACCTTAGACCAATGATGATTTCTTAGTCGTGATCATGTTCCTATGGTGATGTAAGGTGTTGAACATTAAAGGTAGACTGTAGGGGTTACACACAAACACTATATTTATTTCTCTGGGTCCAAAATTATCCAATTAAGAAAGAAAAAATAGTTGGGGGTGGGGTAGAGGCGTTATAAAAGGGGAAATCCAATGAAACCAGCCCAGTGATCTTCATTCAACAAGCTGAGACTTATGAAGTTGGCCCCGTAAGATGCAGCACACTGGTTTAATGCTTTTATTTTTAACTCTGCTTTGGTAGTACAAAATTCATAAAAAGTACAAACCAGACAGTTAAAAATACATTCCAACACTGGAAACCCAAAAGTTTTCCTTTACAAAATTTTTGCATCAAGGTGGCAACCGATTCACACCGAGAAGAGAGCCACTGGTAGTGTTGTGGACAGCGAACTTGTCAAGGATCCTCAGTATTTCAGAGTGAGGAAAGCGGAGACTTTAAATGCCGGTTGGGAACACTCGGGATTCTCAACAGACCGTACAAACCAGGACGAAGCTTATACGTTGAACCTATTGAATGCTTATTTTTTGGCATCTCTGGAAGCCAGGCACTCAACCACTCAACTGCTCAAGTATTAGAAAATATTTAAAATGTACTCTCGGTATATAAATACAATCTTAAATATTTTAGCTTTTTTGTTTTCTTATTGCTATAGAAAGTGCTCTACATTGGATTAAAAAATAATTAAAGCTGAAGAATATCTTACATATTAGCCCATCACAATTGAAAGAACACCATTTTTTTTGCAAAATGTATATTTTTTTTGCAAAATGTTTTTGTTTGTTTATGTAAAAATATTGGCTTAGCTGCACAAATATTATTCCCATGAACACACATTCTACTTCCTGGACCACAGTGAACCTGGCATCCACATGGGCTTCTCTGCTTTGTAGACACAACACACATACCAGTCACCAGCTGCCACTGTGGGTTTACATCAAACTGTACCTACCACATAAAATATCATGAGGAAAAAAAGTTAGTTTGTGTCCAGAAACAGAATCAAGTATTTTTTTTTTAACAGAAAATACCCTAAGGTATATATTTTTTTAAATCCCTTTTTTTTTTCTATTTTATTTTTGCAGAGCCAAATTTAAAAAACAAAACAAATAAAAACAAAACCACCCCCAGTACTCAGTGTATCATACTAACGGAAGTAGAGAATAAAGCTTGCCTCACCCCCCATTCCAGACCTATGCACTTTCAGGCATTTTATAAAACAAGGCCAAGAGAGGCTACAGGGCAAGAAGGCTCTAAGAGTGGCGGAACATGCCGGAAGTGCTCTACCACTGAGAGATGGCCCAGCACTTTCACCTTTTTGTTGTGAGATGAGACCTGGCTCAGTCACCTAGACTATCCCCTGAACTCTCTGTAGCCCACGGAGCCTTGAACTTAGGAAGCCATTACTAAGCATCAGTTAGAAGACAGACAGCAGGATCCTGAGTTAAACAAGCAGAGGTCTTCGAAAGGGTTTGTTTTGTTTCGGCTTTTGGTTGTCAAAACAGTTTTCTTTAGAGTGCTTGAAAGCATTTTCCCTTTTACTCAATTATACTAAAAGACAACTGTGTAGATTAAGTTCAATAAAAACAGTAATAGTCTCTGTATCTTCTAAGTGACCAGAGAATGGCAGGAGAGGACCAATGGAAGCAGGAGTCACTGCAGGGTGCCTGTGGTTCCATCTGATCCCCGACATCCTTGGGGATCAACTTCTGAGCACTACATGTTTCCAAAGGACCATTTGCAGGCACGAGTCTTCTGAAACAGCCCAACTGTGTGTATGACGATCTTATAAGCAACATCAAAATGGAGTCTGGGGTTTGGTAACAGACGTGAGCACACCAATACAAGCTCAGGCTCCAAATGGCTCCACTGTCCATAATGCCGTGAGTCCGAGGAGCCGACTGTATGAACAGCCAGGAATGTGCCAACCAGGAACCTCGATGGCCGGGGACGGTCCACAAGCACAGGCGATGGAGCGCTTTCCCTCTCGGGAACTGAACTAACATTTTCATCATGCCTGTTAAGCCCAAAACTTCTTTCAAAGCAAACTGAATTCTATGTCCAGTATAGCAAAAATATATTCCCTTTTGGGTTTGATCCGCATGCCCACTGACTTCATGGTAGAAACTGTATGAAATACATAAAATATTCCCTAGGCGACTTCATACCTCACAAGCCTTGAGTCTCTTAGGCGTCTTCGAGAAAGCGGCTGCTGCAAGAGAAAACAGCTAAGAGTAAAGATGTGACAAAGGGAAACAAACCACATGCTCATCGTCCTGAGTGTTTAAAAACATGTGAAAGCTGAGATCACCCATCACCCCCTACCCCATCACACGGTCCTTCTGGAACTTAGTCTAAGTACCACCGAAGCAAAGGACCTCGTCACCAAGAAAATCCAGAGTAGCAGTTCTCAATGTCTGAGTTGTCACCCCAAAAGATCTTTGGGAAACATAGATATTTACATCATGATTCATAATAGTATCAATATTACAGCTACAAAACAGCATCACAATAGTTTTATGGTTGGGGGGGCGTCACTCAACATCAGGAGCTGTATTAAAGGGTCGCAGCTTTTCATAGGAGCTCCCTCGATGGCAGATGCTCCCTCAGCCTGTGATCACTTCTCCAGGGGAAGGGGATCGTAACCCCTGCTGTGCCGTCTTGTCACAAGCTGTAGAGTGATAACCTCAGCCAAACTTACAAAATAGCATTCTAGGTCCCAAATATGTCCTGTCGTTCACAGCTTTATTATGCTGCTGAAGACGGAGATAGCCCAGGACAGAAGTGAAATTTGAAAGATACCACTGCATACTGAAACATGCATGCTGTGCGAGAAACCTATGCTGAGGAGCAAGCCTATATATTAAGGAGCAAAGTAACAAAGTCCAGGTCAATGAGATCAGGTCTGGAATGCAACATGTCATCAGAGTAAGAAGGTGTGGTATTCCAGGAGCCAAGCTGAGGCAGGAGGACTGCCACAAATTCAAAGTCAACTGGGGCCACAGAGACCTTGCCTCAGAACAAACAAAAAACAAAAAGGAAGGAAGGAAGGAAGGAAGGAAGGAAGGAAGGGGAAAAAAAGATAGTTTGTTCCAACCCAGAATTTCTCACTTAAAAGAATCCTACAGTAGATTTAGACACTGACCTTCAGGGGTGAGAACTAAAGACCCAGGTTGGACCAACGAGAGGATAAGATCAGAGGCCTAGAGTCAAACCTAGATCCTTAGTCCTGGCTGCTGAAGGTGGTTGTCCTCTGGCATCTCCAGCAGGGTACAGAGGTTTGCCCTAAACTGACTGATACCCAGTGTTTATCATGGTACCCAGCAGCCAAAGAACTCCAGCAGGAAGATGAGCATCATAAACTTCCTTAAACACTCAGTTCTCAGTTCTAAACAGCCACCTCTAAAGCTGATTTATAAACTGCCCTGTGCACTGTTATCTCTGCGCAAGGATGTGGAAAAGCCAAACTGCTGCTGCTTTAAGACCTAAAGAACCATGCAGCAAAGAGAAGACACCTACGCAGAAGCCCTCCCATCGGGTCTTTGCTCACAGCAAGGCAGCTATGAGTTACGGGTAAACACCTGTCTCATCATAATGACAGTTTAGAGAGGGGAAAAGAGACCACACACTCACAGGTGTGACCAGCCTACGGCCCAGAAGCCACACCCACGGATAATTATGGATGGTCCAACACAAAATCATAAACTTCCTTAAACACCAAGATAGTGTGTTTTGTCTTGTTTTGGGTAACTCGGTTGTGCTATTCTCGATTATAAGTTGGAAGAACAACACCACACAATGTCAAAAGGTTGACGCAAATGTGCAGCTGTGGCCTACTTTTTGTGGGTGAAACGGGGTACCTAAAAAGTGTGGAGTGCATTTGGTATAATTTTTTCCCATTAATTTATTTCTTCAGTTTATATCCTGATTGAGGTTCCCATCTCCTCTGGGTACCTCCCTCAGCCCCATCCTGAGAAAGGGGAACCCTGGGTATCAACCCACCCTGGCACACAAGTCACTGCAGGACTAGGCACACCCTTTCCGATTGAGGTCAGATAAGGCAGCCCAGTTAGGGGACCCAGATCCACAGGCAGGCAACAGAGTCAGGGACAGCCTCCGCTCCAGCTGTTAGGGGACCTGCACACTACATAATATCTACTACATAATACAGGGACCTAGGTCCAGCCCGTGCTTGTTCTTAGGTTGGTGGCTCAGTCTCTGGGAGCCTCCAAGGGTACATCTGGTATGTTTTAACAACACTAAATTCATCCCTTATTGTTATGGGAAAGGAACTGGATCCTTATTAACAAATAAGCCCACTCTGAATTGGTACTTCTCTAACACTTCAAACCAGTGTTAAAAGATGCAAAGGTCAGAGCTTCCTGTGGCTGGCACAGAAGCCACAAGAGCCCAACAAGAATGGACAGAGGGTGGAGGGAGGCCTCTTTGCAGTGTCCATCTACAGAACACCAGCTGTGTTTCAGAAGCTGTCTCCTTCTGTGAGGGCAATGTGATACAGAGCTAGACAAATGGATGCCCATACTGGGAGAGATTAAGCAGGACTTTGGTGCACAGAATCCCAGCTATAACTACATCCCTCATAAAGCAAGACTGGTGGGAAGAAGGAACAACTTAAGTCACTAGAGATTCATCAGAAGCAAAGGAAAAGGCCACTGGTGCTTCTCTGAATGTTGTAACTTACCCGCACTCAAAGTGTAAGGTGGAGCTCAGTGAATCAAATCCCCATCGAAAACAGCTTAACATTCTCTCCAGTGGCTGACTTTAAGGAAGCTAAGGAACAGGTTCCAACACTGTCTCTACTCCCTCATGTTATCTGCAACTGAGACTCGGTCAGAGTCTACCTTTAAGCTTCTGCCATTTCTAGAGTATCACCACAAAGATCTCTGATCAGTGAGACTCCTTGGCTGACAGCCTCCATCTCCCTCCACCCTCTGAACCAGTGGCCATGTAAACTGGCTTGCAGTTGATAATCCCAGCACGAGGGGACTCAGAGGCAGGAGGATTGCTACAAATTCAAGGCCAATCTAGGCTGTAGAGTGAGAGTTTATACAAAAACAAAACAAAACAAACAAGAAGTCCATACAAAAAAACACAAAACAAAACAAAAACCCAACCGCTTGACTAAGAGGTCTCATTCTGCTATGTTCACCCACATTAATTTATCCACTGTCCTCTTTAATCTCAGAAGGCTCCATTTGGATGTAAGTTTACACTGTCAGGTTCCCATTCACAACCACCGTTGTTAAAAAAACAAAACCAAAGCCCTTTAAATTTCGTTATTGATAAGGTTAGCCCCCCCCCCACCTATCTACCTAAGTATCTATCTACCTACCTGTCTGTCTGTCTCACTCTCTGACTCTGTGCTCAATCCCACCCCCAATCTGACACATATACACACACAAATACGGTTTCACTGTGTAGCCTTGGCTGGCCTGGAACTCACTATGTAGATGAGGCTGGCCTTGAAATCAAAGCTATTCACCTGCATCTGCCATGCTATACCATGCCCAATCTATATTGGGCATTTTTCATATTTACTGATCACTGTGCTTTCAATAAAACACAGCTCTCACATTTTGACAATGGGCTTAAATAATTAAAACCTTAGCTTTTAAATACCAATAAGGAGCAAGTATTTATATATGAATCACTGGGGACAGGGCAGAGGGGAAGGGGTTAAAGCCCTTACAGATGTTTTCACTCAGAAATACATAAAACAAAGAAACAAACAAAAACCTAATAGACATTAGTGAATAGTATTACAAATTCTACTCACTTCTTTTCTAAATAATGTCCAGAGAAATCAAGCCTCAACAGAGCCACAGTTTCTGATGCTTTGCTTGCTCTGGGAGTCAGCAAGTTGCCCCTGAACTGGGTTATACACTAGTAGCAACATACGTTCTCAGCAACAACTGAGAATTGTTAACAACACTTAAAATTCTCCAGCCCTTGGGAAAGGTTAGACTCGGGAAGAATTTCTGCCACTGATGCTAGTGTGGCTCTGGACCTGGAGAAATGAGGCCTGAGTCTCAGCTCACCTCTGACCTCAGTCTCCACTGAGCTAATGCAGAATAATATAACTGGACAGCATCACCTTCTGGTGATGATGAAGCAGTTTAGCCATGGCTGCCCTGTGTCTTATAAGCAGTACACACACACACACACACATACACACACACACACACACACACACACACACATACACAAACTGTTTTGAGCCCCAGTATTCTCTATCACACAAGGCATAGCTTTACCCTTGAAACCAAACGGGTGACCTTTCCCAAGCACTTTCCTTTTATAAATTTTTATCCAATGCTCATATAAGGCCTGCGGCCAGTCCATCAAATTAAGACTCTCCCATTCTCTTTGAAAATTAGAAAGAGGAAGAGGAAGAAAGTATTTTCCACAAAAATAACAAAAGTTCTGGAAGCTAGGGACAAGAAGACAAGCTATTAGTTGCAGCTGGCATTTCCTGACATCATCTTTCACTCTAGAATTTAACTAAATAACTAACTAAATAAATAGATAAAGCAATGACAAGAATGTAAGGGCTGAGCAAGTTCAGGAAAAGACTCCAAGTATTCTACTAGACACTTGGCAACAATCTGAAGGAAAGGAGGAGCTGGCCTCCCTGAGAAGTCAGCTGAAGGTCAGTAATGCAGGCTGTGATTGGCTGCGCGTGCTCCGGAGAGCAGACTCGCATCCCAAAGCACACAGGCTACAGTGCATACCCCAGAGATTTGTAGTCAGAAGACCCTGAATCAGCAAAGCCTTCCCATGCTGGCCTTCTTGGCTTTGACTCCCTACAGGGCACAGCAATTTCTAAGGCATTCTCAACACAAAAATGGCTCAGATTCTCGAAGGATTTGTCAATGGTGTCCTGAGAGTCCAAAGCTGTTTCGTTCTTAAGGAGGGAAGAAGCTGTCAGCAGTGTGTTCTGAAATATACTCTCTTGTCCACATGTCTTTACTTGCAAATGTTTCTACGAGGAAATACTTTTGGTCTGTTTTATTTTTCTTTGGGAGGAAGTTGCAGGGGCAAAGGAAGGGGTCAGGGGATGAGAGGAATTGTGGTGTATGATGTAAAATTCACAAAGAAAAAAAAAAGGAGAGGCGATTCACAGCACTCAAGAAATAGCCAGGCTGTAGAGATGGCTCAGTGGTTAGAGCACTGACTGCTCCTCTAGAGATCCTGAGTTCAATTCCCAGCAACCACATGGTGGCTCACAACCATCTGTAATGGGATCTGATGCCCTCTTCTGGTGAAGACAGCAACAGTGTACTCATATACATAAAATAAATAATCCTTTTTAAAAAAAATTATACATATTCTTGTCAGCTAAGCTAACGACTATTTCATTTCATTTCATAGGAAGGTTAGGGATGCCTGTAATCCCAGCACCCTGGACTCAGAAACAGCATATTTGAATTGAGAAGACCAGCCTTAGACATATAGTAAGTTTGAGGCTAATCTGGGCTATGAGAGTGAAATAGTTGTATGAGTGTAGTGATGTATACCCAAAATCCCAGTTCCTGGGACGCTGAGGCAGGAGGATCACTGGGAATTCAAACACAGCTTAGACTACATAGTAAGTACCAGGCCAGCCAAGGGTGCATAGCAGAACCCTGTGGAAAAGGAAAGAAAAGGAACAGAGAGGGGTTGGGGTTGAGCAGTTTGCTTACAATCATCAGTAGTTACGTGATACAATTTTGTAGGTTGATGTCAAAGCAATACATGATTGAACAGTAGAGAGTGGGGTGGGAACAAAGTTTTGGTAAGGCGGGAGAGAGAGGGAAGAAAGGAGAGTCAAGATGGAAATGGAGAAGGATTTAGACCCAGGTGGTCTAAATTGGCAATAGGTAGATATGAATATTTTCAAGGGTTTCTATAGGTCAATTTGTCGTATCTAGGTAGGTGGTTTATGTCTTTGTCAACTGGTTGTAAGTTTAAGTTTATTGTGTGGATGGATTGTGAATTGAGAATTTAACATATAAATCTGATTGGCAAATTATTGATTATTGAGTCATGATTTTGCCGGGCTGTGGGGAATGTGAGCAAAGTTCCTGGCTGGGAGAGAGACAGCTGAGAGAGGGTGGCTCCTGGACCTCATGGTAGAGAAGCAGCCAGGGTGAATAGTTCCAGCTCAGTGGCCTGCAGCTCCACGAACTGGTAGCCTCTGATTCTTTTTAAATATTTACAGCAACAAAACTTAAAGTAAATGGATACAGTTTAAAATTAAGCTTTAATCACCAAAAGAAAATAACCAAAGCAGAGTGTTTTCAGTTTAAAAAAATCTAGAATAGAAAGAAGTATCTATGTGAGGAAAGGGATAGAGCGTGGGATGAGAGTCAGGATGTATTATAGACACACAACGTTCTCAGAGAACAAAACTTAACACAAGTTAAAAAAAGAAACGCCTAACAATTGACTTGCTTTCATTTTAAAATTCTAACTGTAAACATATGAGAAAAAAAAAAAGTAGGAGCAAAATCCCATAACCCAGTGGAGGCAGGGATCCCAAGAATCACACACAAAAAGGCAAGAGCAGACAAAGGAGCTTACGTAACACTGAAGCTTCCATACAGCCACAGAAACAAGGGTGAAGGCACAACTTAGTATGAGGAAAAATATTACAAATATATTGAAATAAAAGTGTCATGTTCCCCACAGCTTGGGTCCCAGAACCCCGCCTAGAGCTAGCAAGGGAATGGCATACGCACAGTGAAGCTGGAATCTACCAAATATAATTTATATATGCACGCACATACACATATATGTATATATATGCTAGATATATATACATATATGGTAGATAATATGTATAATCCATAAAAAAACTAATATGTATAATCCATAAAAAACCTGCAACAACTCAAGAGCAAAACAAAAACAAAAACAAAAACACCTCAGTCCAATTTTCAATGGGATGAAAGTTGAAAACTGGTTAAAATTACAAATGTATGAAATGTGGCGTAACTTTTCAAGTCAGCATTTTCAATCAGAGGTGATCAGCAAGTGGGAAAAGGAGAACACAGCTCAGAGACACGTGCGAGAACTTGAGCTGCATCATTTTTACAAAAAGCCAGAGACCAGTGACAACAGAGACAAGGCTGTGGCACCTGGAGACTGAAAGCAGTTCCATTTATTTAACTTTGAAGAACAAAAGCTTATTCTTCTAAGAGAAAATTAAAACACATGTTCTGGAGGGGGACAGGGGAGAGGAACCATTTTGACGGCACTGCCAAAATAAACCAGGCAGAATGGAAGTCAGAATGAGCTACAAAAGGAGTTCAAGCCACAGGGGCAGGGAGGGATAGCCAGAGAGGGAGAGGACAAAGAGAGCATTTTGTTTTTAGAAGAGGAAAGGAGAGAAAGAAAAATCCTGCTCCATGGTCCCTCAGCAGCTCCACGGGTCAGCTGAGGACCTCTGTGCACAGCAGGAACTGTGGGTGTCCAGTCCTCTGCATCAGAAGACAGAATACTTGCACATCATGCACATTTCTGCCTGTAAATTCTAAATCACGCCTGAACTACTTATCATACCAAATGCAAGTAAATGTTATGCAAACAGGTATTGATTGCCATGGGAAGACAGGGGTACATATGCAGTCAGGACCGACAGAGGACTTCTAGAAAGATTTTCAGTTGGACAGTGTATGAATGCAAAAGTGCAGAGTTTGTGGATATAGTAAACTGACTTCGGCAAGCATAGATTCTGTTGAAAGAGAGAAAGGAGGGAGAGTGGGAAGGAGGAAAGGGATTGGGAATAGGGAGAAGAACCCAATAACCCAATAAATAAGAGAATCTAGAGTAAAATTAAGGTGCTACAATAAAGCAGCTAGAAAACCCAATTTGAACAAAATTACATTTAAGGAAAAAAAAAACTTCACTTGCTCTCTCTTGCCCTCTTGCTCCTTCCCCCTCCCTGACTCTCTCCCTGTCCCTTCCCCCCTCTCTCCATGTGCTCATGACCGGCCTCTACTCCTCTACTCTATTCCTCTCTCTCTCTCTCTGCCTCTACTACCCTCTTAACTCTCCCATGACCTGAATAAACTCTATTCTGTACTAAAACAAACAAGCAAAAACAAAAAAAAAAAAAAAAACCCAAAAACGTCAAACATTTAATTTTAACTACATAAAAACAGACCAGCCTTTTCACTACTTTATATAAAGTATGTATTTCCCTCTCTTTGAGACAAGGTCTCAACTGTGTAGCCCTGGCAGGCTTAGAACACAGGCGTAGAGCAGGCTGGTTGCCCATTCACAGATCTGCCTGCCTCTGTCTCCTAAGTACAGGGAATAAAGGCGTGAGCCACCACACCAAGCTATTGCTACATCTTATGGCATATCTTCTGACTCAGTCCTGGGGCCCAGATTTCAGACCAGATGAAAACTTCCGGGTTCTGTTGGTTGAAAGTAAGTCAAATCAACTATCCCAAGCAAATTTTCCTCAGAAACATAATAAAACTCATTGACCTTTAAAATATTACAAATTCGTTAAGGGATTTTTTTTTTTTTGGTTTGGTTTGATTTGGTTTTTGCTTTTTCTTGGTCCATTCTCCAAATAATTTGGCAGAGATACAACGTAAGACCCGCTTTTCTTAAAACAGGTTGACGTCTATGACAACTGAAGCCGGGTTCCCTGGGTTGCACTGTGAACTCCAGTTTCCTCATAATTACAAACAAGTTGTTTAAATTTTGAACTAAAGAACTTCACCTGCATAGTGAGATAACAATTATTTCAAAGGTTATAGACACTTCATTATTATTCTGTCTGCCTTTGAATTTTTTAATTCCCATAATAACCTTTTTTTTATACCTCAAGATTAACTACAGTAAATTGGGGTATGAGAGAATATGTTTCCTTCTTGAAGCCACTAGGTGATTCTTACTGATTTGAACAGCACACATCAGTATCCCATATACTACATTGGCACTTGCCTTGAATCTGTGCATTGATATCTTCCCTTCATATAAAAAAAGGAGGTATGGACAGTTAAGAACTATGTATTTCCAAATGAGCTCACACTGGTGTGCCTCTAATAGAACCTAGTTATGTAATCCTGGTAGGTGTCAGAGTGCATTGTAGTTCTAAAATGGTCAGTAGAAGTGTTCAACAGCCAGGGCTTAGGCTTCCTCCTAAGGATCACCACAGGCTGACTGAGTCAGGCTAGCGTTCTATCTTGCAACTCAAAGATGTGGGTACAAGTCTTGAATCTGCTGTCCAGTGATGTGGCCATTGATTGATACGTAACCTATCCACCCATGTACGAGATTCCTCATCTGGGATGCTGGTGTGAACCTTGTTAGGAAACATTTATAACAACGACAATGGCAGAGTACCAGTGCTGTGTCCAGAAAGCTAGAATCCCAAGTTCACACGAGCTGCTGTCAGGAAACAGTCACTCACCCTCTTTCCTAGGGTCCTCTCAGCTGAGAAGCCAACTTTTTTTTATTTCCTCTTTAAAGAAATTACCTAAGCCAGGTAAGGTAGCCCACACTAGTAATAGTAGTACTCAGGACGCTGAAAAAGGACTATGTCGTAAGTTCCAGGCCAGCCCAGGCTGTGTGGTAAGTTCCAGACCAGCATGAATTACACAGTTGAGAAACTCTTGTCTCAACAAACAAAAATACAAAAAAAAAAAAAAACAAAACAAAAAACAAAAGAATCCCCTATTTAGCTCCCAAAATTAGAAGGGGCCAGATCTCCCTCAACACAAACCCACAGGAACAAGCTGTAAAGAGGGGCCAGTACCTCCATGCTTTGGAGAGTTAAGGGACACACCTCCTCCAGGTGGCTTCCAGAATCTCTTTAGCTCTTTGACCCTGCAAGCTATTAGAGAAGCACAGTGACCTTTGTGCCTTCCACTCAGCCTCACCCTCCAAGTGCGAATTACCACAGGATACAGCAACACCATCCAACATGTCCAGTGTGCGCAGCATGACAGGGCCTACACTTCATCACAACCTCAGAGAAACCTCATTGTCACCCCAAGACAGGTAGTCTCATTTCCATGAACCAATGAGACGGAAAAGGCTGCCACACCTGGCCCAAGCTTCAGTGTTAGAGTAACAAACAGAGCATTGTCCCTGACAGCCAGATCCAGGACACAGGTTCAGCTCGGCCAGTCTACCATACTGTGGAGGTTGTGCCTAACCTTAATTCGTTTATATGCTTCAACCAGGCCTCACCCTTTTACATATAACAAGCATAAAGACAACAAACATTCCTCAAGCCAGAAAGGAAGGTGAAAGCTAAGCCAACAGGAAGTCATTACAGGAAAGTAGCTGAGCTAAAGCTTTTGAAACGTCTAAACAAAGAAGCCATCTTTGGAGCGCTCCAGGACAACCGGTGCAAGGAGCAATATTGTTCCTGGGGTATCTAAGTAATATTCCGGGGCTGGAGAGATGGCTCAGTGGTTGAGAGTGCTGTCTGCTCTTCCAGAGGTTCTAGGTTCAGATCCCGGCAGACACATGGTGGCTCACAGCCATCTGTAATGGGATTTGATACCCTCTTCTGGTGTGACTGAAGACAGCTACAGTGTACTTATATATAATAAATAAAGAGACTTCTTAATGTTCCTACCAAGTACTGCAGAGTAATATTCCAACTGGTGGTTCATAATAAATGAAGGAGAATGGTTTTCCAAGTTCAAAACAGCAGCCTGCTATTCCAGTATTTTTCAAACACAGTCTACTTAAACAAGGTAAAAATGGATATCTTTTGTCACACGCTATCTTTTGTTGTTTTGTTTGACCACAAGAGTCTCACCGGCCACTCTCAAAGTCATAATCCTCCTGCCTTAGCCTCCCAAGTGGAGACAGGCCTGTACTGATGTAGTTACACTAGGAACTTGAGGTGATCCTTCTCCCAGAAGGCTGATTCCTGTCTCACAGTCCTTACCCTCTTTACAGGGGGCTCTGGGTAGACAAGTATTCATGAAGTCCTAAAGACTCGGTGCCCTGAAATCCCAACAGTTTCAGGGGAGCTCTCTTACTTCCTGTGTGGCCAACATCCTCCAGAGGGCTGTCCAACCCACCCTGCCACCCTTTGGCCCCAATGTCCCCAAAACCACAGCTCACCAGCTACTCTGTGTCACTTCGCTCCCTCTTCACGGGTGTTACAGGCACATCCCCGTTGACACTCTCAATCCCGCTGACAGACATCAAACTTCTGCGCTCCTTCTGGTTTGACTTGTGCTCCACCTTTGTGACTCTGAACCTGAGGCCAGAAAAGAGATGTGACTGTGCTTTGCTATCCCAGTTCCAAGCAGAAACTGTAGGTGAAAGAGAGAAAGAGAGAGAGAGAGAGGGAGGGAGGGAGAGAGAGAGTGTGTGAGAGAAAGAGAGAGAGAAAGAGAGAGAGGGAGGGAGGGAGGGAGAGGGAGAGAGAGAGAGAGAGAGAGAGAAAGAGAGAGAGAGAGAGAAAGAGAGAGAGAGAGAGAGAGAGAGAGAGAGAGAGAGAGAGAGAGAGAGAGAGAAAGGAAAAGAAAAGAGAGTCTGTTTTTCCCTGCAGACCCCTGAGCAACATTCCTAACAGTTAATGGAGCACACAAAGTGGATCAGGAAACACTTAGGCTGAATAACCAAGATGGCCACCGCATAGCCACCTTGAGCAAATGCACACCTGCCAGGCAGAGGAGCCAAGTATGACTTTACCACTGGAAGTTGTTTCTGCTTTCCAAAGGCAAATTTACATTGATTTTCACTCGAGATTAAAGAAAAAAACAAATAAAGAATTTAATTTTAATTTCATTAAAAAAGTGTGAGAAAAGTTAAGGCAATCTACTGTCTTTTTAGAACAGTGTTCATCAAACCCCCAGAGCCTTCCAGTAACCAATGTTATAGTGGTGGCCTTGTCCAAAATGAGGTCACAAGCCACATAGAGGAGGACTCTGAGAAGCAGAGACTAACCTGTCAGCCTAGAAGAGTCGTAACCAAACATTCTGAAAAGCAGCCATAATGATTAAAAACCCACCACCCACAACATCTAAGAGGGGGGTGGACTTGGAGCCCTGAAAGATGCATTCTGGAGCTAAGCTGAGAATTTTCAGCACATTTTTCAAGGCGAAACCGAATGTGCTTTGTCCACACGGGTTCAGGTTCCCATTCACTGTGTTCATAAATTCCCATGACTCTGCCTCTTGATAAAAGTATGGTCGTGAGTTGCACTGTTCTGCCGTAGAGACAAACGGCCCTTGTCCTTGTCCTGAAGACCACTGTCACACAGAACAAGACTCAACAAAACTAAAATTACAATAAGAACCTTTAAAACTGACAATATTCCTTGGATGCTCTTGAGCCCGAAACTACTCTAAAACCTTTGTCTGAGTCGCCATGTTCAGCTTTCACAGAAGCCTGGAAAAGTGGCTGTGATTGCCTCCACACCTTGGGCAGCGAGGAAACTGAGGTACAGTGACAGAATCGTCTGTAAGTAGTGGGACCACAGCTATATCAAGGTAAAAGCAATGAGTCCAGTCGACATTTCCTCCACGTTTGGCCTAATTTAAGCCCAGCACTTACTCTGTGATTCCTGCATGGCTGACCTTTCCCAGTGTTTCACAGCTGACACAATGCACTTCCTGTATAAACCCTCAAACTGCATGAGTGCCCCCTGCAAACCTGCCCGTGTCAAGTCTCACTGAGATGTCCATCGATCTTCACATCACATGAGGATCACAAGGAAATAATACTCTGGGACTGAGGGACCCAGGGGACAGCAGAGGTGACTGCAAATTAAAAAGTCACTGCACCAGGTGTGGATCTTAAGTGACAGAGATTGGAAAGTTCTGGACCAAACCTGTATTTCTCTATTTCTGATGCATGGCTGCATGACATTTCCCGATGGCCTGGCATTTTGGTGAAGACAAGTGACCAGCCAGAGCCAGTGGCACAGGAATCAATTGATACACACCACCCCAGGTTGCTTTCACTAAAAACCCCTGCATGGCACCTGCCACGACTCGCTCTGTTTACAAACCTGCAAAGTCAGGAGTGGATGGGGCCTCTGGCTCTAAATAGCTGTCATACACTAACATGATCATCTGTTACATCCATTTACAGAGAGTAATTAATTTCTCACCTTTTAATTAATACTTGTTCTATATGAGCTATCAAGAGCTGGTCTGTCAGGAACACCCAAGATCCAAACCAGGACATATCCAAGAAGCCAGAGTCATAAGAACTTAACCCCAAATAAAAAGCTAAGGATAAACCTGTAACCATGGCAACCAGGTCCCACACACAAGCAGCATCAGGACCCCTTACCTGCCCACAGAGAGGACGGTGACCTCCCCCTGTCGCCGCGGCCGTCCTTCTTTGGTTTTGTTGGTGGGTTTTATGAAGTGCCACCGCTTATGCCTACAGCGCTGGCACACGTCCCGTTCAACAACACCTCCCACTGTGTGTAGATGGTGACCGCAGACATGCTTTCCTGGAGTGGCCCCTGGTGACAGGGGCCCAGGACTCACAGGTGGGCTCCCTGGTGTGCTAGGAGTGACAGGGCTGAGGTGGAGAAGAAGGAGACAAGTTAAAAATGGCTACTTAGAAGAAACCCCAGTGAAGGCAGCTGTTTCCTGAGATGCAGGAAGGTTTAAGCCAACAAAGCCTTCAATTGTACAAATGAACTCTGTGAACTGGCCCCAGGCAACAGCACTCAGCTCTCAGGACTATGCAACAGCTGTTCCTTCGAACAATGACAGTAGCCGGGCTGGGGAATGAGCCACTGTTCCGAAGGAAGCCACGCAATTCAGCTTCACATAATTTTTCCCCAAAACTCCCATTCTCCTCCTCATACAATCACACTGGTTTCTCACACATAGCCAAGAGTCCGCCTGAACTCCAAGCAAGACACCCTGGGTGTACCATGGGAAGGAAAAAAAATGGTTAGAATATTAGATCCAATCTGACTATTACATCAAAGAAGAAACTTCCAGGCTAAGAGACAGTGATACTGGAAGTAGATGCTGATGTTGACAACAGAATACCTAATCATCTCCTAAGAACGGCCTATGTGTTAATTTAATAAATCCTGATGGGTCTTTATGGTATAAGCATTACTCCCCTTACCACAAAATAAGGACCCTGGGGCTCAAAGAAGCAAAGTATCTTACCAAGTATGAACAGCACCTAAGTGGTTTTGAGATTAAAACCTAGAAAGTCAAATTGTAGAGCCCCCACCCACCCACCCATTCATGCCTGCAGCCACACACAGTGCTTCAGAGACTGGTGACCAGTTGGGTAACCTAGAAGACATTTGGTCAGACCAGCTAAGATATATAAGGCAGGATTACGGACAGAAGATGTCAATTATGTTCAGAAAGCATATACCAACCCTATGCTAGAAAGGGGGGGGCTCCAAACAGCGCAGGGCTCAACTGACAAGGAGTCAGTCCTCTGAGAGGGGACACAAGAGCCTCAAAGCCACACAGATGGCTGGCAGAAACCAGCCTCTGGGCAGCCAGCAGTCAGAACTAGAACACTTCAAAAGCAGTCCAGGCCATGCTCGAACTGAGAAATCAAAACAGTAACAACAACTATAAGTTCTCATGTACTCTTTAGCAATGTCCTTAAAGCTGCCCAAACACACAGTAGGACAATGTTAGCTCGATGCCATGTATTAGAAAATTAAGCTCATTAACTACATCCTCCCAACAAGTATCAGTGATTACACAGCCCCATAACAGGCCCACTGTGAACTGCGTTCAGGCTACTGGGAGCTAATAGGTACTGAACACCAGATATCTAAGGCGAAAGGTTAGAAAACATCAGTCTCTATGTCCTAAACTCCATCTCCAGAACTTCTTGAGCACGCGGCTCAGTGTTCGGCATAGCCCGTGATGTGCACATACAACAAGGTCCATCTTACAGACACATTCACATTAAAGATGTGTTAGGGGCCAAATACACAGAAGACCCTGCTTATTCTAGCATGGTACTCCATCCCAGTTCAACACCCTGTCACACTTTTCATATTCTCTGGCCACCGAACCATTCCCAGGTGGCCTGTCTACAGAACCTGTTGACATCAGTACAACCTGGCACAGACAGCACTTCTTTCCTGTTGACCTTCTGGTTCCCACAACCCCCCAAATCCCAACCTGTACCTCTCAGAAGGCCTTCCACACCCATTGCTATGCCACACCGGCTGAATCCTTTCAGGGCAAAGATCTGTGACTACCCTATTCTATCCTACACTGCATCATATATCCAGTCCATGTTCCTAGTTGGAAAAATTGAGAATTATTTAGACATAAATTACAGGGGAAATCGGGTGCCCAACAACCATGACCTATAACCAGTAATACAAAAACAGATGATAGCAGGTATTTCAAACTGACCAGGTTATCATTTAGTTACTGTTGATCATATAGGTCTCGCAGGAGCCAAAGTGCTCTGTCTTCCTGGTAATAATTGAACAATGTTAACACAGTGCTTTATAGGCAATGGGTCTGGAACTCAACAGGCTCAGTTAAGTTGCCCCTCAACAGGCAGCCAACTACACACTAGAGGCAGGGCACAACCACTCTTGAGCTCTGAACCTGCTCTTTGACTCTTCTTAGCCAGTAACCTCACTTTCTCCAACACTACCGTTTGCCGTAAGAGTTCTCAACCAGGGTTACTGAGACCCAGGCTGATCCAAGGCTTTCTTTGAAGTCCTGATGTAAGGTTATCTCAAACCAGGAAGAAGCTTGGCAGAGCCAGTAAAGACCTAGGGGAATGTCGTTGGAGGAACTGACTTCATCCCGAGAACTCAGCTCTTCCATGGGTATCAGATCCATGACCACTGTGTGCTCCGTTTGTGGAGCACTTGAGATATCTTCTGTTTCCCTTGTGTAACACTGTTTGATTGGCTTCCTGTTGACTTCTATATGACAGCTTTCCACCAATTGTACCCCACTGTCCCCACAAAAGCTGTATTTAAGATGGTGTGTCCCTTAATAAACTCACTTGGCATAAGCCATCGGCTTGCACAAGAACTCCTGGCCCCAGCTTTCCGTCTTCCTTATCTTCTATTTCCCAGCTCTGGCCCTCAACACCTTGTGGGTTCTGGACCCAATTCCTGTGAGCTCAGGTCACAGAGTGATGTTGTCAGTGTATGGAGACATTTTAGGTTGTCACACTTTGAAGGAGAGGGATAGGGCTCTGTCATCCAGTCAGCAATCCACCTTGTTCCAGCCATTACTCTTAGCAAAGACTTGCCTGACCCCAAATGCCAATAGTACCCAAAGGCTAGAGGCCAGCTCTAGCTGAGCACAGTACCAAGGGCATCAGTCCAAACAGACAAATGAAAACTGTCTCTATCCACTGGAAGAGAGGCACTCACCTTTCAACGTCACCCACGCTGTTATCAGCTACCATCGCTTTCAGAATATCTGCATTCGCTGAGGAAAACAAAAACAAAAAAACAGAAGAGAACTAAATGGGGTGAATGAGCAATCAGAGACATGTTAGAAAAGCTGCCTGTGAAAAGCCTCACTCCTCCTCTCAGCTCCCAAAGGCCCAGATGAGGAAGGTGGGAGGAGGTTTAGTTCCCATTTGGCTAACTGCCTTTGCTCTGCTCTAGGGCTACAAAAGCCCCTACATTGGACAAATGCCTCAAATGTATGTGACATGGGAGGGCTTAACTTAGAGTTATAGTGTTCATTCTTTAAAACCCCACGAATGTGAGCTGTCAACACACTGAGCCCACGCTTCTTAGGTTTGACCCACACCCACACCCTATGTTCTTATTCCTCACAGAGTGGCCAGTCACAGGCTACCGTGAATGTCAAGCTTCTTTTGGCTATTCAATAGTCAAGGCCAAACGCTATCACCAACCCCTAACCTTTTCCATTGATCTTTAAAGCATAGTTCTCATGACTAACTACAATACATTTTCCAGAGAGGAAAAAGAATAAATAAATTGCTATTTACCACATGAACTAATGACAGGTAGCACATTAAAGCTTACATCACATGACATCCCCAGAGAAGGACAGTTAACTCTAGTTCTAACTCTACTGGGGGAGTTGAGAGGCGAGGGCTCACGTGCTGTCTGCTTCAGAGCCTGACTTCCTTTTTGCCCCTCCCAGTTTTTTCCCTTACCCACCCTCCCATGAAAATACAATAGCAAAGATTTATACCCACCTCTGGCCTATGGCCTATCTGTTGCCTTACATAGAAAAAAGTGAGTTTGCTGTCATTTTGTTTTATTTTTGTTTTGGGTTCCCCCATGATCTCCAGTTTCCCCATACTGTGGGAACCACACCACCCCACTGCAACTTTTAGGAATCCATTGGGGTGGGGGCGGTGTTTCTAAGAAATATTTACATAAGTCAGTCATCCCTTTCCTAAAAAAAGTACTTTCCCCTCTTTTTTGCCCCTCGAAATTGTGAGAGTGTCTAAATGTAAAACTGAAAGTTTTTGGTTATTTAAGAAAACAAGCTCTGGGTTAGATCTACACTATTTCCACCCACACAACAAAAAAAAGACACATTGACACTGGCACACTTCATAAGCTTGTGATATAAGTCGCCTTCCCATGTGACTGATAATGAGGACTCAGGAAAAGAATTTCCTTTCAGATAATAGGCTGGAGTGTTGCCTGGGTTTCCATGTGCTTTGGTTTCCCCAAAGATTCCTGTGTTGAAACCTTGGTCTCCATTACAGCATCTGTATGTGCTGTTATTGCTGTCCTTGGCTTGGCATCCTTTGATGCTATCCTCCCTCAAGTTTGCTACATGATGGCAGCACACAGGTGGAACGTGGTGCTATGAGAAATGGTCCAACCTTTGGAATCCAGAGAAGGTGATTAGGTCATTGGAACACTGCCCTCAGAATTCAGACAGCTCTTAGGATACTCTTTCACCATTAGTTCCCAAGAAAGGGTTGGTATAAATATAAAAGTTCAAGGGGTGGGGATACAGCTCAGTGAGAGTATCCTTAGCTCGCAGGTGTCCCTGCATTTGAGTCCTAGCCTCACAAGGAGAGATGCTCTTTCTCTGGCTCCCTGGTTACTGTATGTTCTTTGCCTTTCTCCAATGCTCCCAGCACGTTGGTATCCACGAAGATGTGACCAGCCAGGTGGACCCTCATCGAAGTCAAAATCAATGAGGCTGCCTGATGGGGCCTCCATCCTTCAAACTGTGAGCTACTGCAAACCACTCTGCTTTCAAAATGCTCTGTATAGCCCATTATAAATAGCAGAAGATGAACTAATAAAGAAGTATAGTCTCATATATGTCTTATATAAAACACAAAGTAAATGGCCAGTTTGCACTTTCCCATAATTTACCAAACTTGACAAAAGAGAAAAAAATAACAACAAAGGGAACGATGTCACAGCAGCTGTAACAGATTTCACAGTGAGAAGCATTCAAAAGAAAATTGTTTAAAGTGACCTGCGAAAACAACCCCCTAAAAATGATGAGTGCCCGCTAAATAAAATGTGAGGTTGTTTACTAGGCCTTGACACTTCACAAACTCCTACACAATGCAGAAAAGCCCACTGACTGCACAGACACCACTCGGTGTGGCTCTGTAGAGAAGAGGGATCCAGACAGCACTGAAGTTATTCCAGTTCTTGAGATTAGGAAGAAAAACGATAGGTGTGTGGGTGTGGAAAAGCTCTAAAAAACCCTTGAGACAATTCCCCAAGTCAAGTAGGGGTATCTTCAGTCATTCATAATGAGCCACTTGATCAGACTCTAGGATAACAGGTGAGTCAGGGTAGGAACAGAAATCAAAGGCTCTGTGATTAGAGGATAGTAACTTCGGGCCCCAGCCCTGAGCTCCCAATGCCTGGCTCCCCACCTCTAGTTGTTCTCCCTTAACAAACCACTGAATGTAACAAGAGTATCCCTGCTTTCTGGGAGCCATTCTAGCAAACTAGTAAACCTGAGGAAGGGACTGTGAGATTCTCAGATTCTTAGTGTGAACGTTAGAGCAGGCCAGCCTTGTGAAATGGAGCCCTTTGCCTCGGGGAGACCACACTGACTCCCTGGCAGAGTCAGAAGTGATTGGATGGCACATCGAGCTGTCATTCGGAGGTGAAGAACTACCTGGGTTGGGAATCTGCACACATCCTCTGTTGGAAGCACAGCATCGGCTGGAGAAATGGCCCAGTGGTTAGAGCACATGCTACCCCTGCAGAGAAGCCATTAGATTCCCAGCACCCATGGTGATTGGCTCACAAGCACCTACAACTCTAGCTCCTGGGAGAGCTAGCTCTTCTAGCCTTCCCAGGCATGTGCAGTGACACACACACACACACACACAACACACACACAGTATGTAACAGAACACTACCACAAAATGTACCTGCTCAGCAGATCAGCTACTATATCCAAACCCCAATGTCCTTTCCTTCAGCCTGAGTTTTCGTCCCCCTTCTGGCTTAAATTTACATTAAAATTCTAATAAACCTCAATTTAAAAAAAAATCAGGACTACATCTGACAAATTAAATTACCCATCTGGCAAGTTAAAAACACAAAGCAGGAAACTGCCCATACATCAATAACACAAATAATTAAAACTATGTGCTTTGGGGGTAAACATGGAAACATGTTAACGGGGAGCACGTGCTTCATCTTATTCCTTTTTAATTTCTTTAAAAATGTTCAGAGTCATTATAATTTGTAAATACAGAGTGTCAGTTCAGGAAAATAACAGTGTGTTGTAACCTTGTGGGACAGAGAACATGGGGACTATAGAAACAGATTTAAAAAAATTAATCTAATAGAGAAAAGGTTGTAATGACTTTTCTCTTAACTTTAATGTGACCAGATTATACCATATTCTTATGTTTGGACCAGTTCCTTTTAATAAGTTTCTAGGTATTTTGTGAAGTCGACTTGCAGCTTTTCAATTGATGATGGTGAGACAACAGTACCATGTCCTTCATGAAGGAAGAGATTTTGTTGACACCGCATGCTAGAACCTTATCCCTCTTGATCTTTACTCTATTCCTTTACCACGCCTGTGCTCCATAGCTTATTTCGAGCATCCAGCGTGTCCAGAGCTGGGTGCCATGCTCCTTCCCTCCTTCATATAAGACAAGGTCATGAGGTGCAGCTGAGACTGCAAGAGGGGCTTGTTATAGCCGTCCTGGATCCTCTGTGAAGCACGCTTTCTTGATGCCAGTTGAGGCCAATATAACATTTTGGACCATAGAAACACTGTGACCATAACGACAAGCAGTTAGCCAAGGACGGGCAACCCTGTAGGACCAGGCTCACCTAAGGCAGGGGCTCTGAAGACTGGCAGGGTACCCAAAGACAGTCAAGAGTCTTGGACCCCCAGATTGATCCTAAGACAAGGAGCTGCTTGAAACTGAAGTTATGCCTTTTTTCTACTCATTTGAGCCTCAACTTCCTCTCTATAAATTTGTCTTTTATATAATATAAAAAGGGGAGCTGTTGTAACCCGACATTGGAGCCTGGCCTTATTTTCCCCTCCCCAACTTGTTTTGCTAAAGAACTCCTTCCTTGTACCCACTGTGGTTCTTAGCCATGCCCTAGAATGATCCATCTGAGCTACATCCTGTTTTGTACACTCGTGACTACACCTGACCTCCCCAGGCTTTGTTGTTCACCCCATATAAAAGGAGTCCCCAGTAAAGCCTGGTTGGCATTCACTGATTATTGAGTGACCCATGTATGTGTCTGTGTGTGTTTCTTTTTCAGTCCCCCAGGCCTCTGTCCAAGGCTCAGTGACAGTGACGGCGTGGGCGTCGTCAACAGTGAAGTCTAAATTGAAATCAAGCTTGAAGCTGTGCTAACTGTAGAATACAAGGTGGGGTAACGAGGTGCTTGTTCAATTCAGTGGGGAATTTTGGCCTCAGAGTCAACCTGAAAACCTTCTAGGTTATAAACTAGTATGGTGGGATTCGGTATCCCCAAATCCCATGCCCTAATGGGAAACCCAAATATTCTTGGTTCTTTATTCTTATTCTAAAAACTATTCTACTAAGTTTATTCATTGTTTTTTTGTTTTGTTTTGTTTTTTTGTTTTTTGTTTTTCAAACTATCAAAATTGAAAGAGGGAAATGGTATTGCAAGGCTGAAAGCTGGACAACGTTTAGAATTAGACAGAGGCTCGAACCGCCTGTACCTAAAGCCCTGGGAGCCTCCCTTCCTTCCTTCACCTGTAAATTGAGAACAACACTGGCTTTACATGGATGTGTTGAAACCTAGGTAAGATCATGTGTCAAACTACTAGATCTCAGCGAAAGACACAAAGCACAGCTGGAAAGCAGGTGCAGATCTTAGTCTGGACCAAGTGGGAGCTCTTGCTGTGTGCTAGGAGGACAGAGGTGCCAGGGAAGGGCTGGTGACGGCATGGTGGCATATGCTGATGGAAAGAGATGCTGGAGCATCTCAGCAAATAGGGTAAGGAGCTCCACAACCCTTATGAACTACCAAGAGTTTTTCCGGGTTCAGGGGAGTCCTAAAATTCACTCACGTCAGAAACATTATCCTGCAAAGTCATGCTGATGGCATTTGGAGGTGAGGCTTCCGGGTGTTGGGTCAGGAGATCTCTGCCCTAACGGATACACTAGCCTGCTCATGGATTCTTGAATTCATGGATTACTAACACAGTAGGTTGGGGGGTTTTTTGTTTTGTTTTGTTTTATTCTTCTCAATAAAAGCAGGCTCTTTTTGACATGATTGCTCTGTCTCGTCTTATTTCCAGGTCAGAATGTAGCAATAAAGGCCCTCTGCAGATGCCAAGCAGATTTCTTGCCCCATGCGTAGACCTGTTAGCCTCTAGAATCATGAGCTAAAGAAACTTCTGTTCTTTATAGCTTATCAAGCTTGTGGTAGTCAGTTACAGCAACAGAAAACATTATCCTATTAGCACAATCCCTAGCATTCAGAACAATGACCCTAATTTATTCAGTAACAATTGAATCCTTCACTTAAAAAACATTTCATAAGGCTGAGCATAGTGGTAAATGCCTATAATCTCGACATTTAGGAGGTACAGGGAGAGTTCAGGACCCTCCATGGCTATATTCTGAGTTCAAAGCCAGACTTAACCTATCTCAAAAATATGAACAAAAAAAAAAAAAAAAAAAAAAAAAAAGACACCTTGGTCCTAATGCTTCAGTTTCCTCATTCAATACTGGATATTTATGGAAGACACAAACCAGACAGGCAGAAAGAAACACAGCTTTTCAAGTAGTTTGGGGAGGAAGGAACAGGGAGAGAAACACATCTTTCTGAGTGGAGTGTTGAGGAAGTTCTGGAGTATCCTGACACTTGTATAGCTCTTAGAAAGGACACGGATGCTACTCAACTTCCCACTTCCAAATGGTTAAACTGGCAAAAGTGTGTGTGTGTGTGTGTGTGTGTGTGTGTGTGTGTGTGTGTGCGCATTATGTATGAGAGTATATTCATATGTGCGTACACATGGAGGTCAGAAGTCAATGAGGGTGTCTTTCTCAATCGCTCTCCTCTCCCACTGAACCTGAAGCTCACCAACTGGCTAGACCAGCTGGTCAGAGCCCTCCAGGACCTCACTGCATCCATGTGCCCAGGGCTGGTCTTACAGGCACTTGCCACCACTCCCCAGTTCTTACCAGGATGCTGGGGGTCAAGCTCATATCCTTAAGTGTGGTAGAGCGTCAGTCCTTATGACACCCAGCACGTCCATGTGCTATTCCACACAGTTGTGTAATGTAACTCTCACGCTACAGGAGGAAACTGGGGCTTTATAAAGTCACGTGACACACAGACTGGAAGCTATGGACTCTCCTGGCCCTCTGTGGTGCTGAAGCCACCAAATACCACCAACCAAGGCAGACTCTCCTACTGGGGCAATGCTGAGGTGTTACAGGGCTCAGATAAAAGCAGTGAGAAGCCATTCAAATTCTGACTCTATGGAGATTTTTAATAACACTGAAATGCCCCGAAGCACAAAGATACCCTTACCTTCATTTTTCATAATGTAGTGGACAATCTGCCCGACGGTGTCACTGTTCTCATTTATACTGTCATTCAACTCTAAGAGAAAAAGAAGACAGGGAGGTGTTATGACTGGTCACCCACAACAAGTCAATTAGACATTTATCTTAGAGCCCAAGACCTCACGGAATACCTTCCAGAAAGCTTATGCACCCTCACATAGTGCTGAGTCTAGCTTTAAACCTTCAGCCCCACCTTCCGAATGCCACACGTGCTGAGTTCCTCAGTAGAACACTAATTTCAAATGTATAAGAAAACGGTGCAGGACTGTCTAACAATCTCTCAAGATCAAATATCCACTCCTTTGCATGACAAGACAGGAATACGTGTATATCTGCCTCCACTTTCACTTCTTTCTCCTTATTACCTCTGGGGAAACAAGAAGGTTCACCAAAAGAAACGCCATCGTCCCTAGGTTTCATCTAATCGCAGACTTAATTGCTGTATACAGTTAGCTTACTGGTTTATGGTTTCCATGTTTACAAAACTCTCTTTTCCTTTTAAACAAAGTAGCTGAATTTGGGCACTGGTTATTTCTGTTTACAGACTCAGTTTACCTTGGGTATCCAGCATTAGTGGTCTGTGTGATAGTCAGAAAAAGAGGAAAAGCCTCCATTTGGAAGCTGATCTGTTTAATTTATTGAGCAGGACAAGACAATGCGGCAGGATTGAGAGACTGCACAGAGTTAAAAAAAAAAAAAAAAAAAAAAAAAACCACGACAAGCAAGAGCGTCCTCTGCACCGCAAGGGAGGCTTCTCTCCCATGACCTGTGGATGTTTGAACAGTCACAGTGGAAGCCAACCTGCCTTGGTTAGAAGGAACCGAGTGGGAGGCCCTGCTCTGTTGACAAACACTCAGGGCTGGTTTGCTCATTCGCTGAACATGACTCATCATGTTCACCCATGTTCCGCAGCCTCAAAGGTCAGTGGGGGTGGAAAAACCAACAGTCCAGCAAGCTGGCAAGGATTGGGAAACCTTCCCTCACAGGCCCTGCGGATATCCTCCATGAGTGACCTACTCCAAATGTCACCTCCTTGCAAAGATGTCACAGAGGGGCTGAGACGAATGAAGAGTGAGCTGCTAGTCTTCAGGCCCATCATGTGACCTCCCTAAGACATGAGTGGATAGGACTATCAGTGAGGAAATGTGCGGTGGGTGGGAATTACACCACCACGAGCTGTCAATGCGTGTGCAGACAGAGGAAAAGATGAGCGTCCAGACATTCACATGGAAGCACCAGTTCCTGCTGCAGCTCTACTGAACTACACCCACGTTTATTCATTTAACAACATAAAGTTCAGTCCCATGGACTTCAGCTCCAGCTCCTCCATCCAGTAATACTAACACCACAAACCCGATGAGACCCGTCTCATGTCCCTACCATTCTTATTAGAACCTTACTCAATAAGTAACAGCAAGAACTAGGTGTATGAGTAGCTGCCAATCATCAAAACAGCTTGTTTCAAATCTCACATTAACCCTTCAAGGTGCAGAGAAAGTGTCCTCATTAAATTAAATGTCAATAAAATTAGAAATAAATCTACACTGCACAAATAACAGTCCCGAGGCTTCCAGGCTCGGAAGTAAACACTCAACAAGTATTCAATAAATGCAGACAAGGTTTCAAGCTGATTACTTACTGCAGAAATAGTTTTCCTTATAAAAATTGGAGTATATATGAAGTTTTTTATTATTATTATTATTTAGAACCTGTTCCTTGGCCCATTAAAAAAGAAAAGCGTAGGTTATTTACCTATCTTTTCCACCTTTTCTTCTTCAACTTCCTGTTCCGCCTCAGTTGTACACCGATAGCCTTTCTTCTTAAGTAAGTGGCAGATGAGGACACCAAGGAGACCCATGACAAAGAACACAGGGACGAGCACATACGCGATGTATTCTGGGTGTCCATTCCCGGCGCTGTTGGTGGGTGACGGAGTTGTCTCTGCTCGGGAGTGCAACGTGTGGCTACCAGTGTTGTCTACAGAGAGGACATGCACGGCTGTGTTAGATGATGGTGACGAGGCTCTGGGAACATTTCCAGTACATCCAAGTTTTGTGCTCCAAAAGCTACAAGCTATACACAGAAGACTGGGGATCCCAATAGATGGAGGTAAAGGGTGGGAGCACAGGCTTGGCTGAAACAACCCGAGACCTCCTCCTGAATACGGCATCTCTAACACGGGATTTAGGAGGCACAGGACTTTAGGACAGTGGCTCGCACAGAATACACATGGAAGTGTTAAGGGGTCATTACAGCATACTGCAGAATAGTTGTGTGTGAGGACTCAGGAGACATAGGGTGGATGCCCAACTCCACCTTTTAGCAGAACTCTGACAAGAAACAATGATCTAACAACCAAATGCCTCTGTGTTGGAAAGGAGCATCCTGACGCTCTATCTGCACACCTTTCTATGAAGATGAAACCAACTGCTGTGGGCCAAACACACATGAGTATTTCTCCAGTAGCAAATGATGGCCCTCTTGCCTGACAAATGCCAGGGATGAAAGAGCACCACACCAAGCCAGATAGACAAACACCCTGTCCTCGTGTGGCTTCTATCCTAGAAGGATTTGGTGAACTAAGATGATTATAGCACATGAGAGGAAAGAAAGGCCAGGGATGGCCTCAGATTTCTAGTCTAAGGTCCAAATGTAAAACTGGAAGCCTGTGAGCATTTGTTTATTCATTGATCTAAACATCAGATACTGTGTACCTGCTGTGTGGTGAGCCACTGCTGGAAGCTGGGAGGAGAAGGGAGAACACTAGTATCAGGCATCCAGATCAGGGCACATGGAAAGAATTCACCTGTACAGACAACAGCACTGGGGGCCTGTCTGAAAGAAAAGGGAAGCTGTGGTGAGGGTGTGGCTTAAAACAAAGCAGTTTGCTTTTAGATCTCTATCACATGAATTTATCCCAGAGGTGGCCAGAAAAGGTTCAGCGTAACAGTCATATGGCCTCCGGAAAGTAAGTCAGATTAAGCCTGGCACACCATCATGACAAGGGGCTAGAAAAGAGAGAAAACAGACTGCAGAGAAAACCTGTGGGATAGATGGGGGAAATTATGACATACGGAGAAGAAAGGAGCCCCTCACTCCAGAGGCTGATTGAAGCCCCTCCTGAGATGAGTAGCAAGAACTGCAGCACAACTAACAATTGCCGTGTAGGCTGCTGACATACAGATTGCATGGATGGATGGATGGATGGACGGATGGATGGACGGATGGATGGGTGGGTGGATGGATGAGTGGATGGATGGACAGATGATAGATGGATGGGTGGGTGAATGGATGGATGGATGGGTAGATGGATGGATAAGTGGGGGATGATGGATGAGTGGGTTGATGGGTGGATTGATGGATGAATGAATGGATGATAGATGAATGAGTAGATGGATAGATAAATGGATGGTTAAACATGTGGATGAATAATGGATGGATGGACAGGTGATGGATGGGTGGGTGAGTGGATGAGTGGACAATTGGAATCATGCATGGATGGATAGATGATGGATAGATGGATGGATGAATGATGGATGGATAGAGGAATGAATGGATGATGGATAGATAGTTTTATTTTAATTTGAAATAACAATAACCAGACTTGAGGCCTAAAGGTGTATGACTCCAGTTCTCATGCCCCTCCTATTTTCTAGGGATCTCAAAGAAGGCTTTGTACAGTGAGCCCTACTTTCCACAGTATCTGATGGTGTACAGTTTTACCTTAGTAATTATAATCCTGTCAATAACTCCCTCCCCTGCCAAAGAACCTCCTGTGCAACTCTGAACAGTTTCAAAACCCACACAAATGGTATATGTGTCTATTAAAAAGACAAAGGAGACCGAGAAACCTACATCTGTACTCTCCTGTATGTTACTTTCTCCCTGAGCATCTCTCCTGTTTTAAAATCTGTTAAAACGTCTTTCTAATAAACTCCGGCTCTGCCTCATATCAGCTTGTCTTGAAACTCTTCTCTGCATTAGAGCCAAGATGGATTTTTACCTGGGTAAGAGCTAAATATAAATGATAAAGGGAATTCAGTATGCTGCCGGTCTCAAAGTAGAGCGCAGCCTCTGCCCCCTCGACCTCTGACTAGATAATGCCCCAGAAAAACTGGTAGCAAAAGAAAGAAGGTCAGGTGGGTCCAAAGTAAAGGAAAATACAGCTTTAGGCTTGATGCCTTGGCTCTAACTTCTGATGTGATAAAAATGAAGCTTCTAATTTAGTCACCTACCCTACAAGTCACCTACCCTGCAAAAAAAAAAACAAAAAAACAAAAAAACCTGAAATCAGAAAACCAGCGACAGCAATTTGCTTTCTCAACATGTTGCTAAGAAAGGATGAATGCAATGTGATTGTGCTAACTCCTAGTATGGAACGAGCACAGGCCATAACAGCAGCCAACAGTACCAAAGTGAGGCATAGCCAGAGCCCATGAGACAAAGGGTCGCTTCTCTTCTTACATGGAAAAACCCATGATCTTCGAGCAGTAATACTGGTTTCATCAGCTTGCAAAAGGTTCCGTTCATTACTTTATCAGGCAACCTCTAGAATTTGAGATAGCATTTTTATTTCTCATTCAAGAACACACACACTTCTCACTGCACTTGCCTTTCAAACAATGCAATGCACATATAACAAAGACCTCGCAGATTATAATGGAATTTTAAAATTCCTACTGCATTTTTTTACTGTTCTCTTTTATAATTGGACACACAAACACCACTGGGTGGCAACAGAATCTGGTGGGGTAATATGTTGTATTGGTTTTATAGCCTGGGGTCCATAGACTGTAACATATAAATGACGTAGGCTGGCTACACCAGCAAAGTTTATATAAGTGTACTGTTATCTGATGGTATTCCTTTCAATGTATTCCTGTCACTAAATAATGCAGATGGGTGTATAAAAAGCACATGTGTGTCCTTAACACATAGATTTGTACATTTAACTTTTCAGTTCTGAGTAAGCCTACCTGCCTACCTGCTTCCTTCTTTCTTTCTTCCTTCCTTCCTTCCTTCCTTCCTTCCTTTCCCACCAGTTTTATGTCACAGGAACTGCTGAAACCAAAAAGCTTTCCTCAGAGTCACTGCCGGTTTCGGGCAGAAGGTAAAGGGCAATTAGCAGTGGGAAGCAGGAGTGAGCAATGGGCTCAGAACTGGTGTCTGAGCAGCTCCGACCCAGGTGGTTGAAAGTGTGTCTTCAGTGCCCACTTGGCGCCTAGCCTGCATGTACACAGTTGTGTGATCTGCAAACAAGAATCACTTAATTCACTAATTCATTCATTAGAATCATTCACTCACTCTCAGCTGCAGTGCAATGCAAAGGCTGCAGATGGTGGGGATCTAAATTCGTGAAGCCAGGCAATTCTCGAGATGCACCAAAGCACCGGACTTAAAAGCTCAGGCTGCCTGGTGGATGGAACAGCTCAGCCACTTAGGAGACATCTTCAGTGAGCAAAACGTAAATGTTCAATGGTTGGTTTCCTCGTCCACAAAATGCAACCAGAGTAACTGTAGCTCAGACAGGGCATGGTGCTACACACCTGTAATCCTAGCACAGAGAACACTGAGACAGAAGCCTTTCAGCCCAAAGCCAGCGAGAGACTGTCTTAAAACAAGCAAAGTACTGAGTGTACCCTTGATGGCTTTAAAACAACCGCTAGGTTTTGGATGCCACTCTCACGAACAGGTGGAGCCGCCATCTCCTCCCCTAAAAAAAAATCTCACCTGTGGCTTTTCAGCATAACAGAACTTACTAGGAGTTGGCATCTAGACCCCAGGCCTTAAGCAACTCACTTCCTACTTCCTGCATCTTTAGGCATTTGCTCTTGGTACCCAGCCACATGCTGTGTGGAAGCCCAACCTGTCTGTGTAAAGTGACCGGCAGCAGGCACCATGGGATGCTGGAATGCCAAGTGGAACAAAGATGGGCTGTCCAGATGAGCGATGCCCAGAGTACATCCTCACACCAATCAATGCTCGTCTTGAAGACACTAAGCTTTGAGGTAATCTGTTATGTAGCAATAGCAAGTGGTTCTACCCCATGAAGTCACTAAGCGATTAACTCCGTTAAGTCATACACCACAGAGAAAGGAAGCATTGTCAAAGAAGTTCAGTGGCCATTACTGACCTGCAACACCTGGAAAAGTAGCCACCAGCATGCAAAGCTACTTAAATGTGAGTTTAAGGCAAATGAACTTGATCGGACAATGAGCATTCTCGACAACACAGACAGTTCTGTTTGCTTATGGACATTTCCGATTACAAGAGTTCACAAGAAAAGTATTGGCTAGAGAATCCACTGTGGCCTACATAATTCAATGAAAAATAGCTTTTAGATAGCATAGTAACTATTAATGGTAAATATGAGTAAATAATGATGAAAGCGTTTAATTGGTATAGAGTTAGTTTTCGTTCAATTAACTAAAAATTATTACCTCAGAACAGTTGTCTCAAGAGGTAGTGGTAGATGGGTCTGATCAGAAATACACTGTATGAATGTATGAAATTTTCAAAAAAAAATAAGTTTAAAATGTTCCAGTTTGAATACCCTACCCTGGGAATGGGCCAGTTATCACAAGAGTTACTTATCTAGGAGTGAGTTAGTTATCCAGGAGTGGGTTGGTTATCACAGGAGAGAATCAGTTACCATGAGAGTTGATTATCCAGGAGTGGCTTCGTTATCGCAGGAGTAGTTAATCCTGTGCTCCTGTTGGGAGGATAAGTTTCACCTCCAACCTCCTTCTCTGCTCCCAGCGTGCTCTTTCCCTCCCTAACCCTTACACCAGGTTAAGATGCGACATGAAGGTCTTCACCAGATGTCAACACCACACTCTTCAACTTCTGTAAGCCAAATAAATGCACACAGTTTGCAAATTCTGCAGTCTATGGCATTGCTATACGGGCACAAAGTGGGCTAGGAAAAACATAGACCTAGAAGTTGTGAGCACACCCTGAAGGAAACAGAGCCTGTTCCATGAAGAGCTTGGCAAAAAAAAGCCATGGGTCCCATGCTAGGATGCAGCAGAACTTTCTAAGCCAGGAGTGGCAGGTGCTGCAAGAGAAACTAAAGCAGGAAGGAGATGAAGAACACTACAGAGATCCTCCAAATAGTAAAATAAATACAAGCTGGGTGGTGGTCGCAGCAGGGGGCAGATACCAGTGAGTCTCAGGACAGCCAGAGCTATGCAGAGAAACCCTGTCTCAAAAGAAAAAAAAAAAACATAAAAAAGTGTAAACTAGAACTGTCATTTGATCCAAAAATCTTACAACTGTGTTTATATCCAAAAGAACTGAATAAGGACTTTGAGGATCTATCTGTGGGGTAGTCACAAAAGCCCTGGTAAGGAAGTGACGTGAGTGCCTCTGGATGGGCAAAGGGATAGAGAGACTGCAGTGTACATACATAAAGAAGGGAAGTGTCCCTAAATGATAGCATGGGTGAGCCTTGAGGATGCTATAACAAGTCAAACACAGAAGGACAAATATGACATTCCTTATATGGGATGTCTAATATGTGTAGTCCCCACTCATCTGCAGGGGAATTACTCTAAGACCTACAGTGCACGCCTGAAACCACCAGGAGTACCCAGCCCCCTGTCTACTACATGTACATACCTGTGATGACACAATGTAACTTCAAAACTGGAAATAAAGGCTGCACAAACGTCCCCTGTGGTGGTGGTGTTTGAATGAGAAAGTGACCCCCCCCTTCCCCATACACTTATAGAGTTGAAAGCTTGGTCACCAGGGAGTGGAACTGTTTTAAAGGCTTCGAAGGATTAGAAAGTATGGCTTTGTTAGAGGAAGCGTGTCACTGTGGGTCACTGGCCCAGTGTCTCTCTCTCTCTCTCTCTCTCTCTCTCTCTCTCTCTCT